>NC_090268.1:409443411-410108911 GCF_040414725.1 Anabrus simplex
TTCCAGAACAATGGCTGTCTGATCATTCTCGTTGATGATGTACTTAAAAGAATACCTGACAGACTTCACACAACTTGTTATTTCGAAGTTAATATGAGGACTGAAAGACGCAATCAACCAGGATAATATGGAATATTTTTTCATTCCATTGTTAACATCGCACTTTGCCTAAGAGATGTCCTTTAATCAAAGGATACTGATTCAAAGGATACATTAACTCTTTCACTTTCTTGTTTGAAACACCGTTGCAATTATGTCAGATCGGTGATAGTGCTTTTGTTCAGGTAATATCGCTTGTTTTGTCTACATCCACTCCATTTATGTTTACCGAAAACCATTATCTAACAATCGTCTTCTATACTTTGTATAGATTTCTTCATCCCTTTGCGTCCTCTGACGAAAGTAGTATAGTTTATTATGTAGTTTCATACATGGAGAACTTATTTCCTATTTTCCACCTGGTCCATGTATCATATTGATCATGTTGATAATATCATACAAACATGTATTTCGTGAAGGACTTGGAATTTCAGCGCACACAAATTGATCAGTCATGTTGGGAGAAATGCATTTTTCAACCATAGCAAGATGTAAACGCGAGGTTACCCCAATTTTTTGCATTTCACTGATAACATCGCACTTTGCCCATACTTTGTATAGAACTCTTCAACCCCTTTGGGTCTCCTGAAGAAAGTTAGCAGGAATTTTTTATGTGGTGTCATATATGCAAAACTTATTTTCTACTTTCCACATGGTCCAGGTATCGTATTTAATCAAGAGATACTTTAACTCCTTAACTCGTTGTTGGAACACCCTTGGTCATTCGGTGATAGAGCTTTTGTTCAGGTAATATAGCTTCTTGAATTTCTTTTCAATTAGGACTGAATATGAAAGTAATAAATCCGAACTCCCGTCGTGGCGAACTTATATCATTCCATCTTGGGCGCGTTCATGATATACTGTACCTTGAACCTAGAGCGAATGATGATTACATTACTACTATTCTACCGATTTGGTTAGCTTGAATATCCTGCCTTCCTATGGCGTCCTTAGGATAAATTATCTGTTCTACCCTTCTTCTGGTGAAATCTAATCAATATACTTGTAATTCAGTATCAATATATTGCGCCGTCCCCTGCTCCCTGAGAGGACGCATAAGATCCAGGCTAGCTTAATTACGATCCTTCCGACTAACATAATTCTATCATTTGTGCTATGAGTTCCGAATATGAGAAAGACATACCATATGGAGCCAAAGAAATCTTAAATTACACATAGAAACAACTCTCATACGTTGCTTATTGAATTTCTTACGCTACCAAGATGTTGTAGCATTCATCCACTTAAATCTAAGTCTCTACGCTACGAAACACATTAAAAGAACTGTTTAAACTTTTACATATCTTGTTTATTATATACTTGTTTCAATAAAAAGGTCGAACGTAATGCTATCCTCCCCAAAGAATTTCTAATAGAGGAAACTGCATGATCATCTGATTTCGTCCATTTCTAGCGAACATGGCCTTAATTTCTTAAATCTATCTATTTCTTCTACCCGACCGCATAGTCAATGATTTTACCTCCTCTCTTAGCCTCTCTCCATATCAACTTTCAATCAATACATCCACATTTCTCCGTAAGGAGAAATCGAAGAAATGTCAGTATCGGGTAAAAATACATGCAAGCGACGTTCATCTTGAATCTTCCGGTAATTGACACGTCCGGCACCCGCTATGCATTATGAAAGACATGCTACTTGAGTTAGTCATCTTTAAAATGAATCTGTTGAAATCTATTGCACTAAGTGCTTAAATCTTGACTGACCCAAAAATTAAGGACAGAATGTAATATACGGCAAATTATTGAAGTCCATATAACCAATTATTCAGCTGAACATTACTATAATTCAGCTCGCAATTAACAATTAAAAATTATAAGTTCAAAGATGTCAAACTCACCATCTTAGACTTTAAAGAACTGATTAAATCGAAATAAAGTGAAAAATTAATAGACTGAAGCAATTAAGTTAAATATGTTTGGGTAATTAAAACTTATATGGGTAATTAAAACTTATTGGGGTAACTAAAACTTATTTGGGTAATTAAAACTTATTTGGGTAATTAAAACTTATTTGGGTAATTAAAACTTATTTGGGTAACTAAAACTTATTTGGGTGCACCCTAGCAAAGAAAAATATTTACAACATGATACCTTACAAGCTAAAGAGTAGATTGAGGGCGGTTTCAAGATATTCAGACGCATTTTAGGCCTAAAACCATATCTCATGAATTGGAATTCTTCTCTGTTGCCTATGAAGTCTTTGAGTGAATTGTTGGCTCTCACTCGGAGCTCATATTAAGAGGCGGCCGGAGCTGGAACGGCCGGCCACCAGCTCAGTAGTTGTTGTAACATGGGTCAAAAGTTTGTACGAGTTTTTATAAGGAAACGGAACAAGGTAAAATTATTTTGTTTTTATAGCGCACGGTAGTCTGTGATACACTTTTCATTAGTGCAAAAACATTTCAAAAAGAAATGCAAATATAGTTATAAAATGGTAATTAAAATAACGAATCTCCATATGAAATTGAGCTCTGAACCGTGGTTTTCCTAAACTTGTTTTAAGTCAAGATGGTGTTCAAATTAGAAGCAAACTATACCGTAGCGAAGTTTATATTTTTCTCTAAGGGGCTACTTTAACATACTTCAAAATTAGGGATTCTTTATATATTTAATCGTGATTTTAATAAAGCTCTGCTTATTGACTTCCGAGTGTCGGCCGAATTCTAGTGCTGGTAGTTCAGCCAGTTTCCGTCAGAAGCCGCAGCGCCTTGTCCTTGAAGAGGGATGATGACAGATTAGCTCTTACCCACGCAGGGATGTGGTGAGCGAGATCTTCAGCTGCTGTCGGTTGCTTCCTCACCCTTGCTTGATAACAAGCGGCAGTGGACACGCTGACAATACTTCGTTACTCGCTAGTTGTGGTATGACCTTTCAATACCACGTTATATTTTGTCGTGTTTTATTATGCCGGATCTTTTTACCGAGTGCAATGGAATGGCAAAATGCTTGATTTGTAATAAGACATTAAACTTTATTAAAAATGTTAATACTTGGCGAGCTGGCCGTGCGGTTAGAGGCACACGGCGGTGAGCTTGCATCCCGGAGATAGTGGGTTCGAATCCCACTGTCGTCAGCCCTGAAGATGGTTTTACGTGGTTTCCCATTTTCACACCAGGCAAATGCTGGGGCTGTACCTTAATTAAGGCCGCGGCCGCTTCCTTCCAACTCATAGGCCTTTCCTATCCCATCGTCGCCATAAGACATATCTGTGTCGGTGCGACGTAAAACCACTAGCAAAAAAAATTACATTCATCGACATTATTCTTTAAAACACGCCGAAGAATATGACAAATATGTTGGTGAAAAACACCATGAAATTGCGAATGAACTTAGAACAGCTGCCTTATCTGAGGTAGGTGTTATCCGACTTTATTGAATTGTCTTTGTTATATTAGTGCCGCAATGATGTTTACTATTCAAACTAAGACAATTAACTTATTTTTATTGGTAATTGTAGGTCGGAGGTGAATAGGTCGGAGGTGAATCGTCAGTTCGGATAAGCTACAACATATCTCACTAAAAGAATGGCTAAATGGCGTAACGTTACAGAAAGAGATGTAGTAATGGTTGAGAATCCGCATACTGAATAGTAGTTGCTACTAATGTTTCTGTATTATCTCTGTGTGTATACATTTATAAAACTATTTTAAGGTTTAGTAGAATAAGAATAAATTGCTATAAACATATGTTGTTCCTCTTTCAGTTGTAGCCTATTACAATATGGGCAGTGGCGGCTCTAGATACTTAAAACCCGAGCTCGATAGCTGCAGTCGCTAAAGTGCGGCCAGTATCCCGTATTCGGGAGATAACAAGTTTGAACCCCACTGTCGGCAGCCCTGAAGATGGTTTTCCGTGGTTTCCCATTTTTACACCAAGCAAATGCTGGGGCTGTACCTTAATTGAATCGATTATTTCAGAAACAAGTCAAGCGCCAAATCTGTCATTTTTGGGAAAATGAAAGAAACTGTCTAGCATCAGACAATATGTTACGGTAAGCAGGCCCCGATTTACAAATGGGCGGACTGGGCATTTGCCCAGGGCGCCAGTTTTTGAGGGTCGGCGGCTGGCGGATCGAGTAATTATGGCCTGCGTGAATTACGTCTTAAATTCATTACACTCAAATTACTTTTACATTCCACAAATTATTTTATTAGACTATATAAAACACTTTAAACTATTCTAACTTTAAAACCTGAATTTAATCTATATATTTAAATTTTATGAAGAAAACGTGTCTTATTTCTAAAATCATTTACTTACAAATTATCAAACTGAACCAACGGCTTTTTAAATAACAATAAAAACAGCCTCATTCTTATTTGGCTGTTATCTTTATTTGGCTTGATAACTTTAATTATAAGAATTAACTGTATTTGCATAATGTGCTGTTTAAAAACTCATAATCTTGAAAACTGTAATATTTAATTATTTTTTAGAACCAGCAGAGGGGCGGGCGGCTAAATATTGTTTGCCCAGGGCGCTAACTACTTGAAATCGGGGCCTGACGGTAGGGGTTTTAATATTTTAGCTTGAAAGTATTATAGGCCTATCTCTTAATAATTTCTATCTAAGGAAAAATATGTTGTGCTTATTAACTTTGCCGTAAAAAAACCGGAACAAATTTCCACTTAACTGGTTTCTGAAATAAACGAGTGTTGCAAACATATTTTTATGGAATGGTTCTTGAATTTTGAAGGGATTTTGTCATAAACCCCATATTTGTTATTAAAAAAATCATATTTTAATAGGTTTAGACTGTATTGCTGATACAAAAGGATGAAATCAGCAATGCCTGCTCATCATGACAGGAGGTAATGAATCCGCATAAACAAACTCCACAGCACATTCTGTCTCTGTAGTAGGCCATTGTAAAATGCTGTCATAAAAGTATTCATATTCCATCAGGTAAGGTTTTAAGGCATTTAGTTCACGTATCTTCTTGATAGGTCTTATGGCGACGACGGGATAGGAAAGGCCTAGGAGTTGGAAGGAAGCGTCCGTGGCCTTAATTAAGTTACAGCCCCAGCATTTTCTTGGTGTGAAAATGGGAAACTACGGAAAACCATCTTCAGGGCTGCCGACAGTGGGATTCGAACCCGCTTCTGAATTTTCAGACATATCACTTCTTCTTCTTAATCTGTTTACCCTCCAGGGTCGGTTTTTCCCTCGGACTCAGCGAGGGATCCCACCTCTACCGCCTCAAGGGCAGTGTCCTGGAGTTTCAGAGTTTGGGTCGGGGGATACAACTGGGGAGAATGACCAGTACCTCGCCCAGGCGGCCTCACCTGCTCTGCTCAACAGGGGCCTTGTGGAGGGATGGGAAGATCGGATGGGTCAGGCAAGGAAGAGGGAAGGAAGCGGCCGTGGCCTTAAGTTAGGCACCATCCCGGCATTTGCCTGGAGAAGTGGGAAACGACGGAAAACCACTTCTAGGATAACTGAGGTGGGAATCGAACCCACCTCTACTCAGTTGACCTCTCGAGGCTGAGTGGACCCCGTTCCAGCCCTCGTACAACTTTTTCAAATATCGTGGCAGAGCCGGGAATCGAACCCGGACCTTTGGGGGTGGCAGCTAATCACACTAACCACTACACCACAGAGGCGAGACATATTACTAAGAATATCAAAAACACTGCACTGAGCAAAAGAAACACTTTTTGAATCAGTTGTTCACGAAACTAGGAACATGCGATTCCAGAAACACAACAATGACAAAGAAAACAGATGAACAGCTGGTTATTCTGGATTCAGAACAGCATCGCCAACCGGAAAGGCACCAGCAGTTTATCGCAGAAACCAACCAAGCGGTGTCACTTAACTGATTTCTGAACTAAATACGAAATTCAACGTAATGCCTGACTATTATAGGACGACGTTTCTTGGCTGGTTTCAGCACCAAAATGTGCGTATAACTCATTTTTCCATTTTTTGGCACTTGACTGCTTTCTGAAATAATCGATTCAATTAAGGCCACGGCCGCTTCCTTCCCACTCCTAGCCCTTTCCTGCCCCATCGTCGTCATAAGACCTATCTGTGTCTGTGCGACGTAAAGCAACTAGCAAAAAAAAAAAAAGAGATGTCACTTGAAGAAGGATATATGAAAGTGAGGAGCCCGGCACAAGTAAGTGGAAATAAAGCTAGGACTCAGCTAAGGGCTCCGTGGTCGCCAACCCAGACTCCCAAGTTCAGAGCCTATGGGGCCCGCTTTAGTCGCCTCTTACGACAGGCAGGGAATACTCTGGGTGTTATTCTACTACCCCCACCTACAGAGGGAAGTTGCAGTGCCCCTCAGCTGTTGCGTTCTTTACCAGCACCGTTTCCGAGTTTAATAACGGGTAGGTATACAAAACCGTCGTTTACAGTCCTTGTATTTCTTGGAAATTGGGTTATCCAACGTAACTGGAATAACTCACAGGTCAGATAGGTCATTCCGGTGAGCAGCGTTGCTATTGGCTAAAGCGCCTGACGTCACCGAGAGCGAGAATGAAGTGGTATATTTTTGAGCTTAGTAGTTACTCTAATTACACTCCACTCAAGTCATGAAATACAGAACTAATGGATATTTAGATGCTGTAACAATTATTATTTAAAACTTATACGAAAACATACGACTTCAAATCCGTCTTTGTAAAGACAAAGAGACTCTCACAACGGCTCGGGAACGCAGGCCTTCTGCCCCTTGGCAGGTTTGATCCTGGCTCAGGGCGGTGGTATCGGAAGGTCGAGACGTTAAAGAACTCTTGCGGGACAACATTCCGGCACCTCTGTGTCTCCGAAAACAAGTTATTTGATCGAATTCAAATTATAACACAATATGCAATGGGATGTTTTATACATTGTTTATGTATTTCAGAACTGTTTGTTTCCAAGACGAAAAAACTGTTATAAATTTGTAAGGCTCTTTTTTTTTACTCACGGTTGTTGGAAAATTCCGTTCTTGGTCGCGTTACAATATTTATCGTATGTCCAAAGTATCACTGTGTGACTAAAAAAATCGTAAATGAATTAACTTCTGTTATATCAGTTTGTATTTTCATTAGATAGAATTATATTATGTTTCACTGACTGGCCGGTACAGGGAAAGACGTGAGGCGGGGCCAGGATTGATGCTCTACTTCATTTCATCATCGGAAACAGTGTCCGGCGTGCTGGCCTTTGGTCACAGGGGTCCCGGGTTCGATTCCCGGCAGGGCTGGTAATTTTAACCATAATTGGTTAATTTCTCTGGCATGGGGGCTGGGTGTATGTGTCGTCTCCATCATCATTTCAACCTCATCACGACGCGCAGGTCGCCTACGGGTGTCAAATCAAAAGACCTGCATCTGGCGAGCCGAACTTGTCTTCGGACACTCCCGGCACTAAAAGCCATACGCCATTTCATTTATATTTGTCGGAAACAGTACCTTATTTTGACTGTTCTGTTCAGCACTAACCCATGCTCAATAATTTCCTGGAATGTTTCGCATTCCGTACAAATGTCAACACCATCAGCTCCGTGCAAGTTCTGTATCACAACTTCCTGGTGACAGACTATGTGTCGCTGGAGGGTGAGAGGGGAATCGCTCGTTCGGCCTTGGCCTTTCGAACTGCCATCTATGCACCCGCGATGTAACTATCAGTGGAGTTAGTTGTCGACATCAACGAGACTAGTGGCGATATTTTGAAATAAAATGTGAATCTAGAACTGACTCCGGCCGCCTCTTAATCTGTTAACATATAATTATTCCTATCTTTCGCACAACATATCAATAAATACCTATAAATGTCAACTTGGGAGGATAGTTCCCTAATATTTCTACAAATAACTGGTTTAAAATTCTGAATATTCATGCTTCTTATTTCTCTTCTTCTTCTGCGTGAATATTGACAAGTCCTCTTTTAAATTAATGTAATTTTTATAAATGGTTCAATAAGTACCAGTAAGTTCCACATACCATTCTAAGATCTGAATCTTCTCATCATTTTAAGTTGAATGTACGTGCGACATTATATATTCTAACGACTACTCTGCTAGTTTCATCTGAAATATACTAGCTAATGTGGTCTGCATTGTGCGAAGACTCGACCATCAAATACAATTCCTACATTTTCAGTCAGTCATCAGTGATAGGATGTTGCCTAAGAAGTTACTACATTTCCTTTCGCCTGAGAATAGATCAGAATTAGAAAACATCTGTGACACAGTGCATGTGTTTAGTTCATCCTCCTAACTGAAACTTCATTGGTACTACCAAGTATGTACGCTAACCAACAGGTGTCACTCCAATCCTACTTGAACTTTCTCATGCTTGCTCGTAAGAGAAATAGTACATATAAATGCTACATATTCATTTCCACTTAATAAAAACTCAACTTGAAACCATTAAGTCCACTACTACATCACCGTGCTCATATTCGCGAAGAATCAATAACTACCACCATTCTAAATTATCAATCTCATATCAACTTGACTTAAAATAATCGCTTTATACTTCGAAACCTATATTCTGCCTCCTTTACTAAATACGTGTCCACTTCATTCAATCGTGGCCTTTATTATTTTACTCACGGTTCATGGACATATTTCACGACATTATGACCTTGATTCCGTCATAACTAGGGATGGAAGTTTTAAAAAAAATACCGATATATCGATATTTCGATATATTGAAAACTTATTTTCGATAATCGATATTTATTAAACATAATATATCGGTATATTCAAGCGATATCGATATATCGTAACTACAATATCATCACCAGATCTCAATGCATATATATCAATATTGGTTTATTCTGCCTGTGCACGCGACTGGTTGATTGAGTTTATCTTGCTACTGGAATTCGCGGTTTAATTATCCATGGAAATTATCCATCAACGGCTGCTAATTTCAGATGACCACTAGCCTGCACGGTTGCTAGGGTTATACTTCCATAACACAAATTTTCATTCACCCGCAGCCACAAGACAGCAGTCGAGGCATAGACCCTGAATAAATAGCTTTTTTAGAGTGAAAGAAGTAGTGTCAGTAATGCTTGATGTTCATATAAACCTCGTAAAAGTAGTATAATTGGACAGTTCGGGCGCCACCTCCACCTCAGGCTCTCGGGAGAGGCCTCCACCTCCCGCGGTAAATTTGAATTTTGGCGCGAAATTTGAATTTGTAAACAAAGCCACGTGCTTTTTGACAGCTGTCATCGACAACAACGCATCGCTAACCTCACTGCTGCCATCTTGACGGGCCTAAACCTCACTAGTGCCAACTTAACCTCACTAGCGTGAGGTAAACAAAGCCACGTGTTTTTTGACAGCCACGTGCTTTTTGACAGATTTGTAAACAAAGCCACGTGCTTTTTGACAGACAACAACGCATCGCTAACCTCAGTACTGCCATCTTGACGGGCCTAAACCTCAGTAGTACCAACTTAACCTCACTAGCGTGTAGTAAACAAAGCCACGTGCTTTTTGACAACCACGTGCTTTTTTGACAGCTGTCATCCGCCATCCTTGAGCACTCTCCTGCCCTCTTTCGTCACCTGTCATCGGCAGTGCTGCCAACTTGACGGGTCTAAACCTTAGTGCTACCAACTTAACCTAACTAGCGTGAGGTAAACAAAGCCACGTGTTTTTTGACAGCTGTCATCCACCATCTTTAATCTATAGAGCACAGTGCTGCCCTCTTTAGCTACTTACCTTTGAAATGTGGTGGTAGATAATTTGAAAAATGCTTTTTTGACAGCAGCCATCTTGCATCGCAAACCTCAGTGCTGCCCTCTTTAGCTAGATACCTGTGGTAGCAGACAATTCCACGTGACAGCAGCCATCTTTAATCAAGAGAGCACCGTGCTGCCCTCTATGTGGTGGTGGTAAATTCCACGTGGTCTTGTTTGGAAACAAACTCACGCGCTTTTTTGACAGCCGTCATCCGCCATCTTTAATCACAGTGCTGCACTCTATGTGGTGGTGGCAAATTCCACGTGCTCTTGTTGGGAAACAAAGCCACGTGCTTTTTTGACAGCTGTCATCCGCCATCTTTGAGCACTGTGCTGCGGGCAATTTCGTCAGCTGTCATCCGCCATCTTTGAGAACAGTGCTGCACTCTATGTGGTGGCGGTAAATTCCACGTGCTTTACAAACCTATGCGCTTTTCTGACAGCTGTCATCCGCCATCTTTAATCCAGAGAGAACAGTGCTGCCCTCTATGTAGCGGTGGCAAATTCCAAGTGCTTTACAAACCTATGCGCTTTTCTGACAGCCGTCATCCGCCATCTTTGAGAACAGTGCTGCCCTCTATGTGGTGGTTGTAAATTCCACGTGCTTTACAAACCTATGCGCTTTTCTGACAGCTGTCATCCGCCATCTTTGAGAACAGTGCTGAACTCTATGTAGCGGTGGCAAATTCCAAGTGCTTTACAAACCTATGTGCTTTTCTGACAGCTGTCATCCGCCATCTTTAATCACCGTGCTGCCGGGTGGCGGCAAATTCCACGTGCTCTTGTTTGGAAACAAAGCTTTTAATCCAGAGAGAACAGTGCTGCCCCGGTGGCGGCAAATTCCACGTGCTTTACAAACCTATGTGCTTTTTTGACAAAAAAAAAAAATTCTGCTCTCGAGATACTTACCGAACTATACTTACGAAACTGCTCATCACCTTCTTTCTTCTTCTATGAGTAATAAACAAAAACTCTATCTTGCAAATAAGGAGCGGGAGGAAGGTGATACCTAACCTAAAATAAAAGAATATGCTAATTCTACATTATTTATTTACATCTTGTATGTACAAGTTTTATCTTGAATCATTTTACCCCAGTGATGTTTGCGTACTTCTCGATGCAATTCTTGAATGTACAAGTTTAAACTTGCCGTACTACACTCTCAGCGTACCTCTTTGTGATGTAAGACAGCGTAACGTAAGTACACACACCTCTAGCATAATGTTTATGTAAAGTAGTACTTATCAATACTACTATGCCCCCAGGCTAGCGTGTTGGTAGAATTTGGGATGACAAACCGTTTACAATCATCGCTATTAAGGGCTACCTTACTAATTAAATGAGTGTACAACTGGTGCTTCTTGCTTCTAATGATAGACATTTGCTTATGCAAAACAGGTGGATTACTTTTAATGCAATTGTTATAGTTTTCAAAACTTAGCTGATTCTGAACGACATTCTTTTTAACCCCCTTCAATCTCTTTATTTGTAATTCATTTAAGAGTTTTATGCAATATGACTTAGATTTAGTACCTACAAATGAATCGATAATATTCCCAGCACATTCATCTTTCATTTTACCTAGAACCTTTTTGTTCACTAGCGGTAGATGATATTGATTATCTGCAGGATAGTTACTTGTATCAAACCTACCCAAGTCAGGCTTTATATCATTGTAATAGTCATCAGTTTTGATTTGATAAATAAACGAATCGGTATCCGTGTAGAGCAATTGCGCATTATGCGCGTACTTCTTCATCATATAATCGTAATGGAATTCATACATGAGTGTTTTAGCCAATTCAAGTACTGCAAAGCCGACGTAGGTAGGTTTGTCATACTTAACCTTGACACGATTCATCTGTATAATAACTAAATTCTCGTGTATGATGGTGCAGCTGTGGAAATTTGGTTTACTTATTAAATAGTTAGCACCATACCTTTTCTTAATATTATCCCAGTTTGTAATCAATTTTACATCAACGCGTTTGTCAACATTCTCCATAGTCTTACCAAACACACTGTTATTCATGAGCTTGTAGAAATCTTTTTCAAACTCGTTAACCGCATTCGTTCTTAAATTATTGTTCAGATCGATATATGGCTTTAGCCACGGTGACTGATTAAATTCTAGTACGCGATGAATTTTGGATAACTTCAAACCATGCTGCAAACACTGTTTTAAATTTCGGTAATGAATGATATACTTAGATTTATCGCATAAATTAGCAATGAGCATTTTCGTCGTTGATGCAATGTACGGGGGCTTCATATTTTCAGGGCAGAACGGTAGGTCATTATGAGAAGTGTGTAACTCTTTAGGATACTGTAAGTCAACTTCGAGGAAATAACCTTTATCAGCTTCATCGCCTAGGGCGTGTAGCTGTAAAGCATCAATTTCGCACTGCGTCAGCCAGCGGAAACCACTCACCGGTAGATGTTGACTCATCGCCCACCCATACTGATTATTAGCATCCAGATAAACGATATACTGAGATTCCTGACTAGAATCGAAACTCGGCATGTACTTATTATTAGCCCTCGAATATCGTCCGCTGCACTGACTCAGACCGCCTCGAATGGATGCTTTTATAAAGTGCACCATATCGATATCGGTTAGCAGTTCTAAATTCACACGCGTGTATTTTAACATCGCGTCCCAACTTAACCCAGGTGCAGTAAAATACTGACATGGGTCAAGGCTGTAGGTGTTCATGCAAACACAGCGAAAATTTTCAAAAACATCAGCTAACAAAAGTACATCTGTCTTTAAATATAAATCGGAGTATTCACCCAGCGTTTGAATGTGGAACTGCTCCCAGATATGTTGTGCATGTAAATAGTCATCATCACTAATATCTGCTGAATTCAGCGAGCTGTAAAAGGATTGTTTCGATGGTAAGGCACGTTCTTCGAGGCGGTCTAAGCAGTCGAGATATTCGTAACAAAAACACCCTTACGCCGAAGTAAATTAAACTGCGCTTCTTCAGGGAAAACGCGTCGAATTTCCGTAAATTGTTCAGGCTGTAAATGACTAGAAAGTTTATCGAGGCTACTCGCCATAAAGCGAAACGAGTCAAGGAATCTCAGTTTTATAGAATGCTCAGCATCTACTTTTACAGACTTTGCAAACGCAATGTACCGCTCTTTATTCTGAGGGATTATATCTACTTTTTCATCCGAAGCTCCAAATTGTGAAATGATGAAATGAGAGTCGTAACCAGATAAGTTATGAAAAATTACAGGGATAAATTTAGGAACTCTATACTTAAGATTACAGCTATAATGAGCGGCACATCTGTAGAAACCAGTTAAATGATCATGATCAAAAACTTTAGGGTCATTTTCGGAAAATTCCCCATCACAAATGCTACACTTTGTAGCACGTTCATGATCATTTAACTGAATTTCGGTGAGTGGCTTCATAGGAATATTACTATTCAGAATACGACTGAGACGAACTGCATCACTTTCAAGTCTTTCTAAAAATACTTTAGCAGCATCATGTCCTCGATACAGCTCTAACTTGTTAAGCGTACTATCGTAACTACACTTGATGTAATACGCGAAGCTATACGGGACATGCATGTGCGTAGTATTAGTGAAAGAGTTGTCAGGATTAGGTGAGCATGTGTTGCATGGCGTGAGGATGGCTTCAAAGTCTGCATAAATCGCGAACGGTACCCACATCTGCTTATGAAAATTTGTAAATTTTAAAACATTATTGCCTGTAGTAGGTATCTCTGTACGTACATGATTGCAGTCATTCTTGGAATGCTTCGTTAACTGATCTTCATTTCTGAAATACTGCAAGCATCCATCACATAGCCACTTTTTACCATCATGTTTTGACAACTGACTGCCAACAAGTCTACTCAGATTTTTAATCCAGCAAAAGTGGCTATTCTCACTGTTTTCAATATAGAGTAAATTAACATGAGTACTCTTCTTATTACATGTATAATACAGAGGACCTACTACAGACTTTTTCTCTACACCATACACATTAATACTAATGTTATTTAGTTCCTCAAAGCGCTTAATATCCTTTATCTGCACAGGAAATTCTATACTGTCGAAATTTAGCTGCGTTGAATAGTGTGGATACGATGATGTTCTATTCGCTACATTCCGTTTCACAGGATTTAAAGCTGACATCACCGCCCAAGCAAAACAAGCTTCGTCATTGTTTTGGATGTTTACAACAGCTTCTTTTCGCTGAATCCATGTCGGCAGCTCAATGTGCGAAGATCCACGCATAGGATTGTACTTATTGATGTTAACTTCTAGATACATTATTTCAACTAAAGCCCACCCTGATTCCTTTTCCTGAAATTCCTCGCTCTTAGTTGAAATAATGTTAGAGACATCCCTAAGTACATCACCAAAATTAGTCGACTCACTTATGATAAAATTCTTCGTATTAAATGATTTAATGTCCGTTATTTCGGATTCATCCGTGCTTTTAATGTACAAGGCGAAAAGTTCAAAATTAACTTTAAATAAACTATGATTGGACAAAGATTTAGCAAGAAGCTGTTGTACATCCGGTTGAACGCAATTTAAAAAGTTTGAAGTGCTCTGAAACTTTTGACTGGTGCGAATTCGGTAACTAGCAATCCTACTTTTAAATGCTGTATTAATTTCCTCGATGTTTGCGTTACTACCACTTCTACACGCATTATTTTTATGCGCATTACTCCGTAAGTGCCCCTGAAAATGCGAAGATAGAACATCAGTGTTACAGTGCTCGCAGTGAATAGTTTGAAGTTCATGATTTTTTCTAGGTTTTTTACTACTAGTACTTTCTACAGCTACATCAGTAGCTGCACGCTTTTTCCCTACTACTACCTGAGGGCAAGTAGATATTTGATGTACCTCTGCTAAGTGAGCCTGGTATTGCTCTACATTAGCGAAGTACAGCCCGCAAACATCACATAAAGCAGATGTTATGCTAGGGTGTTTTGATTTCATATGGCGCATGAAGTTATCTCGCCTTGTAAACGATGTCTCACACTGCTCGCAGGTGAACGTAGACGCTTCTCCATGTTTGATTTGTAAATGCCGTGTAAGGGCATCTCTTCTTGTAAAAGTTATATCACACTGCGAGCAGGGAAACATCTGAAAAGAGAACAACCAATAGAGATTAGCCTAAAGTTGCGATGTTCAACCTATAGAGGTCGGACATGACTGTGAGTTTGAAATTATACGATTAACCTCTCCTATGGCATGCGGATTAAAGAAAATAACTATTTATCAATAGACTAAAGTTACGATGTTTTAGAAGAAACCAAGTTTCAGCCTGTTGAGGGCAGACATAGCTATGTACGCACCTCGTCTATAGCGTGAGGATTAAAGAGAACAACTATTTATCAATAGACTAAAGTTACGATGTTTTAGAAGAAACCAAGTTTCAGCCCGCTGAGGTCAGACATAGCTATGCGTGCGTGTTTGAAATTATAAGATTAACCTCTTCTATGACATGTAGATTAAAGAAAATAACTATTTGTCAATAGACTAAAGTTACGATGTTTTAGAAGAAACCAAGTTTCAGCCCGTTGAGGGCAGACATAGCTATGTGTACGTGTTTGAAATTATACCACGTCTATAGTATGTTGATTAAAGAGAACAACTATTTATGATTAGCTTAAAGTTACGATGTTCGGAAGAAACCAAGTTTCAGCCTGCTGAGGTCAGACATAGCTATGCGTGCACGTTTGAAATTATAAGATTAACCTCTTCTATGACATGCAGATTAAAGAAAATAACTATTTGTCAATAGACTAAAGTTACGATGTTCGGAAGAAACCAAGTTTCAACCCGTTGAGGTCAGACATAGCTATGTGTGTGTTTGAAATTATAAAATTAACCTCGTCTATAGCATGAGGATTAAAGAAAATGACTATTTATCAATAGACTAAAGTTACGATGTTTTAGAAGAAACCAAGTTTCAACGAATAGAGGTCAGACATTGCTGTGAGTTTTAAATTATAAGATTAACCTCTTCTATGACATGCAGATTAAAGAAAATAACTATTTGTCAATAGACTGAAGTTATGATGTTTTAGAAGAAACCAAGTTTCAGCCTGCTGAGGTCAGACATAGCTATGCGTGCGTGTTTGAAATTATAAGATTAACCTCTTCTATGACATGCAGATTAAAGAAAATAACTATTTGTCAATAGACTAAAGTTACGATGTTTTAGAAGAAACCAAGTTTCAACCTGTTGAGGACAGACATAGCTACGTGTACGTGTTTGAAATTATACCACGTCTATAGTATGAGGATTAAAGAGAACAACTATTTATGATTAGCTTAAAGTTACAATGTTCGGAAGAAACCAACTTTCAACCTGTTGAGGGCAGACATAGCTATGTGTGCGTGTTTGAAATTATACTACGTCTATAGTATGTAGATTAAAGAAAATAACTATTTGTCAATAGACTGAAGTTACGATGTTTTAGAAGAAACCAAGTTTCAGCCTGCTGAGGTCAGACATAGCTATGCGTGCGTGTTTGAAATTATAAGATTAACCTCTTCTATGACATGCAGATTAAAGAAAATAACTATTTGTCAATAGACTAAAGTTACGATGTTTTAGAAGAAACCAAGTTTCAGCCCGTTGAGGGCAGACATAGCTATGTGTACGTGTTTGAAATTATACCACGTCTATAGTATGTTGATTAAAGAGAACAACTATTTATGATTAGCTTAAAGTTACGATGTTCGGAAGAAACCAAGTTTCAGCCTGTTGAGGGCAGACATAGCTATGTGTGCGTGTTTGAAATTATACTACGTCTATAGTATGTAGATTAAAGAGAACAACTATTTATCAATAGACTAAAGTTACGATGTTCGGAAGAAACCAAGTTTAGGCCTGTTGAGGACGGACATAGCTATGTGTGCGTGTTTGAAATTATACCACGTCTATAGTATGTAGATTAAAGAGAACAACTATTTATGATTAGCTTAAAGTTACAGAAGAAACCAAGTTTCAGCCCGTTGAGGGCAGACATAGCTATGTACGCACCTCGTATATAGCGTGAGGATTAAAGAGAACAACTATTTATCAATAGACTAAAGTTACGATGTTTTAGAAGAAACCAAGTTTCAGCCTGCTGAGGTCAGACATAGCTATGCGTGCGTGTTTGAAATTATAAGATTAACCTCTTCTATGACATGCAGATTAAAGAAAATAACTATTTGTCAATAGACTAAAGTTACGATGTTTTAGAAGAAACCAAGTTTCAGCCCGTTGAGGGCAGACATAGCTATGTGTACGTGTTTGAAATTATACCACGTCTATAGTATGTTGATTAAAGAGAACAACTATTTATGATTAGCTTAAAGTTACGATGTTCGGAAGAAACCAAGTTTCAGCCTGCTGAGGTCAGACATAGCTATGCGTGCATGTTTGAAATTATAAGATTAACCTCTTCTATGACATGCAGATTAAAGAAAATAACTATTTGTCAATAGACTAAAGTTACGATGTTCGGAAGAAACCAAGTTTCAACCCGTTGAGGTCAGACATAGCTATGTGTGCGTGTTTGAAATTATACCACGTCTATAGTATGTTGATTAAAGAGAACAACTATTTATGATTAGCTTAAAGTTACGATGTTCGGAAGAAACCAAGTTTCAGCCTATTGAGGGCAGACATAGCTATGTGTGCGTGTTTGAAATTATACTACGTCTATAGTATGTAGATTAAAGAGAACAACTATTTATCAATAGACTAAAGTTACGATGTTCGGAAGAAACCAAGTTTAAGCCTGTTGAGGACGGACATAGCTATGTGTGCGTGTTTGAAATTATACCACGTCTATAGTATGTAGATTAAAGAGAACAACTATTTATGATTAGCTTAAAGTTACAGAAGAAACCAAGTTTCAGCCCGTTGAGGGCAGACATAGCTATGTACGCACCTCGTCTATAGCGTGAGGATTAAAGAGAACAACTATTTATCAATAGACTAAAGTTACGATGTTTTAGAAGAAACCAAGTTTCAGCCTGCTGAGGTCAGACATAGCTCATCGTGCGTGTTTTAAATTATAAGATTAACCTCTTCTATGACATGCAGATTAAAGAAAATAACTATTTGTCAATAGACTAAAGTTACGATGTTTTAGAAGAAACCAAGTTTCAGCCCGTTGAGGGCAGACATAGCTATGTGTACGTGTTTGAAATTATACCACGTCTATAGTATGTTGATTAAAGAGAACAACTATTTATGATTAGCTTAAAGTTACGATGTTCGGAAGAAACCAAGTTTCAGCCAGCTGAGGTCAGACATAGCTATGCGTGCATGTTTGAAATTATAAGATTAACCTCTTCTATGACATGCAGATTAAAGAAAATAACTATTTGTCAATAGACTAAAGTTACGATGTTCGGAAGAAACCAAGTTTCAACCCGTTGAGGTCAGACATAGCTATGTGTGCGTGTTTGAAATTATACCACGTCTATAGCGTGAGGATTAAAGAGAACAACTATTTATGATTAGCTTAAAGTTACGATGTTCGGAAGAAACCAACTTTCAACCTGTTGAGGGCAGACATAGCTATGTGTACGTGTTTGAAATTATACCACGTCTATAGTATGTTGATTAAAGAGAACAACTATTTATCAATAGACTAAAGTTACGATGTTCGGAAGAAACCAAGTTTAAGCCTGTTGAGGACGGACATAGCTATGTGTGCGTGTTTGAAATTATACCACGTCTATAGTATGTAGGTTGAAGAGAACAATTATTTATGAATAGCTTAAAGTTACGGAAGAAACCAAGTTTCAGCCTGTTGAGGGCAGACATAGCTATGTACGCACCTCGTCTATAGCGTGAGGATTAAAGAGAACAACTATTTATCAATAGACTAAAGTTACGATGTTTTAGAAGAAACCAAGTTTCAACGAATAGAGGTCAGACATACCTTAAAATCTTCGCGCTGCAAACTATTACTCGGATGTATAAAATGCGTGCGTTCAAGCCTGAAACTCGAATGATAATATTCTGGTCGTACCTAAAAAAAGAAGAAACATATATGAATGTAGTGTAGGGTACATCATCTAACCTAATTATCTTTACAACTCAAAGTTCGAAAACATACCTTTAAAAAAAATGCACGTGCTGCAGGCTGTTACTGGGATGAATAAAATTGCGTACTTTCGAACGGTACCTAAAAAAAAGAATAAACATATATGAATGTAGATGTCCAGCGTAGAAGTTGCTTTGCAAATAAAAAAAGTAACTAACAGTTCTACCTTACCTTAAGATAAAGGCTGAAGAATAATATTCACAGCAGACGGGAGATGTGTGTGTACGTAATAAACGCATACAGAGAACTGTGAGCAGTTCGCGCAGACTGCAGCGGTTAAATATTCTGCTTGTTACCAAGCGGATGTGGAAAAATCGCTGAGCTGACAACTGCAGTACAGTCGGAACGAATGCAACAAGAGCTCCCACCTATAGTCCCGCAGGCTGACGTATTCGAACCTCCTGTTGATGCCGAGGTGTTAGAATTTAAGAGTTCGATCCTTGGAAAGTTAGCGTGTGATCCTCGACTTCTCGAGGGTACATCCGCGGTATTCCTTACCTGTAGGTATTGAGCTAAAGCTAGATCATGTAATGACGATCGCGCAGGCCCCTCGCCTAGCATTTACGGCTTCTAGTTCGAACCCGCTATCTTCCGAAGTAGTGAGAATGTTTGAAGAGTGTTTGAGGGTGATTCATTTGTTGGATGGAGTTGTTAAGCTGGCTTCTTCAGCGGGAGTAGGCTATGTGTCGGTACCGGGATATCTAGTTATAAAACCCGCTACAACAAATTTATCACGTATACTGCGATTTAAAATCCTAGTCAGGAAGGGCAGCCGGTCGTAAAACTATGGTGTGAGGCGGGGTGTGCAAAAAAGCTAGCTATAAGTAAGGGCTGTTGATGGGGACGTTAAACCTTGTGCAGACTCCTTCGAAACTGATTTTTTGAGTACAAGACTTGACAGTGATTCATTTGTCGGATGGAGGCAATAAGCCTTGTGCAGGCTTCTTCAGCGGGAGTAGGCTATGTGTCGGTACCGGGATATCTAGTTATAAAACCCGCTACAACAAAT
Source organism: Anabrus simplex (assembly GCF_040414725.1). Taxonomy (NCBI): domain Eukaryota; kingdom Metazoa; phylum Arthropoda; class Insecta; order Orthoptera; family Tettigoniidae; genus Anabrus; species Anabrus simplex. The sequence continues at coordinate 409,463,329 of NC_090268.1, forward strand.
TTATCACGTATACTGCGATTTAAAATCCTAGTCAGGAAGGGCAGCCGGTCGTAAAACTATGGTGTGAGGCGGGGTGTGCGAGAAAGCTAGCAGCGTTAAACCTTGTGCAGACTCCTTCGAAAATGATTTTTTGAGTACAAGACTTGACAGTGATTCATTTGTCGGATGGAGGCAATAAGCCTTGTGCAGGCTTCTTCAGCGGGAGTAGGCTATGTGTCGTACCGGGATATCTAGTTATAAAACCCGCTACAACAAATTTATCACGTATACTGCGATTTAAAATCCTAGTCAGGAAGGGCAGCCGGTCGTAAAACTATGGTGTGAGGCGGGGTGTGCGAGAAAGCTAGCAGCGTTAAACCTTGTGCAGACTCCTTCGAAAATGATTTTTTGAGTACAAGACTTGACGGTGATTCATTTGTCGGATGGAGGCAATAAGCCTTGTGCAGGCTTCTTCAGCGGGAGTAGGCTATGTGTTGGTACTGGGATATCTCGTTATAAAACCCGTTACAACAAATTTATCGCGTATACTGCGATTTAAAATCCTAGTCAGGAAGGGCAGCCGGTCGTAAAACTATGGTGTGAGGCGGGGTGTGCAAGAAAGCTAGCAATAAGTAAGGGCTGTTGATGTGTTTTAACCTCTCCGTACAATCATGATAGTTTACGTTAGGAACTTACATAGGCTAAATGCTACACATTCCGTAGCAGAGCCGGGAATCGAACTCGGACCTCCGAGGGTAGCAGCTAATCACACTAACTACTACACCACAGAGGAGGACTATTTCAGAATATTTTACAACCTTAATTAGTACTGTGTTTTAAGAGCTTACATGCTACTCGGCTAAGAAGACGTTCGCGAGTTACAAGCCGCTGATCAGCATGCCGTGTCCTCGTTCAAGGTCAAGCCGGAAGATACGTGTATAATTTCAGCTAACACACGCATTCCACACAACTCGCTCAGAATGACTGTGCCGATACTTCGAGGACTGTAGAACAAATCTATAGCCTACAGTATGCATGCCTCTCACCCGGTAGTCTCGGGTTCGATTCTCTTGGGAATAAAAATGTGTTTAAATCGCATGAATGTGTTGAGTTGTCCTTCCTGATGCAAAACTAGCAGTATCTAACCTCATACACTATAGTTTTACGACCGGTTGCCCTTCCTGACAACTCGGATTAAGAATCTGTTTTACAACGTCTAACACGGGGAATCGGGGATTTACAGCTAGATCCACTTCTTAGATTTTAAATCACGAACTATTGTTTTACGGCCGGATGCCCTTCCTGACGCAAAACTAAGATTTTAAATCGCAAGAATTTGTTTTAAGACTAGTCGCCCTTCCTGATGCAAAACTGGCAGTATCTAGCCTCATACACTATAGTTTTCAACCGGTTGCCCTTCCTGACGTCAAAGAACTCGGATTAAGAATCTGTTTTACAACTTCTAACATGAGAATCGGGGATTTACAGCTTAAAGATGGCGGATGACAGCTGTCAAAAAAGCACATAGGTTTGTAAAGCACGTGGAATTTGCCGCCACCGGGGCAGCACTGTTCTCTCTGGATTAAAAGCTTTGTTTCCAAACAAGAGCACGTGGAATTTGCCGCCACCCGGCAGCACGGTGATTAAAGATGGCGGATGACAGCTGTCAGAAAAGCACATAGGTTTGTAAAGCACTTGGAATTTGCCACCGCTACATAGAGTTCAGCACTGTTCTCAAAGATGGCGGATGACAGCTGTCAGAAAAGCGCATAGGTTTGTAAAGCACGTGGAATTTACAACCACCACATAGAGGGCAGCACTGTTCTCAAAGATGGCGGATGACGGCTGTCAGAAAAGCGCATAGGTTTGTAAAGCACTTGGAATTTGCCACCGCTACATAGAGGGCAGCACTGTTCTCTCTGGATTAAAGATGGCGGATGACAGCTGTCAGAAAAGCGCATAGGTTTGTAAAGCACGTGGAATTTACCGCCACCACATAGAGTGCAGCACTGTTCTCAAAGATGGCGGATGACAGCTGACGAAATTGCCCGCAGCACAGTGCTCAAAGATGGCGGATGACAGCTGTCAAAAAAGCACGTGGCTTTGTTTCCCAACAAGAGCACGTGGAATTTGCCACCACCACATAGAGTGCAGCACTGTGATTAAAGATGGCGGATGACGGCTGTCAAAAAAGCGCGTGAGTTTGTTTCCAAACAAGACCACGTGGAATTTACCACCACCACATAGAGGGCAGCACGGTGCTCTCTTGATTAAAGATGGCTGCTGTCACGTGGAATTGTCTGCCACCACAGGTATCTAGCTAAAGAGGGCAGCACTGAGGTTTGCGATGCAAGATGGCTGCTGTCAAAAAAGCATTTTTCAAATTATCCACCACCACATTTCAAAGGTAAGTAGCTAAAGAGGGCAGCACTGTGCTCTATAGATTAAAGATGGTGGATGACAGCTGTCAAAAAACACGTGGCTTTGTTTACCTCACGCTAGTTAGGTTAAGTTGGTAGCACTAAGGTTTAGACCCGTCAAGATGGCAGCACTGCCGATGACAGGTGACGAAAGAGGGCAGGAGAGTGCTCAAAGATGGCGGATGACAGCTGTCAAAAAAGCACGTGGTTGTCGAAAAGCACGTGGCTTTGTTTACTACACGCTAGTGAGGTTAAGTTGGTACTACTGAGGTTTAGGCCCGTCAAGATGGCAGTACTGAGGTTAGCGATGCGTTGTTGTCTGTCAAAAAGCACGTGGCTTTGTTTACAAATCTGTCAAAAAGCACGTGGCTGTCAAAAAACACGTGGCTTTGTTTACCTCACGCTAGTGAGGTTAAGTTGGCACTAGTGAGGTTTAGGCCCGTCAAGATGGCAGCAGTGAGGTTAGCGATGCGTTGTTGTCGATGACAGCTGTCAAAAAGCACGTGGCCTTGTTTACAAATTCAAATTTCGCGCCAAAATTCAAATTTACCGCGGGAGGTGGAGGCCTCTCCCGAGAGCCTGAGGTGGAGGTGGCGCCCGAACTGTCCAATTATACTACTTTTACGAGGTTTATATGAACATCAAGCATTACTGACACTACTTCTTTCACTCTAAAAAAGCTATTTATTCAGGATCTATGCCTCGACTGCTGTCTTGTGGCTGCGGGTGAATGAAAATTTGTGTTATGGAAGTATAACCCTAGCAACCGTGCAGGCTAGTGGTCATCTGAAATTAGCAGCCGTTGATGGATAATTTCCATGGATAATTAAACCGCGAATTCCAGTAGCAAGATAAACTCAATCAACCAGTCGCGTGCACAGGCAGAATAAACCAATATTGATATATATGCATTGAGATCTGGTGATGATATTGTAGTTACGATATATCGATATCGCTTGAATATACCGATATATTATGTTTAATAAATATCGATTATCGAAAATAAGTTTTCAATATATCGAAATATCGATATATCGGTATTTTTTTTAAAACTTCCATCCCTAGTTATGGCGGAATCAAGGTCATAATGTCGTGAAATATGTCCATGAACCGTGAGTAAAATAATAAAGGCCACGATTGAATGAAGTGGACACGTATTTAGTAAAGGAGGCAGAATATAGGTTTCGAAGTATAAAGCGATTATTTTAAGTCAAGTTGATATGAGATTGATAATTTAGAATGGTGGTAGTTATTGATTCTTCGCGAATATGAGCACGGTGATGTAGTAGTGGACTTAATGGTTTCAAGTTGAGTTTTTATTAAGTGGAAATGAATATGTAGCATTTATATGTACTATTTCTCTTACGAGCAAGCATGAGAAAGTTCAAGTAGGATTGGAGTGACACCTGTTGGTTAGCGTACATACTTGGTAGTACCAATGAAGTTTCAGTTAGGAGGATGAACTAAACACATGCACTGTGTCACAGATGTTTTCTAATTCTGATCTATTCTCAGGCGAAAGGAAATGTAGTAACTTCTTAGGCAACATCCTATCACTGATGACTGACTGAAAATGTAGGAATTGTATTTGATGGTCGAGTCTTCGCACAATGCAGACCACATTAGCTAGTATATTTCAGATGAAACTAGCAGAGTAGTCGTTAGAATATATAATGTCGCACGTATATTCAACTTAAAATGATGAGAAGATTCAGATCTTAGAATGGTATGTGGAACTTACTGGTACTTATTGAACCATTTATAAAAATTACATTAATTTAAAAGAGGACTTATCAATATTCACGCAGAAGAAGAAGAGAAATAAGAAGCATGAATATTCAGAATTGTAAACCAGTTATTTGTAGAAATATTAGGGAACTATCCTCCCAAGTTGACATTTATAGGTATTTATTGATATGTTGTGCGAAAGATAGGAATAATTATATGTTAACAGATTAAGAGGCGGCCGGAGTCAGTTCTAGATTCACATTTTATTTCAAAATATCGCCACTAGTCTCGTTGATGTCGACAACTAACTCCACTGATAGTTACATCGCGGGTGCATAGATGGCAGTTCGAAAGGCCAAGGCCGAACGAGCGATTCCCCTCTCACCCTCCAGCGACACATAGTCTGTCACCAGGAAGTTGTGATACAGAACTTGCACGGAGCTGATGGTGTTGACATTTGTACGGAATGCGAAACATTCCAGGAAATTATTGAGCATGGGTTAGTGCTGAACAGAACAGTCAAAATAAGGTACTGTTTCCGACAAATATAAATGAAATGGCGTATGGCTTTTAGTGCCGGGAGTGTCCGAAGACAAGTTCGGCTCGCCAGATGCAGGTCTTTTGATTTGACACCCGTAGGCGACCTGCGCGTCGTGATGAGGTTGAAATGATGATGGAGACGACACATACACCCAGCCCCCATGCCAGAGAAATTAACCAATTATGGTTAAAATTACCAGCCCTGCCGGGAATCGAATCCGGGACCCCTGTGACCAAAGGCCAGCACGCCGGACACTGTTTCCGATGATGAAATGAAGTAGAGCATCAATCCTGGCCCCGCCTCACGTCTTTCCCTGTACCGGCAAGTCAGTGAAACATAATATAATTCTATCTAATGAAAATACAAACTGATATAACAGAAGTTAATTCATTTACGATTTCTTTAGTCACACTGTGAATCTTTGGACATACGATAAATATTGTAACGCGACCAAGAACGGAATTTTCCAACAACCGTGAATAAAAGAAAAGAGCCTTACAAATTTATAACAGTTTTTTCGTCTTGGAAACAAACAGTTCTGAAATACATAAACAATGTATAAAACATCCCATTGCATATTGTGTTATAATTTGAATTCAATCAAATAACTTGTAGTATAATTGGACAGTTCTAGCGCCACCTCCACCTCAGGCTCCCAGATGCCTCCTCCACCTCCTCCGCCGCCTCCTCCGCCGCCTCCGCCGCCGCCGCCCGCGGGAAATTTGAATTTTGGCGGGAAATTTGAATTTTGGCGCGAGATTTGAATTTGTAAACAAAGCCACGTGCTTTTTGACAGCTGTCATCGACAACAACGCATCGCTAACCTCACTGCTGCCATCTTGACGGGCCTAAACCCTACTAGTGCCAACTTAACCTAACTAGCATGAGGTAAACAAAGTCACGTGTTTTTGACAACCACGTGCTTTTTGACAGACAACAACGCATCGCTAACCTCAGTACTGCCATCTTGACGGGCCTAAACCTTAGTGGTACCAACTTAACCTCACTAGCGCGAGGTAAACAAAGCCACGTGCTTTTTGACAGCCACGTGCTTTTCAACAGATTTGTAAACAAAGCCACGTGCTTTTTGACAGACAACAACGCATCGCTAACCTCAGTACTGCCATCTTGACTTGCCTAAACCTTAGTGGTACCAACTTAACCTAACTAGCATGAGGTAAACAAAGCCACGTGCTTTTTGACAGCTGTCATTCGCCATCTTTGAGCACCTCGCTGCCCTCTTTAGCTACTTACCTTTGACAGCTGTCATCCGCCATCTTTAATCCAGAGAGCACAGTGCTGTCCTCTTTAGCTACTTACCTTTGACAGCTGTCATCCGCCATCTTTAATCCAGAGAGAACAGTGCTGCAATCTATGTGGTGGCGGTAAATTCCACATGCTTAACCGCCATCTTTAAACCACAGAGCACTGTGCTGCCCTCTTTCATCACCTGTCATCGGCAGTGCTGCCATCTTGACGGCCTAAACCTTAGTGCTACCAACTTAACCTAACTAGCGCGTGGTAAACAAAGCCACGTGCTTTTTTGACAGCCACGTGCTTTTTGACAGCTGTCATCCGCCATCTTTAAACCACAGAGCACTGTGCTGCCCTCTTTCATCACCTGTCATCGGCAGTGCTGCCATCTTGGCGGGCCTAAACCTTAGTGCTACCAACTTAACCTAACTAGCGCAAGGTAAACAAAGCCACGTGTTTTTTGACAGCTGTCATCCGCCATCTTTGCGCACAGTGCTGCCCTCTTTAGCTACTTACCTTTGAAATGTGGTGGCGGATAGTTTGAAAAATGCTTTTCGACAAGCAGCCATCTTTAATCCAGAGAGAACAGTGCTACCCTCTATGTGGTGGCGGCAAATTGAAAAATTCCACGTGCTCTTGTTTGGAAACAAAGCCATGTGCTTTTCTGACAGCTGTCATCCGCCATCTTTAATCAACAGAGCACCGTGCTGCTATCATGCGGGCAATTTCATCACCTGTCATCCGCCATCTTTAATCCACAGAACACCATGCTGCCCTCTTTGTGGCTACTACCTTAAGCACGTAGTAGCGGGCAATTTGAAAAGTTCTGTTAGCTATCATCCGCCATCTTTAATCAAGAGAGCACTGTGCTGCCATCTTTAGCTAGATACCTTTGAAATGTGGTGGCGGCAAATTGAAAAATTCCACGTGCTCTTGTTTGGAAACAAACTCACGTGCTTTTTCGGAAGCTACCATCCGCCATCTTTAATCAACAAAGCATAGTGCTACCCTCTTTAGTTTGAAATGTGATGGCGGCAAATTCCACGTGCTCTTGTTTGGTAAACATAGCCATGTGCTTTTTTGACAGCTGTCATCCGCCATCTTTAATACAGAGAGCACCGTGCTGCCCTCTTTATCGTAGTAGATGTAAATTCGTCACCTGTCATCCGCAGTGCTGCCATCTTTAGCTAGATACCTTTGAAAAGTGGTGGCGGATAATTTAAAAAGAAAAATTCTACAGCAGCCCTCTCTCGACGCTAATTGCATAAGATGGCGGCTATACATGACTCCTTAAGGGTGCTTACGCAAGATGGCTGCTATACACAGGTTCTTATGAGACGCCCTTGGGATGCTTGCGCAAGATGGCAGTTATACATGGCTCCTTATGAGATGCCCTAGGGATGCTTGCGCAAGATAGCGGCTGCTCTTATGGGACAGCTGAAGGGTCCTTGCACAAGATAGCTTGTGACGCCCTAAGGATGCTTGCGCAAGATGGCGGACACAAGATGGCGGCTATACACAACTCCTTATGAGACGCTTTAAGGGTGCTTGCGCAAGATGGTTGCTACTCTTAGCTTAGAGGCTAACGTGTTGTGATAGTTCGATTCATTAAATTTAGGGCTTAAATGCAAAATGTTAAATATATCGAAAACGGTGCACCGTAGAGCAAAACGGACAAAATTTTTCTGCCTAATACCTAGGTTCGCAGTATGAGGAACAAGAAAATCATAGTCTAATGATGGGATCAACGGTTCGGTTCCTACTTAGGCCCTTTGGCATTTGCTCTGTTTTAGCTTGTATTGAAGCGAGTCTTCGTAACATGATCAGGTCTAGCTATGGTAGAGAGTATAACGTACCGTGCAGGTTCGATTCATTAAATTTGGAGGCTTAAATGCAAAATGTTAAATATCTCGAAAACGATGCATCGTAGAGCAAAACGGACAACATTTTTCCGCCTAATACGTAGGTTCGTAGTATCAGGAACAAGAAAAAACATAGTCTAATGATGAGATCAACGGTTCGATTCCTACTTAAGCCCTTTGCCATTCGCAGCTATCTATTTCTACAAGATGGTGGCTGCTCTTATGAGAAACAAGATGCCTTGAGACGTCCTAGGGATGCTTACGCAAGATGGCAGACACAAAATGGTGACTATACATAGCTCCTTATGAGACGGCCTAGGGGTGCTCGCACAAGATGGCGGCTACTCTTATGAAGAAAGCTAGCTTAGAGGCTACTGCGCAAGATAACAGCTGCTGTTATGCATGTGGTGGAGGGCAATTTGAAATTCTATGTGCTTAATCAACAGAGCACCCTGCTGCCCTCTTTAGCTGAAATGTGGTGGTGGATAATTTGAAAAATTCTTTTGACAGCTATCATCTTTAAACAAAGGCGACTATACATAGGCCGTTAAGGCCTTATCATTCTCCTCCTCCTCCTCCTCCTCCTCCTCCCCCTCCTCCTCCTCCTTCTCTACCTCCTCCTCCGCCTCTTATGTCAAGGCATAGCTTTATATCGAACAAGTTTAAACCTGCATCGCGAAGGCAAGCCTGTGCAGCGATAACATTATTGTGCATGTTTAGACTTTCGAAACATAAGAAGAGTAGAATCAAACGCTGTACTCGATACGACATGTGATCAGAACATTGATTGATGCGTTCAGAAAACAAAATAAGTGATCAAGACTAGAATCGAACAATGTACTCAATACATCATGTGTTTAGAATATGTCAGGGGATACGCATGTTCAAAGATCAGATTGAAACATAACAAGACTAGAATAGAACACTGTAATCGATGTTGTTAACTTCAACATGTGATCAGAACATTGATTGATGTGTTCAGAACACAAAATAAGTGATCATGACTAGAATCGAACACTGTACTCGATACAACATGTGATCAGAACATTGATCGATGTGTTGAGAACACGAAATAAGTGATCAAGACTAGAATCGAACACTGTACTCAATACAACATGTGTTTAGAACATGTTAGGGGGTACCCTTGTTCTAAGAAGATCAGAATGGAACATAACAAGACTAGAATCGAACACTGTAATCGATGTTGTTAACCTCAACATATGATCAGAACATTGTTTGATGTGTTCAGAGCAAAAGTACAATTTTGATGATTTGCGCAGCTAACTCGCTCGGTAAACGATATAGCCAAAGTATATCTTCAAATTATTTACCTTCCATCATTCGTCTTGTGTGTAAAAATCAGTCGAACAAGTTATCGCATAAACATGGCTGAAAAAAAATCGTGATAGGGTATGGAACCCAGGGGTTACATCTTATCAGAAGGGCAAAAAGGATGAAAGGATTCTTCCTCCTCCTTACCGCACATTCCTTGGCTAAAGGGCTAATAGGCTAAAGGGCTAATGAGCTAAAGGGCTAAAGGGCTAAAGGGCTAAAGGGCTAAAGGGCTAAAGGCGCAACAACCTCATCGATCGCTATCAGCAAGAACGCTTGTACTTTGTTAAGTGTAGAAAATTAATCTTTATTGGTAAATGGTTTTATGTTCAGAACAAGGAATGGAACCTAGGGGTTACGTCTTACCTAATAAAATCCCCGAGGTGCGATGAGTTACGTTTTTCGAACTAGTGTTTGGAACACTGAACTTTTCAAGATGGCAAGAGTGAGGTTAGCAATGTTCTGTTGTTGGATTTTAAATTCCGCGCTACAACATGCATAAGGTGTCAGCCCTTGAGGTTTACTCCCGTAAAGATGGCAAGAGTGAGGTTAGCAATGTTCCGTTGTTGGATTTTTAAAATTCCCCGCTATAACATGCAAAAGGTGGCAGCCTTGAGGTTTACCGCCGTAAAGATGGCAGCAGTGAGGTTAGCGACGCTCCATTGTCCTTCAAAGTGAGGTTAGGGTTCGTCAAGAAGACAGCTGTCAAAAAAGCACGTGGCTATGTTTACCAAACAATGTCAACACCATCAGCTCCGTGCAAGTTCTGTGTCACAACTTCCTGGTGACAGACTATGTGTCGCTGGAGGGTGAGAGGGGAATCGCTCGTTCGGCCTTGGCCTTTCGAACTGCCATCTATGCACCCGCGATGTAACTATCAGTGGAGTTAGTTGTCGACATCAACGAGTCTAGTGGCGATATTTTGAAATAAAATGTGAATCTAGAACTGACTCCGGCCGCCTCTTAATCTGTTAACATATAATTATTCCTATCTTTCGCACAACATATCAATAAATACCTATAAATGTCAACTTGGGAGGATAGTTCCCTAATATTTCTACAAATAACTGGTTTACAATTCTGAATATTCATGCTTCTTATTTCTCTTCTTCTTCTGCGTGAATATTGATAAGTCCTCTTTTAAATTAATGTAATTTTTATAAATGGTTCAATAAGTACCAGTAAGTTCCACATACCATTCTAAGATCTGAATCTTCTCATCATTTTAACTTGAATATACGTGCGACATTATATATTCTAACGACTACTCTGCTAGTTTCATCTGAAATATACTAGCTAATGTGGTCTGCATTGTGCGAAGACTCGACCATCAAATACAATTCCTACATTTTCAGTCAGTCATCAGTGATAGGATGTTGCCTAAGAAGTTACTACATTTCCTTTCGCCTGAGAATAGATCAGAATTAGAAAACATCTGTGACACAGTGCATGTGTTTAGTTCATCCTCCTAACTGAAACTTCATTGGTACTACCAAGTATGTACGCTAACCAACAGGTGTCACTCCAATCCTACTTGAACTTTCTCATGCTTGCTCGTAAGAGAAATAGTACATATAAATGCTACATATTCATTTCCACTTAATAAAAACTCAACTTGAAACCATTAAGTTCACTACTACATCACCGTGCTCATATTCGCGAAGAATCAATAACTACCACCATTCTAAATTATCAATCTCATATCAACTTGACTTAAAATAATCGCTTTATACTTCGAAACCTATATTCTGCCTCCTTTACTAAATACGTGTCCACTTCATTCAATCGTGGCCTTTATTATTTTACTCACGGTTCATGGACATATTTCACGACATTATGACCTTGATTCCGTCATAACTAGGGATGGAAGTTTTAAAAAAATACCGATATATCGATATTTCGATATATTGAAAACTTATTTTCGATAATCGATATTTATTAAACATAATATATCGGTATATTCAAGCGATATCGATATATCGTAACTACAATATCATCACCAGATCTCAATGCATATATATCAATATTGGTTTATTCTGCCTGTGCACGCGACTGGTTGATTGAGTTTATCTTGCTACTGGAATTCGCGGTTTAATTATCCATGGAAATTATCCATCAACGGCTGCTAATTTCAGATGACCACTAGCCTGCACGGTTGCTAGGGTTATACTTCCATAACACAAATTTTCATTCACCCGCAGCCACAAGACAGCAGTCGAGGCATAGATCCTGAATAAATAGCTTTTTTAGAGTGAAAGAAGTAGTGTCAGTAATGCTTGATGTTCATATAAACCTCGTAAATTAGTAGAAATGGCTGAAAATAGTTAAGAATATGATGCAGCATCTACCGTGCAAGTATTTATGGTTTTATCATTGCATTGATAGGATAAACAAGGAAGAGGAAAGGAAGCAGCCGTGGCCTTAAGTTAGGTACCATTCCGGCATTCGACTGGAGGAGAAGTTTGAAACCACGGAAAACCACTTCGAGGATGGCTGAGGTGGGAATCGAACCCACATCTACTCATTTGACCTCCCGAGGCTGAGTGGACCCCGTTCCAGCCCTCGTACCACTTTTGAAATTTCGTGGCAGAGCCGGGAATCGAACCCGGGCCTCCGGGGGTGGCAGCTAACCACACTAACCACTACACTACAGAGGTCTTACCACGCTTACGTCTCTTGGTTAACTGTTTTGTTGAAACATTCAAATTTACGTGCAAACCAGATTCAGAATGACATAAAATCAAATGAAATTTTCCAATCATTTAATAATACATAGAAGCAGATTCGAACAAATCAAAACATTGTTGATGGCTTCAAGCATGCTGCACATTTTAACGGACTTAAATTCTTAGCTGCCGCCTTACCTTATAAAGTAAGCAATCAATCAAATTCGGAATTATATACAAACAAATTAAAATTTTTAATCATTCAGTATTATGTACAGATAGATACAAACAAATTAAATATTTCTTGATGGCTTCAAACAAGTTGCATCTTGTTAATAGATCCCCGATTTATAGAACTTCAATATAATTTCAAATCCTTGTATTTTGGAAAAGAAATAATTTTATATCGAGATATATCGCTATTTTTTTTGAGAGTAGGATAATATCGGCATGTCGATATCGAATGAAATATCGATATTTATTATATCGGAACGTGCCTAGGTGTTATCGATGCCTACGAGATAAGTAAAGGCCTCAGCATGCACGGTCTCTTCAAGTACTAAATTGACAAAGTAGCAGCAGTTCAAATATCGCCGCTGGATGTGAGGTTTTCCCTCCATTCCTCAGCACGATTCCAATTGGCATTACGATAATAACTTGCACATAAAAGCACATTACAAATATAAAACATTGCGTTTTGAGTAGGAAAGTGATATTTCTATGACGTTTAATGAAGAAAAATAAATGTATCACCGAGTAATTCAAGATGAGCTCATACGAATCAAGTAGTATAATTGCAACCGGAAAGTACACATCCTAATAAAAATGAAAATACTTCATAGTATATTTTAAAACACTGCAGTATTCACAGAGCCTTCGTCGATGAATGCGGAGTGGGTCTCGGCCCACAAGTGGCCACGGCTGGTCCGTGGTCCAACAGCTCTGCATTCCGACCGGCCAACCGAGCAGAGGAAGGGTGGCTCTTCGTCTCTGTATTCGGGAGACTGGACAGGGCTGGACCTCACAGCTGGTCTCCACTGTCGGTTTTCCTGAGAATGGTTTTACGTGGTTTTCCATTCTCCTGCAATAAGGCAAATGCTGGGAGGGTTCCTAGTATAGGCCACGGCCGCCAACCTCCTCACCATCTCCGAGCATCTCCTTCGCCGTAACAAATCTCCCGGCCTCACAGACGGCGTCACCATCTAAGAGGCCCGCCTCCTCCTTCAGGGGAGGAATTAAAACATTTTAGTATTAGTACGTAACCTAGTCTTGCCATGCAAATACCCTGAAAAAAAGTGTTGGCATTGATTGCGACTAGTTTTAGTAGAAATGCTAAAACACGTGCTTTCAAAATGTTCACTACATACTACAGACTTCGAGGAAGGTTGCCACATGCTATTTTTCTCGTCACCGCGACATGACATAATTAAGACCCATTTTTCTCGTAGTTCCACATTTGCTCGTGGAAATAAATGCCACTACCTTTCTGAAGTTTACTTTTGCAGAATGGTGCACAGCAATAAACCATTGTTTATCACGCGCAATAAACATCTTGTGAATAGAATGTTTACAATAAATACTCTCTCGGCTCTTGTATATTTATCCATATGCACAAAACATTTTCTTAATGTAAATCCACAGCCTGTTTAGGGTCATTTGACCGGGTCAGCAATGGAACGAATTAAGCCCCATCTAGCGGCGAGAATAGGAAATTTCCCGGCTGCCGAAGCATGTCGCATTCCTCTGGGGCAATGATTAATGACTGACAAATGAAATGATATTTGAGAGTGTTGCTGGAATGAAAGATGGCAGGGAAAACCGGAGTACCCGAAGAAAACCGGTCCAGCACAAATCTCATATGGAGTGACCGGGTTTTGAACCCAGCGGTGAGAAGTTGGCGCGTTGCCACCTGACTCGCGGAGGCTTCTATTTTCATAACTTTACGTTTAAATATAAACCATATACTCATCACAAGCTGAATACACAAATCAACGCCTTTTATAATGAATTTTAAGACTTATGTCACCTAAACTTACCTTTTTCCTTCACAGTTTCCATGTAGTCTGTGTTGTTAAATGGTGGAGGGCTAACACGAAGTCTAGCGGTGACTCTGGAACTAGAACGTATTTCGCGCTGTGTAAACTGCCATGCGGAGGCAACTGTGTTACATATTCCACCGTTTGTATTCGAATTATAGTCCGGCCTACCAGAGGCTCAGAGCAAGGTATTGATTAGATTGGATATTTCCAGGTTGCAATTCCACCTTCACTAGCACCATCTCTTGCAGAATTATCGGCGTTCTCTAGTGCGGATGTTGTTAATGAAAATAATAAGTCAAAGAAAAACGATATATTAATGGAAAAACCGATATATTATTCGATAAATCGAATCAAAATTTCGATATCGATATATCGATAAATCGAAAGGAAAATATCGGTATTTCATAAAAACCGATAAATCGTTGCCATCCCTAGTCATAACCTTAAATTATTGTAAACACATCTGTCTATTTAGCAAGTATATCCTACTACTGGTTCCTAACTTGACATTATTTGGTCATAACCAACGTACACGCATACCTAAGTCTCTTTTGACATAGCATATAACTCACTGTCACCTTAACAAACTCAGTATTTCACACTACATGGATCATATCTGGATCGTAGGCTTTCATCACTGATTGACTACCTATCTATGGATTTGTCATTCATATACGAAGATTACCTATCCACCTTTGCTCTAATTTCATACACCACTTTCGTCGCTTCATTATTTCGCACGGAACAAATTAACAAATCATATTACACTTATATATGAATATAAAACATTACTACACTAATTTAAAAGTAAGACTTATCTGAATTCAGCAGCTCCAGTCGTCGGCATATGTCCATCTGACAGGACATACGGATACGCCTCCTTTTACTTCCCTAGGTGAATGGGAAATACTGGCATAATTCTCCTCTGGGCTTAGGCATCTCTCGGCAGGCAACGTCATCCGACGGCACCCATTTGGGCAGTCTGGCCTATCATCTTCTTAGAACCCCTTGTTCATCTCTGGACTAGTTGGAATAGCATAGCAAACAGAATCAATTAGCATTGCCATCATGAACAGCTGTGATAATTTGTCTAATGCGAAAGATTGTTTCTTTTGAAAGAGTTGATCTACTTGACAAATAATCTTCTTGGGGTAGTATAATTCTATGATTTCAAATGAACAGATTTTTCTCCTTTATCTTTCCAGGAGTTATTATAGGATCCCCCCTTCTGTAATTCTTTAACTTGGGTGATATCGAGTAATACGTCAGCAGAGACTGCCGTGACGTAAGCTTGTCGTAGTTTATTCTCGACTTTCCACGTATCTTAAAGTTCGCGGAACGAAATTAATAATCTTCTGCTTGATTTGCGACGCAGCTTCCACTAAGTCTGTTCTTTGTTTCCACTGAAATGATCTCTCGTCGATACCTTCTTTAAACTCTGACGTAGTTGCTTTCCGTCTTCGACTCTGATTTAGAAATAGCAATTCAATCTCTTTTTTTCTATAATTGTTAGTAACAATCTTCACATTCGTTCTTTTTCACTGCCTTCTGGATCTAAATTCCTTTCTCTAGCGCCTGAGGTGAATACTTTTGCTTTAGCTCGCGGTATCATCAGACATTTTGACGTTAATTATTCTCGGAGACCTGGACTCCGACTTTGTCCTTCTTACGGACAGAACTTCTTATAACAGTGAAATGGCACATTATTTCCCCTACACTTATTTAAATATATTACTCGTAATATATTTATATATTGGATTCTTAACATATCAATGTGGCTTTTCGCTGTTCATTTCTGCGCTCTTCTGTCTATATATTTCCTTTTAACATTCATATGCTAAAGATCAATCCATCTTTAGATTGAGGCATTCCGGTTCGAATCTCTTTGCTTCAGTTGGAACATCCGTCTGTCTCCATCGGTCTTATTCCTTAATATACAGTTTCATATTGGACGCGTTATGGATACCCCTGTACCTTCCGTCCATATCACTGATCTCATGAGCATTATTATTGAACGACCTTCTTATTATAAGAGTCCATCGAATAAAGGTAAAAATTTAGCAAAAATCTTTGTTGACACATTGGAAACTGAGGACTTCTTAACTAATACGAGGTCTCCTTCCCTCAATTCAGGCCGAAATTTCTTGTGGCGTACTCTCCTTAATCTTATTTGGGCCTGTCTAAGCACTCTTTCCCTAACTCGCTGGTTGATTTCCTCTTGGTTTAAATTTGGTCGGATAGGAAGATCAATTACCATATCCCAAGGTCTGGAAGGCTGCACCTTATGATGTACAAGGTTTGGTATTTCTCCATTGGATTCGTGGATCGTGTTGTTGATGCTTTCTTCAATTATTTTAATCACATCTATCCACTTCCAATGCTGTTCTGGACAGTAGATGCGGCAAAATTTAGATATTTCCCTCATGTATCTTTCGACTGGGTTTGATTCAGGATGTCTCACTGAGCAGAACGTATGTTTAATTCCTAGTTCTTTCATTGCCTCTTTAAATCGTACGGATGTGAATTGTGTTCCCCGGTCAGATAATAGTCTCTCGGGTTTTCCCATAACAGGTAGAACATATTTGATCAAACGCTGTAATACTTTTTTGGAATTTGCTCTTTGAATTGGTTGTAATGATACATATTTTGAAAACACATCCATTACAACCAATATGAATTTGTGTCCTTTCCGTGCAGTCGGGAGCTTTCCAAAAATGTCAATGGCGTATATTTCTTTAGCTTTCTGAGGTAATATGGCCTTTGGTTCATGTTTAATTAAACGATTACCATGCATTACCCTTTGGCATATATCGCAAGTTCTTATTATCCTCGCTACCGTCCTTCTTAAACCTCGCCACGTAAACCTTTCTAGTATAACTTGGGTGACCTTCTCTATACCACCATGCCCTGTAATTCTGTGTACATGCCAGATTACTTCCTTATGTAATATTGATGGTAATAGAATTCGGGATTTATCTTGTTCTTCACCCATCTTAGCCAACAATACGGCTTGTTCGATACTATATTTCTGTACCATTCTTGACCTCGGTTCATTTCCATGATTCTCATTTCCCAACATATCCAAAATTTGTCTCAGCTCCTCGTCTTGGTGTTGTAAACTTCTTAAATCACGCAATTTCTCCAGTACTTCTTCGTCTTGGGGAATCAATTCTATCCTGTGAATTTCCTCATCTTTATCCACGGGATTACGGCTTAAAGCGTCTGCTAGAACATTATCCTTTCCTTTACAATATTCAATCTTTACCTGAAATTGTTGGACAAATAACATCCACCTAGTTACTCTTTCACTCGTCATTGCAGCTTTTAACCCAAACACCAGAGCCTTATGATCTGATCTAACAATTACCGGATATCCATAGATTGTTTTTCGCCACTGCTGTAACGCATATACTATGGCCAACAGCTCTTGCTCAGTAGTAGTATAATTGATTTCATGCTTCTTCAACCTCCGGCTGGTGAAAGCTAAATACATTCTCTGTTTTGATTGACCCTTTTCTTCCTGGTAAAGGCAAGCTCCTATGCCTATGTTTGAGGCATCCGATTGGATTATGAATTCTTTTTCATAATCTGGATAGCTTAGCTTTATGCTCTTCACCATCAATGTCTTCATTTGTTGAAACGCTCTCTCGGCTTTCTCGTCCCACTTCCATCGGTTGTTTATCTTTAGTAAATTTTGTAATGGTGCTGCTGTTTGAGTATAATTCTCACAATGGCTAGAAAAGAATTGCGTCATCCCGAGAAATTGTCTCACTTGCTTGATTCTCTTTGGACGAGGAAAATCACATATAGCTTTGATCTTCACTGGGTTAGGACGTACCCCCGTGCCATCGATCATGTGACCCACGAATAGCACTTCTTCCTGACAGAATTTAGATTTTTCGATATTAATTTTGAAACCTGTTGCTCTTAAGTTTTCAAATAATTTCCGTAATTTGTTGCAATGATCCGAAAATGTCTGGGTAGCCAAGATCAAATCGTCCACATAATAGATCAAAAATTCCTTCACTTCGGTTGTTAAATTCCTGTCTAGCGCCCTCACGAGAACTGCGCAACTATTCCAGAGGCCGAATGGAAGCCTACAGTAGACATAGGTTTGATTATCGAACATGAATCCCGTTAAAAGCCTGGATTTTTCCTCCAAGACTATGTGATAGTAAGAACTGGTAAAATCCATGGTGGAAAAATACTTCATGTCCTTAAATCTTTTTATAATGTATCTAATTTTAGGAACCTTATTATATTCCGGTATTAACTTCCCGTTTAATACACGAGCATCGAGGCAAATTCTCAATTTCCCGTTGCTTTTCACCACCACGACTAAGGGATTCAAGGATGGACTGGATGTCTTAGCTATTATGCCGTCCTTTTCCATTTCTTGTATAATTTTTTTTGACTTCAGGGAAATATTTCTCCGGAATACCATATAACTTGCCCTTATATGGTGTCCAATCATTTACTAGAAGTTTATATTTAAAGTTCGGTACCTGCCCTGGTTTGTTTTTGAATAAGTCTGTATACTCTTGCAAGATTCCATGAAGTTCTGACTTCTCGACAGGTGTTACATTGGCATTACCCATCGCTCCTGTGATGTTAGGTTTGTCTCCTCCATCGTCACCACCTTCTCTATGCTATCCATTATTTCTTCATGAATCATCTCTATCTCTTTTTATTCCCTCCGACATGCTAGATGTTTTCCTGATAGATGTTTCCCTCCTTCTTCCTCTATTTCCATGCCACTCATCATATTAGCTCCTTCATGGAGTTTAATTCTCTCCAGGGCATTCCCTATCTGTTCATTATATATAGGAAATCTGATTTCCTGTTGCTCCATATCTATCGTCATGCCGCTTATCGTCATAAAATCTATGCCTAATATAATGTTATGCCTGATCTGGTTCATGACGATAAATGGGTGTTCGAAATACCTACTTCCGATATTAATTTCAAGGTATGTCTGCAGGTTACACTCTACTGTTTTGTCCGGTATTATACCGCGAATCTTAATTTTTGATACAGGTATCGTTGGAAGTTTTGTTTTCCTATTTATTTCCAAGAATAATTCCTTAAATAGCACGCTGATGCTAGCGCCTGAATCAATGAGACAATGCACTCGTAGTCCGTTTACTCTTGCTACAATAATAGGCAAATTGTATGCTTTCTTCATGGGGTCAGCTGATACATCTCTCGTTAATTCCTCCGGATCTCTCTCCTAAGAATCTATTTGCGTTATGAAATAACTATGAATTTTGATTTCCAGCGTCCTGTATACTTTTTACCTCACCCTCTAATCTGAAATTGGTGTTTTTTTGTTTACAGATTGATTATTCTCTCTCCTACACTCGAATTCTTTAGTGGCAGGATTGAGTTTCGACGTCTCCTGCTTATTCCTTTTAAACCTCTGTAGTTCCAAGCTTTCTGCTCCTTCTACGTCCGCATTAATATCTTGGTCCCTTATGGCTCTTTCCCATTTATTCTTCTCGCTCTGTCCTTCACTTGACTCTCTCATATATCTTCTATTGTAATATTCTCTGCCTCTGTCATTTCTATTATCCTTTCTGTCATATTTAAATCTGCCCTTAAAATCATATCGTCTTCTTCCCTCTCTGGATGCATTCCTACAATGCATATAAGGCCTGTATCTTCTATTACCCGAATATGCTCCTTGTTCGTAAGAACTTCTCCTACAGACGCATCTCTCATCTTCTCTCCCTCTACCTTCTTGATTATTCCATTCTCTTTTCCTATTTATTCTTTTCCGTTCTTCTGAGGTACTTTCTTTCGCATTTTCCGGCATTAATATATTAATCGTTTCTTCTCCACGAGCACCTCTGCCTACCCTGTGCGAATATGGCATTGTAGTCATGTCTATCTGTCTCAAAGTACTTTCCATCTGTACTGCAGTGACCATATTATTGGCAGCTAATAAACGTTGGACTTCCAAAGGAAATTGTCTCTGTATGGTCTTGATTGCTTCCAATTCGCTAGGCGGCGAATCAATGTCCTGAAAACGGTGATAATGAAAAGAGAAATAATCACTGTATCCCGTTTGCCCGTTATTTGCATATTTCCTCGAGTATAGTTCCAAGCGAAGATTTTGTTGAATTTCTGGACTCCAAAAGCGCTGCAGAAAAGCTGTCTTAAAGTCATTATAGTCGTGAAAAGTATACTTGAAGGCTTGAAACCAAAGACTAGGATTCGCGTCCAGGTATTTCTCCACAATTTTCAGTCTCTTTTCCCCAGGAATATTATGGTCTTTAAAGTAATCGTCCATTTCCCTAAGGAAACGCTTGGGTGATATATTAGCAGTGTTATTGAAATCTTTCGCTCTATCCTCATAAGTTTTAATCACATTAATGATGGCTGGATTTCCACCATTTCCACCTTCAGTGCTCGTTTCACCATTGCCATGACTAGATTGAGCGATCAACGTGGGTGTAGTCTCCCTCTCATTTATCTGTAACTCTATCGTTTTTCGTCCATCACTACACGTTGACATCGGTGTCTTCCCTTGAACTTCTTCTCTGATTTCTCTCATCTGTACTTGTATCTGTTTTAGCCCTTCTTCAGACTTGGACATTCTTTGATCTATTTCCTCCTTATTATGTTTAATTTCCTCCCTTATCGTAGTAATTCTATTTCCAATCTGCTCACTAGCTTGCTTATATCTGTCTTCTATACCTGCATTCGTCGTTTGGATTTCATTGCTTAACTTGTCGATCTTTTCTTCACATTGTTTCCATTTCCCTTGTGAGTCAATATTCAACTGCTCCATATTATCAGTCAACTTCTTCATTTCGTTCTCTTTCAGACACTGGAGGCAATTGTTGTTCTCTATCATCTCTCTTCTAATCTCATTTATCTCTTCCTGAATTTCTTTATTCTTTTCCTCGATCCTATCACTCATTTCAACCCTCAATTCGTCCATGTTATTCCTGACTTTATCCATGTCCGATCCTATTTTCCTGATTTCCTCCTTCATTTCCTCCATCATTACTTTCTGTTTCCCCTCTTGTTCCTTTGTCATTTCCTCTATCTTTTCCTGATATTTATTCATTTCCTCCTTCTGTTCTCGTTGACCTCTCTTTATTTCTTCTTTCATCTCTTCCATCATCATCTTCTGTCGCTGATTTATTTCTTCTATCATTTCCTTTCTTGCCTCCTCATCCCGCTTTCTAACTTCTTCATCACGCTTTTGGGCTTCTTCTTCTCGCCTTCTGGCTTCTTCCTGTCTCTCTTTCCTTGCTTCTTCATCCCGCTCTCTGGCTTCTTCTTCTCGCTTTCTGACTTCTTCTTGCCTCTCTTTCCTTGCTTCTTCCATTATGTGTTCCATCATCTGCTGGAAATTCTCTACCAATCCTCCTTGCTCTGCTCTCACTTCCTTTACTGTTTCTTCAACTCTTTTCAATCGCTCCTCCTGTTCTTTCCGGCATTTCTCCTGCATTTCTTGATCTCTTTGACACTTCTCCTGCTTATCTCTCTGTTCCCTTTGAAACTCCTCCTGTTTCTCTTCCTGTTCTCTCTGATATTGCTCGAACTGCGCCTTCATTTGGCTTAATGTCGTCATGTTGGTTTAATGTTGCTTTTGAAATCTCTAATTGCCTAACAATACTCTAGTGCTCCCCCAACTCTATACAAATCAACTCATTCAACACTCCAATCTCACAGTTACTCTATACACAATATTAGTATATGTACTCAACAAATAAATAGGCCTAACTACCCAAATTAAGTACCTAAAGATGACCTTGCCTCCCATTCTAGTCAAGAAGCATGAATATTCGTTCCATTAACTTCGATTCCAATTCCTGAGAACCCTCACTCTAAATCAATACTTGCAAGAAACTGAAAAGAAAAAAATAATTTCTTAAAAACTAATTCTTACAAACTACAACATTCCTTAACATACTACTAATATTAATACACTATTATTATTATTATTAATAAAGAGATAATTCTCAGTCCTTCAAATCCTGAGTTCACGAACTCGTCTCCTACTATCACATCTTGCTGATTTCCTTGCCTCGATCAACTACTTCTTCTCCCTAATTCTGTTCCTTCTCTTACTGTATCATCTTCTCCTCCAATTTATCACGGTTAGGTCGGCTGATAACTCTTTCATTCGATCCAAACCAAATTCTGCAATATCTCTATGTTTTCTCTCTAACTACCCGATCATTTTCCTATTATTTCTAGTATCCATTCCTCTGTTAAGTTACTCCGGTATTTCCATTCGTTCTAATTTACATTATAGTATCGTATTCCTCATGTGTAGTGACCTTTCTCCACTTGCAATCTTATTGTGTCAGTTTCTATGTGATTAATGACTCTTTTTCTTGACGTCCCACGACGTTTTTCTCTTGAATTACAACCTCATTGTTTGTCAAATTCCTAAACTTGACGACCATTTATTACATTCCCATGGTGTCTTTTTCTGGAATTGCAACACGTTGCGGCGCCAATTTAAAATGCGCCGTCCCCGTCTCCCTGAGAGGACGCATAAGATCCAGGCTAGCTTAATTACGATCCTTCCGACTAACATAATTCTATCATTTGGGCTATGAGTTCCGAATATGAGAAAGACATACCATATGGAGCCAAAGAAATCTTAAATTACACATAGAAACAACTCTCATACGTTGCTTATTGAATTTCTTACGCTACCAAGATGTAGCATTCATCCGCTTAAATCTAAGTCTCTACGCTACGAAACACATTAAAAGAACTGTTTAAACTTTTACATATCTTGTTTATTGTATACTTGTTTCAATAAAAAGGTCGAACGTAATGCTATCCTCCCCAAAGAATTTCTAATAGAGGAAACTGCATGATCATCTGATTTCGTCCATTTCTAGCGAACATGGCCTTAATTTCTTAAATCTATCTATTTCTTCTACCCGACCGCATAGTCAATGATTTTACCTCCTCTCTTAGCCTCTCTCCATATCAACTTTCAATCAATACATCCACATTTCTCCGTAAGGAGAAATCGAAGAAATGTCAGTATCGGGTATAAATACATGCAAGCGACGTTCATCTTGAATCTTCCGGTAATTGACACGTCCGGCACCCGCTATGCATTATGAAAGACATGCTACTTGAGTTAGTCATCTTTAAAATGAATCTGTTGAAATCTATTGCACTAAGTGCTTAAATCTTGACTGACCCAAAAATTAAGGACAGAATGTAATATACGGCAAATTATTGAAGTCCATATAACCAATTATTCAGCTGAACATTACTATAATTCAGCTCGCAATTAACAATTATAAATTATAAGTTCAAAGATGTCAAACTCACCATCTTAGACTTTAAAGAACTGATTAAATCGAAATAAAGTGAAAAATTAATAGACTGAAGCAATTAAGTTAAATATGTTTGGGTAATTAAAACTTATATGGGTAATTAAAACTTATTGGGGTAACTAAAACTTATTTGGGTAATTAAAACTTATTTGGGTAATTAAAACTTATTTGGGTAATTAAAACTTATTTGGGTAATTAAAACTTATTTGGGTAACTAAAACTTATTTGGGTGCACCCTAGCAAAGAAAAATATTTACAACATGATACCTTACAAGCTAAAGAGTAGATTGAGGGCGGTTTCAAGATATTCAGACGCATTTTAGGCCTAAAACCATATCTCATGAATTGGAATTCTTCTCTGTTGCCTATGAAGTCTTTGAGTGAATTGTTGGCTCTCACTCGGAGCTCATATTAATCTGTTAACATATAATTATTCCTATCTTTCGCACAACATATCAATAAAGACCTATAAATGTAAACTTGGGAGGATAGTTCCCTAATATTTCTACAAATAACTGGTTTACAATTCTGAATATTCATGCTTCTTATTTCTCTTCTTCTTCTGCGTGAATATTGATAAGTCCTCTTTTAAATTAATGTAATTTTTATAAATGGTTCAATAAGTACCAGTAAGTTCCACATACCATTCTAAGATCTGAATCTTCTCATCATTTTAAGTTGAATATACGTGCGACATTATTATATTCTAACGACTACTCTGCTAGTTTCATCTGAAATATACTAGCTAATGTGGTCTGCATTGTGCGAAGACTCGACCATCAAATACAATTCCTACATTTTCAGTCAGTCATCAGTGATAGGATGTTGCCTAAGAAGTTACTACATTTCCTTTCGCCTGAGAATAGATCAGAATTAGAAAACATCTGTGACACAGTGCATGTGTTTAGTTCATCCTCCTAACTGAAACTTCATTGGTACTACCAAGTATGTACGCTAACCAACAGGTGTCACTCCAATCCTACTTGAACTTTCTCATGCTTGCTCGTAAGAGAAATAGTACATATAAATGCTACATATTCATTTCCACTTAATAAAATCTCAACTTGAAACCATTAAGTCCACTACTACATCACCGTGCTCATATTCGCGAAGAATCAATAACTACCACCATTCTAAATTATCAATCTCATATCAACTTGACTTAAAATAATCGCTTTATACTTCGAAACCTATATTCTGCCTCCTTTACTAAATACGTGTCCACTTCATTCAATCGTGGCCTTTATTATTTTACTCACGGTTCATGGACATATTTCACGACATTATGACCTTGATTCCGTCATAACTAGGGATGGAAGTTTTAAAAAAATACCGATATATCGATATTTCGATATATTGAAAACTTATTTTCGATAATCGATATTTATTAAACATAATATATCGGTATATTCAAGCGATATCGATATATCGTAACTACAATATCATCACCAGATCTCAATGCATATATATCAATATTGGTTTATTCTGCCTGTGCACGCGACTGGTTGATTGAGTTTATCTTGCTACTGGAATTCGCGGTTTAATTATCCATGGAAATTATCCATCAACGGCTGCTAATTTCAGATGACCACTAGCCTGCACGGTTGCTAGGGTTATACTTCCATAACACAAATTTTCATTCACCCGCAGCCACAAGACAGCAGTCGAGGCATAGATCCTGAATAAATAGCTTTTTTAGAGTGAAAGAAGTAGTGTCAGTAATGCTTGATGTTCATATAAACCTCGTAAAAGTAGTATAATTGGACAGTTCGGGCGCCACCTCCACCTCAGGCTCTCGGGAGAGGCCTCCACCTCCCGCGGTAAATTTGAATTTTGGCGCGAAATTTGAATTTGTAAACAAGGCCACGTGCTTTTTGACAGCTGTCATCGACAACAACGCATCGCTAACCTCACTGCTGCCATCTTGACGGGCCTAAACCTCACTAGTGCCAACTTAACCTCACTAGCGTGAGGTAAACAAAGCCACGTGTTTTTTGACAGCCACGTGCTTTTTGACAGATTTGTAAACAAAGCCACGTGCTTTTTGACAGACAACAACGCATCGCTAACCTCAGTACTGCCATCTTGACGGGCCTAAACCTCAGTAGTACCAACTTAACCTCACTAGCGTGTAGTAAACAAAGCCACGTGCTTTTTGACAACCACGTGCTTTTTTGACAGCTGTCATCCGCCATCTTTGAGCACTCTCCTGCCCTCTTTCGTCACCTGTCATCGGCAGTGCTGCCATCTTGACGGGTCTAAACCTTAGTGCTACCAACTTAACCTAACTAGCGTGAGGTAAACAAAGCCACGTGTTTTTTGACAGCTGTCATCCACCATCTTTAATCTATAGAGCACAGTGCTGCCCTCTTTAGCTACTTACCTTTGGAATGTGGTGGTGGATAATTTGAAAAATGCTTTTTTGACAGCAGCCATCTTGCATCGCAAACCTCAGTGCTGCCCTCTTTAGCTAGATACCTGTGGTGGCAGACAATTCCACGTGACAGCAGCCATCTTTAATCAAGAGAGCACCGTGCTGCCCTCTATGTGGTGGTGGTAAATTCCACGTGGTCTTGTTTGGAAACAAACTCACGCGCTTTTTTGACAGCCGTCATCCGCCATCTTTAATCACAGTGCTGCACTCTATGTGGTGGTGGCAAATTCCACGTGCTCTTGTTGGGAAACAAAGCCACGTGCTTTTTTGACAGCTGTCATCCGCCATCTTTGAGCACTGTGCTGCGGGCCATTTCGTCAGCTGTCATCCGCCATCTTTGAGAACAGTGCTGCACTCTATGTGGTGGCGGTAAATTCCACGTGCTTTACAAACCTATGCGCTTTTCTGACAGCTGTCATCCGCCATCTTTAATCCAGAGAGAACAGTGCTGCCCTCTATGTAGCGGTGGCAAATTCCAAGTGCTTTACAAACCTATGCGCTTTTCTGACAGTCGTCATCCGCCATCTTTGAGAACAGTGCTGCCCTCTATGTGGTGGTTGTAAATTCCACGTGCTTTACAAACCTATGCGCTTTTCTGACAGCTGTCATCCGCCATCTTTGAGAACAGTGCTGAACTCTATGTAGCGGTGGCAAATTCCAAGTGCTTTACAAACCTATGTGCTTTTCTGACAGCTGTCATCCGCCATCTTTAATCACCGTGCTGCCGGGTGGCGGCAAATTCCACGTGCTCTTGTTTGGAAACAAAGCTTTTAATCCAGAGAGAACAGTGCTGCCCCGGTGGCGGCAAATTCCACGTGCTTTACAAACCTATGTGCTTTTTTGACAGCTGTCATCCGCCATCTTTAAGCTGTAAATCCCCGATTCTCATGTTAGAAGTTGTAAAACAGATTCTTAATCCGAGTTCTTTGACGTCAGGAAGGGCAACCGGTTGAAAACTATAGTGTATGAGGCTAGATACTGCCAGTTTTGCATCAGGAAGGGCGACTAGTCTTAAAACAAATTCTTGCGATTTAAAATCTTAGTTTTGCGTCAGGAAGGGCATCCGGCCGTAAAACAATAGTTCGTGATTTAAAATCTAAGAAGTGGATCTAGCTGTAAATCCCCGATTCCCCGTGTTAGACGTTGTAAAACAGATTCTTAATCCGAGTTGTCAGGAAGGGCAACCGGTCGTAAAACTATAGTGTATGAGGTTAGATACTGCTAGTTTTGCATCAGGAAGGACAACTCAACACATTCATGCGATTTAAACACATTTTTATTCCCAAGAGAATCGAACCCGAGACTACCGGGTGAGAGGCATGCATACTGTAGGCTATAGATTTGTTCTACAGTCCTCGAAGTATCGGCACAGTCATTCTGAGCGAGTTGTGTGGAATGCGTGTGTTAGCTGAAATTATACACGTATCTTCCGGCTTGACCTTGAACGAGGACACGGCATGCTGATCAGCGGCTTGTAACTCGCGAACGTCTTCTTAGCCGAGTAGCATGTAAGCTCTTAAAACACAGTACTAATTAAGGTTGTAAAATATTCTGAAATAGTCCTCCTCTGTGGTGTAGTAGTTAGTGTGATTAGCTGCTGCCCTCGGAGGTCCGAGTTCGATTCCCGGCTCTGCTACGGAATGTGTAGCATTTAGCCTATGTAAGTTCCTAACGTAAACTATCATGATTGTACGGAGAGGTTAAAACACATCAACAGCCCTTACTTATTGCTAGCTTTCTTGCACACCCCGCCTCACACCATAGTTTTACGACCGGCTGCCCTTCCTGACTAGGATTTTAAATCGCAGTATACGCGATAAATTTGTTGTAGCGGGTTTTATAACTAGATATCCCAGTACCAACACATAGCCTACTCCCGCTGAAGAAGCCTGCACAAGGCTTATTGCCTCCATCCGACAAATGAATCACCGTCAAGTCTTGTACTCAAAAAATCATTTTCGAAGGAGTCTGCACAAGGTTTAACGCTGCTAGCTTTCTCGCACACCCCGCCTCACACCATAGTTCTACGACCGGCTACTACCACCATTCTAAATTATCAATCTCATATCAACTTGACTTAAAATAATCGTTATTATACTTCCAAACCTATATTCTGCCTCCTTTACTAAATACGTGTCCACTTCATTCAATCGTGGCCTTTATTATTTTACTCACGGTTCATGGACATATTTCACGACATTATGACCTTAATTCCGTCATAACCTTAAATTATTGTAAACACATCTGTCTATTTAGCAAGTATATCCTACTACTGGTTCCTAACTTGACATTATTTGGTCATAACCAACGTACACGCATACCTAAGTCTCTTTTGACATAGCATATAACTCACTGTCACCTTAACAAACTCAGTATTTCACACTACATGGATCATATCTCGAACGTGGGCTTTCATCACTGATTGACTACCTATCTATGGATTTGTCATTCATATACGAAGATGACCTATCCACCTTTGCTCTAATTTCATACACCACTTTCGTCGCTTCATTATTTCGCACGGAACAAATTAACAAATCATATTGCACTTATATATGAATATAAAACATTACTACACTAATTTAAAAGTAAGACTTATCTGAATTCAGCAGCTCCAGTCGTCGGCATATGTCCAGCTGACAGGACATACGGATACGCCTCCTTTTACTTCCCTAGGTGAATGGGAAATACTGGTATAATTCTCCTCTGGGCTTAGTCATCTCTCGGCAGGCAACGTCATCCGACGGCACCCATTTGGGCAGTCTGGCCTATCGTCTTCTTAGAACCCCTTGTTCATCTCTGGACTAGTTGGAATAGCATAGCAAACAGAATCAATTAGCATTGTCATCATGAACAGCTGTGATAATTTGTCTAATGCGAAAGATTGTTTCTTTTGAAAGAGTTGATCTACTTGACAAATAATCTTCTTGGGGTAGTATAATTCTATGAATTCAAATGAACAGATTTTTCTCCTTTATCTTTCCAGGAGTTATTATAGGATCCCCCCTTCTGTAATTCTTTAACTTGGGTGATATCGAGTAATACGTCAGCAGAGACTGCCGTGACGTAAGCTTGTCGTAGTTTATTCTCGACTTTCCACGTATCTTAAAGTTCGCGGAACGAAATTAATAATCTTCTGCTTGATTTGCGACGCAGCTTCCACTAAGTCTGTTCTTTGTTTCCACTGAAATGATCTCTCGTCGATACCTTCTTTAAACTCTGACGTAGTTGCTTTCCGTCTTCGATTCTGATTTAGAAATAGCAATTCAATCTCTTTTTTTCTATAATTGTTAGTAACAATCTTCATATTCATTCTTTTTCACTGCCTTCTGGATCTAAATTCCTTTCTCTAGCGCCCGAGGTGAATACTTTTGCTTCAGCTCGCGGTATCATCAGGCATTTTGACGTTAATTATTCTCGGAGACCTGGACTCCATCTTTGTCCTTCTTACGGACAGAACTTCTTATAACAGTGAAATGGCACATTATTTCCCCTACACTTATTTAAATATATTACTCGTAATATATTTATATATTGGATTCTTAACATATCAATGTGGCTTTTCACTGTTCATTTCTGCGCTCTTCTGTCTATATATTTCCTTTTAACATTCATATGCTAAAGATCAATCCATCTTTAGATTCAGGCATTCCGGTTCGAATCTCTTTGCTTCAGTTGGAACATCCGTCTGTCTCCATCGGTCTTATTCCTTAATATACAGTTTCATATTGGACGCGTTATGGATACCCTTGTACCTTCCGTCCATATCACTGATCTCATGAGCATTATTATTGAACGACCTTCTTATTATAAGAGTCCATCGAATAAAGGTAAAAATTTAGCAAAAATCTTTGTTGACACATTGGAAACTGAGGACTTCTTAACTAATACGAGGTCTCCTTCCCTCAATTCAGGCCGATATTTCTTGTGGCGTACTCTCCTTAATCTTATTTTTGCCTGTCTAAGCATTCTTTCCCTAACTCGCTGGTTGATTTCGTCTTGGTTTAAATTTGGTCGGATAGGAAGATCAATTACCATATCCCAAGGTCTGGAAGGCTGCAGCTTATGATGTACAAGGTTTGGTATTTCTCCACTGGATTCGTGGATCATGTTGTTGATGCTTTCTTCAATTATTTTAATCACATCTATCCACTTCCAATGCTGTTCTGGACAGTAGATGCGGCAAAATTTAGATATTTCCCTCATGTATCTTTCGACTGGGTTTGATTCAGGATGTCTCACTGAGCAGAACGTATGTTTAATTCCTAGTTCTTTCATTGCCTCTTTAAATCGTACGGATGTGAATTGTGTTCCCCGGTCAGATAATAGTCTCTCGGGTTTTCCCATAACAGGTAGAACATATTTGATCAAACGCTGTAATACTTTTTTGGAATTTGCTCTTTGAATTGGTTGTAATGATACATATTTTGAAAACACATCCACTACAACCACTATGAATTTGTGTCCTTTCCGTGCAGTCGGGAGCTTTCCAAAAATGTCAATGGCGTATATTTCTTTAGCTTCCTGAGGTAATATGGCCTTTGGTTCATGTTTAATTAAACGATTACCATGCTTTACCCTTTGGCATATATCGCAAGTTCTTATTATCCTCGCTACCGTCCTTCTTAAACCTCGCCACGTAAACCTTTCTAGTATAACTTGGGTGACCTTCTCTATACCACCATGCCCTGTAATTCTGTGTACATGCCAGATTACTTCCTTATGTAATATTGATGGTAATAGAATTCGGGATTTATATTGTTCTTCACCAATCTTAGCCAACAATACGGCTTGTTCGATACTATATTTCTGTACCATTCTTGACCTCGGTTCATTTCCATGATTCTCATTTCCCAACATATCCAAAATTTGTCTCAGCTCCTCGTCTTGGTGTTGTAAACTTCTTAAGTCACGCAATTTCTCCAGTACTTCTTCGTCTTGGGGAATCAATTCTATCCTGTGAATTTCCTCATCTTTATCCACGGGATTACGGCTTAAAGCGTCTGCTAGAACATCATCCTTTCCTTTACAATATTCAATCTTTACCTGAAATTGTTGGACAAATAACATCCACCTAGTTACTCTTTCACTCGTCATTGCAGCTTTTAACCCAAACACCAGAGCCTTATGATCTGATCTAACAATTACCGGATATCCATAGATTGTTTTTCGCCACTGCTGTAACGCATATACTATGGCCAACAGCTCTTGCTCAGTAGTAGTATAATTGATTTCATGCTTCTTCAACCTCCGGCTGGTGAAAGCTAAATACATTCTCTGTTTCGATTGACCCTTTTCTTCCTGGTAAAGGCAAGCTCCTATGCCTATGTTTGAGGCATCCGATTGGATTATGAATTCTTTTTCATAATCTGGATAGCTTAGCTTTATGCTCTTCACCATCAATGTCTTCATTTGTTGAAACGCTCTCTCGGCTTTCTCGTCCCACTTCCATCGGTTGTTTATCTTTAGTAAATTTTGTAATGGTGCTGCTGTTTGAGTATAATTCTCACAATGGCTAGAAAAGAATTGCGTCATCCCGAGAAATTGTCTCACTTGCTTGATTCTCTTTGGACGAGGAAAATCACATATAGCTTTGATCTTCACTGGGTTAGGACGTACCCCCGTGCCATCGATCATGTGACCCACGAATAGCACTTCTTCCTGACAGAATTTAGATTTTTCGATATTAATTTTGAAACCTGTTGCTCTTAAGTTTTCAAATGATTTCCGTAACTTGTTGCAATGATCCGAAAATGTCTGGGTAGCCAAGATCAAATCGTCCACATAATAGATCAAAAATTCCTTCACTTCGGTTGTTAAATTCCTGTCTAGCGCCCTCACGAGAACTGCGCAACTATTCCAGAGGCCGAATGGAAGCCTACAGTAGACATAGGTTTGATTATCGAACATGAATCCCGTTAAAAGCCTGGATTTTTCCTCCAAGACTATGTGATGGTAAGAACTGGTAAAATCCATGGTGGAAAAATACTTCATGTCCTTAAATCTTTTTATAATGTATCTAATTTTAGGAACCTTATTATATTCCGGTATTAACTTCCCGTTTAATACACGAGCATCGAGGCAAATTCTCAGTTTCCCGTTGCTTTTCACCACCACGACTAAGGGATTCAAGAATGGACTGGATGTCTTAGCTATTATACCGTCCTTTTCCATTTCATGTATAATTTTCTTGACTTCAGGGAAATATTTCTCCGGAATACCATATAACTTGCCCTTATATGGTGTCCAATCATTTACTAGAAGTTTATATTTAAAGTTCGGTACCTGCCCTGGTTTGTTTTTGAATAAGTCTGTATACTCTTGCAAGATTCCATGAAGTTCTGACTTCTCGACAGGTGTTACATTGGCATTACCCATCGCTCCTGTGATGTTAGGTTTGTCTCCTCCATCGTCACCACCTTCTCTATGCTATCCATTATTTCTTCATGAATCATCTCTATCTCTTTTTATTCCCTCCGACATGCTAGATGTTTTCCTGATAGATGTTTCCCTCCTTCTTCCTCTATTTCCATGCCACTCATCATATTAGCTCCTTCATGGAGTTTAATTCTCTCCAGGGCATTCCCTATCTGTTCATTATATATAGGAAATCTGATTTCCTGTTGCTCCATATCTATCGTCATGCCGCTTATCGTCATAAAATCTATGCCTAATATAATGTTATGCCTGATCTGGTTCATGACGATAAATGGGTGTTCGAAATACCTACTTCCGATATTAATTTCAAGGTATGTCTGCAGGTTACACTCTACTGTTTTGTCCGGTATTATACCGCGAATCTTAATTTTTGATACAGGTATCGTTGGAAGTTTTGTTTTCCTATTTATTTCCAAGAATAATTCCTTAGATAGCACGCTGATGCTAGCGCCTGAATCAATGAGACAATGCACTCGTAGTCCGTTTACTCTTGCTACAATAATAGGCAAATTGTATGCTTTCTTCATGGGGTCAGCTGATACATCTCTCGTTAATTCCTCCGGATCTCTCTCCTAAGAATCTATTTGCGTTATGAAATAACTATGAATTTTGATTTCCAGCGTCCTGTATACTTTTTACCTCACCCTCTAATCTGAAATTGGTGTTTTTTTGTTTACAGATTGATTATTCTCTCTCCTACACTCGAATTCTTTAGTGGCAGGATTGAGTTTCGACGTCTCCTGCTTATTCCTTTTAAACCTCTGTAGTTCCAAGCTTTCTGCTCCTTCTACGTCCGCATTAATATTTTGGTCCCTTATGGCTCTTTCCCATTTATTCTTCTCGCTCTGTCCTTCACTTGACTCTCTCATATATCTTCTATTGTAATATTCTCTGCCTCTGTCATTTCTATTATCCTTTCTGTCATATTTAAATCTGCCCTTAAAATCATATCGTCTTCTTCCCTCTCTGGATGCATTCCTACAATGCATATAAGGCCTGTATCTTCTATTACCCGAATATGCTCCTTGTTCGTAAGAACTTCTCCTACAGACGCATCTCTCATCTTCTCTTCCTCTACCTTCTTGATTATTCCATTCTCTTGTCCTATTTATTCTTTTCCGTTCTTCTGAGGTACTTTCTTTCGCATTTTCCGGCATTAATATATTAATCGTTTCTTCTCCATGAGCACCTCTGCCTACCCTGTGCGAATATGGCATTGTAGTCATGTCTATCTGTCTCAAAGTGCTTTCCATCTGTACTGCAGTGACCATATTATTGGCAGCTAATAAACGTTGGACTTCCAAAGGAAATTGTCTCTGTATGGTCTTGATTGCTTCCAATTCGCTAGGCGGCGAATCAATGTCCTGAAAACGGTGAAAATGAAAAGAGAAATAATCACTGTATCCCGTTTGCCCGTTATTTGCATATTTCCTCGAGTATAGTTCCAAGCGAAGATTTTGTTGAATTTCTGGACTCCAAAAGCGCTGCAGAAAAGCTGTCTTAAAGTCATTATAGTCGTGAAAAGTATACTTGAAGGCTTGAAACCAAAGACTAGGATTCGCGTCCAGGTATTTCTCCACAATTTTCAGTCTCTTTTCCCCAGGAATATTATGGTCTTTAAAGTAATCGTCCATTTCCCTAAGGAAACGCTTGGGTGATATATTAGCAGTGTTATTGAAATCTTTCGCTCTATCCTCATAAGTTTTAATCACATTAATGATGGCTGGATTTCCACCATTTCCACCTTCAGTGCTCGTTTCACCATTGCCATGACTAGATTGAGCGATCAACGTGGGTGTAGTCTCCCTCTCATTTATCTGTAACTCTATCGTTTTTCGTCCATCACTACACGTTGACATCGGTGTCTTCCCTTGAACTTCTTCTCTGATTTCTCTCATCTGTACTTGTATCTGTTTTAGCCCTTCTTCAGACTTGGACATTCTTTGATCTATTTCCTCCTTATTATGTTTAATTTCCTCCCTTATCGTAGTAATTCTATTTCCAATCTGCTCACTAGCTTGCTTATATCTGTCTTCTATACCTGCATTCGTCGTTTGGATTTCATTGCTTAACTTGTCGATCTTTTCTTCACATTGTTTCCATTTCCCTTGTGAGTCAATATTCAACTGCTCCATATTATCAGTCAACTTCTTCATTTCGTTCTCTTTCAGACACTGGAGGCAATTGTTGTTCTCTATCATCTCTCTTCTAATCTCATTTATCTCTTCCTGAATTTCTTTATTCTTTTCCTCGATCCTATCACTCATTTCAACCCTCAATTCGTCCATGTTATTCCTGACTTTATCCATGTCCGATCCTATTTTCCTGATTTCCTCCTTCATTTCCTCCATCATTACTTTCTGTTTCCCCTCTTGTTCCTTTGTCATTTCCTCTATCTTTTCCTGATATTTATTCATTTCCTCCTTCTGTTCTCGTTGACCTCTCTTTATTTCTTCTTTCATCTCTTCCATCATCATCTTCTGTCGCTGGTTTATTTCTTCTATCATTTCCTTTCTTGCCTCCTCATCCCGCTTTCTAACTTCTTCATCACGCTTTTGGGCTTCTTCTTCTCGCTTTCTGGCTTCTTCCTGTCTCTCTTTCCTTGCTTCTTCATCCCGCTTTCTGGCTTCTTCTTCTCGCTTTCTGACTTCTTCTTGCCTCTCTTTCCTTGCTTCTTCCATTATGTGTTCCATCATCTGCTGGAAATTCTCTACCAATCCTCCTTGCTCTGCTCTCACTTCCTTTACTGTTTCTTCAACTCTTTTCAATCGCTCCTCCTGTTCTTTCCGGCATTTCTCCTGCATTTCTTGATCTCTTTGACATTTCTCCTGCTTATCGCTCTGTTCCCTTTGAAACTCCTCCTGTTTCTCTTCCTGTTGTCTCTGATATTGCTCGAACTGCGCCTTCATTTGGCTTAATGTCGTCATGTTGGCTTAATGTTGCTTTTGAAATCTCTAATTGCCTAACAATACTCTAGTGCTCCCCCAACTCTATACAAATCAACTCATTCAACACTCCAATCTCACAGTTACTCTATACACAATATTAGTATATGTACTCAACAAATAAATAGGCCTAACTACCCAAATTAAGTACCTAAAGATGACCTTGCCTCCCATTCTAGTCAAGAAGCATGAATATTCGTTCCATTAACTTCGATTCCAATTCCTGAGAACCCTCACTCTAAATCAATACTTGCAAGAAACTGAAAAGAAAAAAATAATTTCTTAAAAACTAATTCTTACAAACTACAACATTCCTTAACATACTACTAATATTAATACACTATTATTATTATTATTAATAAAGAGATAATTCTCAGTCCTTCAAATCCTGAGTTCACGAACTCGTCTCCTACTATCACATCTTGCTGATTTCCTTGCCTCGATCAACTACTTCTTCTCCCTAATTCTGTTCCTTCTCTTACTGTATCATCTTCTCCTCCAATTTATCACGGTTAGGTCGGCTGATAACTCTTTCATTCGATCCAAACCAAATTCTGCAATATCTCTATGTTTTCTCTCTAACTACCCGATCATTTTCCTATTATTTCTAGTATCCATTCCTCTGTTAAGTTACTCCGGTATTTCCATTCGTTCTAATTTACATTATAGTATC
This sequence comes from Anabrus simplex, assembly GCF_040414725.1. Lineage (NCBI taxonomy): Eukaryota > Metazoa > Arthropoda > Insecta > Orthoptera > Tettigoniidae > Anabrus > Anabrus simplex. Next base: position 409,498,963 of record NC_090268.1, read on the forward strand.
GTATTCCTCATGTGTAGTGACCTTTCTCCACTTGCAATCTTATTGTGTCAGTTTCTATGTGATTAATGTCTCTTTTTCTTGACGTCCCACGACGTTTTTCTCTTGAATTACAACCTCATTGTTTGTCAAATTCCTAAACTTGACGACCATTTATTACATTCCCATGGTGTCTTTTTCTGGAAATGCAACACGTTGCGGCGCCAATTTAAAATGCGCCGTCCCCGTCTCCCTGAGAGGACGCATAAGATCCAGGCTAGCTTAATTACGATCCTTCCGACTAACATAATTCTATCATTTGTGCTATGAGTTCCGAATATGAGAAAGACATACCATATGGAGCCAAAGAAATCTTAAATTACACATAGAAACAACTCTCATACGTTGCTTATTGAATTTCTTACGCTACCAAGATGTTGCAGCATTCATCCACTTAAATCTAAGTCTCTACGCTACGAAACACATTGAAAGAACTGTTTAATTTTTTACATATCTTGTTTATTATATACTTGTTTCAATCCAAAAAAGGTCGAACGTTATGCTATCCTCCCTAAAGAATTTCTAATAGAGGAAACTGGAGGATCATCTGATTATTTCGTCCCATTTTAGTGAACATGGCCTTAATTTCTTAAATCTATCTATTTCTTCTACCCGAATGCATTGTCAATCATTTTACCTCTTCTCTTAGCCTCTCTCCATATCAACTTTCAATCAATACATCCACATTTCTGCGTAAGGAGAAATCGAAGGAATGTCAGTATCGGGTAAAATACTTGCAAGCGACGTTCATCTTGAATCTGCCGGTAATTGACACGTCCGGCACCCACTATGCATTATAAAAGAAATGCTACTTGAGTTAGTCATCTTTAAAATGAATCTGTTGAAATCTATTGCACTAAGTGCTTAAATCTTCACTGACTCAAAGATCAAGGACAGAATGTAATATACGGCAAATTATTGAAGTCCATATAACCAATTATTCAGCTGAACATTACTATAATTCAGCTCGCAATTAACAATTAAAAATTATAAGTTCAAAGATGTCAAACTCACCATCTTAGACTTTAAAGAACTCATTAAATCGAAATAAAGTGAAAAATTAATAGACTGAAGCAATTAAGTTAAATATGTTTGGGTAATTAAAACTTGTATGTGTAATTAAAACATATTTGGGTAACTAAAACTTATTTGGGTAATTAAAACTTATTTGGGTAATTAAAACTTATTTGGGTAATTAAAACATATTTGGGTGCACCCTAGCAAAGAAAAATATTTACAACATGATACCTTATAAGCTAAAGTGTAGATTGAGGGCGGTTTCAAGTTATTCAGGACGCATTTTAGGCCTAAAACCATATCTCATGAATTGGAATTCTTCTCTGTTGCCTATGAAGCCTTTGAGTGAACTGCTGGCTCTCACTCGGAGCTCATATTAATCTGTTAACATATAATTATTCCTATCATTCACACAACATATCAATAAATACATATAAATGTCAACTTGGGAGGATAGTTCCCTAATATTTCTACAAATAACTGGTTTACAATTCTGAATATTCATGCTTCTTATTTCTCTTCTTCTTCCGCGCGGATATTGATAAGTCCTCTTTTAAATTAATGTAATTTTTATAAATGGTTCAATAAGTACCAGTAAGTTCCACATACCATTCTAAGATCTGAATCTTCTCATCATTTTAAGTTGAACATACGTGCGACATTATATATTCTAACGACTACTCTACTAGTTTCATCTGAAATATACTAGCTAATGTGGTCTGCATTGTGCGAAGACTCGACCATCAAATACAATTCCTACGTTTTCAGTCGGTCATCAGTGAATGGATGTTGCCTAAGAAGTTACTACATTTCCTTTCGCCTGAGAATAGATCAGAATTAGAAAACATCTGTGACACAGTGCATGTGTTTATTTCATCCTCCTAACTGAAACTTCATTGGTACTACCAAGTATGTACGCTAACCAACAGGTGTCACTCCAATCCTACTTGAACTTTCTCATGCTTGCTCGTAAGAGAAATAGTACATATAAATGCTACATATTCATTTTTACTTAACAAAACTCAGCTTGAAACCATTAAGTCCACTACTACATCACCGTGCTCATATTCGCGAAACATCAATAACTACCACCATTCTAAATTATCAATCTCATATCAACTTCTCTTAAAATAATCGTTATTATACTTCCAAACCTATATTCTGTCTCCTTTACTAAATACGTGTCCACTTCATTCAATCGTGGCCTTTATTATTTTACTTACGGTTCATGGACATATTTCACGACATTATGACCTTAATTCCGTCATAACCTTAAATTATTGTAAACACATCGGTCTATTTAGCAAGCATATCCTACTGCTGGTTCCTAACTTGACATTCTTTGGTCATAACCAACGTACACGCATACCTAAGTCTCTTTTGACATAGCATATTATTCACTGTCACCTTAACAAACTCAGTATTTCACACTACATGGATCATATCTCGAACGTAGGCTTTCATCACTGATTGACTACCTATCTATGGATTTGTCATTCATATACGAAGAATACCTATCCACCTTTGCTCTAATTTCATACACCACTTTCGTCGCTTCATTATTTTGCACGGAAGAAATTAGCAAATCATATTACACTTACATATGAATATAAAACATTACTACACTAATTTAACGGTAAGACTTATCTGAATTCAGCAGCTCCAGTCGTCGGCATATGTCCATCTGACAGGACACACGGATACGCCTCCTTTTACTTCCCTAGGTGAATGGGAAATACTGGCATAATTCTCCTCTGGGCTTAGTCATCTCTCGGCAGGCAACGTCATCCGACGGCACCCATTTGGGCAGTCTGGCCTATCATCTTCTTAGAACCCCTTGTTCATCTCTGGACTAGTTGGAATAGCATAGCAAACAGAATCAATTAGCATTGCCATCATGAACAGCTGTGATAATCTGTCTAATGCGAAAGATAGTTTCTTTTGAAAGAGTTGATCTATTTGACAAATAATCTTCTTGAGGTAGTATAATTCTATGATTTCAAATGAACAGATTTTTCTCCTTTATCTTTCCAGGAGTTATTATAGGATCCCCCCTTCTGTAATTCTTTAACTTGGGTGATATCGAGTAATACGTCAGCAGAGACTGCCGTGACGTAAGCTTGTCGTAGTTTATTCTCGACTTTCCACGTATCTTAAAGTTCGCGGAACGAAATTAATAATCTTCTGCTTGATTTGCGACGCAGCTTCCACTATGTCTGTTCTTTGTTTCCACTGAAATGATCTTTTGTCGATACGTTCTTTAAACTCTGACGTAGTTGCTTTCCGTCTTCGACTCTGATTTAGAAGTAGCAATTCAATCTCGTTTTTTTATTTTTTCTCAATAATTCTTAGTAACAATCTTCACATTCGTTCTTTTTCACTGCCTTCTGGATCTAAATTCCTTTCTCTAGCGCCTGAGGTGAATACTTTTGCTTTAGCTCGCGGTATCATCAGACATTTTGACGTAAATTATTCTCGGAGACCTGGACTCCATCTTTGTCCTTCTTACGGACAGAACGTCTTATAACAGTGATATGGCACGATATCAACCAAATACTGATCTGATTTAGCAGATCGTCTCGTCTATGAAAAATAATATCTCTGTTTTCGAACTGGTGTCCAACTCACACCAGAGCTAATCCACTGTTGGGGCGTTGTAGTGACCCCGATGAGTGTTGGTGGGCATTCCGCGTCTGGATTGCTTTGTGCATATCAGGATGGCTTTGTTGATAAGCGGCTGCTGCTTCACGGTGTACTTCGGCATGACTATGCTGGTAAGCGACTGATGCATCTCGATGCACTTGATGAGTCATCTGATATTTATGAACCGCTGATCTGTTCACCCCAGAATGTTTCTATTGATAACGGGTTTACCGATGTTCGATTAACGGTAGGATTCTTTTTAGTGTAAGTTTTCGAAGCTCTTTGAAATCGTTTTTGCGCGTAGCCTACAATCGGTGTATCTAGGTCAACGTTATTTTATTTTATTTTATTTTTTACAACTTTCTTGATGATCCCACTGCAGGAAAAATCACATGTACGTCAGAATGGTCCTTGTAAATATCTCCAGTAAAACGTAATTTTTAACTCGAAAAGTCGCTGTACTGAATTTAGCGATAAACTTCGAGTGTGCCCCGGGCTAGTGATACCCAACCTCCATCATAACATGAATGAGGGGTATTTCCCGTGCATAATTATTGAAACTCGGATAGCTGTCGTCGTTGTATCATGAGATAAATCAGGAAACTCAAAAAATGTTCAGCTACGTACATTACGACTATTTCGCGTATCTCTGTACACAGCACTTGAGTATCGTACATCCGATAAGAAAGCGATCTAAAGAGGCATACACCACCATAGATGATCGAAACGATGCTGTGGGTATTATAACCCAGTTAACGTTTACGTTCTCCACCGACATTATACACGTACCAAATAATCACGTTTATACAATTCAACTGAAGTTACCTTTTATTTACTGCGGCATGAGATCTTTCTAGATTCAGGACGTAGGGAACATTTCTTACATCGGAAATTTCATTTACCTCCACATTCTACGTTAAAATCAGATTTGTACTTTTCAAAACATATTTTTTGATAATAATTTCACACCGTTCTTAATCGACTTAAGGCATTTTAATATCATTCTTTTCATTAAACCATACACGTATACTTGAAATTACGACATATTTTTCCACAACCACAAAGGTCGACTTGAAATTACGACACATTTTACAGAATACAAACTTTTCACATTTTATTATTCAAAGATCAAGAAACATTCAGCATCAAAACAGCTCGCATATTCCATTATCCATGTTTTGGCCATTAAAACTTATACCCATTTCCGTTTTACATAGATAGAATGTAGCGCCCAATTCCCCATATAACATTGCAACTAGCGCCCTCTTACAAGTACGTCGTATAAGCTGTCCTTTAAGGGGCTTTCGAGATTGTAGTATTGATAAAAATAACATAGCAAGAATATCGTTGGTATCTCATTTATTTATGAAGCATCTGCTAAATACCTGATTTTGTGACAGGACTCTTTCAATCCCTTGTAATTCGGATATCGAAAACAATGCAGACATTTTATTTTATCTACTTATATGAAGAAAGTTTTAATTCAAAAACGAAGTTGTATTTTATGTCGCGGCAGAGAAAATCGAAACTCAATAATATAGGTCTGCGCTGTTCTAACTCTTCAAAATCAAAGTTTGTAATACTCTTTCTTAAAACATCTCTAAACACTTATAAAAACATACCGTAACGTTTCATTTCTTTAATATTCTCGGCTCATCTATGTACTGGAATTCCTTTAAGTTTTATTTCTATGTTAAATTTTGCTTGGCATATTGAGAACCGTTGTGGAAAATGGTGTCACATAATCAACACTGCAATTCTAGACATGAAAATGATCGGCTTTTGGGCTTAGTCCGTGTCGAGAAAACAAGGTTAAACTCTTTACATTTCACAAGGAACATCTTAATTGGAGCTTAGTGTTGTCGTCAGCTCCCGCTTGGAGCGCTGTGCTCGCATACAGCGAGCCACCTGGTGACGGATGAGCGTACCGCTACAGCTTCAACGGTAATGCATTCTTAAATTCAAACGCTCATTATTGTAGAAGTCTTTCATGTGAACAGTGGAAATTTTCTTGCGGAGACGCAGGGCAAATTTCTCTGCGAAACATAAAGATTTTCACCTTGTTATCTTGACACGACATTAGCCCAAAAGCCCATAATTACAATGTGTACAAGTACGGGCCGTGAAAGTACCCATGTTAACAAATAATGTTATTGTTTTTACGTCGAACTAACAACTTTTGTCGGTTTTCGAAGACGCCAAGGTGCCTAAATTTCGTCTCACAGGAGTTCTACGTGCCAGTAAATCTACTGAAACGAGGCTGACGTATTGGAGCATCTTCAAATACCACAGGACTGAGCCCAGTTGGAGGTGTTAACAAACTGATATATTAAGTTCATACTGTTTGCCAGAAATGTTCACGTCAGTGTTGTTTTGAACTCTAAATGTTATGCTAATTTACCTCTGACATTTTTGAAGTCAAGGGTTATTAAAAAAATATTTACGGGGTATTGATATTAATGTTATTGTATTATAAAATAAGTTTCTTAGTGAAAATGAATTGCTAAAATGGTTTAGATAATTGGTTTTATATAGATCTACTAGGCTCTACCCGACCATTCACTTTACGTTTTCGACCCGACCGCTCTAGTGTTAATGAGATATGAAGTAAGACGGAACATTTTTATTGCATGCGTTAAAAAGAAAATGAAGAAAGAACTAGTCGTCAGCCGAGGGTATTTAATTCAAATGAGTACAGGAGAGGGAATGGATTTAGTAATTTGAGATAGCGGAAAATATTTCATGAATTTTAATCTCGAGTGTTGTAGAAGTGGAGGGAAGACAAGATGTTCTCTTGAAAACTAGGCTGGACAAAAACACTTAATGCACTGTATAGCAATACTTTAATAAGGGACATCGGCTTCGTGATGAATAAACTACCATTATTATGTTTATTTATTGACTAGCTGATGTACCCGTGCTTCGCTACGGGATTTTCAGAAAGACTGACTTTGTAACTTTCTTAACTGAAGTTAACATATGTCATTACAAAAACGTCAGTAGGAAGGTAGCGATTAAAAGCAATATTATCATATAAAATACTCGATTAAACGAAAACCCGCACATTTTCTCACTTTTAACGAACAGTACTGCAGTGCCGATCTAACAGTCCAAAGTTCCAGAGCTGGAATGACAGGCCGCAGACAGCCATGAACACTCCTCTGTCATTATTCCGTTAAATATGCACACTGCTCATTCCAGTCAGTGGCTCAGAGTAGGGACTGAATAGCTCGAATGCCATGATGAACCAGTGTGTTACGTACCAGTAATACCAGGAAATTTATAAACCAGACGAATGGCGTGCTAAAGAAGAAAGTTATCTAACGCTCCAGCTAATTCCCGCCAATATTCAGGCAGGCTGTTTCACTCGGTACGATCGGGTGAGTTGGCCGTGTGGTTAGGAGCGCGCAGCTGTGAGCTTGCATCCAGTTTATAGTGGATTCGAACCCCACTGTCGGCAGCCCTGAAGATGGTATTCCGTGGTTTCCCATTTTCACACCAAACAAATGCTTTGACTGTACCTTAATTAAGGCCACGGCCGCTTCTTTCACACTCTTAGCCCTTTCCCATTCCATGTCGCCATAAGACCTATCTGTGTCGGTGCAACATACGGTAAATTAAAAAAAAATACTCGGTACGCAGCAGTAATCCTATATATCGGATATGAGTGGTAACAGAAGACACAAAGCACATCACAACAAACAATGGTCAATATAATGTTATTGTTGATCAATTTTATGAGCTTCCTATATTGTAGGCCTTCACATTTAGTTTTCTTTTGACTTTGTGATATTAGGGCGTCATATAAAATTATTAATAGCGTAGACTTTAGTTCCTTATTCTTCGACTTTACAGACCGATTTTCATTAAATTCTGTTTACCCATTTTCTTGTGACTCAGCGCTGATAAGGACTTGGTAAGAAAAATCCAAATTCATGAATATCTCTGTGATAATAGCCGGTAGGGTAACAATGTATAAGGCATAAATGATCGGAAATGTAACACTATATAACTTTAGTTATGTAGTATTTATATCGATACGACCACTAATAATACGAATATTTGAGAATTAAATTTCAGGCCTTCCCCTACAATACCATTTCACTCAGTGTGAAAAAAATACAGCCTAGATTATAGCGACTTATTACCCGAATTTGTATACCGATTTTCATTAGGATTGGACCACTAATAACATCAATATTTCAGAACTAAATTTTAGGCCTTCCCCTAAACTACCATTTCACTCAGCGTGAATACAATTATTTATGGCCTAGATTATAGTGACGCATTTACAGACTTTGAATACCAATTTACATTAAGATACGACCACCAATAACATAAATATTTGGGAATTACATTTTAGGCCTTCCCCTAAACTAAAATTTTTCTTAGCCTGAATTCAATTATTTATGGCCTAAATTGTAGCGAGTTATTCCCCGACTTTCGTTAAGATATGACCGCTAATAAGAATTAAATTTTAGGCCTTCCCCTAAACTACCATTTCACTCAGCGTGAATACAATTATTTATGGCCTAGATTATAGTGACGTATTTACCGACTTTGAATACCAATTTACATTAAGATACGACCACCAATAACATAAATATTTGGGAATTACATTTTAGGCCTTCCCTGAACTACCATTTCACTCAGCGTGAATACAGTTATTTATAGCATGAATTATAGCGACCTATTCACTGACTTTGCATACGGAGTTTCATTAAGATACGACCACTAATAACATAAATATTTGAGAATTAAGTTTTAGGCCTTCCCCTAAACTACCATTTCAATCAGCGTGATTAAAATTATTTATAGCCTAGATTGTAGCGACTTATTCCCCGATTTTGCATATCGATTTTCATTAAATTCTCTTCAGCCGTTTTCTCGTGATGCGTGTACAGACAGACAGACAGACAGACAGACAGACAGACAGACAGACAGACAGACAGACAGACAGACAGACAGACAGACAGACAGACAGCCAGACAGAAATTACTGAAAATTAAAAAGTGTATTTCCTTGTTACTGTGGACACGACTGATACAGAAATACCATCATTTTTAAATTCTGAGCAATGTACAGACAAAACTCTTATTTTATATATAGATTTGCAGGAAGTCAGGTTTGGTGATTGGTACGGAATAACGCAACAGAGGAGTTAATGAGATAAAATGAATGATGTGATATAGGATAGTAGGAACGGAGAGGGTGTCAGCACACAGCCTACTTCACTCTAGAAATATAACGGTGATTAAAACATTTGTCTGAGAAGTATACGGATTTATGGTTAATAAACACAAGACTGCGTGTTATTAGCACCTTGCGTACTCCTCCAGGAAGGAAGACTGCTTTATTTGAGCACATATTTGTGAAACGATGAAGTTTAAAGGCGTTGAGGATAAGTGATACTCTAAAGGATTTGTTAAATTTAATGGCAAGATGGATGGGGTTTTGAAGGATAATATTTGTAAACCTGTTATCTCTGATATGTACTGATTCCATAGGTTTAAATTCGTTTAAAGGTAGAAAGCATTCTTCCTTTTACATCCAGAGATAGAGCTTTTGACGTATTATATTTACGCAACAAAATAGTCTAGATTCTTAAAGAATAACACGAGAAGGAAGGATTCCACACTCTGAAGCTGTAAATGCTCTGAAAAATTAATCCATTTGACCGCCTGAAATTCTGACCTCGCTTGTATGGCGCCGTTAGAAATGTCTCACTGAATCCGATACGACAATGCCACCACCGTCACCCTACGACTCCTAGGCTTAAAATTATGCAGAGATAGAATGCGAAAATGTCCTAATATGCTACATATAGGCTCCTAAATTGAACAACGATACGACAGAAGTTATATACATTATGAAATTACAAGAATTACGTCTTCCAATATCCGTAACCTCGGAACTTGATGAAGTAGAGTGGTTAGCTCTTAGTACTTTTCAGCGCAAATTGTGTCACGTGACGTTGACAACGAAATCCAGGACGTTCTCTCACCTGTCCTCACCAGAAACGTGTTCTTCTATTTCATTCCCCTTGTTATACACCATTGTTAAAACCTGTTTAGAACCATTTATGGTGCGCATATTTTTACGTATACAATTGCATTATTTTGTGAAGATCTGAACTTCTTTTCCGTTTCTATGCACAATTTTTCAAGTGTATGCGCTTTCATCAGAACTACTTATTACATTAAACTTATGTTAATGAAACCAGATTACAAGCATACAAATACGGCGCTCTTCGACAGTTGTTGTTAATTAGGCCCTATTTAAGATTATAATTTATTAACACGAGCCACAGACTTCACAAATAGTGCCATTTATTTATATTATTATTTTTATTAAAATAGAAGCAGCTATAAAAAACATCAAGTGTAGCAAAAAACTATGTTCACTAAGGAGCATTATGAGTTGCCATTATTATATTTTATACACGTCTGTCTCATTGGTTTGTTACACTTAGTGCCAACTAAACAAACTGTAATTATCTTACACAATTAGAAATATACATCAGAGATTTGTGACAAGTTTAAGCACGATATTTTAAAATAAACAGAACGGTTCACGAAATACGAGACAATATGAGTCCTATACACTTTTTCCTGGGACGACGAACACTTTAGAGAAATAAATTAACGGTCACCCTACCTTAAATACTACCCATTCTCATTTTAATCCAGGGCTATCTTAGGTCAGGACAGTGTGCTAATCATAACAATAAACTTCAGTCTAAATGTCGTATCCTGAGCTCTTTCACACCAATCCAATCAATCACTACTCATCTGCATTTAGGGCAGTCGCCCAGCTGGCAGATTCCCTATCTGTTGTACTCCTAACCTTCTCTTAAAAGATTACAAAGATATTGGAAATTTATTGAACATCTCAATTGGTAAGTATTCCAATACCTAACTCCCCTTCCTATAAAAGAATATTTGTCCCCTTGATTTCCAACTTTATCTTCATATTGTGATTTTTCCTACTTTTAAAGACACCAATCAAATTTATTCGTCAAGTAATGTCATTCCAGGTCATCTCTCCAGTTACAGCTCGGAACTTACCGCTTAGTCGACCAGCTCGTTTCCTTTCTCCAAGTCTTCCCAGCCAAAACCTTGCAACAATTTTGTAATCACCCAGAACAAATCGAACTGCTTCTCTTTGGATTTTTTCCAGTTCTCGAATCAAGTAATCCTGGTGAGGTTACCATACTCTGGAACCATACTTTAGTTGGGGTCTTACCACAGACTTATATGCCCTCAACTTTACATCATTACGACAACCCTTAACACCCTCATAACCAAGATCAGATATCTGGGCCCTTTATTTACAATCACATTTATGCGATTACCCCATTGAAGGTCTTTCCTTCATTTCACAACATTATCGGTCATTTTGCAGTTGCTCACAATCTTATAACTTATTTATTACACTATACAGAATAACATCAACCGCAGAAAGCCTTATCTCTGATTCCACTTCTTTACTCATCTCATTTATATATATATATATATATATATAAATAGATAGATAAATAGATAGATAGATAGATAGATAGATAGATAGATAGATAGATAGATAGATAGATAGATAGATAAGGAAACATAAAAGTCCAATAATACTGTTGTGAGGAATTCCCCTCTTAATTATTACAGGGTCAGATAAGCTTCGCCTACTCTAATTCTCTGAGATCTATTTTCTAGAAATATAGCAACCCATTCAGTTACTCTTTCGTCAAGTCCCATTGCACTCATTTTTGCCAGTAGTCTCCCATGACCCACCCTATCAAATGCTTTAGACAGGTCATTCACGATACAGTCCATTTGACCTCCTGAATCCAAGATAACTGCTGTATCTTGCTGGAATCCTACAAGTTGAGCTTCAGTGGCATAACCTTTCCTAAAACCGAACTGCCTTCTATCGAACCAGTTATTAATTTCACAAACATGTCTAATATAATCAGAAAGAATGGCTTCCCACAGCTTACATACAATGCATGTCAAACTTACTGGCCTGTAATTTTCAGCTTTATGTCTATCACCCTTTCCTTTATACACAGGGGCTACTATAGCAACTCTCCATTCATCTGGTATAGCTCCTCCGACCAAACAATAATCAAATAAGTACTTCAGATATGGTACTATATCCCAACCCATTGTCTTTAGTATATCCCCAGAAATCTTATCAATTCCAGCCGCGTTTCTAGTTTTCAACGTTTGTATCTTATTGTAAATGTCATTGGTATCATATGTAAATTTTATTACTTCTTTAGCCTTAGTCTCCTCCTCTATCTCGACATTATCCTTGTAACCAACAATCTTTTCATACTGCTGACTGAATACTTCTGCCTTTTGAAGATCCTCACATACACACTGGCCTTATTCATTAATGATTCTTGGAATGTTCTCCTTGGCACCTGTTTCTGCCTTCAAGTACCTATACATATCCTTCCATTGTTCACTAAAATTTGTATGACTGCTAATTATGCTTCCCAGCATGTTATCGTTAGCCGACTTCTTTGCTACATTCAATTTCCTATTAAGTTCCCTCAATTTCTCCTTACTTCCACAGCCATTTCTAGCTCTATTTCTTTAAAATCTGCACCTCCTTCTTAGTGTCTCTACTTCTCTCTTACAATATAATGGGTCTTTAGCATCCCTTATCACCTTTACATGTACGTACCGGTTTTCACATTCCTCAACAATTGCTTTAAACCCATCCCAGAGGCTGTTTACATTAATTATTTACCGTTCTCCACCGATCACAGTTACTTTTTTAAAACTTCCACATCCCCGTTTTATCGGCCATAGTCCTACTTCTAAGACTTTCGTTTCTATAATATTTTTAACTACGAAAAAACAGCTTCGTGATCACTGATGACATCTATTATTTCGGTTTCTCTATACAGCTCATCTGGTTTTACCAGCAGCACGTCCAGATTCCGTCTTCAGATGGACTTTATTTTCTGCCTTATGTTTTTTATAACGGTTACTTTATCACACATAAAAAGATCAAGTAAATTATGAAACTCCATTGAAACACTAACGGATTTTAACTACTAACTTTACACTGAAATTAAAAATAAATCTGAGAAATACAATTAAAGAAAGATCAATAGGTGGAACATATATTCAAACAAGTGTACTTCATGATGAAAATAATCAAACTTCAGCTGACAGCTGTAACAATCATATCAAAATTAATTGTCACTGTAGGTTGTTCTCTTTTGCCTTTGGTTTATGGAATTTACTGTGATTGTGTGATCCTTGCTTGTTGAGTCTTTAGTCCTTTCCTGAATTTATTCTTTCTTTTTCTAGAGTAAGGTGTTTGATTTTTAAGTTGAGTTAGGTGGTATGAGACTTTTCATCCTTCCGGTGAATATGCCCAGTTTCGGTTAGTTTCCTATCATATTTAGGTACCGGTAACTGAGCTTTTAACACTCGAATTACTTTGCGGTAAGTGAATGTATGCCTTTGTTGACGAGACCTAGTGTTTAGAGTCTTCTGGTATGGGCTAGAATATCTTTTTTTACCATCATTGATCCGTCACAGCCTTAACTTTGGCTTTGATAGTATGAATGTGACTGATGTATGAGCGGTGTTAGGAATGTTATTCCTTATGCAGCCAGATCCTGGTCTGAATGGTATGAAAATGTTGCTCATAGGGTAAGTAGGTGCATGGATTTCAGTAGGCTGGGCAGACATATGTCATATCAATGGCTGGCTCAGTGAGGAAAGCAACGGGAAACTATCTCACTCCTCATTTCCCTGATACGCCTCTTAAGTCATGCCTAGACCATCTAAGACAGCTAATGGTGGAGCTGTTGAGAATCCAACCATCCTTCGGGCTGAGGACTGAACATACATACATATGTACATACATACTGTACATGCATACTGAACCCATGAACTTTGTGTCCTAAGAATTTTAAGTATAAAAAGTTACTACATTTCTGAACATTTCTTGATATCACGGGAGTGACACGTGGCAATGAGGTAGCTACTTTCCGTCCCACGCTCTGAGATGTGACGTCATCCGCACGTGTCGGCAGTGGAAGGATACAGGAGAAATTTTATGTTGAATAAATATAATTAAATGAAAGAATTAGTGGTGAATGCAATATAATGAGGGTTCTGTATTTATTTTTAAGATAATTGGTCTTTAGTAAGACGGATTTGAGACTGCTAAGCTATTTCTGTGTATTATTTCAGATGGACGCGCGTGTCTAGCTTATCCACAGTAAGTCGACAAAAAGTAGTGCCTATCAAATGAGGTAATTTAACCCGTTAATTTAATAGGAATAAATTTTAAATGTCCCGGAACACTACCGATAGCATTGTAGCAAGTATGTGGTTACATCCAAAACTCTTTTAAATACAGTTCATTCAAGTCGAAAAAAGTTACGTAAATTTTCTTGGCGGCAAAGGAAAAAATGCCTGGAGAGAGGGGGTACTGTCTATAAATATAGAAGGGACGCACAGTGGGACAAAATGACGAAAACGTGGCCAAAAGTCCAAAAAAACAGTTTTCTATTGGGAATTTTCGACTCATAAATTGGTAATAGGAACGTTGGGACTATTGAATCCCGGCCCTAGAAACAGCCGGCCGGTTCATTGTGAAGTTGCACAGCAGGTCAAATGCGAAGCGTTTCTGTTAGTCACGCACGAGGCAAGCTGAGCGAGCAACGTATCACACGTTAAGATATTGATAAAAGTGATCTCAGACGTTTATGAAAGTATCCACAAAATGGATAATGTTTCTCCAGGTATGTAGTTTATTATTCTAAGCTTATTAGATGTTAAACAAAATAGTAACAGTTCTTTATTTATAATTAACTTTTATGCTAAATAACGTAAAATAATACTGAAATATAGTAACAAATGATAGGTAAAAGTTATGTATAAGACAGCATTCGGCTAAATCTCGCATACTATGATGAAGTATAATTAATTTACTTTCAAAATCTCTTGGAAAAACGCACTACTAGCCATTACTCCGGTAATAAACCGCATTTGAAGTGAAAATTGGTATTAGCCGATATTTATGCATTTTGTAAAAAGTTATATAAAAGTTCAGTTGGGGATTATGCTATTATTTATACGTGTAGCATAGTAAAGGAAAGAATGTGATGAAAGGAGATGCAAACATTGACCCTTCTTTTGAAGGATCTGACGCATAACTTAGAAAAGGACAAACGATGCTATTATATTCTGTCCTATCTTTTTTTCATACACACACAGACATCCACAAACACATACATATGTATATATGTGTATATATATTATTTTATATGCTTTTTCAGGTTCATCTAGTAACCATGATGATGTGCATTTTTCGAGAAAAGACATTTTCATCCAAATGAAACCATATCTCTCCAGTGACCTGCAAGTAGTTGACAATTTGGTAAAGTTTGTGGCTGACAATATTGGACAACCTTATACATTACCGGAATGCATGAGGCCAATTATTTCAACTTTATTTCACGTGTTTAGGACCAAACATAAGCAGGTTTCTAAACGTGATGATTATTTTTTTTAAGAAAAATGAAACATGGCTAAATGGTTTCATTAATTTTCCTCTACCTGGTGTTACTACGAGAAGCGAACAGCGTGGATCAATGGGTCGACCTCCAAAAGAATTTGACGAAATGTCTGACAGATCAAAAAAAAGAAGAACCGCGGAGATTCGTGAGAAGTATAATCACAAAAAACTGGCATACGCTGCGCAAATGAGTCTCCGAGCTTCAGGAAATTTAGATGTTTCCAAAATTGTGAAAGATGTTTCAATATCTAATCCATCTGACGTCGCAGAATTTCGGAAAAAATTATCGTCTTCAAATAATACGGGCCTTAACGGAGATGAAGCTCTAGCTCTTATTTTTGATACAGGAATATAAAAAGGACGATATCAACTAATGAGAAACCGTTTCAAAGCGAAGGGTATGAACGTTATTCCACCACATACGGCTGTGGCCATTGCTAAGAATGATTGTTACCCCCATGATGATTACCTTAGTTTTACAGAATCCAGAGCTGAGGTTAAATTGCGTGGTTTATTGAATCATACTTTAAATCGCATTTTGTTACTTAAGGAGAACAATGATGCGCAAATGACCGATGAAGAACTTGAGCATATGAATTTTATTGGCAAGTGGGGCTTCGATGGCACGTCGGGACAAAGTATTTATAAAATGAAATTTACTGATCCAAATATTTCACATACAAGTTTACTTTTCACTTCGATTGTTCCATTGCAACTTAAAGCAGTTAATACAATTTCTAATGTTCAATCTGTAGTTTGATCCAATACAAAACCTTCATCTACTCAATATTGTGGGCCATTAAAATTAGAATTTGTAAAAGAAACCATCGAAACCTCACTGAATGAAAAATCTTATTACGACAAATAGATTCAACAATTGCAACCTTTAGAAAGATTCATCACCACAAGAAAGATTGTGGTCACATATCAATTAGCTATGACCATGGTTGACGGTGAAGTTTGTAATGCAGTTACGAGAACTAAATCATCTCAACGTTGTTATTTATGTCAAGCAACATCCAGTAAGTTCAACTTCATTGACGCAATGTTAAAGAAACTAGTAAACGTCGATCATTACAAATTAGGATTGTCAACTCTTCATGCGTGGATTCGGTGCTTCGAATGCCTCGTTCATATATCATATCAAAGTGAAACACAGAAGTGGCAAGCGCGCAAAACCGAAGACAAAGCCGCGAAAGAAAGAAGAAAACGTATGGCCCAGGATGGCTTCAGAAAAGAATTAGGACTTCTCATGGATATGCCAAAAGCTGGTGATGGCAGCACCAATGATGGAAATACGGCTCGACGTTTCTTCGAAAACGCACGTACATCAGCTAGTATAACCGGAGTCAATCAGGATCTGATTAATCGTTATATTATTGCAAACAATTTCAAATGGTGAAGAAATTAACATAGATAAATTTCGCACATATTGTACAGAAACAGCCAGATACTTTGTTCAACTGTATCCCTGGTACAACATGCCAACTGGAGTTCACCGACTACTCATCCAAGGACCGGATATAGTAAAAGCAGCATTACTACCGATTGGCAAACTATCAGAAGAAGCGCAAGAAGCGACTAATAAATTAATCAAACGAAACCGAGAATACCACGCACGAAAGCATTCTCGAGTTAGAAACATGGAGGATATTTTTCGAAGACTTCTGGCAACAACTGATACTTTTATAGCATCCTTGCGTCAAGTACGTCGCAAAAAAGAGAAGTGTTTATTACCAGAAGTGAAAGCTCTCTTAGTGTTACCTCCAGTTGCTTCTAACAATCATGAAGGTTCAGACGACGATGATTTTTGTAGGGACAGTGATTCCTTCGAAGATTATGATTCGGGCGGACAGATTAGCGATTTCGAAGATGAATCAGAAGCAACTGTTGAAGAACATCAAAGCCAATAGGATAAGGATAAAGATGTAAACTTATATTGTAATGTTTCTTTTGTTCAATTCTAATAAAATATATTAATATACACAAATTATATGTATTGATAATAATTGAAAAATCCTAAATTCAAAAACAAAAACTACTTTAGTTTTTCAATAATTAATTAACTATATTTTTGCCTATTAATTTTATAATTAAAAAAATTTGTTCGATACATTGGATCTGCCATTTTGAATTTTTCAATTTTAACATCAAATTCGTAATCAATAGTATCAAAAACCTTATAATACTCATTTTTGCCCAATTAAACCAACTTTTACGAATTTTGGTCCGCCATATTGGATCCGCCATTTTGACGTTTTCAATTTTAACATCTAATTCGTAATCAGCAGTATCAAAAACCTTATAATACTCATTTTTCCCAATTAAACCAACTTTTACGAATTCTGTCCGACATATTGGATCCGCCATTTTGAATTTTTCAATTTTAACATCTAATTCGTAATCAGCAGTTTCAGAAACCTTATAATACTCATTTTTGCCCAATTAAACCAACTTTTACGAATTTTGGTCCGCCATATTGGATCCGCCATTTTGAATTTTTCAATTTTAACATCAGATTCGTAATCAGCAGTATCAAAAACATTATAGCACCCATTTGTGTCAAATTTTACCAAGATTTTGACTTTCGGCCACGTTTTCGTCATTTCGTCCCACTGTGGGACGCCATGTTGAAAGCCCTGCATTTTGTATCGTGAGGCTGAATACAGAGGGTGGAACTGTTTCTGTAAATCGATGGACAAGTAGACTAAGTCCAACCAACAGATTTTAGCCGATGTGGCTGGGGTCTTAACTCCATGTGGAGTTTTTCTTTGAGCAGAAGAAATTGTATAAAAAGGCCGGTCAAGATACCGAAGAAGTTTTTATAAAATTGTTGTGTGGTAAAGAAAGTAATTCATGTTCGGGAAATACATACTATCAGTGGAGTGCGATCAACAAAATCAACAAGTGAAGGGCATTTCTATTCTTTATGCCTTACTTCCAGGAAACAGGAAGAAAAATGCTATGTAAAGCCAAAAATGTAAAAACGGCTAATTTAAGAAAAATCGGTCGCCGGTGAGCCCAAAGATGAACGCTGGCGTGACTTAAGGTAGGTGACATGCCATCTTAACGCCTACTATATCTTGTTTCATGATGTCAGACTTATAGGCATTTGAAGTGGGTATTTCTGACGCAGTTGGTCACCCATATGTTTTTTTGTGAATGTCAGAATATGACGAAAAAGGGTCATCTGTTTTCTGCTTGGATAAAATGTTAAAGTATTGCGAGTGCCGTGTAATGTTGTAAAAGTTATTAATGAGGGTTTCGAAGAGATATCCCGTCCAATGTAGATCGTCATTTTCCGTGTATTTTGTGTAATATTTTGTGATGTCAAATTGAGATGTTTAATCGACCTAAATTTTCAGTAGGAATTTTGATGGAATTGGTGCAAAAGGGATCCGTAGTTACCCATTTGCAATCGGATGGAAGCGTTGTACGTAATGTTGTGTAATGCAGATCGGTGAAATTTGTCACGAAGTGTAACGTATTCTATGTCCTTTTAAATCGTGTCTTAGTGAAATAATAACAGTAAATCTGTCAGTCACTTTCGTGGAAATCCAGTTTAAAATACGAGATGATTTTATGCGAAGTTGTTCATTATTAAATCATTGTGCTTTATTAGGCGTCAGGGATTCTAGTAAGGATTTATATTCCAGTTCTTTTGTTAGAAGAGAGTCGTCGAGGTTGAGAAACAGAGATTAGATTAGTCGTGTGATTCAGGTGATTGGAAGCCTGTAGATGATGCCGGGACTTTGTGGGAGCCCGTGGAGGATTTTATAATGTTTGGGATTGAAAATAGAGTACGAGAATCCGCGCCGGTATTAATTTGCGACGTGTACAATTGTTGTGGGGCAT
Source organism: Anabrus simplex (assembly GCF_040414725.1). Taxonomy (NCBI): domain Eukaryota; kingdom Metazoa; phylum Arthropoda; class Insecta; order Orthoptera; family Tettigoniidae; genus Anabrus; species Anabrus simplex. The sequence goes on from NC_090268.1 coordinate 409,518,058, forward strand.
TTAAAAGTAAATCTATGAGCATATTTGCTTGGTCAGAATATCGTATTTTGTTCTATTTTGCGAAGTCAAAGGGATTCATTCTTTGAAGCCAGTCATGTATGACCGCAGACATATATTTCATGTCGAAACTGACAGACAGAGAAGGGTGGTTTGTGTCCAATTCCGCCCGCTGATCGGAGTTCACCGTTCGAAGGTAACGGGGATGGGCGCTTGCAACGTGTTAAAACGAGATTGCATTTCATGGCAATGGATATCATTAACTGTTGGATCTAGTTGAAATTTCCATCCGGGAATAACGTGTAGGTTATTAGATACTGTGAATTTGTTTAATGGAGATTGTAATGTATATCTGAAACCCTAAAGTTAGAGTATAATGAGCGAGGATAGCCAATTTCAGGGTTGTCCAAAATATAGAGTGATAGTAGTGAGGATTGTTTTGCTTGTGAGGGTGCACAAACTTTATGATATGTTATGACAAGATATGATATCGTAATTGGCTTACATTATACGGCGAGTTACTTTTGGTTTGTACTGGATTATTAGGGTTATTCAAGTATTAATAATGGCTAGGGTTAGGTTAGATTTAAAGTGTGATGTCATGAAACAAGACAAATACCGGAAATGAATTATGTAATTTTTTTCCAGCTACATAATGCCAGATAATAAACATTAAATACGAATTGAATAACTGCGTCAAACGTCGAGTAGGGACTTGTGAAAGAAACCAATCGTCCGTGGAGATATAATTTGTTGTTCATTACGATTTCATTAAATCAGTTTTATTTATTTAATTATTAAATTCAGTGGAACCGTATTTGTGAAATAAATTTAAAGCAAGCGAATAACTTGGAGATGCATTCTGTAAATCTTAGTTTATTTTTCTGGGACATATCCGAAAGTAATGGATTTTACTGCCACTAAGTATTGTGAGCGTTGTTGTTGTTGCATTATTTGACTTTGATTGATTGAGCAGTAAATGTGCTGGGGTTAGTAAAGTGGAAACTTTGGTCATCAACCGATATAACTTAATTGTGTTTAGCCTTCAGCTTAGAAACTTGGATGGTCATGGGGTCATCAACCTCAGGAACTTAGATTAGCGCCATATGCCACTGTAACGTCATTTTCCTTGCGGTCATCATCCACAATGATTTTAAAGTAACTTAGAAGTTTAGAGGTCGGTCCATGACATAGTCGCAGGTCACATCGATTCAATTAAGGGTCTATGCCGTATAACCACTGTGTGGCACACACCGATTGGACTGCATTAATTATACCCAAAGTCCAGAATTCGTGTTACGAGGGCTGGACCATCAAGAATCATTATGATGGTACATGTATTCTCACATGGAAGCCGAATTTAAGGATTTCCAGACTTTCTTTATTTAATAATTGAGACAATGGTTTCTAGTACGGATGCCCATCAGGGAGTTAAGTCAAAGGCTCAAACCAGCGTTCGGCCCCTAAGTGTAAAATGATTGTGATAGACTGGGCAAGAGAGAGTCCGAATTATAGATGGATTTCAAATTATTAGTTTTTTACTAAATTTTCCTAAATAGAAATACAGTTATTTTATGAATAAGACCTTTCATTTGAGTAGATATATTAGGATTACTGAACCCTACCTTTACCTCAGCAAGTGACGAAGAAGCCGACACGACCCAAGAGACAGATCTCATGAAATTTTGCTGATAGGTAAGGAAGGTAGGTATCCTTCAGAGTGCACCAAAGGGTTCAATACATACATACATACATACATGCATACATACATACATACATACATACATACATACATACATACATACATACATACATACATACATACATACATACATACATACATACATACATAGATACGTACATACATACTGCACCTGTCCAGGGTACCAGTGCATAGCAATTTATCTTAACTGGCTTATAAAGTGGCCGAAAGGATTTATTTGTCGAGACCCTCGAACAGTCCCTGGAGTGTAAGACCATCACCCCTACTTGAGTCTTTCCTCGGCTGGCTCAAGAGCTTGGGAACGTGGTATGTCAGAAAAGAGGCTTAAACTATTTAATTCTAAGTAGGGGAAAAGAGTCTCGGATATCAGAGGAATACGAATACATTACTAATGAGAAGGAAAATCATCTATTTTTGCATAAACACCGTTAATTAGCTAAGGAAACACGCTACACACAGATATGCCGGGATATTTACATATTCAATAACATTAATTTACAAATTAGGTTTGAGCTTTGAATGTCCTTCTCTGTCTCTCTCAGATTATCATTTATCACTTAATAATCTTCAAATAATTGAAAATACATTGAAAGGGTGTCCCCTTTCAGTACTATTTAGCACACAGAAGATGTTGTCATAATATTAAAACATCTTATACATATATTTCACAAAGGCATATCTTCTTTATTGCACGAATTATTTCATTCAATTTATTCAGACCATGTTAATTGAGGTTTACTACAAAATGCTTGAGCGCATTTTAAACACATGGTAGTTATGTCACATTGTATACGTTAATGAACTCGCCTAATTTATCGTGCGGAGTATTAACTCCCTCAAAACACCTGTTTCAGTGGGATTGCCTATGCTTTAATATAACACGCGACAATCAAATCTCAACGGTGTCCCTAAAAACGATACTTATAGCAACTCAACAACCAGTGTATTACATAATACAACGTATGATAAACATTCACTTGAAGAAATAATATGGCATTCACATGAAGAAATAACATAACATTCTGCACTTCATTTCCATGGAAAGAACACTATCTGGCAAGACCCGTCTCATTTGCCACGTGTGCGCAGCAATCCTCGCCAGAATCTGGGACTCAAACCCAGGAACTTCGGCGTGTGGGGATATAACAACCTGAAAGTCCTATAACGGTTTTTACTTTAATTAACAAAACAAATAACAAAAGATGGGAGAATTTCATTCATTTGTCAAATCTGAGATATATACGACGATGTCAATTTCATGATTTATGCATGTCTTCGTTATACTACGGAAAGAAAGAGCGAACTGAATATTTCTCCTTACAAATTGGCCAACAAACTTCGTTTAAAGTGTCCCCTCTCTATTCCCTCATAAAACTGTCAAGCGAGTCGGCCGGGATAGCCCGTTCTTCTCTCCTGCAGAGCAGAGCTCCGGACTTGACCTGCTATTCTTAAATATTCATATCATCGCAAAAACACTATCTTACTGCGATTCATTTACGCTATTAGCGAACATTAAGTATCTTGTTCACGAGGCAGCATTCTACGTCGCCCTAAATCTATATTCAACAGGGAAATTCACGTATTTAAGCACCACTGTACTTTCAAATTTACGAGCCTACAAATCAAATACCGTCTTCTCAATCCTCATATCCCGAGAACATGCATATTTTAAAAAGAAGACTCTAACTTTCAGGATTAAAAAGATCACAGTTAATCACGATCTACATAATTCAATTACACCCCCACAGTTGACTCTTTGGTGTCTTGAAGTTTGCAGTCTTAAATCTATACAGGAGGAATCTCTACCAGTAAGTGACCTGCAATAAAAAAATTATCGGAAACTCTTATGGTGAATCATAACATTTAATTTTAACATCAAGACGAATGAATCATACTAGGAAATCTATCCCTTTCCATTTACGTCACGTCAACTGTAAGTTATACTAGGGCCTTATAACTACCATGCAATATTTCCCCATAATGAATGAAATAAGTGGTCCAAACCACGAAGAAAATCTCACAGAAAAATCTTACAAAAACTATAATCCCTCTGAAACTTTTGTTATAATCAAATAATACTCAAAGTGTTTACATGCAAATTATTTACCTCCCTAAGTGTGACTGAAACTATCACGATAATAAGTTAAAATGTACTCAACACTCAGATGTCTGCAATCAGCTTTCCTCAGGGAGTACAGCCAGGGGTTTAAGCTGCCATCAGGGCGTCTTCACTTGCGATGGCCTCCAGAGTCGTCCTAAGTCGGTTCACCTGCATGTTGGTTGAATCCTCGTCTGGCTTCGGAATCTCGAGAGTATCCCTGCTGCGTTGGAGTGACTGTACAGCGGACCGCTCACCGGCCCTCTTCAAACTCGAGGCTCTCGGAGGTCACATATGCAAATGAGGAGGAACTAATTTGTCATACTGTAAATGCACTGATTGTGTCATGCATTATAACTTTGTTATGACTAAGGATAATCATAAATTCAAGCACCCTAGCCCTATATCGGAGTTTGTCCTGCAGCCCGATATCGGTACCTTCATTTGCATAGTCCAGTTCTCCACAAGTAATTTAATCTCGGAGCATCACACACTAGCCGGTCACAACCACAGGATATGAATGTTAGATATTAATATACATAATTTTTTTTACTGGCCATTAATCGATCCACTCCATTTCATTAACTATTGATATAATACACAACTCACTGCGTTTGAGAGAATACGGAGAGTGACGCCCGATCTACTAAAATGATGGCTGATAAGCCGCTCACTGTTATCGTTGGTTCAAACCTTACTGTAACGCTGTTATCGGACTATCTCTTTATTGGATCATTTCCTTCATTTAACCTCGTTGATACGATCGTTTACATATCTCGTATAATGCGGCACAGTCCACTATATTCACTTAGATCAGTTTCGTAACTGTGCACGTAATAATTCACTTCAACCGACCACCTCTTTTTACCATCCCGCGCCTCTCTGACACATAATCAAAGTAAAATTTTATCACATCCAGATCATAGCAAACTGCATTAAGGAAGTAACAAATATTTAGCACGCAGCGCACTGCCACTCACTGTGTGTTGTCATTTACCACTATGTACATAACACTGTTCGATAAGGAACCGTCACAATGTGAAACACTGAATATTAAAACTGACTGCTCACAAAAGAAAAGGTCTGCTGATTAGACCGAATGCACTGGATATACTGTGTATACTCCCTTCTTACCACTCGCCTTTAAAGTGGGAAGCTATATTTTTGGAGGGGGAGTCAGTCCACTCCCCCTTGTCAAACATCGGTCCGTTGGATGGTATATTTAGACGTTGAATTTGATATCAAATCAAAGCCTGTACGTCCCTATTTCCACTGATCAATTTCCGTTCCGAATCCTTCGCGGGTTTGTCTGCAATCATCATAGCGTCAGTATCAATTCTCAGTAGGTGGAGCCTGACTCCGGGAATTTTCAGTTTTCCTGGTCCTGTCAGAGTCGGGCATGCGGTTTTACTCTCTTCGTGCCATCAACTATCTGCTTACTTCCTATTATTCTTATTATGTAAAATAGTTCTCTGCATGATAAATCCGCATAAAATCTCCTCATTCATCGAAGTCGTAACTCGAAATTATCCATCAAGTATTTCCGAGTTATTAATGTTAATACCCTCGAAACAGTTGAAAGCTACGCATTGGTACCACTAGCTATTTAGGGGAATACATGGGGTGATATCGTCTCGTATGTTAAGACGACTTCTTTGAGGCTGTTTCGTGACCTCCCTTCTCTGTCATGTGACATCTTTCTTGTACCAGCTCTCTCGCTCAGAGGGAGAGCGAACTCCACTTTCAAGCGCTTGTACTCCCTCTTTTTCCCAATTGCGCGCAACGAGAGGAGGGACGCGCGACTCTACAGCGAGCAGCTCGAGTCCCGGAACCGTCAAGAATATCCTCTTTTGGCGGCTATTTACGGTAGAACTGCGCGGAAAACGGCATATTCTCTATACAGGATGTCTCTATATACATATGACGATGTCATGAACGGTTACAATACATACATACATACATACATACATACATACATACATACATACATGCCTACATACATGTGTATGAAACAAACTTGACATCTAGCCTATGAAAATGAGGTTTAAAACTCCACTCTGTGAGCACTTCCCTTTCTTAGTGGGATTCTTTATTGCTCTGCGAGATTATTGTCGACTTGTTATGAAATCTGAATTTCTTCGCGGTAGGTTCACTGATAACTCTTTTCTAAATTGATTATATCTTTATAATACTTACATCATAATTGTTAAATTTGTTGTTGAGGTGACCTTATTTACTTGATATAATTCTTGCTAACCGATCTTTAAAAGAAAGAGAGAAACTCGGAGAAGTACATATTGGAAATTGAAGCATTCGGTTCCCTCCAATTTAACACGTCTAGAATTGAGCCCTGCAGTCTCCCAAACCGCTTGCTGATACTTATGACAGACTGTGAATGGCAAGACATGTCGACCAGGCGCCAGACTCTCTGCTGAGTAATTTCAGTAATATAATCATCTCCAGTTCTGTTGGCTCTTTGCCGGTGTTGAAGGTTGTGTTATATCGCGGGATCATTACTCCCTCGGCAAAGATTCCATCGCAGAGGTCTCTGTCACATTTAAAATTCAGGGAAAAAGTGGAAAGAAAGGAAACCTCACAGACGACAGCATGATCAGAATCAAACGAAATTCCGCTATATTCTCCGATATTTTTTATTTAAAGAACTCCGTATTTATGGTTTTAAGGGTATTTAAAGGTCGTTTGTAGCATGTAAAAAAAAGAGGACATATAGGTCAGTAGTAAGACTCCGATTAGAGTATTGTTCCAGACTCAGCTAGAGGAACTGTAGTCACCATTCCACGTTTACATGTTGAGAGACGCTGTCCCCTCCGCCCCACTTTTAGCTTTTACGACAGGTAGGTGGTAGTGGTGGTTATTGTTTTAAAAGGAAATACAACTCGGAAACCGTCCTCTACATACCACTAATTAAAGGAAGGAAATGAAAGGGATCCGACACATCGAAAAAAGGCAAAGAAATACAAGGGCCACGAAGGGGTTGAAAATAAAAGACTCCCTAGTCCTCGAATGCTCTAAAAGCGTTGGGGTCGGGAAAGAACAAGAGTTGACTGAGTGAGGTCGGGTAGGATGGATAAGAGTTACGAGCTTGGCACGAGTAAGTGGAAGCAATGTCAGGACTCAGCTAAGGGCACCGTGGTCACCAACCCACGTTCCAAAGTTGTGAACCCTCTGTCCCCATAAGGCAGGATATATCGTGGATGTTATTCTACCCCCAACCCCCACCCACAGCGGGAAGGCTATTTTAGTTTATTTTATTATTTATTTTTTAATTTAAATTTTTCCCCCGTAAAGAATGGCTAAGGAGCGCGAGTGTATTTGTTGTGGGTGTGGTGAGGCATTGAGGGGTATGAGGGAGGAGTTGGAAAGTTTGAGGGAGATAATTAGGATTCTCACAGAAGACAGGAAGGAAGGTAGGACTCCCTCACACAATGCACAGGTTACAGTAGGTGTACAAGAGGGAGGGGAAGGAAAGGGAGGAGTTGTAGAAGACAGGTGGTCTAATGTTCTAAGGGGAAGGAGACTGCAGGCTAAGGGCTCTATTCAGGATCAGAATTCAGGACAGGTGTCTGTGCGAAATCGGTACGAGTCACTCCAGGTAGAACAACAGAGGGAAGATGAGGGACAGGAAACTGTTGCTGAGATGCGTGGAAGTAGGAGGAAGGGAAAAGGTAGGAAAGGGAAATGTAGAGTAGAGGACAGGAAAATACAGGTGGAACAGGGTCATGGGAAGGAGAAAAAGGAGGACGAAGTAGCTTCTGCAGCTATCAGGAAAGATAGGGCTGACCAGGAGGGGAGGGGATCAAATGAGGTGGGTAGGGCTGAGGCTCTGGTCATGGGGGATCCCATCGCTAGACATGTGGGGAAAGTGTGTGGAGGAAAGGGAACCAGGGTAGAATGTTATCCAGGAATTAGGTTGAGGCAGATGTTGAGGAAAGTAGAAGAGAGGGAGGAGGGGAGGGAGAAGGTGGTAGTGTTTCACGTTGGTACCAACAACGTAAGGCAAGCTGATATAAGTACCAACATAGTTGGAGATGTGTGGGATCTGGTAAATGCAGCACGGGTGTTTAAGGAAGCGGAGATTGTTATTAGTGGAATACTGTGTAGGAGGGATACTGACTGGAGGGTGATTGGGGATTTAAATGAGACTATGGAGTGGGTATGTGGGAAACTCGGAGTGAAATTTCAAGATCCTAATGGGTGGGTAGGAGATAGGGATCTGCGCTCAGATGGCCTTCATTTAAACCGCAGTGGTACGTATAAGTTAGGAAATTTGTTTGGAAGGGTAATAGGGAGGTACATTCAGGGACACGGGATGGCCTAGGGAGCGGTGATAAGGGAACAGGGAACTGGAAATCAAGTAGGGATGACATAAAATTGTTAGTGTTGAACTGTAGAAGTATTGTAAGGAAAGGAAAGGAATTAAGTAATTTAATATATATATTTACCATATATTGTAATAGGAGTTGAATCATGGCTGAGAAATGATATAATGGATGCAGAAATTTTCTCACGGCACTGGAGTGTGTATAGTAGAGATAGGATAGGAATGGTGGGAGAGGGAGTGTTCATTCTGGTGAAAGAAGAATTTGTAAGCTACGAAAAAGTTAAAGATGAGACACATGAAATTCTAGGTGTAAGGCTCATTTCTGAAGATAATAGGCAACTTGATATATTTGGAGTGTACAGATCGGGAAAGGGTAGCACTGATGCGGATTCGGAAATAATTGATAGGATAGTCAGCTATGTGGGAAACGACATGGAAAGAAATGTGATTGTAGCGGGAGATCTGAATTTGCCAGATGTAAATTGGGAAGGAAATGCGAACAACAGGAAGCATGACCAACAAATGGCAAAGAAGTTAATATGGGAAGGACAGCTGATTCAGAAAGTGATGGAACCAACCAGAGGGAAAAATATCCTGGATGTGGTGCTGATAAAACCAGATGAGCTCTATACGGAAACTGAAGTAATAGATGGTATTAGTGATCATGAAGCTGTTTTTGTGGTAGTTAAAAATAAATGTGATAGAAAGGAAGGTCTTAAAAGTAGGACTGTTAGGCAGTACCATATGGCTGATAAAGCAGGTATGAGGCAGTTTCTAAAAAGTAACTATGATCGGTGGAAAACGGTAAATAAAAATGTGAACAGACTCTGGGATGGGTTTAAAGAAATTGTTGAGGAATGCGAAAACAGGTTTGTACCTTTAAGGGTGGTAAGGAATGGTAAAGACCCACCTTATTATAATAGAGAAATAAAGAGACTAAGAAGGAGGTGCAGACTGGAAAGAAATAGAGTTAGAAATGGATGTGGAAGTAAGGAGAAATTGAAGGAACTTACTAGAAAATTGAATCTAGCAAAGAAAGCAGCTAAGGATAACATGATGGCAAGCATAATTGGCAGTCATACAAATTTTAGTGAAAAATGGAAGGGAATGTATAGGTATTTTAAGGCAGAAATAGGTTCCAAGAAGGACATTCCAGGAATAATTAATGGACAAGGGGAGTGTGTATGTGAGGATCTTCAAAAGGCAGAAGTATTCAGTCAGCAGTATGTAAAGATTGTTGGTTACAAGGATAATGTCGAGACAGAGGAGGAGACTAAGGCCAAAGAAGTAATAAAATGGATATATGATAACAATTACATTTACAATAAGATACAAAAGTTGAAAACTAGAAAAGCGGCTGGAATTGATCAGATTTCTAGGGATATACTAAAGACAATGGGTTGGGATATAGTACCATATCTGAAGTACTTATTTGATTATTGTCTGGTCGAAGGAGCTACACCAGATGAATGAAGAGTTGCTATAGAAGCCCCTGTGTATAAAGGAAAGGGTGATAGACATAAAGCTGAAAATTACAGGCCAGTAAGTTTGACATGCATTGCATGTAAGCTTTGGGAGGGCATTCTTTCTGATTATATTAGACATGTTTGTGAAATTAATAACTGGTTCGATAGAAAGCAATTCGGTTTTAGGAAAGGTTATTCCACTGAAGCTCAACTTGTAGGATTCCAGCAAGATATAGCAGATATCTTGGATTCTGGAGGTCAAATGGACTGTATCGCGATTGACCTGTCTAAAGCATTTGATAGGGTGGGTCATGGGAGACTACTGGCAAAAATGAGTGCAATTGGACTAGACAAAAGAGTGACTGAATGGGTTGATATATTTCTAGAAAATAGATCTCAGAGAATTAGAGTAGGCAAAGCTTTATCTGACCCTGTAATAATTAAGAGGGGAATTCCTCAAGGCAGTGTTATCGGACCTTTATGTTTTCTTATATATATAAATGATATGAGTAAAGGAGTGGAATCGGAGGTAAGGATTTTTGCGGATGATGTTATTCTGTATCGAGTGACAAATAAGTTACAAGATTGTGAACAACTGCAACATGACCTCGAAAATGTTGTGAGATGGACAGCAGGCAATTGTATGTTGATAAACGGGGCTAAAAGTCAGGTTGTGAGTTTCACAAATAGGAAATGTCCCCTCAGTTTTAATTACTGCGTTGATGGGGTGAAAGTTCCTTTTGGGGATCATTGTAAGTATCTAGGTGTTAATATAAGGAAAGATCTTCACTGGGGTAATCACATAAATGGGATTGTAAATAAAGGGTACCGATCTCTGCACATGGTTATGAGGGTGTTTAGGGGTTGTAGTAAGGATGTAAAGGAGAGTGCATATAAGTCTCTGGTAAGACCCCAACTAGAGTATGGTTCCATTGTATGGGACCCTCACCAGGATTACCTGATTCAAGAACTGGAAAAAATCCAAAGAAAAGCAGCTCGATTTGTTCTGGGTGATTTCCGACAAAAGAGTAGCGTTACAAAAATGTTGCAATGTTTGGGCTGGGAAGAACTGGGAGAAAGAAGACGAGCTGCTCGACTAAGTGGTATGTTCCGAGCTGTCAGCGGAGAGATGGCGTGGAATGACATTAGTAGACGAATAAGTTTAATTGGCGTTTTTAAAAGTAGGAAAGATCACAATATGAAGATAAAGTTGGTATTCAAGAGGACAAACTGGGGCAAATATTCATTTATAGGAAGGGGAGTTAGGGATTGGAATAACTTACCAAGGGAGATGTTCAATAAATTTCCAATTTCTTTGAAATCATTTCGGAAAAGGCTAGGAAAGCAACAGATAGGGAATCTGCCACCTGGGCGACTGCCCTAAATGCAGATCATTATTGATTGATTGGGACATTCACTACTGCGTGCTCCTGTGATGGTTGGCAGTGTACTTTGTTGTATGCAGGTGAAAGGAAGTGTAATAGGACGAACACAAATACCCAGTCCCCAAGCCAGAGGAATTAACCATACGCCATAAAATTCCAAGGACTCTCCAGGAATCTAACCCTGAGAAAGATGTTATAATATCCAATATGCAGAAGGACTAGTGTGACTTCAGCAACTGGGAAGATGCAGAGTTTGGTTTGCAGGTGTAAAAAAGCGTCGTCTGCGAGGGCCCACAACATTTTGAAAAAGAGCGACGAAAGCATGGTAGAAACGTACCTTTTATATGAGAACTTTGCTTACATAAAATGGCAAAAAGGTAAATGTAACGACTAATAACCGGTGCTAAAAATTTAAAGGCTAAAAACTCGAAAACTGAAGCTTTCTAGAAAATGTCCATATAGATCTGGATTTTGATAATTTTCATTATGTTCCTTCCAGGAATTTCTCGATCACTGACACTTCGTCCACATTTTGACGTCCACCGACATTACTGCACATCCATATGTTAGCCCATTTTAATACTTATTCCTTATGAGGTCATCCAGACTAGGATATTTCGTTTACTTGTTGGACAGTGCGCAGGAAGTAAAGCGTACGTTTTCATCAGGTTCACGCTTCAGATAAGTCAGGAACTTCCTTTTCTTCTTCAGAGTCAAATGTATTAAGGGCCGGTTTCATCAACGTGGATTAAACCTCAATCCCGAGTTACACGGTTTTAACTCTGAATTTCACTATTCATTCTAATTTATCAAGGATGGTTAATTTTAACTGTAGGTTAAGGCCGGAGATAAGTTAATCCCTCCTTTCACCTGGGTTAAACTGCTAACTCGAGGTTAAAGAAAAATGGCCGCTGTAAATCCTGCGTTTGATGCATAATTGCTTTATTTGGATTTGTTAAATAGTGTTCCTAACGGAAATAGGCCTTATAATAAGAAGGAATGACTTTCAAAATCTATCTAAGGAACAATATCTGAAGAGGTATAGGCTGTAGAGAACCGTCGTCAGTAAAGTCGTCGCTGAAATTTGCGAGAGGTTAGAATTCGCAACTGACCGAAACAGGCCTCTCTCTCCTATACTAAAGGTATTGATTGCATTAAGCTTTTACACCACAGGGTCGTATCATATAATGGTAGGAAACAACACGAGTTATTTTTCTGTCAACTGTCAAGTAATCAGTGATTCTAACCTCAAAATTCGTTACATAGTTGCAAGATGGCCAGTAACGCCAGCAACGCTATTAAATTTCACTGTTTTTTATGCGTCCTCCTTTTATTTTAATTTTACACCGAAAGATTTCTTGCATTTATATAATGCTTTGGTACTTGGCGGTTAATTCAATGAGTAATATTTTTTTCTAAAGCAGAAAAATTCGTGCCCCTATTTCTCTTCTGAACTTCTTCCAATTTTTGATCATTGCAATCAGTTCTATCACGATCACGAAAGAATATCTACCATGGAACTGGGGAAGAAAATTAAATACCAGCAAGAAATAAATAAAAGATGCACGCCCGAAGTGTATTCATAATCTCTGATGTTTAGTCACTGCCTCCTTGATAGGTACGAAAGCTGTTTCCGGCGAGGGTTAATGCAGTGTTAGTTAATCCTCTTTCGGAATAACTTGGTGAAACGCGTGACTCGTACGAAGGAGTTAAAGTATTAACCTGAAGTTAACAAAGCCAAGGTTAGAGTATATTTAACCACCGTTGATGAAAGCGGGCATAAAGGTTGAAATGGCCAAAGATAAAATAACATTATAACATACTTAATTCGGTAAAATTTCATAATTTATACAAGATTTCAAGTGCACTATGCTACAATTATTAAAATTTGAGAAGTGCTTAAAAATTACCACAGAAAGGAATGGACACTTTCTATTGATCGCCCTCTTCAATCAATCAATCAATCAATCAATCAATCAATCAATCAATCAATCAATCAATCAATCAATCAATCAATCAATCAATCAATCAATCAATCAATCAATCAATCAATCAGTCAATCAATCAATCAATCAATCAATACTGATCTGTATTTAGAGCAGTCGCCCAGATGGCAGATTCCTTATCTGTTGTTTTCCTACCCTTATCTTAAGTGATTTCAAAGAAATTGGAAATTTATTGAACATCTCCCTTGGTAAGTTATTCCAATCCCGAACTCCCCTTCCTGTAAATGAATATTTGCCACAATTTGTCCTCTTAAATTCCAACTTTATCTTCAGATGCTGTGTACAACTTCGTTTTGTGGCCGAGGACTCGCAGTTACATACTTACAAGGTTATTTTGAAGACCACAGAAGACATATTTTATTGAAACTGTAAATCAGCCTGCTTCCACACAAGTTGCCCAATGGCACAGCATGTGACTTCCCCTCTCGGAGAACAATCATCGAACGAGAAATGCAACCAAGCAAGCTAAGGGCGCCAATCTTTAAGTTGAGGACTTAAAGATAAAAATTTATAATCAAGCTTGGACGGACTCTTATCACAGGGGTGATAGTGCACTAATCACTAAGCAGGAGAATTATAAATCAAAAGGCTAATTAAGGCAGATTGATTAAAGTGAAGTAGAAAAATACTATTTATTATATTTAATATAAATGACGACGGTTTAACGAGAACTGAATTTAAAATAGAAAATGAATTTAACAAAAAATTGAATGACTCTACTTCGCGAAAACTTGCAATATCTTTAACTCGCTTGCTCACCATGTAGTCTTGTTCTGCTGGTCCTTGGAAAGCTTCCCTCCTTGTAGCTGGAACATCACCGGTCGTCTTTGAGATCTCTTCATCTGCAGCTAAGTACCATTCCTGCCTTGCACATTGCACCCACCACTAATTGGAAGATGACTTCAAAACTAACACTCCCTATTATGCTTTATCCCATATATTGGAGATAAGCCCTAAGTCATAGTTAGAAGAACCACCTTGGGTTATATGGAGAGGATACTCAATTAAGAATCCTTCCAACTTTACTGAAAATGTGTTCTGAAGTTTCATTTCTATCTAGATTAATACTACCTATTGACTTAGACTGGTTCAAACCGGTCTCGTAGCCGAGCTGTACGTACTTCCTGATGAGAGTGGCTATACGCCCCTCATTCAGAATTTCTAAGTACCACGAGACGAAGAATCAAGTAGAATAATCAAGTAGAAGATTGTAGAAACTCAAAAAGAATCACGTAGAAGATCACGTAGCGAAATCACGTAGAAGATCTGGTAGAAGATCTAGTAGAAGATGAAGCCAAGAGCTCCAACACGCCCTTTTATAACCTTCTCTGGCTCTAATTACAGGTCGCTACACGTGGTCCAATCAGATGACACGTCTCTCCCCACTCCAGATATTAGAGTTGACGGGTCTTAACTATGATATCAACTGTTCTTCTATTAGTCCTTTCACTCAGTATCCATGGCAACATGACGCTCCTTTGAAAATATAGGCGGTGATCAGTTTGAATAATTCTGGTCGAAATACGGTAGCTTACGTTAGAACGCTTGAACACGTGCTCGCTTTTCTCAGAACTTGGTGTCTAAATTTGTCCTTCCTTCTTCCTCGGTGATGTGGCAAGGTAGAGGAAATCTACTGCAAGTTAATTTTAAACGACTGTCGCAAGAATCTAAGTGAATATTAGGATATTCAGCCCTCGTTTACAAGTCGTAGTTACAAAGTAATGAAATGATAGTGAGCAAATGATTAAACATGAATTATAATACAATTACATACCAAGATAAATATCATGACGTTAAATTCCTGAATTAATTACACATAATAAAATTAATATAATTACACTGTAACGTCTGGAACGTTACAAGCATACCAACTTAATCATTACGAATGGCAATGGTGTGGTACCGAGAAAATATTGCAATAAATTAATGAAATCATACGCTTGTTATTTATGGAGTAAATGTGATGCTGAACAATGGCTATAGTGTCAGCAATAATGATTTCCACCAAAGAGAAGAGAGTTCTTTTATGTATCCCCACGACAACGTCAAAATATCAGCCACAAATCAATATGTCGAGTCCATGGATAACGAAATTCCGATCACCGAAGCGTGCGCGGTATTTTTTCTTCAAGAAAGGAATGCAGCCTTTATAAATATTCCTTTTTCACTGTCAACATCCCCCGCTTGTGGCTGGACGTAGCGCGTGAGCAAAGTCCATCAAATACTAATAATAATAATAATAAGAAGAACATCCCGAGTTTGGTCGATAGCGTTTGTTTCGTACCTGATTGTAGGATCTACTGCCGTGTTGGCAGTTTTCTTGAAAGTTACAATGTCCAAGAATCTGTTAGCTCCTGACTTATTTGTCTAGCGAGTTTTCAACAAGTGTGGATCGGTAACAAAATGTATAGTGGTATAGTGACATTGGGCTTGATACAGATTATTTAAGTTTTCTTGTGAGAAAAATGAAGATATCGGCCAAAGAAAGACGAGGGCCATGAAGGGCACGAAAATGAAAGACTCCCTAGGTCTCGGGAACCTAATATCGTCGGGGTCGGAAAAGAACAAGAGTTGAACAAAGGAGGTCGGATAGGATAGATGAAAGTGAGAGCCTGGTACAAGTAAGTGGAAACAATGCCAAGACTCAGCTAAGGGCCCCGTGGTCACCAACCCACGCTCCCAAGTTCAGAGCTCCTGGGACCCATTTTAGTCACCTGTTACGACAGGCAGGGGTTACGGTGGGTGTTATTCTACTGCCCTCACCCACAGGGGGAAGGGTGGGAAGGAATAGAGTTTCAGTAATTCTAACAACCTCATAAACATCGAAATACACACTACTGTAATTACCTGTGAAGCGTAGTCGTTTAGCAGAATTTTCATAATTACCGAAGGAACACAAACATTGTCTATTGGCATATAGGCCTACTTCAAATGTGAAAAGAAATATATCACCAGCAGCAGTGAGTTCATACGTTGTACCATAGGTCGATGGCCGTTTCAGGTCGTTATAATACTCGATAGGAGACGTATGGTTAGGTCGAGCATTGAAATCTCTGCCAGTTACTCATAACGCGACTTATAATAGATTTGCGAATTTCAAGATAAGTTTCCGTAGAACCGAAAAAGCAGGACAATAAGGAATGGAATAGGCATGACCCACCTTTGTACCTTTTACGTTCAAATCTTCGTAGGGCATCGTAAAACGTGTACAGAACTACAAACAGAGCTAAACTGAGCAGGACGATAGATAAAAAAATTTTTGTTTGCAATGCCAAACAGAGATCGTCAAGGCGCAAAGCGTTCTTGCTTAATAGATGTATCACACTCACTTCATTACTGGTCGACAACATGGAAGTTACCTCAGGTCTCTCCTTCGTCAATCTGAGTGACATATCTTCGAACAGCTTTTCTATTCAAACACTACGGAAACCATAGTAGTTAGTGGGACGTAAAGCAAATAACATTATTATTATTATTATTATTATTATTATTATTATTATTATTATTATTATTATTATTATTATTATTATACTATTGACACATGCGCGCGCCGATCATGATGAAGGAAGATCTGTTCTTGCTTTCGTCTTGCATGATTCCTTCTTTCTTTCATTCTTAATCCGTTTACCCGCCAGGGTTGGTTTTCCCTCGGACTCAGCGAGGGATCCCACCTCTACCGCCCCAAGGGCAGTGTCCTGGAACTTCAGACTCTAAGTCGAGAGATACAACTGGGGAGGATGGCCAGTACCTAGCCCAGGCGGCCTCTGCTGCTATGCTGAACAGGGGCCTTGTGTGGGGGGGGGGGAGGGGAAGATTGGATGGGATAGACCAGAAAGAGTGAAGGAAGCAACCGTGGCCTTAAGGTAGGTACCATCCCGACATTTAACTGGAGGAGAAGTGGGAAATCATGGAAAACCACTTCGAGGATGGCTGAGGTGGGAATCGAACAACCCTCTACTCAGTTGACCTCTCGAGGATTAGTGGACCCATTTTCAGCCCTCGTACCACTTTTCAAATGTCATGGTAGAGCCGGGAATCGAACCCGGGCCTCCAGGGGTGGCAGCTAATCACGCTAACCACTACACCACACACTTGCCTGTTTTACTGATGAAATAATTCCTGTAAACTGTAAACGACTGCATAGCTCACAAACAAAATATAAACAGGTAATAATTCTCCTTGATAAAACAATACAATATTCCAGTGGTACAAAAATAAACAACAACCGGCGAGAAGTAGATAAGAACCTGTGTTCCACCGGTCTGGAATCCGTTACCTTAACCCTTGCAGTTCGACGGGTAAAATAGTCCCTCATTAAATTTCAATGACGCGCAAGTGAAAATAAATATATTTATTTTGATTTTTCTAGAAATACAAGATTTTTCCTGTACTATTGAGACGATTGTGAAGATTTTGGTCCGCCTCTGTGGTTTAGTGGTTAGTGTGATTAGCTGTCACCCCCGGAGGCCCGGGTTCGATTCTCGACTCTGCCTTGAAATTTGAAAAGTGGTACGAGGGCTGGAACGGGGTCCACTCAGCCTCGGGAGGTCAACTGAGTAGAGGAGGGTTCGATTTCTACCTCAGCCATCCTCGAAGTGGTTTTGGGTTGTTTCCCACCTCTCCTCCAAGCTAATGCCGAGATGGTAATAACTTAAGGCCACGGCCGCTTCCTTCCACCCCACAAAGGCCCTGTTCAGTATAGCAGCAGATGTGGCCGCCTGGACGAGGTAATGGCCCTCCTTCCCGACCCAAAAGTCTGACGCTTCAGGACACTGCCCTTAGACGTGGGGCTATGGAAGGAAAAGGAAACTGAAGAGTATGGTACAAACCGTGCCAATTAACCCCCTGTGGTTTTAGTGCTTGCGTTTTGTGAAAGACCCTGCTCAGCACAGCAAGTGAAGCCGCCTGGGAGATGTACTAGTCCTCCTCTGCAGTTGTATCCCCCTACGCAAAATCTTAGGCTCCGGGACACTCCAGGCGGTAAAGGTGGGATCCCTCGCTGAGTCAGAGGGAAAACCAACCCTGGAGGCTAAACGGATTAAGAAAGAAAGAAAGAATGAATGATAGGCCTACATCGCTGTAAGTTTATAGTCTGTGTAAATGCATTGTATAATGCTGGGTATTTTTTGGACGTGGGATTTTACAATACCCAATGAGCTACGAATTAGATTAAGCACAATGTCCTGTATTTCAGTTTTTGGTAATTCAAACTTCTTCCAGAACTGCACAAGGAATGATGGTATCGTACCACGTGCTCCAAGTATCAGCCCAGTCACTTCAGTTTCTTGTAGATGGTATTTATTTTTGTAGAAGGAGACTGAAGGAATGAAAATGTTATTTTTCTGTGTCAACTTCTTCTGGTTGGCCTTGATGCTCAGACCTCATGGTGCGGTCTATTATAAAGCCTTTTATCTTGCTATTTTCAAGGGCGATCAAGTTCATGCAACGAGCTAGAAATAGGAGGCGTCTTGTTTCTATGCATCTAGTGTTGCCATCTGATTATATGTCATGGACTTCTTCATAAACGGTATAACATTTCCTCTTTTGTTGTTGTTGTTGTTGTTGTTGTTGTTGATAGCGAGTACATGAGTGTCCCAGGGCTGATACTATGCAATTTTACTCATCTCTTTCCGAGAAATACCCTATGAGTCGGAAAATCCCCATTGTACTGCACTGGCGGGGATAAAACAATATATCATTGAGGCAGTATTTTACTCTCATATAAGAGAAGAAAAGGTGGTGGTGGTGGTGATTATTGTTTTAAGAGGAAATACAACTGGGCAACCATCCCCTATATAACATTAATCAGGGAGAAAAAATAGAAGGGGTCGGACACTTCGTAAAATGAAGGTATCGGCCAAAGGAAGACAAGGGCCACAAAGGGCGTGAGAATGAAAAACTCCCTAGGCCTCCATACGTAATACCGTCGGGGTCGGAAAAGAACAAGAGTTGACCAAAGGAGGTCGGATAGGATAGATGAAAGTGAAGAGCCTGACACAAGTAAGTGGAATCAATGCCAGGACTCAGCTAAGGGCCCGTGGTTACCAAACCACGCTCCAAAGTTCAGAGCCGATGGGGCCCCATTTAGTCGCCTCTTACAACAGGCAGGGGATACCGTGGGTTTTATTCTACCGCCCCCAGCCACAGGCGGATAAGAGAAGAAACCCCCTCATCGCTAACAATTTAGAAAATATAATTATATTTTTCAATTTAGTGAATGAAGGTACGGTGAGGGAGAAATGTTCTTAATAAACTGGACTTTCCAGGGTTTAATTTTGGTGTATATTAGTGAATGATATATCTTAAAACAGGGATGGCGAATCTATGAAACGCATGCCCCCTGGCGACTCGCGAAGGCGACTTCTGTGGGTCGCCACGCTACTTACTAACATATTTTAACATGTAATAAATAGGTCGAAAATCTAGCAACATAGCATATATTAGTATTACGCTTTAATAGAGACGTATGTCACAATTAATTATATGGCCATATAATTTACAAGTTTTATTAGGTTAAAGCAAAAAGTACAACTTATTCATACATGTACCTATTTCTGAAATGTAATTTTCAGTGATGTTTGCAAAATGAAGTCATGAAGCATTCAGTCAAATGGATTGATATGTGAAGCAATCTAACATCTAAATGAAGTCAAATGAGGGGCGTTCATGGGTGATTTTAAAGGAAGTAACCGATGGCACACTAGACAGTTAAAAGTAAAAAACAACACCATAATTGATACGCTAGTCCATGTCTGTCTTAAAACATGGAATAGGTCAAACAATGAGAACGTAACCAGTTAAAACTGGTCGTATGTAGGCCACGGGCCGCGGGGTTTACACGAGTATTCGGCTTCTTTGTCCTTACGACCTATTTTATGAGTAGGATGCCTGGACCGGTAGACCGACTAAGAAGGATTCTAGATTTGGTCTTCTCCACTATTTTATTTAACTGAGACCTTATACGCGGAATACGAAGTTCGCTTTGTATCCTTTCTTAATAGAGTCATTAATGGGACTCCTGTCACCATATGCAGAGTTTTGTTTTGGAAAGTTGGTAGTTAGGAAAGAGGAGTTTTAGAAATATAGCCCCAGGTCACAGCCATAAATCAGGATGGGCCTGACACATGCTAAATAAATGTTTCTCTAACTATTTGTAGAAACACATCTATAGTATATTATGTAATAAGAGTTTTGTCTGTACATTGCTCAGAATTTAAATATAATGATATTTTTGTATCAGTCATATCCACAATAAAAAGAAAATGCACTTTTTACTTTTCCGTAATTTCTGTCTGTCTGTCTGTCTGTCTGTCTGTCTGTCTGTCTGTCTGTCTGTCTGTCTGTCTGTCTGTCTGTCTGTCTGTCTGTCTGTCTGTCTGTATGCGCATCACGAGAAAACGGCTGAAGTGAATTCAACGAAAATCGGTATGTAAAGTCGGAGAATGAGCCACTACAATCTAGGATATGAATCATTTTATTCACGCTGAGTAAAATGGTAGTTTAGGAGAAGACCTAAAATGTAATTCTCAAATATTTGTTGTCAGTGGTCCTATTGATAAATACTACATAACTAAAATTATATAAAATACATTTTCCAATCATTTATGTCTTATACATTTTTACCGTACCGGCTATGATAAGAGATTTATTCATGAAATTGTACTTTTGTTGCCAAGTTCATATCAACGCCGAGCCACGAGAAAACGGGTAAACAGATTTTAATGAAAATCGGTATATAGAGTCGGGGAATAGGAAACTAGAGTGCAATTTATTTTATTCACCGTGGATGAAATGGTAGTTCAGGGGAAGGTGCCTAAAATTTAATTTTTAAATACCTGTGTCCTATCGAAAAGTACTAAGTTACACAACAAAAGTCATATAGAATGCCATTTCCGATCATTTATGTTTTTTTTCAGTTTTACCGTACCAACTATGATAAGAGTGGTATTTCAGAGTCAGAAGAAAGCTAAATGTGAAGGCCTACAATATTGAAAGCTCATAAAAAATGATCAACAATAATATTACATGGACCATTATTTATTGTGATATTGTCTCATATGCTGCCACGCATCTCCGATAGATGGGGTTACTGCTGCGTACCGAGTTTATCAGCCTGCCGGAATATTAACGGTAAATAGCTGGGGAGTTAGATAACTTTCTTCTTTATCAAATGTAGAATTCCGTAGCGAAGCACGGGTACATATAGCGGAGGTCTCAGGGCTGCTACCGTGTCACAGATCGCTACAAGGCCTGTTCTATATTCTGTCTCTAGGACAAACCACGGTCCATTATTAAGCCTAAATGATTGCTTTTCTTAGACCAAGACAGTGGGACATGGGAGATGACCAAACTTAGGCAGCCGATTGGTGAAGATAATTGCCTGTGTTTTGGTGTTTTCGCCTTGTTTTTGATACACCACTTCCAGAATTACGAGATCCGTTGTTGAATCGAAATTCAACTGAAATTAAATATCTTCCTCGATGATGCCGATGATTTCTCAGTACATCACTATCCGGGCACGATCTCAGAACGTGGGTCAGTGTTTCTTTCTCTCTGTAGCAACGCCGACAGATGTTACCATCCAGAGATCTACCAGGCACAGTTCTTACTGCAGTGACATTTTAATTGCATCCCGCCATTCACTAACTGAGAGGCCCTCATGGTGTTACATTCAATTATTGGCAAGTCTGTATTCCTTATACAGTTGGATACATCTCACAGTTGCATGTACAACACTTCGCACCATACGAATACATCCAAATGAAGGCGCTGTGCTAAATATACACTGCGCTACGTTGAATAATATCAAGATGAGAGTGGATTCCAATATTTCGACTATGTTCCGTTCCGTCTGCTCAGTCAACCAAAGCTTATACGGTCTGAGCGAGCCTACTTTCATATATAAGCCACAATCCCAATACAAAGAGACAGAGAAAGAATACATCGCTTTTTACCTTCCTTTCAAGAGTTGCTTCACACACGCAATAAAACGAAAAGCAAAAGGGAATTTTAAAGAACGCTACAAAGCATCGCGGGAGACTTCCTCGTAAGGATAATCTAATTTATATCACGCGTTTTCTTTCAGAATTCGCGGAGACATAGCCAACTGGGGCAGTGAGCAGAAATTTGTTCTGCAAAATCTAATAAATGAATTCTAATGGCTCCTCAATTCGCAAAGCAGGATGTGAAGAGTGAATATGCTCTCAGTACATTACATTCGATGCGCATACAATATTCGCGGAATATGATTCATATCTTAATCTAATGGTAATTTTTAACACTCTCACTGAAAATGAAAAAATGAAAACCTACAACCTGTTTTCCAGTCATTGACCGGGTCAGGGATGGAATGAATGAATCAGATATAGGCTATTAGTACGATGGGGTCGCCACTCCCAAAGTGATTTTTAGTAATGAGTGATAGATGCTATGAAATGAGAATGGAGAGTGTAGCTGGAATGAACTATGACAGGGAAAACCGGAGTACCCGGAGAAAAACCTGTCCCGCCTCCGCTTTGTCCAGCACAAATCTCACATGGAGGGACCGGGATTTGAACCACGGTATCCAGCGGTGAGAGGCCGACGCGCTGCCGTCTGAGCCACGGAGGCTCTAACACTCTCACTACCAGACCATAATTATGTACTTGTTCCTGGTAAACAGGCATTTTCTGAGATATTTAAAATTATTTTGTGTTGTAATTATGCTACAAACTTTAACGAAACGTGTATAATTTCGAAGGTGTATTCTTTTAATTTAACACATAAACAAAATAACACAATTATTTCCAATACCATCTTTCAAATTTTACGGGGGAATATTCAACCACGTAAATGTCACACTCACACAAAAAAGAAATCCAACAAATGATCACTGTTCATAAAATTATATTATTTCATTTATTATCACTAAACCCATGGCGCAACAGCTCAAAAAGGCCATGGGCTACCAAGCGGCTGCTACTCATCCAGAAGACTTGCAGATTACGAGGTGTCGTATGGTTAGCATGACGAATCCTCTCGGCCGTTATTCTTGGCTTTCCAGATTAGGGCCGCTATCTCACTGTCAGATAGCTCCTTCATTTAATCACATAGGTTGAGTGGACCTCGAAACAGCCCATAGACCCATGGCCTGGCCGGGAGTCGAACCCGGGGCCTTCGGGTAAGAGGCAAGCACACTACCCCTACACCGAGGGGCCGGCACACTTTTTATCACCGTGGATTGCATATATAGGATGTTTAACACCATTATTATTAGTTCTGAGTACATTACTACACGGAATCATATTGTTTCTTTGTGTGATAAATTTTGAAGCATGGTTCCAGGCCAACACCGCATTGCTCTCACTGGTGGAGTGACCTCTTTTAACGAGAAATGTTTTCCACTTACTTCTCGCGCTGTAAATGTGGCATATTCTAGCAATATACTGATCGGGTGTAGAAGAAAGTACTCGAACCATTAACTATACATAAGCCTGGAGTTGATTTGAGTGATCAGCGCATTCAGAATAACCCGCTTGGGGACAGCACTGTGAAATGTTGGAGAAAATTGTACTGCTTTATAAACGCTCATTGTCTATTGTGTACTGTGTATTTTCAAGTACATGCCTTCGAATACACCAACATATAATTCCTCATATTCCAAATCATCCACATCGTCATCTATATTAGCGAAACAATCCTCAATATAATGCCGCGACAAACTTTGGCGGGCTTCCGTTCCCACTCACGCGCGTGCGGTAAGGAAAATTAAATGGCATGCCCCAGGACAAGTTCGGCTCGCCAGATGCAGGTCTTTGTATTTGACACCCGTAGGCAACTTGCGCGTCGTGATGAGGATGAATTGATGATGAAGACTACACACACACACACACACACACACACAGCCCCCGAGCCAGCGGAATCTACCAATTATGGTTAAATTCCCGACCCTGCCGGGAATCGAACCCGGGACTCCTGTGTACAAAAGGCCAGCACGCTAACCAAGCCATGGAGCTGAACGAACGTGAAGTGGCGTGATAATACCGTCATGAGAAAGGCGTAGCCTTGAAAATATGTCAACTGGAGTGTCATCTCTTGCACAGTGTCGCTACTAACAGTACGAGACATAATCCCCCAATGCCCAGACCCCTAGAAACACCGCTTAGAAAAACAACATTCGTTGAAATGAGCGACCCCGTAGAAAGCTACGGGCTTGGAGATTTTGGGGAGGAAGGGCGCTTGCTAGCGAGAGTGTTAAAACAATGGTCTGAGAACATATAGTTCAGTCATGAAACTCCCTGAAGAGACCTCAGTAATAACTGCAACACTAATAATAATTCAAGATCTAGCACAGCATATGAGAGTATCTGAAGAGATATTAATTGAAGTGTATGATTCCAGAACCCACTCAATCCATTTTCAAGATAGTTTTGGCCTAGCAGTAATACATTGCAGGCATGTCTACACACTTTATTCAGCTTCATTGTTGCATATGCCATATGCTGTGTACCTGAATGCAAATAATAATAGCTATTGTACTGAAATCATTTGATGATTTTTATTTCATTTCATTCATTACACGGGATCATATAATAGAATATCTGTCAAAACGAGTTCAGTCCATGGACTTCGGAAATATTCACATGCATTTTAAGTGCAAAGAACGGAGAATGCGTTAATATATTATTATTTTTAATACATTTCACATGGTTTTGGGTTACACTTTAAAGAATTCAAAGAATATAATGAAAAATGTCAATACCTCTGACTGACATAAAAATATGGAACTAAATGTTTTGAAACATAGTGCGCTTCTATTCTGGTGGTTCATATACATCGTACACGGTTGTACTATCTATTGACCTTGTAGTCCGACTCATTGGCTGAATGGTCAGCGCTGAGGCCTTTGGTTCGGATCATCCCGGGTTCGATTCCCGGCTGGTCGGGGATTTTAATTAATCGCTTGTGATTAATTCGTCTGTCTTGGAGACTGGATGTTTGTGTTTGTCCCAGCATTCTCCTCTTCATATCCAGACAACACATCATACTACCAATCACTGCAGAAACATACAACATTGATTACATCCCTCCATATAGGGTTGGCGTCACGAAGGGCATCCGGCCGTAAAACAGGGCCAAATCCACGTGTGCAACACAGTTCGCACCCTCGACCCCACAAGCGTGGGAAAAGCGGTAGAAGAATATTATAAAATCATAGTAATATGTATAGTAATAGTAATATAGTATAGTAATATGTAATATGTATGTATATATTCATATTTTTGTCTTAAAAATTAGTGTTATTTGTAGTTCTTGCTATTTTAAGTTAATCAGTGTCATTATATGGAATAATAACAATATGTGTGTGGTTAAGTGTAAGAAAGGGCCAAGAAAATAAAGTATCTATCTATCTATCTAAGAAGAAATTTTGATACTATTATATCCGTGTGTGTCTGTGCCGTGTTTCACAAACAACGTGGCAATGGGCTCGTCAGTTGGACAGGGACGCTTTCCAAGGCACTACTTGGCGTTGTAGCTGTCTACACAGTCCGCTCTGGTTAGCAAATAAGAATTGCTAAGCTATTAGCCGAAAAATGCTAGATTATGTCTTAGAAGGGCGTGCCAGCCCAACTGATGTGCCCAGTGTCACGCTGCAAGAGAAGCACTGCATACACGTAGGCCAAATAACCCAGAAGTTCCTTACCGCTGTTACAATACAAATGGGCAAATTGTACCTGGACTTTGTTCAGATTTTCGAATAACCAACAAACCTTTATATAATTTTAATGGAATGGGCTGAATTTTCACTCGTATCCCTTTTCTTTTCAGCCACTGAATTACGATTGATCGATTCGTCTTCGTTTGATGTAGAGGACACAATCTGTTCACAGTCACGTCCTCTCGTCTGCATTAGATGTAAATTTATGCAACTTAACGGTTCAATTTAAACTTTATTATTACTTTCGAAATGAATGAATTCAGTCGCGGTGAACTTCTAAATTGAATGGGACGCTCAGGGGCTGTTTATCAAATTTAAACCTCATTTTGTAAGATTGAATTTCTTTTCTCAGTTTGTTCTCTCCTCTAATTTCCAAGTCTAACTTATCCATTAAAGTTTGTTAGTGGCCTATTTGTTTCCTACGCTTATTACCAATTAAATATTTTATTTAATCATGTTAGAAATTGAAGAGTG
Organism: Anabrus simplex; assembly: GCF_040414725.1. Taxonomy (NCBI): domain Eukaryota; kingdom Metazoa; phylum Arthropoda; class Insecta; order Orthoptera; family Tettigoniidae; genus Anabrus; species Anabrus simplex. The sequence continues at coordinate 409,544,246 of NC_090268.1, forward strand.
TGTTGCTGATTCTATGAGAATCACCTTAGTATGTAAGAGAGTGAAGGAGGAAAAGATAGAACTTTACTATCTGTTACGCAAACTTAATAACATTAGAAAAACGGTAGAAATGAGGCAAATATTTCGTGGAGTTCCTTTTAGAGTACAGATGTCTCCTTGCAACAGCAGGAATCCAGCAGCCCTCCCCGAGAAGTAGATTTGCTTTTATAACTTAGTGAAATGTATCTCGCGCCATTCTTCATTGCATGAGCAGCTACCAGCATTGCCATTCGCTGCCCTGCGGGTACGATGTCATCCCCAACAATCAAGAGAAAGACATTCCCTTACCAACCCAGGCAGAATAACATAAAAGTGCACTGCATTATTTTGTCATTAGCCGCGCGTAACAAATCCAGACGAATCATTTGTCACCATCCGGCATAATTAGAGTAATTCAGCTTTTCACCACTATCCAACACAGAATGAGCTGCTATTAACCTTCGGGATGCCACAGGCCTAACAGCCGCTTCGCGGACGCAGAACCGCTCTTTGCTTGTCCCCAGTCCAATGGTAGTCGCATCCGAGAGATAGTGAGTTCGAACCCCACTGTCGGCAGCCCAGAAGATGGTTTCCCGTGGCCTCCAATTTCATACAAGGCAAATGCTGGGGCTGTAGCTCAACTAAGGCCACGGTAGCTTCCTTCCCACTCCCAGGCCTTTCCTATCCGATCGTCGCTATAAGGCCTATCTGTGTCGGTGCTACGTAAAGCCAATTGTAAAAAACATATGGTTTTGTCACTAACTAATCTAGGCGAATCATCTTGTGTCCCTAGTGCAGCTGCCCCTGTGGGTGGGGGCGGTAGAATAATGTCCAAGGTACCCCTGCCGGTCGTGAGACGACTAAAAGGGGCCCCAGGGGCTCCTAACTTTAGAGCGTGGGTTGGTGACCACGAGGCCCTTAGCTGATTCCTGACATTGCTCCCATTTACATGCGCCAGGCTTTTCAACATCTTTTCTGTGCGACCACCCTAGTGCAGCCTTTTGCACTGCGCTGTCACGTCCTCCGCGTCAAAGAAACGAACGACGGTCATATCGCACCTAGGCGTCTTCGCTGCAACTGATGTTGCATAGCACAAGGTAAAGCTATGCCGAGGAAAACACTGCCGTCATGGTCATTGTACTAAAGACAACATATATTTTTATATAAATGTCTTAATCCGGTGGTCGTCTTGTCATGTTTGTTTTCTCTCCTTGGGCAGATCCTTTAAGAGTTTCGGAAAACCACAAAGTCCGGAAGATATGAAGAGGTTGGTGAATGGCACTCATTGTAATAAAACCTGCAGAACTCGACTGTGACTGGCTGGGAGGTTAGGGGGCCTGAAATTACAATGGAAACTCCCTATCCATTTCGACATATGAGAAACGACGTATGGTGACTTCCTCATCGTCTTTCTGTGGTAACGCTAAGAGCTATGCATTTAATAAAATCTTACTCACAGCGTGTACTCGTCTTCTCCTAGAATTATGTATACAGTGTAGAATTCCGTAGAGAAGCACGGGTACTTCAGCTAGCACAGGAAAATCTGTTAACATTTGACGAGGCAATACTCCACAGAATATTGGAGGTAGAAAGGTAATAATTGACACACACGATTGGCATGACATGGGGTTTTATGACAGCAGAATGAAGTAAATAAAACTTCACTAACAGTTCCTTTTCTGGTAACGTCAGCATGCCTCGATTGCAGGCGCATCTGACGCAGCAGCCGTCTCATTAGCGCAGGCAGGGCCTGCACCGTGAGATTTTAGACCGTCAGCCTCGTTTATGGGCTTTGAGTGCTATTTCTGGATGTCTTCTTTCCAACGATGACGTTCTGTTGTTTGGTGGCCAGTGTTCAATTTTCATTCTGGACTGGACAGATTATGCCCTGCGCCCTAGAGGGCGGGTTAAAAACGAAGTGTAGCAAAGATCAGGTTTAGTGGCCACACACCCCACTGCAAGGACTGTTCCCTTTAGCATCCAAGTGGTGACCACACCCAATGTTGCTTAACTGTCGTGGAGTTTTTGAGTGATGTAGTCGTCATGACGTTTTAACTTAAATAATGCTTTGGTCAGAACGAGGTAGGTTGTTTAAATGAAGGGGTTGGCGTTGGCAGGACAGTACAATGGTGAGGGGGGGGGGGGGCGTTTGTGCTGTAAGGACTGACTTGGGATGAGGAGTTAAACTTACTTGTCGGGTCTGACTTGGGGGGGATATTTATAGTGCAGGATTTGCTGTCTTCTTGGCATGGTTGGGGGAGGGGCGGGTTTTGGGTCGTAAGTAACTTGATGAGGAGCAGATGTAAGAGGGTGGAGGCATCTTGGCTTTGTTGGAAGGTGAGATCAGAGTTTGGTAGACCTGGGTTCGGGGATGGAAAAGCTGAGTTTCTGGGTTAAGGGGCGTGAGGTATGTGTGTGAATAAATGACGTGAGCGTCTGTAATGCGCCTTAGCCTGCTTTATAAATGGGCAACCTGGAAATGAGGCGGCGTGATTGCCTTCGCAGTTAGCACACCTCGCCTGGTCCCTTGGAACCGTACAAACAGTGTGGCGGTGAGGGCCACCACATCTGTTGCACACGGTTGGCTCTGAGCAGGAAGCTGCAGAGTGATTCAGTTTCAGACAGTTAAAGCACCGTGTTAAGAGTGCAGGGGATGGTCGTGTACCTGGAGTGGAAGTGTGTCGTGTTGGTGGTTGCCTGCGTCTCGGAGCAGGTTTGTTACGTCTGCTCCCAGTCTGCGTGTATTTGTTTTGAGAGCTCGAGCCCAGTTCAGAGAATAATGGGGTCTCATTCCCGGGGTCGGACACTGGTTGGAGGGGAAGCAGGGAAGTGGGTGTAGTGAACGGTGTGTCGTCTGTGTGTGTGTGTGTGTGTGTGTGTGTGTGTGTGTGTGTTGTTTAGAGGTGTGAAGTTGTGGGTCTCTCACGACAGCTCCTTTTATACTCTACACGGGTCTCATGGTGCATTACTGACGTGTTGCTGTCCAGCGCCATCTGTTGGCTTGTTTGTGTACTCGTTGTTGATGTTAAGGGGGGAGACCCAGCTTAACAAAGGGAAAAAATATGTTGATATTAATTCGATTGTTAAATATGCTACAATTGTTGTTGACAATTGTTGCACATATCCCAGTATTGGCATGCTTCCTGGCAACCAGAAGTAACTTTAATAATGTCAAAATTCTAATTACAACATTTTAAAATAAAATGTTCAAAATTTCCCGCCTTTTTAACAATATATCGCTGTTTCCATCATAACTCTCTCACTGTTTCACGGATAATTATGATTTTTTCAGAGTTTCCTCCCATAATGTTGTGCTACAGTCTGTACCTCATACAGATCAATAGGATTTAAATTGGATTTTATATAACATATTTACTGTATTTAAAAGAATATTAATATTGTCTGGTGCTCGGAATAAAAACCCGACAAAAAATCCAAATCACAGTCTATGGTAATGATTGAGGTTGATTTAGTAGCTGGAAGTTCGATGCATACCTTAAAAAAGGAAAAGTAGGAAAATTCTTATAAACTTGGAATTTATAAGGGAAACGGTGATATATTGTTAAAAAGGCGGGAAATTTTGAACATTTTATTTTAAAATAATAAAATTATTAAAATTCTGACATTATTGAAGTTGTTTCCCGTTGCCAGGTAAGCATGCGAATACTGGGATATCTGCAGCAATTGTCAATAACAATTGTAGCATATTTAGCAACCGAATGAATATTAACCTATGTTTTCCCTTTGTTAAGCTGGGTCTCCCCCCTTAATTGACGTCAGAAAAGTTGGATGGCGCAGCCACGCGGTAGAATTTTGAAGCTGCAACATAGTGACTGGTGAGATTTATTTACATGGCGAAGCATTGACGTCGTGATGGAAACAGAAAGAAAATTGTCAAATTTGAGGAGGTACTGCTCTGTATACGGTTGCAAATCGTATAAAACGGATGCGAAATCTGTTCACTACTTTCCTGTACAAAAAGTTCAGAGAGAAAGATGGGTTTCCGCGCTGTCAATTGGAAAACGCGTTACGCGATATATGACAGTGTGCAGTCTGCATTCTTGTGAAGACGACTTCTTTCCACAGCGTAGGTATCGCTACTGTTTATTGTACTCATTGATACTTATTGTCTCTAATTTGTATTCACAAAGATTTAGCTACATCAAAAATACTGATAAACTTGTAGACTAATACTTCTGTGCCGCACATAGAATGTAATCCGCTCTTTGTAAACTTCCTCATATGTGTAACAGCAGACAGTAAATTAACTATCTACATGTGAGTAATATATTTAACTGTTAGTAATTAAGCGCTGCATTTAAATTGCCTATAAAATACTTCTAACAATGAAAGAAAATATGTAGTATTTTTCCATCATAAATTAACTTTTTTTGCTATTTGTTTTACGTCACATCGACACAGATAGGTCTTACGGCGACGACGGGAAAGGAAAGGTCTAGGAATGGGAAGGAAGCGGCCGTGGCATTTGCCTGGTGTGAAAATGGGAAACCACGGAAAACCACCTTCAGGGATGCCGACAGTGGGGTTCGAACCCACTATCTCCCGGATGCGAGCTCACAGCTTTACGATTCTAACCGCACGGCCAACTCGCCCGGTCATCTTAAATTAGAAGCCATAACCTAATTATTTGGTAGAATTGGACAAACCAAGTATTCTTCAACCCCAAACAGCTGTGACTGTAGAGGTTATAGTACTCTTAAATTATAATTTTCCAACTTTGGTCTGCATATTCTGTAGGTAGTTATAATTTTTATACTTATTATTGTCAGTTCTAAGTTCTAAATTTTGTGCTGATGGTAAAAATGGAAGAACATTAAGTTTATGTGGGCTGTTCCAACACAAGCCTGTATAAAGCCTAGGATTTGCTTTACAACATTTACTTAGTAGAATTATTATTTTCTTTCTTCCCCAAGATTACAGTTTTCAAAACAGGTAACTCCCCCGTCACGTGGCTAAGGCTTTGGCATGGACCAAATCAACAAGAAATTACTCCATAACCTCTAATAGAGGAAAATACAGTAGCTTAACTGTTAAGGTGAATCAGCGTGTCAACGGTCACATTTCTCTGACAAACCCGCTTTATATATACAGTTGCACTTCACATTTTCACCCCCTTGTTCAAAACAACATTAACTTTGTGCGGTTTTGAATCGATGTGGGATGATTGTAAAGACAACGCTACAACACCAGTTTCATCTTCTGTTTCAAACTTTTTACCTACACATATCGAGTAATTACGCTTGAATATTTCTTCCCTTCCACTAACGGACGCATGAAATCTCCGACAACTCTCAACAGTCACGCATACGACACTAAAGACATTTTGAACACTTAATAAATCCTACAGAAGCACACCTGATCACTGTCGTGTTTACTTCCCGTCACTATCTCGCCGCCATATTGGAAACAGCTGACCGTAAGCTCCTCCCCCGTTTCGGACGTCAATAAAACACCATGTCATGTTAAGCATGTGTGGCCATGTGTACCTGACATGTTGCTATACAACGCCATCTCTTGGTCATTTTGTGTACTTTATTTAGGTGTCAATAAAACCCCATGTCATTACGAATATGTGTGTCAATTATTACCTCGCTACCTCCAATTTTCCTTGAATTATTGCCTCGTCAAATGTTGGCGGACATTTAGGTCACCTGTATATAATATTTCGACATATTGTGAATTAACTGCTGTGATGATTTCCACAATGATGGTCTCACAACAGAGGGGAAAGTGTTAATCGTAGAACATTACTTCCGGTCATTCGGAGGGGGACATCAGAATGGGCCGAGTTTGCTTCAGCTTTGTAATAAGTGGACACCCAACAACAGAACACTTTTATCTGTCAATGACAAGTTCCGTCGTACGAGATCAGTCTTATATCAACGCAATGGACAACACAGCACCCAAGAACCGTCTCCACAAACGAGATTCATGGACAACTTCTCCTCAGGTGTTATAGTTCTCAAAGCGTTGTCTATGGTGAATAGTGCACCCTTATTTCGTCTAGAAACCTGCACAAAACACATACACCGAGGGTGATATAGTCCGCAGGGACCTCATTATTACCCAATTCATGCGGGATTTGTACCGATTTTTCCACGCCAGGAAGTTACACCTCCAATGTCAATGCTGCAAGAAGGACCAACAGCCCACATCCCTGAGAGGTCACTTGCATTTCTGCAACGAAACATTGGGGATCACTTTAATTTCTCTCAAGACTCCATTCCCCTAATCTCCTGTTCCAAGAATTTCGCGGTCACAGATGCCTACATACGGGACACGGTTTTTAAGGCAGATGACCTACGTGGTTAAAAACTCTCAGAAAATGAAATCCCAGCACCAAGAAGACATTAGTTTAGAGGAACGGAATTTCGAGTATGAAATTGTCCAGAAAAATATTTATTTGATTAAAGTTTCCAAGTTACATGTTCAAGTATGCGTGAGGAGACCTGTGACGTGGTAGTGTGTTAATAACCGCTGTAGTCACCACGATTTTGAATGTAAACATGCAAACGGTGGTTGTATTGTGTCGTACAGGTGCCGTATGCCATTTTGTGGGATGGAGATCCACATCTATTGCACTTGTCAGTCAAATCAGCAACGGTTAGGGCTGACATTCGATGACGCTGGATTTGTCGTTCCATAATGTCCCATACGGTTTCAATCGGTGAAATGTGTGGTGATCTCGCAGGCAAAGGCAACTGGTCGGCGTGTTCGGTGACAGCAGCGGTATGTGAATGAGCATTATCCTATTGGAAAACATCCTGTTGAATACTCTTTATCACTGCCATTACGATCCTATATATTTCGATATTACGTTATTCTGAACGTCCATGACATTTCATAACGTTATTCACTATGTTTAACTTCGTTGTCAGTAATCACGTTCACCGAGCTCGATAGCTGCAGTCGCTTAAGTGCGGCCAGTATCCAGTATTCGGGAGATAGTAGGTTCGAACCCCACTGTCGGCAGCCCTGAAAATGGTTTTCCGTGGTTTCCTATTTTCACACCAGGAAAATGCTGGGGCTGTACCTTAATTAAGGCCACGGCCTCTTCCTTCCCAGTCCTAGGCCTTTCCTGTCCCATCGTCGCCATAAGACCTATCTGTGTCGGTGCGACGTAAAGCAACTAGCAAAAAAAAAAAAAAAAATCACGTTCATTCCAACTCGATTGAGTTTTATTTCTGGAATAGTGGAATGGCGCAATACCATCCCGGCATTTCCTATTGGAAAACATCCTCTTGAACACTCCGATTGAATAGGAACACAACCGGTTCATTCACCAGTCTGACGTACAAATCCACTGCCAAGATTCTTAGGATAACAAAGACAGTGCTCTTGCTGTCAAAGGAAATCGCTTCTCAGACCATAACTCGTGGTGTAGGTCCAGTGTGTCGACCTCGCAAATAGGTTGGTTCCAAGCGCTCACCTGGCCTCATTTTGAGCAATCTACGGCCATCGCTAGTACCAAGACAGAAACGGCTCTCACCTATGAGATTAAAACAGATCTCCACTCCGCCCTCCAGTCAGCTCTAACTTGACACCACCGAAGTCGCAGATGGCAGTGATTAGGAGTTAGTGCCATGGACGCTACATGAAGTCTAGTTCGGAACTGTCCCCCATGTAATCGATTTCTTACAGTTTACTGTGTCACTTCTGTGCAAACTGAAGCTCTCATGGCTGCTGTAGATTCAAAACGATGCAGTACAACCATACGGCGAATACGGCGGTCTTCCCACTCCGCACCGGCCCGTGTGCTGCCCGACCCGGTCTTCTTATGACAGTGCCTTTCCGTGATCAATGTTGCCAACACCGATGCACTGTGGACAATGAATAACGTTCACGAAGTGTACAGCGCGTATTTGAAGCAAACTTGCTTTGCAAGGTCACAGTAGTGCTAATAGCACCACTCTTCGTCAACTAGTGAGAAAATATATACAAAGTCCTTCAGATATGCAAATACGCCTCCCGAACTTCATTTATCTAGCAAAACTTCTTCTTGGTGCTGGGATTTAATTTGTGGCCAGTGCATTCTAAAATTACGCAAGTATACAACGTCATTTTTGTGTCCTTACAGCAAATTTTGTTGATCAACCTGTTCAGTAATATTCAGAAACGTTATGAACAATGTGTTGCACGTGGTGGTACACATTTTAACCCGTACTGTACCAACGCAATTCACGAACTTTTCTGTGTTGTTTGTTTAGCCACGCACGGAGTGGATGTCTGTGCCGTAGTGAACTACTTCGGAGAACATTTAATGTGACAGTTGAGTAACGGAGCGCTGCGCAATACATTTTAGAGTCTGCTATTGTCTCCAAACAGCAGTTTGACATTGACATTGATACAGAGTGATCTTGGCTCGATTCACATTGTGCGTACAACCGGGCAGTGTGTAGCAGGAGATCCAGTGCAAGTACTGAGACATGTTATATTCAGACGTCTGGTGAGCACCGTCTTGTTTCACAAAATCACTATAAATATTAAATGTTATAAAATATTAAACATTATATACCCCATATTTACAAACTGGAGAGAATACAGAACAATTTTCAATATTCCTATACTTAAACGAAATAATCGTTTTTCTCATTTGGATAGAGTATCATATATGAACCTCCTACGTGATTTTCATTTTGTCTCATTAAAGAATCGAAGAGAAATATCGCAATTGGTTTTCTATACAAATGTGTGAATGGCACATTAGACAATCGAGTTTTACTTGAACAGTTTAATTTCGATGTGAAAACATCAAGCTTACGTCTAAGTCAATTTTTATATTGTAATCGAAGCAGAACTCTTTACCATAAAATTCACCACTCCAGAGAATGTGCGGAGCATTTAATAATTTGATATTAAAGAGAATACACTTTGACTTTGATTTTACATTTTCAAATTATTGCTTCGATCAAAGTATTATCTGCACACTTTATCTGGATGCATTTGTGTACGGGGTTGAGGAGTAAGAAGGAAGCTGTCCCGGTTCCGGTAGTGCTGCCAACTGAATGAAAATGAAATCTGAATTGAATCGAGAATATGATCAATCGATATGAAGTTTCTAAACCGTTATTGTCTTAAGCCAACAACTGTATCACATACACATTATATAATATTATATAACATTCCTCGATGCGAATCTTGTTCCTAGCATGAATTCTATAGTTTGGCTTTGCTGTATAAACAACAAAAGCACTAGCACGTAAAGTATACGCCAGATGTCGCACAACGATGCTTAAGCGATTCATAGTTTGTGTTTCAAAGGTTGCGAAGATTGGCGAGGTCCACCGATTCAGCACTAGGGTGTAAATGCACCCAGAAAAAGTGTGCCGATAATACTGTTCAGGATATAAAATCCGAATATCGCAATTAGAACGTTTATTTCTAGATTTGTTTCATCTCATTTATATGCTGTAACAGTGCTTTTAATAGAGGTAAGTTTACTTTTGCTCTTACCATTTTGGCCATTGCTCTAAAGATAGTATCGTTGCTTACTGAATCTTAATTTAATAATCTTCCATAAATGATTGTGCATGTTACTGTAACATTATATAAGACTATATTTTTCTACCATTAGTTTACTCTTTAGTTCAGTTTTAGTATCAGAATTTTATCTATTTTAATGTTCTTATTTTATCACATTGTAACCTCTGTTGTAGTCCACTGTAATTGGAGCATTGCTCTGTTGTAGACTTTATTAAATAAATAAATAAATAAATAAATAAATAAATAAATAAATAAATAAATAAATAAATAAATAAATAAATAGATAAATAAACAAGGTTCTGTTGGATTGACGTCATAATCACCTCGAAATCAGTCCTGGAAGACTATCGTACTGAAATATACAGTTGCAAACACAATGTTTTTAAGTAGGGGCCTACTGTAAATACAGCCTTCAAGATATTTTTTCCCACTGCTGACCATACCTTGCCGCAAACTAACTACGTGCCACTTGCGCAAGGGTGGGGAGAAACATAAGGGCTGCTGTGCTGATTACTTCTTGCATTCTTTACGCGTGAAAATGTGCGAAACGTTTCCATGGAAAAATCAGTCACTACTGATCTGCATTTAGGGCTGTCACCCAACTGGCAGATTCTCTCTCATTTGAGCACCTAGGCTTTTCTTAAGTGGAAAAATGTTCGGTGATTTCCCTAGATAAAGTACTTCAATCCCCAATTCCTCTTCCAATATATGCATATTTGTCCCAACATATCCTATTAAATTCCAAACTTTTCTAGTTGTAAAAATTCATTCAGTCTTATTCGTCTACTAATGTCATTCCACATCATCTCTCCGCTGACAGCTCAAAACATACCACTTAGCCCAGTTGTTTGTCTCCTTACTCCCAAGTCTTCTCAACAAAAAATTTGCGACATTTTCGTCACACTACTCTTTTGTCGAAAATCACCCATGAAAAATCGTGCTGCTATCCTTTGGAACTTTCGCAGTTCTCGAATTAATTATTCTTGGTGAGTGTTCCATACACTGGCTGCACACTCTAATTGTTGTCCTACCAGTGACCTTGGTGCTCTCTCCTTTACAACCTTACTATAAAGCGTGATCAAAAATGTTCCTGCTGTCAGTGCACTGCCCCTCGAAATACGTCACACACCCCTCTAAGGCTCTATAAGATGCTTAGCCACCATTTTTGGTTCATACATGCGCAATGGGCCATGTGATCAATCTCTAGTTTCTCCTACGAGCGCTCGCTTCGTCACATTGAACGTATTACTTTAATCACCGCGTGCAGGGACAGAATAGTGCTATATTAGGATATTTATTACATAAGGGTGGGTTGTTCTGCACCTAACTGTAGTAATGTCTCTAGTGAGGGATACAGGTTGTTTAGATTCCCTTCTGATCTGCATTATGCCTCCATTGGCTCCGCTACACCTTCTACGTCAACTGCTGACTGCATCCAGCTTCCACGGACATTACTACACCCCTTAATTCAGTCACATTGATAATTTTTTGCTAGTTGCTTTACGTCGCACCGACACAGATAGGTCTTATTGCGACGATGGGACAGGAACGGGTTAGGAGTGGGAAGGAAGCGGCCGTGGCCTTAATTAAGGTACAGCCTCAGCATTTGCCTGGTGTGAAAATGGGAAACCACGGAAAACGATTTTCAGGGCTGCCGACAGTGGAGCTCGAACCTACTATCTCCCGAATACTGAATACTGGTCGCACTTAAGCGACTGCAGCTATCGAGCTCGGTCATTGATAATTTAATGTTCAGTTCTGCCCCCAAAGTCCGACAACAGGAGTTCAACATCCAAACACCACAGTTTCAATATTTGTCAAAACTAACTTCATTTGACAGAAATAATTTGTTTAACTTCGGTGGTAGTACAACAAATGCTTTATTGAACATCAAGATCTGTGGTAGGCCTATATGAGCTTTCTGACTCGTTCTTTTTAATTTGGGTGTTCTAAAGAAACCAAATTGTGAAGTTATGAAATTAATTTATAACTGTGAGGTCTTTTATAGGAACTGTAAGCATTATATTATGTAAAATGGTGCAAATCTTGTATCGAAGAGAATTTTGAATGATAAATATACCAGTACATTTTCTCCAACGTGCTGTAATTTAAAATTTAAAAATTCGATCCTATGCTGTTGTGGACTAGAATGTACGGAAACGAGGTAAAATGTATGTATGGGACTTCTTCGGAAAAGAAGAGAAAAATGTAAACAAGGAATGGAATGTTATTGTTTTGTAAATACTGTAATAAAAGGAGACAGTAAATTTCAAAAATATTAGGTACTTAAATATCATATTTTTCAAAAATGTGCTGCCTGAGGAAGTTAACCAATGTTGCAACCCTTCGAAGATTAATAAGGTGAGTCGTGTTGAGAAATAATACTACTCCTCAAACCAGAGGAATCTCTGTAAAAAAAGAGTATTGTTAACTTTGCCAAAGTAAATAATTTTAATTATTCTGCACAACTTTTGGGTCACTCCCCTTGGAAGTCACTGGTTACTGATTATCAGTACAATACTTCAGGTTGGGAGAGAAGATTCAGCTCTAGAATTAGTTACTCTATTCCAATTTTATTCGCGAATGTAACTTATAATAACATAGCATTTGTTTTATGAATGTTTGTTTGAATAAACTAAAATACTCTGTTCATTAAAAGTGCATAAGCTGATGGTAATCATAACACTCACCAAAAATTAAGTTTATTTTGCACATAGAATGTATATTTTTAAATATTGGTAAATAAGAAAAGGGAATAAATTTTAGATGAAAGAAATAAACTTAAAGAATCCCAGTTACTTGGGTGTGTTCGTCTTCGTACATCACATTTCAGCGTTATTTTTGTTCGAAGAATATTATTATTATTTCGACAACATTCAAAATAGCGCTGAATCAATTTCACGCAGGAATGAAATATCGACTGAGATCATATGGTATCAAAATCATCTATCACAATGTATACGAGGTTTGTCCGGAAAATAGGTATAAATCAGTCGGGGTGACGTATCACGTATCGTGGAGGCGCCGCCAGGTGGCACTGCTGTTGTCGCCAATCTTCTCAACGCTCAGTTCTAGCGCTGTTAACGGAGCGGTTGTTTACGGAGCGGAGGCTCCGGGCGCTTTCAATCGTTTGCCTCCGGAGAACCTCCGATTGAATTGCAAGCGCGTAGTTTGAACTTGGCACGGGAGAAATGAACAAGCATTTGTACAGGAATTTATAACTTGTCGATATTAATGTGAAAAACTACGCCCCTCCGTTAATACTTCAGTTATTTGGCGATATTACAAATAGGCCTAGCATTCTTACGTACGGACATAATAATTATGTAACAGAACCTCCGATTGAATGACAAGCGCGTAGTGTGAACTTGGTACGGGAGAAATGGAAGAGCATTTTCTCAGGAATTTAAAACTTGTCGCTACTATTGTGCGAAACTAGGCCCCTCAGTTAATACCTTAACTATTTATCGATATTACACATAGCATTCTTACATACAAACATAATTATGTATTTTCTTAAATATAAACATGTTATAATTTAGGCCTTGTCCGTGACTGTAAATTACTTCGTTATGAAATAATTAATACTATTATCATTGCATGCTGGGCTGAGTGGCTCGGACGTTTGAGGCATTGGCTTTCTGACTCCAACTTCGCAGGTTCGATTCTGGCTCAGTCCGGTGATATTTGAAGATGCTCAAATTCGTCTGCCTCGTGTTGGTAGATTTAATTACACGTAAAAGAACTCCTGCGTAACCAAATTCTGGCATCACGGCGTCCCCGAAAACCTTATAAGTAGTTAGTGGGACCTAAAGCCAATATTATTATTATTATTATTATTATTATTATTATTATTATTATTATTATTATTAGCCGATGTACCCGTGCTTCGCTACGGGATTCTCAGAAAGACTGACTTGGTGGTTTTCCTAACTGAATTCAACATAGGTCATTACAAAAACGTCCGTAGGAATGTAGCGATTGAAAGCAATGTTATCATATAAAATACTCGATCAAATGAAAAACCGCACACTTTCTCACTTTCAACGAACAGTACTACGGTGCCGATCTAAGAGTCCAAAGTTCCAGAACTGGAATAACCAGGTCGCAGACTGCCGTGACCACTCCTCTGTCATTATTTCGTTAAATATGCACACTACTCATTCCAATCAGTGGCTCAGAGTAGGGATTTTATAGCTCGAACACAATGATGAACCAGTGTGTTACGTACCAGATATATCAGAAAATGTATGAACCAGAGGAATGGCATGCTAAAGAAGAAAGTTATCTTACACCCCAGCTACTTCCCACCAATATACAGGCAGGCTGTTACAGTCGGTACGACCAAGCGAGTTGGCCGTGTGGTTAGGGGCGCGCAGCTGTGAGATTGCATCCGGGAGATAGTGGATTCGAACCCCACTGCCGGCAACCCTGAAGATGGTATTCGGGAGATGATGGGTTCGAGCCCCACTGTCGGCAGCCCTGACGATGGTTCTCCGTGGTTTCCCATTTTCACTCCAGGCAAATGCCGCGACTGTACCTTAATTAAAGCCACTTCCTAGACCTATCCCATCGTCGCATAAGACCTATCTGTGTCGGTGCGACGTAAAACAACTAGCAAAGAAAAAAAAACATTGAATGACAAGCGCGTAGTGTGAACTTCATACGGGAGGAATGAACGAGCATTTTCACAGGAATTCATGACGTCGCTGTTTTAGCGCGAAACTACACTCCTTCTTTAACTTTTTTAAATGCTATTTGTTCGGGGCGTCGACCTATGAAGATCCTTTGCCCCTATTTGCACCATATATGAGGAAACCTGCGTGTATTATGTAAATGGCGGTAGGGTAAAGTGTTGAATGCGAGGAAAGGAACATTAAGGATGACACAAACACCCAGTCCCCAGGCCAGGGATATTAATAATTTACAATTAAAAAACTGACCTGGCCGGGAATCGAACCCGGGGCCGCGGTGTGACAGGCGGACGCGTTGCCACCTACACCGCAAGACCAATAGTTAGGAGTCGTTTGTGCCATGTTTTACACAGCAGCATTTACAGATTTGAACCACTTGAACTCCTCTCTCCGCTCGTAAATAATCATCCCTTACTTCTGCCACGTCTTTCACGTGTTTTACATATGTCCAGAAATTAAATACGAATTCAAATTTAACTTGAAATTACTGTATTCTAGCGCCAATATAATGGGAATATTTCCATAATAATGATAATAATAATAATGAACGAACCACTGTGTAAGTTCTGCACAGGTAGGGCCTGTACTTTTCTGAGCAACAACTGAACCTATTAAGATATATTGTTTGTTGTATCTACAGGGTTTATACCTACAGGTATATGGGGTATGTATTATATGTCGATATAATTGCATTTTCTTGATAACAAATGAGAGGATGCATTAATTATTCTGAACGACTATACGTTCTTTGTTAAGGGGTATTGTATGGAATATCGGTGATATATATCAATTTTTGTTTATGTAGGTAACGATTTTTATAGGGCGCCTACATTCATGGACGTAAGTTTGAAATTACAGCCCACTAAGTCCTTACACTCGGAGCTACTGTTGCGAATAGAGCTGGGAACGGAGCAGTTGCTCCTATGATTGCAATCGGTAGTGCGAGTGAGCGCTCCCTCCGGTATTCTCCGGTAGTAAACTGTTGCTGGGAAACCAATCGGTGCTTCGGCACGCGAGCGGAGGGCGAGCGGAGGACGGAGCAACAGTACAGAATGTGTGCCTCGCTTGCCGTTCCATCCGTGGTGCGCAACGGATGTGCTAGCGACATAGTAAATACTGCTTTATAAGTATGACGAAGGAGAATATAGGAAATATATATATTCTCATTTATCGTTCGTGTTTCATTTGTCGATTACTTTTGTAAAAATTTGCTTTACGTCATGCCGTCTTATGACGACGATGTGATAGGAACGGCTAAGGAGAGTAATTTCTAGGCGTGAAAATAGAAAACGACGTAAAACCATCTTCAGAGCTGCCGACAGTGGGGTTCGAACCCATTTTCATCCGGAAGATAGTGGGATCGAATCCCACTGTCGGCAGCCTTGAAGATGGTTTTCCGTGGTTTCCCACTTCCCCTCCAGGAAAATGCCGGGATGGTACCTAACTGAAGGCCACGGCCGCTTCGTTCCCACTCCCAAATCCCATCGTCGCCATAAGACTTATCTGTGTCGGTGCGACATAAAACAAAACCCAAAGTCTCACGCTCCAGGACACTGTCCTTGAGGCGGTATAGGTCCGAGGGAACACCCAACCCGGGAGGGTAAATTGATGGAAGGATTATTATTATTATTATTATTAATAATAATTATAATTATTATAATTATTATTATTATTGTACTCTCATAACCACTTCTGTGGTTTTCTGTGACGTTAAGGTGCCGACATTTTGTCCCACAGGAGTTCTTTCACGTGCCGGTACAGTAGCGGCGATTAGGGGGGGGGGGCGAGAGGGGACAGTCGCCCCCCTACTTTGTGGAGAAAACTTTGCATTTGTATTCCATTTTAGCTGGATGAAACAATGTATTATAGGAATTATTAAAACAAGCAATTTGTACAAGCCCTGTTGTCTTATCGGCTAATTATTTGCTTTAATTAATAACGAAATTATTAGCGGAAATACGCAACAAAGTCGTTCATGCGGTTAACCGATTTGTATAGCGCCACAGCGAGTACTGTAGTGGAGACTTTGTATGTGCTGTGAGGAAGGGTACGCGTGCATTCGTTAGTCTGGCAGTCTATTTAGTGTCAGTTAGTATTTTTTTTAGTTTGTAGTCAAATACTAAATGATTTTAATTATATAATCACGCCGTACGTCTATTTAATTGTAATACATGTGTAATATTGTTCCTCTCGTGAAAGTTTTATTGTATAGTATTGAATCAAAATCTCAAATAAATATTATCAACACAGGTAAGTTGGTAGGCTGAGAATCTTTACCTCTCTGTCGAAATTCCATTTAGTAGCTTTTTTTTTTCAGTTTTAATGTATAGCGTATATATCCCCCCCCCCCCGCTATATCCCACAAACTGGGGTACTTTGTTGTCTTTACATTTTTCCCCCCTACTTCTAATTCCCAATCGCCGCTACTGCCGGTACACCTGACCACCTTCAGGTACCGCCGAGCAAAGTCGGAATTGAAACCTCAAGCTTGAGCTCAGAAGGCCAGCGCTTTACCGTCTGAACTACTCAGCCCGGTACAGCATATAACCAGTTTCAATCAGTTCGTACTCTTCAGTAAAAACTGAAATGGCGTATGACTTTTAGTGCCGAGAGTGTCTGAGGACAAGTTCGGCTCACTAGATGCAGGTCCTTTGATTTGACGTCTTTAGGCGATCTGCGCGTTGTGATGTGGATGAAATGATGATGGAGACGACACATACACCCAGTTCCAGCGCCAGCGAAATTAGCCAATTAAGGTCAAAATTCCCGAACCTGCTGGGAATCGAACCCGGGACTCCTGTGACCAAAGGCCAGCACGCTAACCATTTAGCCATGGAGCCGGATGCACTGTTCCGTAATAAATGAGCTACGTGTATAATTAATGTAAGAACATCGTATATAATACATGTTTACATGCAATGGAATATAATTACCACTTAAACTATTTTACTACCAGTATTAATAATATTGTTAACGCATTTGCAACAGTATAATATATGCCAATATTCAATCTACAGTATTCTATCCACCTGCACCTATTGCAAACTGAACGTCAGCAGATCAAAATCTGTTATTCATAACGTAACAAATAATGCGGCGATCTTGAAACGACTACATCATTTGAATGACAAACATAGGGGAACACATGCATCTGTGGAATTAGTACTAAAATCTAAATTGTAATTCCTAAGATCACCGTTGCAACATTGCCCACATCTAAGCATTTGAATTTTCCGCCAGTGAATTCAATCGGAGGACTACCGGAGGTCTCCGGAGGAGCGCTGTAATCGTATTATCCGATTCAATCAACAGGAGGTCCGCCTCCTCTTCACAGCGCTACTCAGTTCGAGTCGGAGAGCTCTGCGTGTCAGTAGCAGTGTGCGGCTGCTTGTTGAAAGTTACCCGTTTTCACCTGCCGTCGGTATGGAGCTCTCTCTGATTGAGGAACACCGCATCAACATCAAGTTTCTTGCCAAACTAGGTAAGAATGGCCGTGAGATTTTTGAGTGTTTGCAACAAGTTTACGGAGACAATCCTTCATCACGGCAATGCGCCCGCTCACACGTCGCTCGTTGTGCGTGAGTTTTTGGCCCGAAGCTCAATCACCGTGACAGACCACCCGCCTTATTCACCCGATTTAGCCCGTTGTGACTTCTTCCTGTTCCCAAAATGCAAAATGGTGCTTCGGGGGCGGCACTTGGGTGATGTGGAAGCCATCAAGGGAGAAACGACACGGCAACTGAACAGCATCACAACTGAAGACTTTCAAAAATGTTATCAACAGTGGAAACGGCGTTGGCAGAAGTGCATCTTGTCTCAGGGAGAGTACTTTGAAGGAGACCATATTTTAATACCTGAATAATTGTCAAATAAAGTTATTATTCAACTTTTATACGTATTTTCCGGACAAACCTCGTATATCTTCGACACTGACCGATTACCACGTTAAATTCCACTATTTAAGAATGACAGTAGCCTGTATCAATACAATGGTGTCCCTCACTTCATTCGACGGTACGCGGCGCATAGCTTACGAACAACCTTTTCTACTTATCAATGATATAATTATAATTTAAAAAAAAAACGATTTATTAGTAAGCTATTTTTTCTAATATTTCCCCAGTGAGAGTGCATGGCTAGTTTGTATGTTTATTAAAAAGCAAATTATCAACGACTTTGCTTTTACAATCACCGTCCACGAACCTGCTACGCCGGCGTAGCAGGGGGAGATGTGTTACTCCCACGTGGCGCGTCCCAGGTGGCGGATAGTCGGGTCCTAACTGGCTTGCCGGCGGACTTGAGGGAAATAAAATACCTCTCGCGGACCAAACACACTACCCCCTGCGGGTGATGAACGCACATGTAGAATACACCCGCGGTATCCCCTGCCTGTCGTAAGAGGCGACTACAAGGGGCGACCAAGGGATGATTGAATTAGAATCATGAAACTACTCTTGATTCGTACCATCATGCGGGGAACACCATGGGTTGCAT
Source organism: Anabrus simplex (assembly GCF_040414725.1). Lineage (NCBI taxonomy): Eukaryota > Metazoa > Arthropoda > Insecta > Orthoptera > Tettigoniidae > Anabrus > Anabrus simplex. The sequence goes on from NC_090268.1 coordinate 409,562,956, forward strand.
GTACTTGCGAGTAGTATCACTAAAATGGTACGAAATAGGTTTGTGATTAGTTGCAGGTAAAAAGCCTGGCCTGGTGGATTCCAGTACCCTGCGTTGTACCCATGTGGGCAACACCGCGGGTCTGGGCGTAGCCTGTGAGTTGTACCGCTATATGAGCGGCACCGTGGGTCAGCGTTGCCTGAGATTGGTACCCACTATGTGAGGAACACCACGAGAATACCGGCGCCCGTGACTAGTATACCTAGGTGAGAAACCTTACCGGTTTGCGTTGGCTATAAGTGGCGCCATTGTGTGAGAAACACCATAGGTCTGCGTTCCCTGTACGAATTGCAATACTTGTGAGTAGTACCATCTTGTGTGGACCACCGTGGGTCTTCGCTACTTTTGATCAGTACCCCAAAATGACAAATACCATGGTTCTACTTTACTCGCGACATGTACCACTCTGTGGGGCCTTAGACGTGAATTTAGCACCCCTTCAGACATCAAGCATCATTGTGCTTTATAAATGGTCCCTTGGTCAGTACCTTCTTTTTGAGTCTGATCCACTGTTTTTGTTTGCTAGTTTTTTTTTTTTTTTTTTTTTGTAGGGTTTATGTCCATCCATTCATTCTTCATGACATTTTTTGTTTTATTTTGGTCAGTGGATGAATTTGAATTTTTTGTTACTTCATTTCGTACCATTAGGGGCCGTTGATCTCGATGTTAGGCCCCTTTAAACAACAAACATCATCATCATCAACAATCACCGTCTCGAGTAAAACTTACACAAAAATGCACGATATATACTAATATTTATGTTGAGTAACCGTTTGAGTAAAACTGAGAATGAGTATTTTTACACTATGTTAGTTCAGCATTATTTTCTAGCGTGGAGAACAGTAAAAGAGAGAGAGAGGCTGGGGCGGTCACCTGCATTACCAACGCAGTGCAGGAATCAACCATAATGGCGGGCGAGCATACCTAGTCTTTAGAGAGCAGCCCTACATCCCTCTTTCGTCAGGTCAATGACACGCTGCACTTTCCCTTCAGGAGCTTTACTCATACTGTTCCCTTACAATTATCATTGTTGTTGCTATTATTATTACTTCCTAATTTGAGAGTTCTTGTAAGGTGTTGCTTTTTGATAAATGATAATCTTAGAGGTAGTCTCGAGTAGCGAACACGGTGGGTACTAGCAGAGAATTTACTACAGATAAGAATATTGTAATTCTCATTCAAGATCTTTAAGTCAGAGATTACCCCTTGTGAAATTCATTTCACGCAAGTGTTGTTGTTCAGAAGTTAATTAAGTAGCGCAAATAGGGAATTCACAAAAATTACGTTCATACATGTCCATCGCCATTTTTACATACTTTTCAGGTATATGTTTCAATCTCATGCAACTCTATGGATCATTTTTGGATCACTATCGTAAGCTTTCTCTAGATCTATGAGAATTATATGATCTTTTTTCATTTCCCCATATTCATTTAAGAACAATCGTAGTGCAAACAGTGCATCGGTAGTTCCTTTAACTGGCATGAACACAAACTATTCCGTTTCGTACCTATCTCTGTTTCTTGTCTAAGTTTCTTATTTCTAACATTCCTACTTCGCTTAACACTTCGTTATGATTTAAATGATATGGTTCAATAGATAATGAATGCTGGTACACAGTCCGTGAGATTTTGAGTTACGTTTTAATGACCCAATTTTGAAACTTCTTTCATTAACTAGACAGTACATTCAAGAGTACTTTACGGCTTAAGTTTTAACAAAGTTTCACTCACATTTCAGTAAAATTGCAGGAATGTGTTTACCCTGAAGAAGTCCAAGCTTGTAAATAGAGAATAGAAACAACCGACGAATTTATACGAGCAGTCTCTCCTTAACGCTGGCCAATTCCCTCCGAAGCAAAAGGCATTTATTTCTTTGTTATTGTGTGAAGATGTAAGTTTTTCTGCTCAAGTTGGAATTGTTTCGTACTCACAGGAGACTTGGTTCATCCACTCAAATGGCAACACAGACACAATACTTGAAGGAGTCTCTGAACCATACAATTCTAGACTCGTCTCTTCGGATAGAAACTTATACTAGACACTTTCATAACGAAAATGTCCAATTATATGGAAGATGTTCAGTAATCCTAGTTGAAAGAGGCCTTAGAAGAGTAATGGTACTTAACATAATGAAATCGTGTAAATCTGTCTGCCAGTACGGATGACAGGTAGAACAATTTGCGTATAATATTTTATAGGTGCTCGAGGCCTTCGAACGATACGAAGTTAGTGATGGGTTTCGTTCACTTTGGTTCCAACGTGCAGGATATATCCTTATTACACTATTAAGTATGTCGCGCAGAAGACCGGTGGTGGTGATTACTTTTTAAAGGGGAAGTACTACTAGGCAACAATTCTCTATTAACACTAAACATAGGGGAAAATGGAAGAGGTCTGAAACTTCAAAACATGAAGGTATCTCCTAAAGAAAATACGAGAACCCAATTACTAATAACACCACTAAAATAAACAATTACACTTTCATATAAAGATCTACAGGGTCTTTTTGGGACTGTCATTATAGGCTTCGTCCAATTTAGTTGCAATAAACGGCACTCATTTGCTAAATAAAGATATTTTCTGGATTCCGTCGACAGTCTTCAGATGTTCCTAGGATATCCATCTGAGAAATTGTTTTTTACAAATGTATGGTTCGCTGCAAAGATCTAGCGTTTACAGTGCAGCATGGCTTCTGATATTGGCTAGAACAAATCTCTAAATGCATTGGCGTGTTTCAGTCTCATACTTTTCTTTGACAATATGAAAGTGACTGAAGTAAGATTAACGTCATATTTTACGCGGTGAGTCCCTGCTATGAATAGTGTGGAAAATGTCTCGTATAAGGTTGCTTGGTACATGCGCTTCAGTGGGCTTAGTTGACTGATATGTAGTAGCAAATTCTGACTCGTTGCGGAAAGCAATGGAAAACTAATTCCTCATTTCCCTAGTGATGCCTAGGCCATCTATGACAGCTTATGACAGAGGTCATGAGAATGAAACCAGCCTTCGGGCTGAATGCTCAACATACAAACATACCTACATACATATGTGCATACATACATATGTACATACATTGTTACAGAAAAATTACTAAAAGTGTCTTGATTAAGACATTGAGAGATGAGAGTATAAGAAAATGGCAGAGGGAATGGGGTCAAACGACGAAGGGTTCAGTAACAAAATCATGTTCTCCCGGTGTAACAGACAGACTTTCCCAACATATTTATTTAACGCCAAATTTCACAGCAATGGCAACGGGTCATGGGAAAATAAGAGCTTATTTTCATCGTTTTAAAATGTTAGATAGACCCATACGTTCATGTGATGCCAGTGGACAAACTGCTGACCATTTATTATTTCATTGTGAATTACTTGAGAGAGAAGGAAGCATTTTAATTAAAGATATTTTAGGTACGGAGTCATAGCCAGTGTGCAAAAGTAGGTCAGTCAAAAATATTTTAAACAGTTGTTACGTTTCACGAACTCAATTGCATTTGAACAACTGTGAAAAATGGATATAGTTTTGTTTACATTATTATTTCGTTTACTTATGTGTATCGTAAAAGCCATCGTATTAAGAATGCATCTCTCATGTAATTAGGAAATTAAGTTACTTTGTAATATGATTACTCAAGCATGTAGTATTACTGTCATATGGAGCATGCTGTGAACAGACAGTAAAACACATATACAAACATACATACATACATAAATGAATGTATTGTAATAATAACAATAAAACACCACAGGTAAATCAGATTAGCCGCTACAGTTGCCGTCAATTTTTTTTTTTAAGGTCGGGTGTTGTCTTGCTTTTTGAGAGAGAAATGAATTTATTTCTGATCCCCCAGTTTGGAGGCTGCCAAAAAAAGACAAAACTTACATGAAACTTTAATTAATAATTACAAGGGTCGTTTAAAATATGTCCATAAATGATAGGTGTACTATAGTAAAGCCTATATAATAATCTTTAAAAAATGTGTATCATTCAATAATTTTGAAATCCATGAGGAAGTCCATACAAGACAAAGATATACCTAAGAGTATAGATGATTCTTTTACTATTCCTAACGACCATCTCAGTGCTGCTAACCCATTGTCAGTAAGAAACTGCTCATGCAAATTAAATTTCTTACAAAAGTTGTTAAATGTGTGAGTAATGGTGCCTCGTGCTCCTATCATCAATCCTAAAACATCTATGGAGTCCAAATGATATTTCTCGGCATAGTATGGAATTGTAGGTTCATATATATATATCACATTTTTCCTTGTGTACATCATGTGGCTGAGTGGGTGATGCTTTGGTTCTAATTGTGGGGTCTATTATGAACCCTTTACCTGAGCCTGGTGGTATAGCTATCATGTCAATCCGCCGGCTTGACCCTGTCTGAGACAATCCATGTACCTCCTCGTAGACTGTATAATGCTTTTCTCTCAGGGCTTCAGCAATCATACATGATGTCGTGAATTTCGTAGGGTGTCATTAAATGGACAGGAACCCAAGACGTGACTAAGTATTTCAGTCTCACTGTGGCAACGCTGACAGTGGTTATTGTCTTGGGACCTGCCAGGTAATACACGAACTGTTAGTACATTTGCTGTCAGTTTTATGGCAATTCTGCAGTCGCTACTGGTTAAGGGGCCTGGGAAGGGTGCAACCCTCATAAATGTATACCTTTGTTCAATATTAAATTTTTCTGGAATTTATGAACGTATTAGGTTAAAAATTTAACCTGTTATTTATCATAAACTGGCAAATAAGCACACAATGTAACAATGATCTAGTTCAATTTTCTTCTTAGCTATTAAGTTACAAATATTAGTCGGATTTAAAAATTCACAGAAATAAGTCTCAAATTAATGTTCCTTTTCCTCAGAAAGTATAGTACACTTTCTTAATTTTAATTTTTTTACTTAATTGTGACAGTATTATTTAGCTATGGAAGTAAAATTTTGATCTAATTGTAACGGATGATTTTTTAAAGTTTGTATATTTTTCCATGGTATTTTATGACTAAAAATAGGCCTCAAATTTAATAAGAAAAAATCATATTTTCCAAACTACTTAACTTACGTTCTCAATTCTACTTCAGTACATAAAGTAGCATGTATGCAGTATGTGAGTTAAGTTTCAGTGTGTTATCTTTAACAGGTTCTGAGAAAAAGGAACATTTGATGATAAAATATTATACAGAGAAAAATGCATTTAAAGAAAACTCTTTCATTTCACAACTTACATCAGTACATTCCTGGAGAATAATCATCATCATCTGCTTCACGCCTCCTGCTACACGTCCATACACTAAGTTAACCTTCTGGTTTTCTTACCCACTGATTGGCTGGTGTGTATTCCTTATACAGTATAACGCCCTTCCCCTTTTCTAGTAAGGCACACCAGGCATGGAATTCTTTCTCATGGAGTTGTTGTCGTAGGAGCGAGACCTTGACTGATTCGTATTCAGTATTCAGGAGTAGTCCAAGTTTTTCGAAGCACTTCTCTGTTTCTGTATGGAGGTCTCTGGCATAGTTAATGTGTATATTGTTCGATCGTTGGAGAACTTGGCATGCATTTGTATGCTGTAGATAAGCCTCCCAACCACATTTGAAAAGACCGAGTTCATTGTACTTTTTATCGGAGTATAACTTGCTGTCTGGTGTATCTATTGGAAACTGAAGAACGTCTTTCAAGGTTCTTTTGATAAGTTTGTCAGTATCGGTTAGGAAACTCGCAGGTATTCGATGTAATGGTGTAGTGTGGAATTTGTAGATCAAAGATGGGCAAATGTAGGTGCACATTAAATTTCTGGTGTGCTTGCAGTAGTGGTGTTGATCCTAATGCGTCTAGTTTACGTTTAAGTTTTTCCATCGTTAATTGAGCATCATATACAGTAACATTGTGATAGTTTACTCCGACGTAGCGGATTGTCTCTGCAGATGTAATAGATTTAATTTCATTTTAACCATGTAATGTTAGAGATTTGTATGTGGGACTTCCATATAGGAAGGAAATGGATTTAGATTTGTTGACATTGATTGATGCCTTTGCTGGCAGGACCTAGTGTTTACAGTGCACTATGTCTTTTGGTATGGGCTAGAGTAATTTTGTTACTTTTATTGATCTGTCTCTGTCTTATCCTTGGCTTAGACAAAATGAAAGTGACTGAGGTATGAGCGATGCTAGTAATGCCATTCCTTGTGCAGCCAGTCCCTGCTATGAATGGTGTGAAAATGTTGCTCATAGGGTCGGTTGGTGCATGCATTTAAGTGGGCTTGGCAGAGTGATATGTAATAGCAACTTCTGGCTCGGTGAGGAAAGCAACGGGAAACTCCTCATTTCCCTAGTACGCCTCTTCAGTGATGCCTAGGCCATCTATGACAGCTGATGGCAGAGCTGTTGAGGATCCAACCAGCTTTAGGACTGAAGACTGAACATACATTCGACATTGATTGTTAGACCAATGTCTTCGAATCCCTTGATGGCCATTTCAGTGATCTTCCTAGCTGAAGTTTCGTTTTTTGCTACAATCAACGTATCATCAGCAAAGCCTAGAATGAATACGTTAGGAAGGCCCGGCATTATACAATATCCGTGTTCTTCCTGGAACTGTCTTCATGAAAATGTGGTCAGTTGCAATGTTGTAAAGCGCCGGTGATAAGGGCGAACCCTGCATTATACCTTTATTGAGAACAATTGGCTTGGTCTTCTTGGGATGGGATTCTATTTGAGTAGCATTATTAGTTTGTAGTGGCATTATTAGATCAGACAGTTTTGATGGTAGGGCGAGGGAGGAGAGGGCATTATTCAAGTGTTTATGCCCTAAGTTGTCAAAGGCCTTAGTGATATCTAGGAAAACCAGGTTACAGTTGCTTTTGTAGTATTTGGCTGATGCCAGAATAGATTCCAAGACGGAAGAGTTGATATGAGTGCCAGCAGAGTTTGTGAAGCCACGTTGATTTTCATTAAACTCACGTAGCTATGTAGTCGTGTATCTAATATGGGCTCTATTACTCTTCTCACTAGTGAATAGATGTTTATTGGACTCCCGTTATCTAGATCCATGGGGTCACCTCCCTTACGGATAAGCACGATTCACAGTTTATTTTATTTTATTTTATTACAAATTCCTCCAAAAGGAGGCTACCACAGGGATACAGCATTATGAGTTATGTACTGAAAGGCGGAAAAGTACAGAAGAAAAAAGAACAATGTATTGCATACACCAAGAACGAGTAGTAGAAAGAGAAGAAGAAGAAGAAGAAGAAGAAGAAGAAGAAGAAGAAGAAGGTGGGAGCACTGTGGCAGACTCTATAGAAGAAGCCCTGACTCACTGATTGCACTGGTTGTGGTGTCATACAAGGGGATCCGGTTGAGCTTCGGACGATCGCAAAACTCCACAGGCTATTTGGGAATCGTTCCCTGAGCGTCGACCTTGAGTCCATGAACAGAGATGTCATCCCGATAATATTTGTGTTTATAGTACGGTGCGGTCAGCTGGTATATATCTCCCTTTTCATCATCAACTTAATCTGGCTGTCCGATGTGGGACTCAAAGCGTGTTGGATCTGAAGTCAGCCCATGTTTGCAGCCACGTTGAAAGGCTATCATATCGGTACTCCTGGTACTACAATTGGTTGCCAAACCAGGAAGTTCCTCGAGCACAAAAAAATACCCTACTTTTTCTGAGGCAGCTGCCGATCCTATGTCGAATAGAATGATGGTGGTGGTTGCTTAATACATTCATGTTCATAAAAAAACAGAACACCTTGAAAGGCTAGAGATAGGAAGTTCATACTCACAGGACATGTTTATTAGCATGTTCTGCAGAAACGATTAGCATTTCAGTCACCTAGGTTCAGCATGTATCATGTTGCCTAGTGGGCTCTGAGTCCTCCATGGGCACTGATAACATGTTTCATGAGTGATGGCATTGCCGCGTATAAGGGACAAATGGCGTCCACGCTGCATTCACCTGGTTCCACAGTTCATATTTGGTGGTTGGCAATGGGTCACAGAGCCGCTCATGTCGATTCACCAAATCCTACACGTTTTCGATTGGCAACAAGTCCGGTGATCGGGCGGGCCAGGGCAATAGTCTGACATTCTGTGACAACAGGAAGGCACGTGTTACTACAGCAACATGTGGTCGCGCATTGTCCTACTGAAATATAGTGTCTGGGGTGTCGTGCAGAAATGGCATGGCTACGGGTCGCAGGATGTCATTCACGTACGTCAAACTGGCCACAGTGCCCTGGACGCGCACCGGCTGTTATTTTTGGTTCACCTAATCGTACCTCACACCATAACGCCTTGAGTTGGAGCTGTATACCTTGTGCTAATGTGATGCCTCTCCCCCTGTCTGCGGCGAACCGAAATGCGACCATCATTTCGAGACAAATAGAACCTGGATTCGCCCGAAAACGCCCATTGACGTCGTTCCATACAACATTCCAGTCTAGCATGTTTATGCACATTAGTCAAAGTTTGGTTCCTCTAAAATGATTATTGCCTTGCTTTTTATTTTCCTAATATTTCTCTGGTAAACAAAATCGAAATTTTCCTTGGCTCTAATCCATTTTGTTCCCAGTGTTTCTAGAGCTATGTCTTGCAGGCTGTCTTCTTTAACACTGTTCCATTGTAATACTTTACTTTTGGTGAATATATTTTTGTTTTGTCTATAGAACTTTTCTTTATTATATTGTCTCTTGATCTTTCGGGATCCAAAGGTTCTCCTTTACAATGCTCATCGCATTTAACTCAAAAATTATACTTAGTCATGAACAGGCACTGGTCACTGTCAATATCTGCCCCAGAGTAGCTAGGACTTGATTTGCCTTAATTATCTTCATCGTATTCAATTTGATAACACGCAATATCGCCTAGGGCTTTCCCGGTGTTTCTCTGTACTGGAACTTCAAATAAGTTGCTGGGCAGTATCATATGCTGGCAGCAGAATTCGGACAATCTCTCACCTGCCTCATTCGTAATACCTAACCCAAATTATACAATTCCATTTCTGTTTGCGATCCAACAATACCATTGAAATCACCCGTAATTATTATGTTGAGCCGCCTCTGTGGTGTAGTGGTTAGCGTGATTAGCTGCCACCCCCGGAGGTCCGGGTTCGATTCCCGGCTCTGCCACGAAATTTGGAAAGTGGTACGAGGGCTGGAACGGGGTCCACTCAGCCTCGGGAGGTCAACTGAGTAGAGGTGGGTTCGATTCCCACCTCAGCCATCCTCGAAGTGGTTTTCCGTGGTTTCCCACTTCACCTCCAGGCGAATGCCGGGATGGTACCTAACTTAAGGCCACGGCCGCTTCCTTCCCTCATCCTTGCCTATCCCTTCCAATCTTCCCATCCCCCTACAAGGCCCCTGTTCCCCATAGCAGGTGAGGCCGCCTGGGCGAAGTACTGGTCATACTCCCCAGCTGTATCCCCCGACCAAGAGTCTGAAGCTCCAGGACACTGCCCTTGAGGCGGTAGAGGTGGGATCCCTCGCTGAGTCCGAGGGAAAAGCCGAACCTGGAGGGTAAACAGATGATGATGATGATGATGAATTATTATGTTACCTGATTTTTTCTCCTGATTCCAAATTTCTTCGATGGTGTGGTACATTTCTTCAATTTCATAATCGTGACTTTCCGATTTATTTGAACTACAACCAAGTCACCGGGATTTGATTTGATTTTTGCAACTACAGTCTCTTCATTTACAAGGTAATACTCATCATGTTCCTTGCCCAGTTCCTCCGCATTAACAGTCCCTCTGAACTCCGTACTCTTATTGTGCTACCACCGTACATCCTCCGAAAATCAGCACTGTAGCAATCACCCATCCGTGGCCATTCCAGAAGAAATAGAATATCCTTTCATTCATCAGCCAACGGCCGTAGCCCTGTTGAAACACCGGATCCGTGAGATCACTTAAGATAAGCAACATTGGGCGTGGTCAAGAGGTGGATGGGTTGCCACGCACTTTTGGTGGGGGTAAGGGAATGGAGGAGCGGAAAGGAACTGGCCACCCTACCGTACGTAAACTCCGGCTCAGGTACACCTCTGTGGAGGTTCATTCATCAGTATGTTGCTTCTTCCATTTTCCATGTTTCCATTCGGGTTCACTCAATCACTCACCTCTGATCTGCATTTAAGGCAGTCGTCCATGTGGCAGATTTCCTATCTATTGTTTACCTAGTTTCTTAAATAATTGCAAATAATTTAGAAATGCATTGAACAAATTACTTGGTAAATTATTTCTATCCCTAACTCCCTTTCCTATAAACGAATATTTACCCCAATTTGTCCACCTGAATTCCAATTTTATCTTCATACTGTGAACTTTTCTACTTTTAAAAACACCACTAGGCTAGTGTCATCCCATTCCATCTCTCCACTGGCAACTCTGAACATACCACTTAATCGGGAAGTTCGTCTTATTTTTTCCAAGTCTTCCCAGCCCAAACTTTGCATCATTTTCGTAACGCTACTCTTTTGTCGGAAATCACCCAGAACAAATCGAGCTGCTTCTCACTGGATTTGTTCCAGTTCTCGAATCAAGTAAACCTGGTGAGGGTCCCATACACTGGAACCATATTCCATTTGGGGACTTACGAGTGACTTATACTTACCAGTGACTGGTATTCTTACATTCCATCTTCCAATTCTCTTTGCACCGGGCGAGTTGGCCATGCGGTTAGGGGCGCGCAGCTATAAGCTTGCATCAAGGTCTGTCGAGGGAGGTCAAGTCACGAATGCTTCTTATGGAGCGGCCATATTGGGTCTTTAAGCGAGCGTAACCAAAGGCAAGTGTATTTGAATTTAGAGGATTTCGGTGCCGTACATTGAAACAAAAACAGAACATCAACTAATTTTCGTAAAGAATTTAATTGGGCATGTACTGTTCATGTATATATAACTGTATAACACTTAAATGATATTAATACATTCACAGATATTTGAATAGGAAGATAATTAGCAGAGCCTGAAATTAAAAAAAACAAAAAAAAAAACAAGAATCAACAGGAAAGCTCATGCCCTACTTTTATACTTCCTTACAACTTGGTCTTACTGTGTTTCTTATTAATATCATCTGTCAAATACGTAATCTTATTGACAGAAATGTAGAAATCTGTACAGTACCTGTGTCATATTATGATTAACGGTACAAGAAATACTGAACTTGAAGTACTATACTTAAAGTACTAAGAGACAGTTTAATAAATTACCTTCAGAGTTTTCTTTATTAAGAAAGTAATTACCGATACTGCGTTTCTAAGGGGTTACCCCAGTGTGTTGACGAACACTGAATGCCTCTTGAGTTGAGTGCATTAAATGATGTATGGCAACTGTTGTTATCCATTCATGCGGTATTTCTTTGGGTTCTAAGGCAAAAATCCTCTGCACATGTGCAACAAGAGTGATGTTCTTAACTACTCTTAACTAGTTTATTGATAACCCATGCATCTTATATAGTACCAAGTGGTGGTGGTGACTGTTGTTTTAAGAGGAAATACAACTGGGCAACCATCGTCTATAAACACTAATCAGAAGAAAACAAATGGAAGGGGTCCAACACTTCGAAAAATGAAGGTATCGGCAAAAGAAAGATGAAGGCCACAAAGTGCGTGGAAATGAAAAACTTCCTTGGCCTCGAATGTGCTAATGCCGTCGCGGTCGGAAAAGAACAAGTGATGACCAGGGGAAGTCGGATGTGATAGAATAGGTGAGAGCCTAACACAAGTGAAAGCAATGTTAAGACTCAGCTAAGGGCCTCGTATTCACGACCCAAATTGATTTCCCCCGGTGGGCGGGGGAAATAGAATAACACCCACGGTATCCCCTGCCCGTCGTAAGAGGTGATTGAAAGGGGCGTCAGGAGCTCCTAACTAGTGAGCGTGGGTTGGCGACCAAGGAGCTCTCAACTGAGTCCTAACGTTCATGCATATAATAATAATAATAATAATAATAATAATAATAATAATAATAGTGGTTAAGAAAATTACAGCCATTGGTAGACACGATTCCTTAAGAAATAGAAATTCAGTCACTATTAAGTTGAGTTAACCTAGGTTAGGCTATTTTAGGGATCACATTAGGATATTATGTTAGGCTACAGTACGTTAAATTACAGTAGTTGGTTAGTATTAGTACAAGTATTTGTCCAGCCAGATAATGAACTCCATAGAGCATTTAAGGTAAATGAAATATAGCCGTAAATAGTAACTACAGTACCGTAAAAGACTGCTATTAACAATTATTATTGTAATGATGACAAGCTGGACACAAATTGTTGGTTTGAAGAGATAGGCCAGCGAAATTAACCAATTACGGTTAAAATTCCTGACTTTGCCGGGAATCGAACCCGGGACCGCTATGACCAAAAGTCAAACACGCTAATTATTTAGCCATGGAGCCGGACGCATGAAAAGGAAATTTTCATAAACTACAATACTACTATTACACATTTCCTGTTACTTTCCTTGCTTGTTTTGAAAGACAGTTCCCTTTCTTTGGGAGGTTTCCTATCATATGTCAAACACTTGGGTGGATTAGGCACGTTGAAAATTGTTGGGATGGAATTCCACTTGAGTAGCTTACGTTCATCTGCCCTCTAAGTTCAAATAGCGATTCTTCAAAATTATGCTAGAAGAAAATACATAATAAGACCTATAAATATAAAACATCGTTCATACAAACATATTACTGTATTATTCAGGAGTAATACGAGTGTATAAGTTCACAAAACCGCGCACAAGACGGAGTTATCTGTAGATTACCATTTGTCATGCCTACAGTTTTGTACCCACTGAGCTCTCCTTTGGTTAACTTTCGGGAAGCGAAACACTCTAATTCCGTCAGTTGTCTTATTTTGACAATTTGGAGCGGCACAGTATCTCATTTTCTTTCAAAATACAAGTAATAACTCACATTATTACATCGTGCACGCCCACATAACAACGATATTTGAGACCCAATATGGCCACCACCGCAAAGGATTGTGGTAGCGTGACCAGACCTCCCTAGAGAGACCTTGCTTGCATCCGAGAGATAGTGGGATCGAACCCCACTGTCGGCAACCCTGAAGACGGTTTTCCGTGGTTTCACATTTTCACACCAGCAAATGCTGGGGCTGAACCTTAATTAAGACCACTTCCGCTTCCTTCCCACTCCTAGTCCTTTCTTATGCCATTGTCGCCATAAGGCCTACCTGTGTCCGTGTGACATCGAGCAAATTGTAATGAAAAAAAAAAGATTCTCATTTTCCTTTTCTTTAATGTCGAGGATTTCGCAGGATAACGACATGGGAGCCTCGCTTTCTCCCCTGGCTAATCTTCGATTACAGTTGTAATCGGGCTAGCGAAGCGAGAGGTTGTATTGTGCAGTGAGTGCTGAGTGAGAAGTATGAATATTGCTATAGAGCAATATCGCGCGGCCATAGGTCGATGGCACGGGCGAGTGAAGTGTGTGTGTGCGCCAAGTGATAAGGTGCATTTACGAAAATCTGGGCTTGAGGGAACAGATAGGTTTCCTAGTATAATTTTAGTGGGACAATGAAACTGTTTCCCTGTTCTAGGCTAGACTCTTGTATTTTTGGATCTCAGACTCCTGTGAAGTGTAGCTGCTGGGAGCAAATCATGCTCTTTCAAAATGCTGTACCTGCCAGGAGCAATAATGTTCTTCGCTGTGTAAATTAACGATTAGGTAATTATCTCAAATTTTATACCTGATTTCAAGGCTTCGAAGTCCAATATATTGTTAGAGCTGACGGGCTCACTATTAACCTGCTCAATTGTTTGGCATTCATTCAGATTTTCTCTCTCTCAACTTTAAGAAAGGAAATAAATAAAATTTCTAAATTTGTTATAATAAAAGTTGTTCCAAGTAATCCCCTGTCCATCCATTCAACCCAGGTGCTTCCTACTCGTCTGTGAACCACGGAAACCCGGGACCAATTATTATTATTATTATTATTATTATTATTATTATTATTATTATTATTATTATTATTATTATTATTATTATTATTATTATTATTATTACATTCAGGCTGCCTTCATTAAAAGAAGACATAATATCGACCATGTAGGTCTGTAGAAATGATCGTTAACGCATATAGCCTTGACCTTTTATATATTCTGATTATTTGCTTGCTGTTTGTCTAAATCAGGCTTTATATACTCAACTAAGAGTGTTATCCAACTTTATATACTTTGCCGCTTCCATCTCTGAATGTGCAGAATATTGTCACAAAGATATTTTCCAACGGCAGTTTACTTTGTGCTGCGGAATGTGAGCGACTGTCAACAGAATGTGTTTGTCTTCATATGGACACACAGTGACATACTTCTTGTTGACTCAAGATGAGCCCAGTGTTTCTCACATTGAGCGTCGACTTCTGTCAATCCGTCGCCTCTTTGTTTACTCATCCAGTCTTTTGTCTTACTTCTGACAGCAAGACAAACACGACAGAAGAGATTTCTAACCTTCGGGCCGTATTTTTAAAGGCGAAGATGTATACTGCCTGATGGATCGAGATTCTAGAGCTCATTAACATTTTACAAGAGTTTATAAGTTCAGCTATTCTTTATAGTAGACTAGCAGAATACACCCGTCGTTGGCTTGCTGATATTCGGTGATGTCAATGAATTTTTTTGTTTTTTGGTAGATACTGAATTTTAATTACACGAGCTGGGGTTAAATTTGTGATATGAGGAAAAAAAATGTTTATTTATTTATTTATTTATTTATTTATGTGTTTATTTATTTATTTATTTATTTATTTATTTATTTATTTATTTATTTATTTATTGCAATCTACAGTACTTAGTTTCCCAATTACAATGGGAACTACATTATATAATAATAATAATAATAATAATCGTATGGCCTCAGCTACCGTGTGCAGACATTTCAATTTGACGCCATCTGGCTGTCTGCTCGTCAATTTCGACGTTCCGTTTTACTCTAGGCTCCCACTAGATGGCAGGCAGAGTAAACCGAAACTCTCTTGGGCGTCTATGGCTGAGATTTTTAATGAATTTTGTCGGGTAAACACCAAATGTGTCACCAGAGATCTTTTACATGCCGACATCGTACGACATGGAGTGTCGAATGGACTTTTTTCCGCCCTTTAAAAATCCGACTACCTCTGCCGGGTTTGAACCTGCTATCTTGGGATCCGGGGGCCGAAACTCTACCGCTGATCCACAGAGGCAGCTTACATTATATAAACTACACTTAACAAGGCGGTACTTACTGTCTGTCTAAACTATATTCTAATTTTATCAGATCTAATCACGTATAATATTGTCAGACTCGTTGGCTGAATGGTTACTACACTTAACAAGGCGGTACTTACTGTCTGTGCAAACTATATTCTAATTTTATCAGATGTAATCACATATAATATTGTCAGACTCGTTGGCTGAATGGTTAGCGTACTGGCCTGCGTTTCAAAGGGTCCCGGGTTCGATTCACGGCCGGGTCGGGACTTTAACCTTAATTGGTTAATTCCCATGGCTCGGGGCTGGGTATGTGTAGCGTATTCTACTTTTGCTATTGGCTTTACGTCGCACCGATACAGTAGGTCTTATGGCGACGAT
Organism: Anabrus simplex; assembly: GCF_040414725.1. Taxonomy (NCBI): domain Eukaryota; kingdom Metazoa; phylum Arthropoda; class Insecta; order Orthoptera; family Tettigoniidae; genus Anabrus; species Anabrus simplex. The sequence goes on from NC_090268.1 coordinate 409,578,594, forward strand.
GGGACAGGACAGGGCTAGGACTGGGAAGGAAGCGACCTTGGCCTTAATTAAGATACAGCCCCAGCATTTGCCTGGTGTGAAAATGGGAAACCACGGAAAACCATTTTCAGGGTTGTCGACAGTGGGATTCGAACGCACTATCTACCGAATACTGGATACTGGCCGCGCTTAAGCGACTGCAGCTATCGGGCTCGGTGTGGCGTATTCAGCATTAGAAATCATTCTAGGTAGAGGCCTCATCTTCACAGACTTGCAGGTCGCCTAATAGGCCGTCTGCGAGGAAGAGACCCGCACCAGGCCTCTCCGGAGGCCATACGCCATTATTACCTATAATCGTCGTAACATAAAATATCAAAGTATTTTAGAAAAAAATTATGAGCCTTGGATTAATATGGTGAAAAAAACACACGACAATAGAAGGACAAAAGTAATGAGGCAATTCACTTAAAAGCATAATATTATGGAACTTCAACTTACAATACATAGTTCTTAGATTTCCTTTATTTTTATGACTTCATAAAATTGCGCGATGAATTTCAATTAGAAACTTCCGCATTGACAGTGTTAAGTAAAGGCCATTATTTTTCTGAATGGCACTGTTGAAGATACTACAGAGCCTGTTCACCGGTGAGTCATCATGGGCACACGTCCTGGTTTTTTCTTTCTTTTAAAATGTTATGATATGTTATTGACTTTATGTCCCTCTAACTACTTTCACGGTTTTCAGAGACACCGAGGTGCTGCAAATTAGTCCCGCAGTTGTTTTACGTGCCAGTAGATGTAGCGACAGGGGGCTGACGTATTTGAGTACCTTCAGATACCAACGGACTGAGCCAAGATCGAACCTGCCGCGTTGGCGTCAGAAGGCCAACGGTGATAGGACGAATTATTTGCCTATACTTTGGTTTTTAGTAAATAAAATACCGCAAGTTGAGTGGTTACGTACATATTCTTACCCAGAATACGTGCTGCAACACGTGAAAGCGTAATTTTCTATAGAACCATTAGAGTTACCATTTTAGTACAAAAATGAATTTTAAGCACACATGCTTGGCTTATTTCAAGGTCTCCTCGGAATAACGATATAACCAACAAATCAACATTTTCTTAGGAGAAAGAAAATTACTTTCGGGGTTTACTTCATGGTATACAATACTTTAACAAATTGCATGTGCAAATCTACAAATGAATTCTTCTAAACAATATTTTATTCCTATAACTTAAGGTTTGAAAAATAATGTATGACTTGGAAAATAATCTGCAAGTATGCCTTACATTTGTATGTAACAGAAAAGAAATCCTGCACATACACTTAGAACAAATAGCAAATAATATTACCGTAGTGTAATAATTGAAATAACAACAGTAAAGATAAAAATGCCAAGAAAATATTTGAAAATATAGATTTGACTTCTCTATGGCCTTTATTTAAATAATCTATTACACCTGGTGATGAACCAACACAAGCACCGATGTTCCATCCTTACACCACGGAGAACAAAGTTCTGCTTGCTGTAACACAGCTTGAACTTCAAATGTAAGACATAAGATGAAACTACAGCATAGAGGCGTGATGATACACCCTATTTTTAAAGAAATCTTTTCTAAAATTTGTTGGTTACATCCTTACTCCCGGGAGGTCTTCAGTTTTTGGATTGGACTAACTGTTTGCCCTACCGGGCGAGTTGGCCATGCGCGTAGAGGCGCGCGGCTGTGAGCTTGCATCCGGGAGATAGTAGGTTCGAATCCCACTATCGGCAGCCCTGAAAATGGTTTTCCGTGGTTTCCCATTTTCACACCAGGCAAATGCTGGGGCTGTACCTTAATTAAGGCCACGGCCGCTTCCTTCCAACTCCTACGCCTTTCCTATCCCATCGTCGCCATTAGACCTATCTGTGTCGGTGCGACGTAAAGCCCCCTAGCAAAAAAAAACTGTTTGCCCATTATTTTGGCATTTAGCGAATCAAAAGTTCAGTTGATACATACATATTAATGACTTCAATAGCTGCCTCTGTGGATCCGTGGCAGAGTGTCGGCCTCCGGATCCCAAGATAGCGGGTTCAAACCCGGCAGAGGTAGTTGGATTTTTGAAGGGCGGAAAAAAGTCCATTCGACACTCCATGTCGTACGATGTCGCCATGTAAAAGATCTCTGGTGATACATTTGGTATTTACCCGACAAAATTAATTAAATCTCAGCCATAGACGCCCAAGAGAGATCCGGTTTACTCTGTCTGCCATCTAGCGGATCTAGAGTAAAACGGAACGTCGAAATTGACGACCAGACAGCCAGATGGGGTCAAATCGAAATGCCTGCAAACGGTAGCTGAGGCCATACGATTATTATTATTATTATTATTATTATTATTATTATTTAATGACTTCAATTTAGAAACAGTTATTAAAAAACCACAAAAGTCTTGTATTCGAGGAGAATAACTTTCTTGAACTTGTACTAGTTACAACTTACCTCATATATTGTCCCGTATTGGCATCAACTCAAATAAGGTTAGGTTGAATGGAGAATGCCGCCTTCCAATACTTGTTTGTTTATTACTGCTAGTCTATGTAATTATGTAACATAATCCAGCTTAATATCTAATTACATTTTTAAAAATATACATGCTTCATTCCTTATGTGGAATATCTTCAGCTAAAAAAGGTACAAAAATTTGTATAAACGATATAAAAAACACTTATGATGATGATGATGGTAAGATAAAATGTTCATTTTTGTTGGGTTAAAACCTCAAGTCACTGTTCGAATTTAAGATAAGGGAAGAAGTCAATATGGCGGGACCTCCAGCGATTTAAGCATTTTCATTGTTCCTTAGACACTTCACCACTGTATATTTACAAGGATTTTTATAAAACACATTTTCATTTCTTTCGTTACAGACTCCCTTCAAAGACTTAAAACTTTAAAACAACAAATCAACCTCAACTTCGGTTATCCCTTAGGAGTCTCCCCCCAACATCGTATTTTAAAATTTTACATTTGAGCTTATCATGCCCCTTGGTATTCGAGCTGAATACCTAAAATAACACAAAAATATATTTCACCTCAATTTGTCCTGTAGTTATGAAGTAAGAGGAAGAATTAATGTACCTATCGCATTTTAAGATATCTTCTACAAAATTAAATTGGGTGTGTTCAAATACTTTATGTAAAAGTGATTCTTTGTGTTGATTACAACCGAGGAGGAACCACCTGAAGTGTTGAGAACTTCGGTTCCAACATTTTTTTTTAAAGCTTCCTCCGAACCAGGTTTACAAACTACAAAAGTAAATATTACTCTATGCAATAATTATTAGAATTTAGCCCGCGGGAGGGAGCAAATAAATCGATGGTAGAGACATCTAACTGTAGAAGACAAAAGTTTCTGGGAGTTCACAAGTTCAACTTTGTTTACATAGATGGCTTTAGAGAAGGCGCGCGGTTTAACTAGCCGGGGAAGGTGAACCCCTTGCACAATTTTTATTATTATTATTATTATTATTATTATTATTATTATTATTATTATTATTATTATTATTATTATTATTATTATTATTATTATTATTATTATTGTTATTAACAAATACATCGCAATTGGGAAATATCCCGGTGCCAATGGTCACTTAGAGTAGCGTGATAATAAAATGAAGTTAAAACATAATTATCCAACAACAACAACAACAACAAATACAACCACCAATTCCATAGAAAGAAAACATTACAAGAAATATTACTAGTTTAACATTCTAAATCCAGCATCACTATATATAAAATTCACACACGACTTAATTATTTCCAGTGCTTAACACTACAAGAGATAACGAGGTAAAATTGAAACGTAATTACCCAACAACAACAACAGCAGCATTCCCATACCCAGGAGTAAGGTAACCAGTTAGTAATAAAATAACTAAATGAGCTCTTAGATCAGCAGATGTTACATTGAGTGTGCATTTAGGGCTGTCACCAATCTGACATATTCCTTATCAGTTGCTTAATATCCTCAAAGGACTCGGAAATTCATCGAACATTCTTCTTGATAAATTATTTCAATCCCTTATTCCTTATTCTATAAATGAATATTTGCTCCAATTCGTCCTCTTGAATTGCAACTTTATCTTCATATTTCCTGATTTAAAAGATCCACGCAAGCTGAATAGTAGGCCTATACGTATGTCATTCTACGCCACTGCTTTAATCTTATTACTTCAAGCTACTTTGGAGACGTGCACCAGAAGGGTCCTCTTGATCTGATAGACTGTTCTCCTACTAAACATCTAGAACGTTTATCTGAGTAGAACCATTAACATTTATTAGGAGCTTACAGCGCGTTGCGCGCGAGACAACGGAAGAATCGTTTAATTTTAAAAAATACTGTTCTCGTTCCAATGGCTTCATCCCCGGTATTGGAACGAGCTCAGGCGTAAGAGATGCTGTGATACTGGAATATTGAAGGAGCACACGTGAACCGTGATAACGCTTACAGTCTATTACAAGCTGCTTTACTCTCAAAGCTTTCAGTGTCATACTGTCCGAATATTGATGAGCCACGAAGTATTTCCTTTCGAGTACGTTTTGGTAACGATATACTTGCGCTTGTGTGCATTCAATGAGGATTCAGTTTAAACATTACGATGTTTTAAATTAAATTAAGCGTATTAACTCGTGATGAGTATATACAGTATGTGCCGAAGAGTTGTTAAGCACGGAATTATACTGGCCAATCGAACACCAGTGAACTCCCTGTGGGTGAGGGCGGTGGAATAACACCCACTGTATCTCCTACCTATCGTAAGAGGCGACTAAAGGGGTGCCCAGGCTCTCTTGACTTGGGAGCGTGAGTTGGAGATGACGGTACCGTTAGCTGAGTCCTGGCATTGTTTCTACTTGTGCCATCCTTCTCACTTTCATCTATCCTATTCGACCAACCTTGGTCAACTCTTCTCCTTTCCAGACCCCGACGATATTAGGCAGGGAGGCCTACGAATCTTCCATGTTCACGCCCTTCGTGCCCCTTGTCTTTTCTTGGCAGGTACTTTCACTTTTACTTTTTTCTGTTTGATTACTATGGCCCTGATGTTTATGACAAGGCATATTTTATTTCCTTATATTATTTCCATGTAAAATATAAGTCAAGCATGGTTTTATCTACCGTGACTAAAATGATGCAATTTTCACGGGTCACACAAAGCTATATCTTGGCTCTTCTAACGCTTTATTTTTGTAATTTTCGGGTAATTTTTCAAATTATGGTCATATTTCCCCGGGAATTTTCATGTTTATTTCATATTTTTATCCTTTTATTCCATTTCTACATCCTGTACCTGCTTGACCGGGCGGGTTGGCCGTGCGGTTAGGAGCGCGCGGCTGTGAGCTTGCATCCGGGAGATAATCCCACAGTCGGCAGCCCTGAAGATGGTTTTCCGTGGTTTCCCATGTTCACACCAGGCAAATGCTGGGCTGTACCTCAATTAAGGCCACAGCAGTTTTCTTCCAACTCCTAGGCCTTTCCTATCCCATCGTCGCCATAAGACCTATCTGTGTCGGTGCGACGTAAAGCCAGTAGCAAAAATAAGAAACATACCTGCTTGCTGTCGTCTCAAAGACGGATTTTTCACTTCTCCTAATTATTGTTTGTAATTTCTTATAATTACCTTTCTTAGAAATATATATTTATGTGAATTAAGTGGGAGAGCTGTATAGAAAGAGACAGAATAGTGAGCCTCAATTGAACTCTAATGATTTGACTTATTTCAAACATGGCCCAATAACATCCTGCGATACTGAGCGATCTTTTTCCCGTTACAAGTCAACCTTGCGTGAAAATAGGAGATAGTTACTATTTGAAAGCTTTAAAATGTATGTAATTTGCTATTATAATTATTTCTGACCGCCCAAGAAAATGTGACATTTATTTCATTGTGTGCAGAGTTGAGAGTTTCCTCTGGATTCAGTAATTAAATAAATTCAAAATGTAATAAAAAATTAATATTATTACTTATTTATTATTATTGAATGTTCTAGATTTTAAAAGTATATTTTCAATATAGTGTTAATTTAATCACCGGCAAGATGTTGAAGATTTCGAATATGTGACCAAAACTTTTATATCATGTTTATTGTCATATTTTAATACATTTAAAGGTCATAAATGCATACATATTTCGATCATTTTTAGGTCATAAACATCCGGGCTCAAATTATTAGTGCTAATAGAAGGTGGTAGCCCTGTTGTACTTCCCCTTAAAATAATAATCACCACCACCACGACCACCAATTGGAACCAAACCCATAGCCTTCCGATTTAGTGATTCTATGCTAATTGGTCTATAGTGGCCTTAGTAATATTCACGTTATTGAGTCCACAAGGGGGAGGGACTTACGAAAAGCGCGCAGTCTACAATTGTGCGGACAGTAGCTCTGATCCTAACAGAATAAGCATGACTTAGGCGACCATAGTGCAGTCGGTAGAGCATCTGCTATGGAATCCGTAGGTTGTGGGTTCGGATACTATAGGAGTGCAGTGGACTAATTTTGTTCTGTACTCAACATCTCTTCGGCATGTTCTGTATGTACTCAGCGCGACTTAACACGCGTTAACTATATTTCAAGTAAGATGCGGTCACGAAAACTAAACATTCTGTATACCGTATATGTAGGTATGTATTTTAATCTGCTATCTCCTTCGATGTTAAGTTTTAGAATTCGTAGAGTGTGATTTAAGTTTATACCTTTAGAGCACTGAAAAGCTATTTTTTGGTTGAGTCTTTCTCATAGTACTCATAATAAAGTTTCCTCTAATTGCTGGGATATCAAACGCGGAGCTTTAAGTCCAGTAGCCAATGTTGTTGCTTTCTTAGCACCACCTGAGGATCACGTGTATGGTACTTTAAGCATAACGAATAGAAGAGAAAGTGTGAGCTCTTAAGTTGTTCTCTGTTGGCTAGTATAGGGACTGTGATGAATCGTCCAGCTAGGGGCAGCACCGTTGCTATCTGAGGATTGGTTTCTGTAGTTGTAATATTGTTGTGTTCGGTAGTGTTGTTCTATGAAGGCAAAAACTTAATTGCCGTGCATTATTGTTAAGTGAAAGTGATGAGCGTGTGATTTGGTGACGCTATTCTTTTATTTAGTGTAAATATAGTGCTCAGTTTATAAAACTTACAAAAATACCGACGAGGAAAAAATGCCTGCTTGCTTCGTTCCAGGATGTAAGTCTGGCTACAAAACTACGAAAGGTAAACACTTCTTCAAACCACCTAAAAATGAAGCAGAATTTTCAAAATGGGAAAAGGCGATTCCAAGAAAGGACAAAAAGCTTTCTGATAAGTGTTATGTGTGCGATTCACATTTTTCTGATGAACTTATTGTTAAATCAGATTCATTTGTAATACAAGGTGAACAGGTAGAAATTCCTACAAGCAGATGTAAACTGAAAACTGGCGCTGTCACTCATATATTCCCCAATTTGCCACAATATCTCACGAAACAATTAAACAAACGAAAATCACCCCGTGAATGACAGCCTCCGAAGACGGAGGAACAAATCACACAAGCCTCACCGCGAATTAAATTTCGACGCTTTTTTGAGAGTGATAAAAGAAATGAAATATATTTATACACAGCTAAAAAGCCAATAAGTTCACTTAGAAATAAACTAAAGAGAGAGGGACGTAATATAATTACTATCCGTTTAAATTGAAAATAGCTAATGCTAAGTTTTTGTTGCTAGAAAAACAACTAAGAGATTCCAAATTACAGCCAAATTATTCAAGTGAGACGACATTAAGCAGAAAGCAAAAGGTGACTATTGACACCGTGCTAAAAAAAATGCCAGCTAAGAAATGAGAAACGAATGAGATATGATAATGAATTCCTTTTAGATAGTCTCTTATTTAAAATTAAATCACCTAAGGGCTACATACACTGTTTAAGGCATAACATGCTTCCACTTCCTTCGGAGGCTCACCTGCGAAAATTAGTTAAAGGTCTTAAGTGCCCTTACGGGGTGAACACCCATGCCATTAGTGCTATTGAGAACTATTTCTGCGATGAGAAGAGTGAAAACAATCGCGCGGTAATTTTCATATATGACGAACTAGAACTGAGAGAAGAGGTTCAATTTAACACCAACTCATTAAAAATTAATGGATTCGTAAATTTAGGAGAACACACCCAAGAACACGGGAAAAATGAACTCTCAAATCATGCGTTAGTGTTCATGTTTGCGCCCCTATTGAATAATTGGGTTGAACCGGCCGCTGTGTATGCAAGCCGAAATTCCACGCCTGGTGATATTTTGTCACGAATTTTAATCCAGGTGGTCTTACAACTGGAGCAAATTGGCGCCAGAATTATAGGTTTCACCTCAGACGGAAGTCAGTCTAATAAAAAGGTGTGGAAATGTTTAGGAATAAATGGAAGAGAAAGGAAGGTCGTGTGCTCTATTTCTAATCCCTTTGATTCTAGTAGGAGACTATGGGCCTTTTCAGATGCTGGACATATAATAAAGTGCATCAGAAATAATTTTTATGACAAGAGGCAAGTCTATTACAATAATGTAGTTGTGGACTATAAATTCTATCGACAAGTTTTTGAAATGGATAACTGCCATAAATTTGCAGGTTTGAAAGTTTGCCACAAGCTAACGTCTGCACATATAGACCCCACTTCATTTCAGCGCATGAACGTGACACTTGCTTTACAGTTATTTAGTAATTCTGTTGCAAATGGCATAAAGTTCTTTAGACAGATAAACTCGGAGGGATTTGTAGACAGCGAACCGACAGAAACGTTCACAAGGGAATGAAAAATCCTAATAAATGTATTAAATACTTCTACACTGGCATAGGGTCTTTATAAAGATTCAATAGGGCATCAAACCTTAATGAAATGGTGAAATAACCTCAGTGGGAAGAATAATACTTTTGCTTCAGAAATAACTCTTGAATCATTAAGAGTAACAATTGAGAGCACCATACTGGTGTCCGAGTATTTATGGAATAATGGATTCCGATATGTGCTCACAGCCATATTTAATCAATATCCACTAGAACGGCACTTTGGTATACTACGTTCATTAAGTTGTGACGACCACACTTCAACAATAGATTTTCTGAATTTACACATGTTGCAATCTTGCCCTGTCATCGCGTAGTAATTGTGAGCCCAAATTTGAACTAACATTGACATCATTCGTCGATCAAATGAGAACACTGGCTAAGAAGGCAGGAGATACAAATAAGACTGTAGTAGAAAATGCACAAAAGAAAATAAGACAAGCACTAGACTTCACTGAGAACATGAATAGAGTATGGTTCCAGTGTATGGGACCCTCACCAGGATTACTTGATTCAAGAACTGGAAAAAATCCAAAGAAAAGCAGCTCGATTTGTTCTGGGTGATTTCCTACAAAAGACTAGCGTTACAAAAATGTTGCAAAGTTTGGACTGGGAAGAATTGGGAGAAAGGAGACGAGCTGCTCGATTAAGTGGTATGTTCCGAGCTGTCAGTGGAGAGATGGCGTGGGAGGAGATCAGTAGACGAATAAGTTTGAGTGGTGTCTTTAAAAGTAGGAAAGATCACAATATGAAGATAAAGTTGGAATTGAAGAGGACAAATTGGGACAAATATTCGTTTATAGGAAGGGGAGTTAGGGATTGGAATAACTTACCAAGGGAAATGTTCAATAATTTTCCAATTTCTTTGCGATCATTTAAGAAAAGGCTAGGAAAGCAACAGATAGGGAATCTGCCACCTGGGCGACTGCCCTAAATGCAGATCGGTAGTGATTGATAGTGATTGAACAAATAGCGGACTGGGAGAACAATATAGTTCTAATTAACAGTGATAGCCGCAGTCTTGCAAAGGAGTGTTTGATTCCTTATCTAGGAGGATATATATTACGCAATGTATCCAAGGTCACAAAATGTCATTAATGTGTCAGTCTGCTTCACGGAAAGCCCACAGAAGAAATACTTGCTGCAGCCCTCACATTTATTAGGGACTATAGCAATATATACAGCACTGACAGCACTTTCCTCAACCATCCTTCAAAAGCAGTTTGTAATGTGTTCGTGCAAGTTGAAAGTGTAGTGGAAATAAAACTGTCCTGTGATCATAGTCTATGGGGCGATGTATTTTACGAGTGCTTGGACAATTTGCACAGTATCACTATTAATTCGAAAGAATTAGGATGTTGCGATGACCATGTTGCGGACATTATCCCTAACCTTGTGTTACATTATATGAAAAGTCGACTTTATTTTGTAACAAGACAGAAGAGAAAGGAACTGAAATCTTCTAAGATCACAAAGTCTACCCGGAAGCTATCTAAATTATCTGACAATTGGCTTCTGGAATGGTAAGCAAAAGCATAATATTTTGCATGCAATAATTGTCTTTTGTTCGTAAACTGACTTGTAAGCTCCAGCCAATTTGGCGCCTCTCAAACTGAGAAAAATAATAAGTGAAGGTAGTTGTGTAGAAGACAAAGCTTCAAGCACGAGTATATTTTGTAGTCATAGAGTAATTCTGGAAGGAAAACAAATATGTGATATTTTTCACAATAACGATTCAGGTGATGATCTGATAGCATCAGATATTGAAAGTCAGTGTGATTATGTACGCAGTAAAAGCGCTGTAAAGGTGAATAGTAATTCGGATAGGGACAATGGACCTTGTGTCTCCTTTCTATTGTCCATCGGCTACAATATTTAATGTGAATAAATACAGCGCGGGAAACGATGTTACGTCGTTTGTGAAAGAAATGATTTCCTTATTACAAACTAATGTAGAACTCAGCTGTCAGCTTCCACCGAAGTCCCACTCTCATCCAAGGCTGTGACAAAATGGGTGGTGCTGAGTATTGACATTCAGAGCACAAATAGTGTCCAAGTGTTGTGAAAGGTGTTGCTCATAGGATCAGTCGTGCTGCAGTAGCACCTTCTGGTCCAGTGAGGAAAGCAATGACTAACTCACTCCTCATCTTGCCTAGTACGCTTCACTTGGGCTCTGCCATTGGTTTTTGCGTTTTCCCTATAATGGCATAGCCTTTGGTGGTGCTATTTGAGGATCCAACCAGCCTCTGGACTGATGACCAACAGACGGATATAAATTTTGTCCAGAAAAATCAATATACAGTTTTTTTTGCTAGTGGCTTTTCCTATTTTAAAAATGGCTGGGCCCCAGCAGTGGCTAGCTGCTCAGGCAGCTGGTAGTGAAAGTGAACGAAGACGAAAACGCAATGGTGTTATATATTACACCCTTCCGGGTCTCGAATAGACGACCCACGCATAAGAATGGCTCCGCGTAACCTGGTAAACAACCACGGATGAGACTATAGTGAAGAGCGGCTCGGAATTGCCTAACGAGTTTCGAACCGTTCCCCTCCTACTTTCTGTGCTGGCCTCGGCACTGGAGTCGAGCGTGCTATCCTTCGACCCTGGTCCACCCAAGTCCGTCATCCTGGTTAGCTCGTTCACTGATGAAATTTTAGAGTAATCGAAAGGGTAACACTCCACAATTCTTCACACGGTCCTCTGTTTACCACGACACACAAACACACTTTACACCGTAAACAGGCAGGTCATCCTAATCACAGCGGGTGCGTTCACAGCATGAATCGGGTGCCTCACGATACTTGAGAACCCTGACTCAGAGTAGCGATTTGGAGGATACCAATTTATTGATATCACGTGCTCATTTAGGCCGGCATTGTCCATAGCCGACTCCCGCTACTCGTTTATAAATTATGCTCGCGACTTAATTAATTGACACACGGCACAGAGACATTTGCCGAGGCTCGCTTGGCTTCCCATCTACACTTCACAAGGCTTTTGTATTTCACGGCCGCGACGGACACAATAACACTGTCTTAGTATGCGGTCAATAGGTTTCGGACTGTAAAAACTGGAACACAATGTAACACACTGTTCTCTCTCAGCGACCCGCTATGAAGTGTGTCCAGCGAGGGCCAGCCCAGCCTTTATGATCTTCATACCGGAAGACTATGGGCGTAAACGATTCACGGTTCATTAAGGACAACACCTCCTTTCATCTCAGGAATTCCAGACATTTAAATGGTGCGTATTGTAACCCTCTCTTTCCTCTACCAGTGAACCAGGTGCGCTCGACCAGCGATCGGCAGTTCTGCCGTAATTTCATTCCCGCCTTTTAATTAATCCATTAACGTCCTATGGTGGGTGGAGTCATCTTTGAGCGCGATTCTTAGCTTGGGGGACGCTTTACACCCATATGTGTTTGTAATACGTTACATCTGGACATCTGGTGACCTCCTTTCTGTCCTTGAATAAGGTATTGCATATTTTCAGTCTGAGATGCGCAGAAAATTCAGCTCTATTCATTGGTGTGCCTCCCATAATTTTCCCATGTCTGCATCAAAATATCCTATAATTTTTACGCGCCAAAATTCGACGTTGTCATCCATGAAACGTGCATGAAAAACCGGAAGTTCCTTCTGTTAGTTTGGAACCCTGGGAAACTAGGCCACACCTCGGGGCGTGTTTGACTACCGTAGCGTCGCGTCATATCTCCAACTCTGTCTGCGAGTTGAGAGGGCTTTTGCACGAAGGCTTGGCTCCGGCCCAACCTTTGCTTTGTTTTCCAGGCGATCCTTCGCGGGTTCCGTTCTGGACAGACGCTGCTCGATCCCCTTCGCCCATCATCCTACTAAAAAAGCGACTTTTAGAAATGATTTTAATAGGGTAGAAAGGCACCTATGATTTCAATGAGCTGTACAGGACAATGTACGGTTTCAATATTACTAGCTAAAGTACCGTCCGCCTCCGTAATGGTTAGCCAAGTTAGCTGCCGTCCTCGGTGCCCCAGGTTCGATTTCGGTACTGCCAGTAATTTAAGAATGGCAGGACCGCTGGTGTGTGGTTGAAATTGGTGGTGATTATTGTTTTAAGAGGAAGTACAACTGGGCAGCCATCCTCTATTAACACCAAGCAGGAGAAAAGAAGCCAATGGCCGTAGCCGTTTTGAAACTTCGGATCCCGAGTGATCTCCGACGTTAAGCAACATTGGGCGTGGTCATGATTTCGATGGGTTGCCACGGGCTGTTGGTGGGGTTAAGGGAATGGAGGAGCGGAAAGGAACTGGCCACTCTACCGTACGTAAACTCCGGTTCAGGCACACCTCTGCGGAGTTTCGGACCTGCCTTCGGGTAGAATACACCCTTTGGAGAAAAGAATGAAAGGGTCGTAGGCTTTGAAAAATGAAGGTATCGCCCAGGCAAGTGCCATGAAGACCTTGAAAATAAACCTCCCTAGGCCTGGATACCTAATACCGTCGGGGTCGGAAAAGAACAAGAGTTGACCAAGAGAGGTCGGATAGGATACATGAAACTGAGGAGTCTGGGACAAGTAAGTGGAAGCAATGGCATGACGCAGCTAAGCTGAGTTTTAGGGCTAAATATATTGTGAATATATATATACACATTCTTCTTTCGATAATATACTCGGGCTAAATCGGACCACATGCCAATAATCTCTATTATACTTTTCGGTACTAAAGCCGAGTTAAGAGTGATTTGGTCTCATTGCGTTCGTAATTAGTTTGGCTACTTCCGTGGTTAACGAAAAATGCCGCAATGAAATGAACGTCTACTTGCTCATCATCTTTGAATATTACGTGCAGTCAGCGTAACTAAAATTTCGTCTTCATTAGGGCTACTGAGAAGCCTCATTTGTGTGTTTGTTTACTTGTTGGAGCAAGTAATTTTTGCTTGAGCCTGGGCTGAAGTTTTAAGCAAAACCTTGGTGGTCTCATATATATCACCGGCATTACAAGCAAAGCTGGGGAATATCTCGCTCTAACGTGGCTAATTCAAGAGGTTGTACTGAGAAATGCGGGCCTTAAAGGTGATGTGAGGATCGTCAGAGAAAAGAGTCAGTCGAGAAATAAAGTTATTCGAGCATTGCTTTCAAAGCCCATTCTTGTGTGCAATTCCAGGACGTGATGAAATTTGTGACATAATTTGTATCCCCAAAAAGCTCAAGGAAATAATATTCCATATAAGTTTTATTAAATTGTCTCCTGAATTCTCAACTTGCGAATTCTTATCTTAAATTTACTAAGTTCGTTATTTGGTACGCAATCTAATCGCCGATTGGTAGCAAGAAAATAGATAATTGAACACGGATTGTCTCTATGTCTCTATGTCCTCTCAAATAACGGCATCGTCGTCCTGTATTTTATTCCCTTTCCAGTGTTTCTTGGAGGAGTAATGGTTCTATTCATCTATAGCACAAAATTATCTTCAAATGAACTACTCTACAACTCTACGAAAATGTACAATAATTTATTGATTATTACAATTTAAGTTACTTTAATTCATCCTCATCTTGAAATATTTTTACAAACTATGCTGTACTTATACCTATAGATACAAGAACGTATACACTTGGTATAGGAGCAAGAAGTCACATAAGAATCCAAATCACCTGATTACCAGTCAATTATAAATTTATGCAATGTACCCGTGCTTCGCTACGGAATTCTAAATTTTATACAGAATTCTAGGTTAGGTAGTGTAAACGTTGTGAGCAAGATTGTATTAAGTTGCATAGCTCTTAACGTTGCCCTGAAACACGACGGGCAAGTCACCAAGTCACCAACGCCTTTTCTCATATCAAGACTGGGTTAGGGAATTTTCATTGTAATGGTAGGCCACCTTGCCTACCGTCAGGTTGGGGAGTTTTTATTATAATGGACACTCACTCTCCGCCTGCCTTTATAGATTCTCAGAAAGACTCTCTTAGTGGTTTTCCCAACTGAAATGAACATGGGTCATTACTATGACGTCGGTAGGAATGGCGCGATTAAAAGCAATGCCTTCATATGAAATACTCGATCAAATGAAAAACCACACATTTTTTCACTTTTAACGAACAGTACTATGCTGCTGAACTAACAGTCCAAAGCTACAGAGCTGGAATGACCAAGACGCAGACATCCGTGATCCATGAACATTCTTCGTCCTTCTTCGGCGGGTGTGTGTGTGTGTGTGTGTGTGTGTTCAAATAGTGGATAGTCCCAGGGCAAAAGCTATGCCCGTTTACTTATCGGCTTCTTGGGAGTACCCGATGAGTCGGAAAATCTCAATTCACTACACTGGCGGGGGAAAGAACTATCTGACGTGGAGGCAATTTTTCCTCCAAGCCAGAGAAGAAACCACATCTTCACTGCTAATTTGGAATAAAATGAATGTAGATTTAATGAAAGTGAAGAGGAAGAAGTTTTTCCTAAGAAACGGCTCTTTTCAAGGTTGAATTTTGAGTTATTTAGTGAATTGTGGTACTATAATTTGGAATAGGGCTAAATTCTAATTCCAGACCAGTTCATACTACTACTCCTACTACTACATAACTGAGCCTCTGACTTAAGTGCGCACACTGCTCATTCAAAACAGCGCGTCAGAGTAGGTATCGAATAGCTGGCATACTATAATGAAAAAGTGTGTTACGTACCAGCAGTATCAGAAAATGTATGAACCAGAGGATTGCCATGCTAAAGAAGAAAGTTATCTAACTCCTCAGCTATTTCCCGCCAATATTCAGTTAGGCTGTTATACTCGGTACGCAGCAGTAATCCCATCTATCGGAGTTGAATGTCAGCATAAGAGACAAAGAACATTACAACAAACAACGGTCAGTGTAATGTTATCGTTGATCTATGTTACGCTCTTTCGATATTGTAGGCCTTCACATTATTAACCCTCAAGCACACGCGCCAAATTTTAGGACGCAGACACACGCGTGGGGGTGCTTTCCACCCCACATATAATTGTATTGTAAAATATGAATTACTGTATTATTTGGAGATTTTAAGATAGATTATATAAGAATGACTCTGTCTGCGGGGATCCAGTCAGAAAGATATAAGAGCGGGAAGAGCACATGAGAGTTATTTGTACACTGAACTAGGAAATAAAATGACCTGGGGTGGATTCCACCCCATACGCGTGTGTTTGAGGGTTAATTGTCTTCTGGTTCTGAAATACCACTCTTATCATAGTCGGTACGGTAAAACTGAATAAAACATAAATGAGCGGAAATTATATTCTCTATGACTTTTGTTATGTAGTACTTTTCCATAAGACCAAGAACATAGGTATTTCAAAATAAAATTTTAGGTGCCTTCCCCTTAACTACCATTTCACCCAGGTTGAATAACATTGTTTATAGCTTAACACTTTCAGCCCCATGTGTATCAATTTGATACATGGCAAGTTATGAGCTCAGCCCCATGTGTATCAAATTGATACACCGTTAAACCCAGCCAGAAAGTTGGTAAATTCACCTACAGCTCAAGGCTTACTATTGCATGAACTCGTTATTCTGGTGGCCTACAGGTGTTTTAAAACAAATAAAAACATTTTCTCATCTTGAACTCTCCTAAATAAGGCGTGAGTCGATAAGATGCACATGGGCTCTGAGTAATTTATGTACGCACTTTTCGCGTGCGTCATTTTTATACACGCACAAAAATGGTTTAAAAATATTATTTATTAAATTATTTTTATTTCAAACATTTCCATACAGATTTGGATATTGTTTTATGTTACCAGGGTTAGGTTAAGTTGCGTTAGAATAGGCTAGGTTAGATTAGGTGACAAGAATTTGAAATTTAAAAAATGGACACAGGAATCAGCATTAGGCGTAAATACATACAAAACTCAGTAGATTACTTCAACTGATTTTTTTTACATTTTACTAAGAGTAACATTTTACTTTCTGTTACTTCGCTATATATCTATGTTTCTTGAAAAAACAGTCCATACACATGTACTTGAATTCTGGGCAACCAAAGCACATTGTTCTTACTTGACAACATCTCTTAGCAGCTATTTTCCTCCCCTCACGTGCTGATAAAAGTTGGTAGCAAGAAGTGCATCTACCTCTGGGCCTATCTTCAATGGTTTTGAGTTTGTGGTTCTTCGGTAGGTCGTCTTTGTCATTGTTGTGAAGACGTTCCAAAAGCAGGTAAGTTACAAGTTCTTCTCTGAATGATACAATGTCTTTTGGCGCAAAAACAGTAGACTTGTAAACTGTGTGTGCATTAACAACAGCTGTATTAGTCAAGAGCTCAAACATAATTTTTCTGTACCATTTTACACCTCGACGTACAGATGTACCATAAGATGCTAGTTGATCTGAAACATCAATGAATGACTTTCCTCCATTGTATTGCAACACTGTGGATGGTTTCCTTGTAACGCCTTGTTTGGTAGTAGTTTCAGCCAGTTCAGGAACATGTTTCGTTGTTAAGAACATCACGTCCCTTTTGTCTTTCCATTTTCCAATTATTACTCCTGTGTTGCTTTCCCTGACAATCATCTGTCCTCTGTGCAGAGTACTTTTCTCGACTGTTTTAGAGTTCATTTTTCTTTTTTTACGAAGTGTTCCAACTAGATATGTGTTTATCATGTAGCTGGTGGGCCAGTGGGACACTCGTATAAAAACTGTCAGTGTATAAAGTACGTCCTTCTCCTAACAGTGGACGCACTAATTCCATAACTGTATTAGCAGAAGCTAACTGACCGCGTGGGATGTTTTCTTTTCCAGCATATACTTTCAAGTGCCAGGTGTACCCACCTTTCAGACATAACTTGTATAACTTCATCCCATACCTATGCCTTTTGTTTGGGATGTATTGGCGAAATTTGACCCTACCACGAAACGGAATCATTGACGCATCAATACATAACTCCTCCTGTAGGTTCACTGCATTTTGAAATTTAACATTTAGTGCACTGACCAGCGGTCTTATTTTTGCTAATCGGTCATTTGGTTGGGCAATCTCGTTGTTGGAAATGTGTAAGTAACTAAGAATCATTTCAAATCTATTACGACTCATAGCTTTGGATAATTTACTGTTGTAAATTGCATTTTTGGACCAATAGTTCCTTAGTTTAGGTTTTCTATCTAGACCCATCCATAACACTAAACCTAAAAATGTTAGCATGTCATCCCTTGTAACATCATACCATTTTTCTAAAACAGAACTTTTTTTCCCTTCAATATGGCATCAACAATACTTTGCTCAGCATACCTATTAGTTTCATTGACCAACAGATCTAAAATGTCATTATCAACAAACAGAGAATAAAATTCAAAAGGCGAATTTGTGGACAGTTTATTATTAGCTGTCTCGGATACACCTGGTGGCTCTCTAGGAGTGAAATCGAAGGTATTCAAGTTACCTTCAACATTCTGCCAAATTATGTCTTCACCTTCTTTTGTTATCAATATTTCGTCATCATCACTTTTCAAAACGCAAGTCTGATTCTGTTCCTCCTCTTTTAATACTTCCACGTCGTTGAGGTTAGGTTCGTCCATCACAATATTATCACTATCACTACTGTCGAAATCAAGGTCTGACAAGTGCACTGTCGGATCTTCTGGGTCACTCATATTTCTAAAAATACTAAGTTCACTACCACTACTGTCTGAATACATTTCTATTTCGTCTCTTATCTCATCAGAGTCCATATTCCTGCAATAACACACCAGCACTGGATGTAAACAATATTATTTGGAGGCAAGACTGGCAGACAAGGAAAGGCTATGCAATGCTGCCAACCCTTGACCAATATACGACCCAGCACTGTCCTGTGGTCCCACAGCCCCAGGGAGAAGAAGACACTATGCTATTTCAATGTACGTGTGAATCTGAAAGCCTCACACTTTGAAGAACAAGGCCCTGTCATGTGTGTCAATATGATGCACATGGGGCTGAGCGCCTAACTTGGTGTGTATCAGAATGATTCACACGGGGCTGAGCACGTGCTAATTAAAACATCGTGGGCTGGGAGGAAATGTGCCTTCCATACCTCTGGGGCTGAAAGTGTTAAACTGTAGTTTCTTATTCCCCGACTCTATATACCGATTTTCATTAAATTCTGTTTACCCAGTTTGTCGGGGCTCGGCGTTGATATGGACTTAGCAACAAAAATCCAAATTCATGAATATCTCTGTTATCATAGCCGATACGGTAAAAATGCATAAGACGTAAATGATCAGAAATTTAATTCTACATAACTTTAGTTATGTATATTTATCGATATGACCACTAATAATATAAATATTTGAGAATTGAATTTTAGGGCTTCCCCTAAACTACCATTTCACTCAGCGTGAATAAAATAATTTATAGCCTAGATTGTAGCGGCTCACCCCTCCCCCACTCTACATACCGATTTTTATCAAATTCTCTTCAGCCGTTCTCTCGTGATGTGTGTACATACAGACAGACAGACAGACAGACAGACAGACAGACAGACAGACAGACAGACAGACAGACAGACAGACAGACAGACAGACAGACAGACAGACAGACAGACAGACAGACAGACAGACAGACAGACAGAAATTACGGAAAAGTAAAAAATTGCATTTTCTTGTTACTGTGAACATGATCGATACAGAAATAGCATTCTTTTCAAATTCTGAGCAATGTACAGACAAAACTCTTATTTTATATATATAGATTTTTATTGTAAAAGATACGTTCATTTTCCAGAAAACTTTCTTTCTTTCTTAATCTGTTTACCTTTCAGGATTGATTTTTCCCTCAGACTCAGCAAGGGATCCCACCTCTATCGCCTCAAGGCCAGTGTCCTGGAGTGTGAGACTTAGGGCTGGGTATACAACTGGGAGGAGGACCAGTACCTCGCCTGCTATGCTGAACAGGGGCCTTGTGGGGGAATGGGAAGATCGGAAGAGACAAAGAAGAGGGAAAGGAACCGCCGTGGCCTTAAATTAGGTACCATCCCGACATTTGCCTGGAGGAGAAGTGGGAAACCACGGATAATCACTTCAAGGATGGCTGAGGAGGAAATCGAACCCCTCTCTACTCAGTTGTCCTCCCGAGGCTGAATGAACCCGTTCCAGCCCTCGTACACTTTTCAAATTTCGTGGCAGAGCCGGGGATCGAACATGGTCCTCCGGGGGTGGCAGCTAATCACACTAACCACTACTCTGCAGAGACGGACTCGAGAAAACTTCATCACAAAATATTTTATGGAGTATTGTAATAAACCTTACGCAAAGCATATTAATAGAATATCAAACAAAAACTGTTCGTCTCAGATGGAAATAATTTGGCACCATGAATTATTCCAATATCTTGAAAGACATTTGTACTTTTTTCGACCAATGTGTTTTATTCAAAGTTGACTTTTCGTAACTATAAAGAGGAATCCTGCTGCAAAATAGATAAAGAGCATTGCGGTTACATCAATAAAATGATGTTGGTAGAGATATTTGTGTTAGGGAGAATTATAATTAGATGTCCATCGCCTCTCATATGTAATTACAAGAGTAAAAAGAATAACATAATAATGTTATTGGCTTTACGTCCCACTAACTGCTTTTATGGTTTTCGGAGACGCTGAGGTGCCGTAATTTAGTCCCACAGGAGTTAGTTTACGTGGCAGTAAATCTACTCACACGAGTCTGACGTATTTGAAATTTGAAAACCATCAAATACTACCGGACTGAGCCAGGATCGAACCTACAAAGTCGGGGCCAGAAGGCCAGCGTCTCAACCGTCTGAGCCAGCCATCCCGACAGGAAAAGGAAGAGGTTGAATATTTCGAGGAATTATAGATTTGACAAAAGAAAAGGAACGACCACGATAGGCGGAAAAGTTAAAGGCATCCCTGGCTTCAAATAATCTATAAGATCATTGGGGAGGAAGAAGAAGAATGTTGACCAGGGAAAAAGTACGGCTTGGTTATACGCAGGTAAATCACATCTCAGCTACCAATCTGACAGTCCCTGCAGTCACTCTTATTTTGTCATTCCTACGACAGGAACAAAGAATACCTGGGTCAAGTGGATATAGCGGGGCCGGGGCCGGGAAGGGGGTAAACATAATTTGTTTTTGAAAAGCTATAAGATGATTTTTGTTACTCTTTGAGCGAATTTCGATAGAATCGTAAAGGTTGACAGTCTACCAACTTAAGTGCGGTAATAATAGACCACCGGGCGAGTTGGCCGTGGCATTGAGCATGCATCCGGGAGGTAGTGGGTTCGAATCCCACAGTCGGCAGCCCTGAAGATGGTTTTCCGTGGTTAGTACACTACCTTAATTAAGGCCACGGTCGCTTCCTTCCAACTCGTAGGCATTTCATATCCCGTCGTCGCCGTAAGACCTATCTGTGTCGGTGCGACGTAAAGCAATTAGCAGATAATAATAACCAAGTTAGTACTATGCGTAGAAACTTTCACCAAATAAATAATAATTACGCATGTATCAGTATTAAATAGAAGTACGGCGTGATTATACAATGAAAAACGTCATTTTGTATTTGGCTACACACTAAAAAATAACAGACACTAGACAGAAGTGAACAGACGCATTGAGTAACACCGCCAGACTGACGAATGTGCGCGGCAAGCGGGTAACCCTGCTACCCTTCGTCGCAGAATATGCTACACAATCCTCCGCGGGTCTTCACTATTTGCAGTTCGGTTAGTCGCGATGGGAGGTATTTTGTGCGTATTTCAGCCTTGTATTTTTCTTAACTATAAAGTAAAAGGAAATAATTAGCTGAAAGAACAACATGCGTCGTACAAATGGCTTTTATATAATTCCTAGATTCATGCGGCTAAAATGGAATAAAAATTTAATTTTTCTCCACAAAGTGAGGGGGGGGGGGGATACCGAAATGGCAATTATAACTTCGAAGCATTAATGAAAAACAGGAATATAAGAGAGAAGAGCACGATAGATAAGAGCAACCGACACAAAATGGAAGATTGTGGGTTCGGTTTGCACTAAAGTCCGGCTCTCCTTTATCTTCTTCTTAGTCGGTTTACCCCCCAGGGTTGGTTTTTCCCTCGGGCTCAGCGAGGGATCCTACCATTACCTCCTCAAGGGCATTGTCCTGAAGCTTCAGACTTTGGGCCGGAGGATACAACTGGGATGGATGATCAGTACCTCGCCCAGGCGGCCTCACCTGCTATGCTGAACAGGAGTCTTGAGGGGGGTATGGGAAGATTGGAAGAGATGGACAAGGAAGAGGGAAGAAAGCGGCCGTGGCCTTAAGCATTTGCCTGGACGAGAAGTGGGAAACCACGGAAAACCACTTCCAGGATGGCTGAGGTGGGAATCGAACCCACCTCTACTCACTTGACCTCCCGAGGCTGAGTGAACTCCGTTCCAGCCCTCGAACCACTTTTCAAATTTCGTGGCAGAGCCAGGAATCGAACCCGGGCCTCCGGGGGTGGCAGCTAATTACACTGACCACAATACCACAGAGGCGGACTTGTCCTTTATGATCGGTACTTAACACCTCTCCGATATGTGTAGAGAGAGGGAGAGATAATTCGCCTGATAGACGAACCTATTAGGGAATCGAAAGATCGACCACCTAATCAGTTCATATGAACCATATTTATTGTATATGATGTCCGGCTCCATGGCTAAGTGGTTAGCGTGCTGGCCTTTGAGCACAGGAGTCCCGGGTTCTATTCCCGGCGGAGTCGCGAATTTTAACGATAATTGGTTCATTTCGCTGGCACGGGGGCCGTGTGTATGTGTCGTCTTCATCATCATTTCATCCCCCATCACGACACGCAGGTCGTCTACGGGTGTCAAATCGAAAGACCTGCATCTGGCGAGCCAAACTTGTCCTCGAACACTCCCGGCACTAAAAGCCATACGCCATTTCATTTCATTTCATTTTATATGATGTTTGGATTAAGCGGCGCTTGAGTTAAAACTAAAGATTAAAATTGCCAACCATCAGGCGGATTATCTCTTTCAGATTTTATTTGAAAAATAAAATTCAGTACATGGTATTTCAAGTCAGGGAGTAAATGGTGTCTAACAATCGCCCATTAATTTTTACAACGCAGAGTGTGCTGTGGTCTGGATAATAGTCTCGGGGATTTTGTTTATTCTTAGGAAGTTCAGCGCATCTTTTAGTAATTGTCCACCGGGCGAGTTGGCCATGCGGTTAGGAGCGCGCTGGTGTGAGCTCGCATCCGGCAGATTGTGGGTTCGAAAGCCACTGTCGGTAGCCCTGAAGATGGTTTTCCGTGGTTTCCCATTTTCACACCAGGCACATGCTGGGGCTGTAACTTAATTAAGGCCATGGCCGCTTCCTTCCCATTCCTAGGCCTTTTCTCTCCCATCGTCGCCATAAGGCCTATCTGTGTCGGTGCGACGTAAAGCAAATAGCAAAGTAATTGTCCATCTAGCGCCAATCATAAAGCCGGTGACTTACCATTTTGTAATTTCATTCTTATTTTCGAGATCCTCAATGCATGGTTCATAACCCGAAAGTTCATCTCAAACCTCGCTATTCTAATTACTATTACTTCTTGCATCAGTTGATTGCAGTGGCGATGTCTCTTTAATTGCAGTTCACTGTTGCTAGCTACACTTTTATTCATGTATATATATTAAATAAGAGTTTTATCTGTACATTGCTCAGAATTTAAAAAGGATGGTATCTCTGTATCGGTTGTGTTCATAGTAGCAAAGAAATGCACTTTTTAATTTTCCGTAATTTCTGTCTGTCTGTCTGTCTGTCTGTCTGTCTGTCTGTCTGTCTGTCTGTCTGTCTGTCTGTCTGTCTGTCTGTCTGTCTGTCTGTCTGTCTGTCTGTCTGTCTGTCTGTACACGCATCACGAGAAAACGGCTGAGTAGAATTTAATGAAAATCGGTATGTAAAGTCCGGGAATAAGTCGCTAAAATCTAGGCCATAAATAATCTTATTCACGCTGAAGAAATGGTAGTTTAGGGGAAGGCCTAAAATTTCATTCTCAAATATGTATGTTTTAGTGGTCCTTTTTTTAATAAAAATCGGTATGCAAAGTCGGGAAATAAGTCGATACAATCTAGGTCATAAATAATCTTATTCACGCTGAAAGAAATGGTAGTTTAGGGGAAGCCTAAACTTTAACTCTCAAATATTTGTTATTAGTTGGTCCTATCTTAATGAAAATCTGTATACAGATTCGGGAAATAAGTCGCTACAATCTAGACCATAAATAATCTTATTCACGCTGAGAGCAATGGTAGTTTAGGGGAAGGCCTAAAATTTAATTCTCAAATATTTGTGTTATTAGTGGTCCTGTCGACTCAGTATGTAAAGTCGGGGAATAAGGAATTACAGTGTACGCTAAAAATAATTTCGTAAGACGCCCTCATATCACAGAGTCGAAAGAAAACTAAATGTGAAAGCCTACAATATAGAAAGCTCATAACATTCAACAACAACAACAACAACAAAGTTATATAGTATTAAATTTCCGATCATTTATGTCTTATACATTGTTACCGTACCGGCTATGAAAACAGAGATATTCATGAATTTGGATTTTTGTTGCCAAGTCCATATCAGCGCCATGTCAACGAGAAAATGGGTATACAGAATTTAATGAAACTCAGAATGTAAAGTCGGGGAATAAGGAACTACAGTGTACCCTATAAATAATTTCGTAAGACGCCCTCATATCACAGAATCGAAAGAAAACTAAATGTGAAGGCCTAGAATATAGAAAGTTCATAACATTCAACAACAATAACATTACATTGACTATTGCTTTTTGTGATGTGCTTTGTGTCTTCTGTTGCCAGTCGTGTCCGATAGATGGGATTACTGCTGTTTACCGAGGCTTTTTAAAAACTTGCTTTACGTCACACCGACACAGATAGGTATTATGGCGACGATGGGAGATGAAAGGGCTAGGAGTGGAAATGAAGCTGCCCTGGCGTTAATTACGATACAGCCCCAGCATTTTCCTGGTGTGAAAATGGGAGACCACGGAAAACCATCTTCAGAGCTGTCGACAGTGGGTTTCGAACCCACTACCTCCCTGATGCAAGATCACAGCTGCGCGCCCCTAACCGGACGGCCATCTCGCCCGGTCGTACCGAGTACAATAGCCTGCCTGAATATTGGCGGAAGTAGCTGGGGAGATAGATAACTTTCTTCTTTAGCATGCCATTCCTTTGCTCATAAATTTTCTGATACTACTGGTACTTAACGCACTGGTTCATCGCAGCATTCGTACTATTCAATCACTACTCTGAGGCACTCATTGGAATGAGCAGTGTGTATATTTAATATAATAATGGCTGAGGAGTGCTCACGGCTGTCTGCGGCCCGGTCATTCCACCACTGGAACTTTAGACTGTTAGATCGGCACCGTAGTACTGTTCGTTAAAAGTGTGCGGTTTTTTATTTGAGCGAATATTTTATATGATAACATTGCTTTTAATCCCTGCATTTTTACTGACGTGTTTGTAATGGCCTAAGTTAACTGCAGTTAGGAAAACCATAAAGACAGTCTTTCTGAGAATCCTGTAGCGAAGCACGGGTACATCAGCTAGTTGTGTTATAAAAATTAAAGACCACGGAGATGGTAGCTAAAGCGAGTCTTTGTGAAGAGGAAAATTCATGGCGGTTCAAATTAATAACGCGATTTGCTTCAAGTTTATAACGCGTTTCGCAATTTCATTCATTTAGTGGTCACTATAAAAACTTTGAATGTCTATTAACCGTGACTGGAAGGCACGTTACAAATAATAACAATGATGGGAAACCTCTGGGTCCGACAACACGGTCCTTTCTTGATAAAAAATATATTTTTTGTGCGTTTCCCTTCCACAACTCTGAATCCATTTCAGTGAAGTCGAAAGAGGTGATTCATACAAAGGTTGATTGCGAACTACACGAAGTTGATGTTAAGACGTAAAAGAAGAACACCTCAGAACGATGATGGTCAGAGAATCACCACCGGCCACCCTGTCCGTACTGTATCACATATCTTCATTTACCATGGTTCCATGGCTAAATGGTTAGCATGCTGGCCTTTGGTCACAGGGGTCCCAGGTTCGATTCTCGGCAGGGTCGGGAATTTTAACCACCATTGTTTAATTCCGCTGGCACAGGGGCTGGGTGTATGTGTCGTCTTCACCATCATTTCATCCTCATCACGACGCGCAGATCGCCTACGGGCGCCAAATAAACAGACCTGCACCTCGGACACATCCCGGCACTAAAAGCTATACGCCATTTCATTTTCATTCACCAATCAGTCACCACTGATCTGCATTTAAGGCAATCGCCCAGGTGGCAGATTCGCTGTCTGTTGTTTCCCTACTCTTTTCTTAAATAATTTCAAGGAATTTGACAATTTATCGAATATCTCCCTTGGTACCGGCACGTTATTCCAATCCGTAACTCCTCTTCCTACAAACGAATATTTGCTACAATTTGTCCTCTTGAATTCCAACCTTATCTTCATATTGTGATCTTTCCTACTTTTAAAAACACCACTCAAACTTAACCGTCTACTAATGTCATTTCACACCATCTCTCTACTGACAGCTCTGAACATACCGCTTCGTCGGGCAGCTCGTCTCCTTTCTGCCAAGTCTTCCCAGCCCAAACTTTGTAACATTTTCGTAACGCTACTTTTTCCCGCAAATCACCCAGAACAAATTAAGCTGTTTTTCTTTGGATTATTTCCAGTTACCTGGGGAGGGTCCCATACACCAGAACCATACTCTAATATTGGGGTCTTTCTCTGATGGGACGGTAAAAGACTAATTCTGGATAGGAGCAGTCCACATCCGATCATTGTATCTTTTGATACACTTAACAGATTCGGTAACCTGAAGCGAATGTGGGCGCACCTTTACAATAATAGATGTTACTGTCCTGCACACGACGGATAGTGAGGCAGTGTGCGGGCGGGTTGAGGTCTAGCCCAGCAATCCACAATTCAAAGGCTGTGCCCTAGAAAACTTCTCAATTTGAAACTAGTGTAGTCAACTCAGAAACGTCCAACCATAAGCTCTCCCTGACATGAGCACGGCGAATTTCATATGTTCTGACGCTCCGAACACTGTATTATTGGCTATTTTCCCTTTCAAATAGATTAGAACGTAGTTCTCTTCGCAGTGAAATTTACTTTCGATATTCTGTTGTCAGCAGTGTTACCCACTTCTCTGTAATGCAAAATAGATGTATTCATTTCAACGTGCTCTGCTATGGAGATTGAATAGACTTAGTAATGGGACTGATGAATATTAATTTTAAGGGTAGAACATAAGCTTGACTGCCAAGGCATCAACTTCCATTCCTGCCTCTTTATTCTTTCTTTCTTTCTTTCTTAATCCGTTTACTCTCCAGTGTTGGATTTTCTCTCGGTCTCAGTGAGGGATCCCACCTCTACCGCCTCAAGGGCAGTGTCCAGGATGGTGATACTTTGGGTCGGGGATCTAACTGTGCTGGAGGACCTGTACCTCACCCAGGTGACCTCATCTGCTATGCTGAACAGGGGCCTTGTGGGTAGGATGGAAAGATTCGAAGGGATAGACAAGGGAGATAGAATGAAGCGGCCATGGCCTTAAGTTAGGTACCATCCTTGGAGGAGAATTGGGAAACCACGCAAACCACTTCGAGGTTGGCTGAGGTAAGAATCAAATACCCCTCTACACAGTTGACCTCCCCAGGCTGAGTTGACCCTTTTCCAGCTCTCCAACCACTTTTAAAATTTCGTGGCAGAGTCGGGAAACGAACCCAGGCCACTGGGGGTGCCAGCTAATCACACTAACCATTACACCACAGAGTTAGACTGTGTGATATTCATTGTTTGTTTGTTGTTCTTATGCAGATTTATACGTGTGATTGCAAATATTCATTTTCGTATTTTCTTGTTTGTGAATTGTGTTTTTTAATCAACACCATAACGGGTAAGCCGAAGTATCAATAAATCTACCGTAAGGACTGGCAACATCAGATTTAGTCGTTAAAAATGTGTAGATTTTGATAACAGCAACGCCTTCTGCGTCTAATGTGAAACAGAATTGTATGCTAAATGTAATTACTTAAAGAAGCAGTCTGGAACGCTGAAATATAAACCGCGATCAGGGCCATTTTCCTTCCAAATGCAGAAGAAAATACCGTTTACAAAAGTAAACCTAAGTACTGTCAGGACTAAAGGAAGTTTGGCGATGATTTTCTTTTCGCGTCGCACCTACACGGATAGGTCTTGTGATGACGATGGGATAGGAAAGGGCTAGAAGTGAGAAGGAAGCGGCCATGGCCTTAATTAAGGCACAGCCCCAGCATTTGCCCCGTATGAAACTGGAAATGCACGAAAATCGACCTTCAGGGCTGCCGACAGTGTGGCTCGAACCCACTCTCTCCCGAATGCAAGCTCGCTGGTGCGCGACCCTTCGAGCACGGCCAACTCCCTCGGTTTTGGCATTGTTTATTGCCAAGCATTGCTCATTGTTGACTGTAGATTATCTGTAAGAATTGTGTGTTAAAAACTTAGGCTATTATTCTAAAGCAGCAGGTCTCCATTTACATGAAGAAAAATGTTCTGAAGTAATATAGTAGCACCAAATTTTATTGAGGACATGTTTTCTGATATTGGCGATGAGGGTTATAGATTAAATAGATGATTTGACAGATATATATGTTCCGAAGTTGTTGGGTGTCATGATAGTTTACTTCAGCGTCAGTATGGAAAGGATAGTATCCAGGGTTTTATGTCTGCTAGGCTTAACAATGGCACATCACCAGTCATTTTTAACGCAATAGAAATGCTCTAACAGCAATTGAAAATGAAACCTGGTAATAAGCTGTATTAGGTACAGGTGTAGACATGCTCCCGTGAATGCAGGGCTGAACATTGGATTATATGAACTTAAGGAATAAAGTGTTTAATATTCCTCAGTTGTAAATGATAGATTTGTCTGTGTGTCATTCCATACAATATTTCTCATGCTACGAAAAACACGTTGCCACTGTTGACTTAATCGTTCGTTAAAGTTGCCTGTGGTTTGCTCATTCTAACAAAAGACAGGGTATTTAAGAGGAAATTTACAACGCAATGTAAATGGTGAAGGGTCACTCAAGCTTTTAAAAGTTTGTTAAAAAAGATGGCTGTCCATTGAACTTGCTGTCCGGAGAATTGTTGAACAGTGGGATGGGCTCAAACTACACTTCACTGTAGTATGAGCACAAGAAAACTATTATACTCCAGAGATGTTATTCCAAATGTTACCCGTGGGACGCAGAGGTGAAAGAAGGTGCCGGGGTGAATGGGTCTAACTACAATGTCACGAATTGATTTAAAACTTTAACAAAGGTTATATTTCTTTAGAATTTCAAAAATCAACGAATAACAATGTAACAGGTACAAGTAGCAATTCAGAAACAAGTCTAGGAGAGACATGATTGATGGTATAAACAGATCCTGGGCTTCAAGCCCTCACTTTACATTTTCTGAGCTTCCAGGGAAATTTACAAAAGAGCACAAATTTATGCAAGGGCAGAAATCCCCTAATACATGGAGCACTAGCTCCAGCGATTACAATATTAGGCCTCCCAGAGGCACTTTTACACACTTGAAAAAGAGCTAACGTGCTCTCAGTTCTCAAGCCTACTCAAGGCAACACCAAGAATATCTTACATCGTTTGGCCTTGCATGGCCCAACATACAAATTTAAACAGGGGTATCTCGTACCCAACCTATAGGGCCTTCGTGCAAAAGGAATAACAGTTAAATAAATGGTCCTAACACAAAATGAAACTAGGCTAATATATGAGCACTTAAAACCTAAAGGGCACTAGGCCGGTGAAACGGGGGCTATTTCTAAACTATGGAGGTGACTCGTAGGAGAATAAACTAAGACATTACGGAAAGGAAGAAAACCAATTACAAAACGTACTCACCTCAAACCAATATGAAGGGGAGCTCGAGAAGATACATCACTATCTATCCCCGATTTACAGTTAAAGATTTTATGAAGTTATTACATAAGCTGGGAGAAGTTACATTTTTAGAAGTAGGTTACATAGTTAAAGTTTCGGACCTCTTCCGCGGGTTAAACTGCAGAGCTAGCAAGAAACAAAGATCTTAAGTGGCCATTACCTTGCTGAAGAACTGCTGCCTGATGAAAGAGGCGCCTCCCGCCTCCTGCTTGACACACACACTTAGTTAGATGACGATCAAATGGCCAAGAGACGCGAAAATCCGCAGTTTATAAACCCTCGGGGAAAATTCGAGATCATTCATGAATAATCAAGACACACCCACAGCATTTTATTGGGTAAATTCAAATGTAACACTCAGAATCGAGGAAGAAGCCTGTGATAGGCGGAAAATTAATTACATAAATTAGGGATTGGCTAGATTCAAAACTGGCGGAAAGAAAAGGTAAATATTGCCAACCCAAAAGTAAATGAACATCAATCAATAAAAAATTTATGAATACAAAACTTCTTCAAATCAAAAGTTCTTCCACTTCGCACCAGGGTGCATGATCGTAGTTTTCCGCAGTGACATCTATGGCAGACTGTCCAAACTTCCTGATAAATGGCATACAAAACAAGTAGAAATTCACACAGTACAGGAAACTTCAGAATAACAAAATTATATCAGATTTTAGTGGTGACATCTTCACAGTAAGGTTTTAAGTAGGTCTAGTTTCAAGTTCACTGTTTCTCCAGTAGAGGAGTTCCTTTAGGCGCTCATTTTGAACGCGCGGTGTAGAGGTGTACCTCCCAGTACAGTAAATGATTGATTTGTGTGTGTGTCATTCCATACAATGTTTCTCATGCTACTGAAAGCACGTTGCCACTGTTGACTTAATCGTTCGTTAAAGTTGCCTGTGGTTTGCTCATTCTGACAAAAGACAGGGTATTTAAGAGGAAATTTACAATGCAATGTAAATGGTGAAGGGTCACTCAAACTTTTAAAAGTTTGTTAAACAAGATGGCTGTCCATTGAACTTGCTGTCCGGAGAATTGCTGAACAGTGGGATGGGCTCAAACTACGCTTCATTGTAGTATGAGCACAAGAAAACTATTATACTTCAGAGATGTTATTCCAAATGTATTCTGATTCTTCAAAAATATTTGAATCTGGAAATGAAGACCCCCACGTGTTTACTTGTTGATCTCATGAATCTTATAGAGCTTCTAGGGAGCAAACTCCTAAACTCAACTGCTTGATTTGACCTCTTCTTTCCATCAACTGAAATTCGTAGCTATGTGGACCTAAAACCCTATCTGGGTTGCGAGTTCGAAAAACAGGCGGAAACTCTAGGATCAATAGAAAAGGTAGAAGTGGTTAGGAGCCACTGTATTAACTTCACAAATAAGCTAATAACAGAACTAAAAATAGGGTACCGACCAATTCCCAGATCCTAAGAAAAATGACTCTCCTTTCTCTTTACAACTGTCTGAATGTTATTAAAAAAAACCAATATTTGATTTAGCGAAAGGTATGTACTGCAGTGTCTCGGATATATAGGCCAATAGGTCACACTAATAGTCAGTAATGTGATTTGAATGCAATAAAATGGAGTCGAGTCTCAAATACCACAGATTTTTGGAGGTGTCACAAAATAGTTATTCGACAGAAATATATCCATTCGAGAACAGGCTACGTTTTGCTACGAGAATTCTGGCTTTTATACATTGAAATCTCGAAGTAGAAAGGCTCTTTGGTCAACTTGGTACTGAGGAGTCTAAACTATGAACCAGAACGAAAGCTGAAATAGTAGAATCCATCTTGCACATCAAGAATGCGGTTACGTGTCTAGTAAAAATCCTGCCACACCTACGAAATTCTATAGAAGATGGTCAGGAAGATCAACTAAAGATGATTATTCAACAACGGCTTCATCAACAGCTCATCAATCTTCCACTTCACAGTCTACATTGTTTTCTGAGGGGGAAATGAAAGACGAAGAAGAGGAAATATGTTTTCTCTCTAGTTATGTCCATTTTACAGTAGTTCTCTTTACTGGTAACTGCGTGTTAGCGACTTCAGCAAAAATTTAGCTTAGAGACATTCATCAAGGTACATAACGATATGTTAGGATGCTGTTTGATTGTTGTTTTAAGGGTCTTAACATCTAAACCTGCGGCCACTGACTTACGCCGGTGAGGAAAACTGCACTGTTTTCAGATATGGGAACGGCGAAACGACAGGTGATCGAGAATTGCTAACTATAAGTACGGATTGGCAACGCTGACCGTGCAGTGCTGTCTAGTCGAAGCCGGTCCACGTTTTCTTTGAAGTGTTTCTCTTTTCTATATTACGTGGTCTAATCTATGGTATTAAAGTTATCTTGTGAACCACAAATTAATATTTTAATAAATATAATACCGGTTAATACGTTATACGAAAGTTCTAACCGTGTCCTGCGCCGGCGCGCGAGACCCGAGCGACCACACCTACGACATTTACATGGCCACTTTCCGCATTTTCCAAGAAACTTAAGATCCATGGAAACATGTATCAAATAAAATATCTAAGCTAGACGATTTTCAACATTTCTCCTGCAGATAAAACTTTAGTAGCAGAAGGAACCAGAACGTGGATGCTTTTGAAAATTTCAATACATTATTTTCTTACTTTCTTTCTTTCTTAATCGATTTACCCTCCAGGGTTGGTCTGTTCCTCCGACTCAGCGAGGGATCTCATCTCTACCGCCTCAAGAGCAGTGTCCTGGAGCTTCAGACTTTGGGTCGGGAATATACCTGGGGAGGATGACCAGTACCTCGTCCGGGCGGTCTCACCTGCTATACTGAACAGGGGCCTTAGTAAGGGATGGGAAGGTTGAAAGGGATAGACAAGGAATAGGAAAGGAAGCGGCCTTGGCCTTAAGTTAGGTACAATCCCGGCATTTGCCTGGAGGAGAAGTGGGAAACCAAGGAAAACCACTTCCAGGATGGCTGAGGTGGGAATCGAACCCACCTCTACTCAGTTGACCTCCTGAGGCTGAGTGGACCCCGTTCAAGCCCTGGTACCACTTTTCAAATTTTCGTGGCCGAGCCCGGAATCGAACCCGGGCCTCCGGAGGTGGCAGCTAATCACACTAACCACTACACCACTGAGGTGGACATACATGATTTTACGGATTCTAATATACTCGTTCATGTTTTCATTCTTAACAAGTATTTTCGTTAGTTTATGTGCAAAATAGTTACACCGCTGAAGTCAGCAGCCCTTCCTGAAGCTTGTAGTGTAATTTGCTTTGCAATGTTGTAGGAGGTAACATCGGGAGCCTGGGAGAGAACAAGTTCGGAAATGGTATTTTCAATTGGAAATTTCTTCACCTGTTGTTACATAACCTTGGCAACAGTGTCATTTCTCTGATCCGTCTAATTTGGTGGCCGCGACTATAGGTCTACAGCGCTTTCTAGGAAGTAGAATTGGCAGCACTGTACGCAGTCGTTAGTAACAACAATACAAGGGAGAAAATGGACGATGGTGCTACCGCCTGGCATTCGGATCTTAACCAAGCACGAACGCACATAAGCCTGTGTTATTTCGCCTTTCCTAGGACTACCACAGTATAGCGGAAACATCGACTTTTTAAAAATATCTACAAGTTCTAATACCTTGGAAAAATCACCTAAGCAGGCCAATTAACTCCAAAACTATTTCCTTAACCCTGAAGCACTGACGCTTGAGTGCTGGCGCCTAGTCTCACAGACCCATGCGTATTTTTAAAAATATAGCAAAGTCACCTCTGTACAGGCCATGAAGGCCCTTGAAGGAGTGAAAGGTAAAGGCTTCCACCATTGTTAACCTCCGCACGTGGTTAGCTCTACGCCCGGCCGCCGTTGCCCCCAGGAATTAACCTGGTACTCATTTTTGGTGTAGGCTGAGTGAACCTCAGGGCCATATGCACCTCCGGAAGTGGAAATCTCGTTTCTTAAATTTTACTACTTCCTGACGGGGATTCGAACCCACATCCTTCCGGATGAACCGAGCACGCCTTTACCGCCTCGGCCAGACAGCCCCTTTAAAAATATGGTTCTAAATTATAAGCAACAAACAGTTTTAATTATTTTAATAGTTTATAAATAACGGGAAAAATTACAAATCGAACACTTGTGCTACATGTTACAGGCGCACTTAAAATTTTAAAAGTTACTGTACAAATGGGTCCGCTTCTGTGGTGTAGTGTTTAGTGTGATTAGCCGGCACCCCAGGAGGCCCGAGTTCGATTCCTGGCTCTGCCACAAAATTAGAAAAGCGGTACGAGTGCTGGAACGGGTCCACTCAGCCTCGTGAGGTCAACTGAGTATAGGTGGTTTCCATTCCCAACTCACCCATCCTGGAAGTTGTTTTCCGTGATTTCCCACTTCTCCTCCAGGCAAATGCCGGGATGGTACCTAACTGAAGGCCACGGCCGCTTCCTTCCCTCTTCCTCGTTTATTCCTTCCAAACTTCCCATACCCCCACAAGACCCCTGTTCAGCATCGCAGGTAAGGACGCCTGGGCAAGGTACTGGTCATCCTCCCCAGTTGTATCCCCAGACCCAAAGTCTCAAGCTCCAGAACACTGCCCTTGAGGCGGTACAGGTGGGATCCCCTCGCTGAGTTCGAGGGAAAAAACGACCCTGGAGGGTAAACAGATTAAGAAGAAGAAGAATCAACATTTAAAATATTATTTTTAAAACCATAACGTGCGTGGACGTAATTTTATAGAACTGTTTGTGTACTTGCATGTGTAACAGGGGCTGTGCGTGGTACTGTTGCACGGTTGCACAACTCCCAATAATTTTGCACTTCATTTGTAGTCTTTTTTTCTAATGTTTTAGTTTAATAAACCTAACATGTATTCGAAAACATGTTAAAATCAACCATCTTCGGTCGTTTGCTGTACTAATGCTTCGTAAGGGACCAACAAACGCTGCTGGCTTCGAATCAAACTCAGGGGGTTGGCTTTCCTACGGCAACTCCCTAGCGGACAGCAGGGTCGAGCCTCAGCCTGTATAGCATCAGGTAGCATGCTCGCCAGTATCGGTCCCAGGGAGTTGCACAAGACTAGCAAGTCCCCTACCGAGAAACAGTTCCAAATGTCCCCGTCAGATTGCGGCACTCTGTGGAGATGAATTCATTCCTACTTCCCTCTCACAAAGGTAATTCATTTCCATTTTTTTTTTTTAATTTACAAATTTCATTTACGTTGCACCGACGCAGATAGGTCTTACGGCGACGATGGGGTAGGGAAGGGCTAGGAGTTTGAAAGGAAGCGACCGTGGATTTAATTAAGGTACAGCCACAGCATTTGCATGGTATGAAAATGGGAAACCGCGGAAAACCATTTTCAGGGCTTCCGACAGTGGTGTTCGAACCTACTATACCCCGAATGCAAGCTCAGACCTAGGCGACCTTAACCGCACGGCCAAGTTGATGAGTAATTTCTTTTTCACGCCATACCAGACCACCCACAATATAACCAACATACTGCTTCAATGAAAAACAGGACGGCAAATTTTGAATTCTAGTAAGGCAAAAGTAACTGCGCCAGGCTGGGTGGCTCAGACGGTGGCCTTCTGACCCCCAATGTGTCAGGTTCGATCCTGGTTCAGTCCGGTGGTATTTGAAGGTGTTCAAATAAGTCAGCCTCGTGTCAGTAGATTTACTGGCATGTAACAGAACTCCGGCACCTTGGTGTTCCCGAAAACCGTAAAAAGTCGTTAGTGGGACGTAAAGCCAATAACATTATTATTAAGAGTAACTGCAGTTAGAGTGTATAATTAGTGATCACGCAACCCAAGAGTGCGAAGTCAAACTAGATAAGGGGATAAGAAGGTTCACAGAGAAACAGTTTTTCAACCCCCCGATCCTTTATCCTCCAAGTGTAAAATCATGTGGCATGGCTCAGAGAGACTAAGCGCCAGTGTTTAACATTCGTTATAATGTAGAAGAGGAATTAAGAAACAATATATTTGCGTACGTAATATTTAAAACGAGAGGAATGGCATGCTAAAGAAGAAAGTTTTTCAACTCCTCAGCTATTTCCCGCCAATATTCAGTCACGCTGTTATTCTCGGTACGCAGCAGTAATCCCATTTCTCGGAGTGAGTGGCTACATAAGAGACAAAGAACATCACAACAAACAATGGTCAATGTAATGTTATTGTTGATCATTGCTATCCACTTTCGATATTGTAGGCCTTCATATTTAGTTTTCTTCCGACTCTCAAATACTACTCTTATCATAATCTGTACGGTAAAACTGAATAAAACATAAATAGTCTGAAATCGTATTCTCTATAACTTTTGTTTAGTACTTTTCGATAGGACCAATAACATAGATAATTAAAAATTAAATATTAGACGCATTCCCCTAAACTACAATTTCATCCAGGTGAATACAATTGTTTATAGCTTAGACTATAGTTTCTTATTCCCTGACTCCATATACTGATTGTCATTAAATTCTGTTCACGCATTTTCTCTTGGCTCGGCGTTGATGTGGATTTAGCATCATTTCATGAATATCTGTGTTATCATAGCCGGTACGGTAAAAATGTATGAAATTAATGATCAGAAATATAATTTTATATAACTTTAGTTATGTAGTATTTATCAGTAGGACCACTAATAATATAAATATTTAAAAATTAAATTTTAGGGCTTCCCCTAAACTGCCATTTCATTCAGCGTGAATAAAATTATTTATAGCCTAAATTGTAGTGGCTCATCCCCTTCTTTTCATACCGATTTTCATTAAATTCTCTTCAGCCATTTTCTCGTGATGCGTGTACAGACAGACAGACAGACAGACAGACAGACAGACAGACAGACAGACAGACAGACAGACAGACAGACAGACAGACAGACAGACAGACAGACAGACAGACAGACAGACAGACAGACAGACAGACAGACAGACAGACATTACGGAAAAGTAAAAAGTACATTTCCTTCTTACTGTGGACGTGACCGATGCAGAAATACCATTCTTTTGAAATTCTGAGCAATGTACAGACAAAAGTCTTTATATATATAGATTACTCCTTCAAAAGGAGATTAAAACTGAGGACATATCTTCAATAGGCTGCTCTTTCTTCGCTAACTCAAACTTACTGCGTTTATGTAGTTTTATATATTGCTCCATGTTCTGATCTTAGAGCTGTAGCCCGTCAGGTACATACAGAAAGCATCAACTCTCCTAACCGAAACTGGACAAATGGCTGCAGAATTCTGTCACTGACACGCGTGGTTACAGAGAAACTTGTAGAGCCAGCCTGGTCTGACAGCACCCTCCATGGACCACAGAACACAAGCCTCTCCGCTAGTAATTATCTCCTTTGTCTCCAGCAGAATTGGGAAGTCGTCTACCGCTGAACAGTCCGTATGAAACAGTATTTGTGGCATTTCATGGGGAAGACAGCAGAAATAATTGGGTCCGAACATCTCTGTTATGTTTTTGACATAGATTCCTCTACTTAATCCATATATTGTGTAGTAGATACTTTACTACAGGGGTTAACTAGCAAATGGAAAACATAAGTGCCTTATCGCAACCTCGATGCTAGCAATAGGCCAAACTGACCAGACGTTCTGAGCCAAAGTTCGGTTGTAGTAGGATGACCTGCTACAATCCTCTCCTTATCTAGCCAACAGCACGTGGACTACCCATGCAATTAGTGACCACGGCCAGTGTTGCTTAACGTCGATGATCACACGGAATCCAGTGACTTAACATCGCTACCCAGTTGGTAAATAAAATACACGATCCTTAAATTATTCGTCTCTTTCCGAATATACCACTCTGCATTTATAAATGAGTGTTCATGAACTTATAACTATCTCTGATTTAATGACAAGGTAATATTTTCGAAAGTACAGTATCTTGACTTCAGTCCGTTTTCAGACCGATACAGCTGTACGGGAGTGAGAGCTGGGTGAACTCAGGGTATCTTATCATGTCAGCTGGAAATAACAGACATACGAGTAATGGTTGCTGGTACAAACGAGGGGAGGGGATACAAACATTGGAAGGTTTTTATAACGAGAAGCCAGAAGGTCAGACTAAGTTAGAAGTGTATTTAATTAATGAAGCTGTGTTTAAGAACTGGTTTCAGTAGTGTGGTCACGTGAGGTGAATGGAGGAGGATATTTATCTAGGAGAATACTGGACTCGGCCACGGATGGTAATGGGAAACTAAAACGAGGTTAGGTAGAGTCAATAATTTGCACTACTTAAAGATTAAATGTGATCACAGGTAGGATATAATTAATGAGACGCATGGTTGACCCGCAGGGGCTTCAAGACTGAACTTAGAGAGGCACGAAAGTCTACAATGTAGTATGCATGGAGTTTTTAAAGCATTTATTAGCAGTGTACTGCATTACAAAATTTAATAATGTTGCTTTTATACATGACAGTACTGACTATAAACACATAACTACATATTGTCGCTACTGCGTCAGAACAGCGAATGTGACAATGCTCTTCCCACCGATTATTTCTCTTAAGATGGTCACGCCTCCCAGCTACATATTTTTATGCAGTCCATCAGAATATTTTTCGTTTCTCATTTTTCTACGCTAAAGTGTAAAGGAAAATTAGCCCTAAATACATCATAATCTAGGAGTGGACAAATACGTCATTCAAACATACATTCCTACAATACGGTGCAGTAAGGTTTTATTTTATTTATTTATTTATGTATTTATTTACTTATTTTTTTACATACGCGCATAGGAAAATGAACTCAGCGAAAACTGTATATCCATATTGTGCGGCTGGGAGGTGTGACCAACCTTAAGAGAAATAATGGATAGGAAGAGCATTGTTACATTCGCAATTTCGGCACAACAGCGACGGTATGTTTTCTTGAAAATGATGGTTTTTCTTTATTATAAGATACCAAAATTTATTATGTTTACAAATTTAGAAAATTCCTTCAGATTTGTATCCATGTGTTCGTATTTTTCTACCGGTCAATGACCCAGTGAATTTATGATATTTCTACAAGGTTCACCTCTCTAGAAACTGAATATCTTAAACTCCTAAAGGATATGGTCTACTAATCCTTCACTCAGTGGTTACTAATTGCATTTCACTCTCTAAAAATCGACTGCCTTGAATCAAATAGTCGACCAAATAATAATTAATTAATCAATCAAATAACTCTAAATAACTTCCAAATCCTACGCGACTGGGTGAGGAAAGCAATTTGCGCACCGATACCAGCATATCTAAGATGCCTCAATGAATATGAGCTCTAGTTTGATCCAGAGATATGAAACCACAGTCGCAAGCTGAGTAGAATGCCACTACTTTCGTCTCGGAAAATATTGACCGTGAGATTTAAGTTCGAGACGCTTTACTAGCAATGTTAACAGATAGAGAAGAAGAACGGTTCATAGAACTTTCGTGTGACCCTGCAGTGGAAAATTAATATTCCTTCAATGTATCATCTTTTCTGACTCTCCGAAGAAAGCACGACCAAAAGCTCAACCAGTAAGTAATCAAGTTTCCGGTGCCCATTCAACGATTTGTTTGTATGTGCAAAGATTTTCAATACTTGTGTTCATCAGAAACAAGTACCGTAACAGATTGCGTGTGGTAGCTAATATTGAACCTTGTATAAATCATCTACTGTAGTTTTAGTGATGCAGGCTCAAGTGTCTCATTGGTATTATTCGGTGTTAAATATTTTCTACTTACTTTCTGTCCGACTCGTTGGTTGAAAGGTCAGCGTACTGGCCTTCGGTTCAGAGGGTCCCGGGTTCGATTCCCGGCCGGGTCGGGGATTTTAACCTTCATTGGTTAATTCCAATGGCCCGGGAACTGGGTGTTTGTACTGTCCCCAACATCCCTGCAACTCATACACCACATATAACACCATCCTCCACCACAATAACACGCAGTTACCTACACATGGCAGGCGCCGTCCACCCTCATCGGAGGGTCTGCCTTACAAGGGCTGCACTCGGCTAGAAATTGCCACACGAAATTATTATTACTTACTTTCTAAAATTACAGTAATTATTTACCTAGTTAAGTAGCCTCCGTGACTCAGGCGGCAGCGCGTTGGCCTCTCACCGCTGGATTCCGTTGTTCAAATCCCGGTCACTCCAGTGAGATTTGTGATGGATAAAGCGGATGCAGGACAGGTTTGTCTCCGTGTACTCCGGTTTTTCCCTGTAATCTTTCATTCAGGCAACACACTCCAATATCATTTCATTTCATCTCTCCAGAGGAGTGCGACACTCTTTGGCAGCCGACACAATTCCTCTATCCTCGCCGCTAAATGGGGTTTCATTCATTCAACCCCTGACATGGTCGGATGACTGGAAACAGGCTGTGGATTTTCATTTACCTATATATTCAAAAATGATTAATCATTCAGCTTCATATTATAACCTTCCAATGTATGTCAGGATGAGATTGGTGAACACATTGGAAGTTTATGTTGAAAAATAACGTCAATGAAATCTTATGTTCAGTTATCACACCTCCAGGTGAATTTGAGTTCAGTTGACTTGTCTAATTATGTGAACGGCATCGCTGAATTGAAGATAGCGGCGGATTGATAACAAGCTCTAAACCCCGTGGTGTCTTGGAAATATTGGTAGACGATTAAACATCGTGGAAGATAGGGCAGGATTAAATACACATTCCTCAAGTAAAGTTTCTGAAATGCATGAACGGCAGAAAATATCAATGACAGAACGTTACTGAGGGCCATGAAATGTGCGAATAATAAGTTTATATGAGAGGGCTATACCTTGTACATCTAGTCTCGCACGACTCGACGATCGAGATGAATAAATGAAACTGTCGATTACTAACCTAAATACAAGGCGGCAATTATTAAATAAGTTCCTTTGCTAGTACAGCTGATTTATACAAGATCATTACGCATTATGTGTCAAATGTTTCCAATTGTCAAGAACATATGGGAGCTGGAAGCAGAGAAGAATTCTAAAAGCAAACCGTCTGCGATTATTATGTTGTTGTAGAATTTGCTTTTTTTGTCTCTGAGGAAGTTGACTTTCAATCTGTATCTTAGAAGGATCGGAAGCAAAAATTCGTAGGGAAAAGATTGTGTTGAAGAGATATATTAGCGTGATATTGGCATATTATAAACACTTATTATATTGTAAAACAAGATATCTTGTTATTGAAAGTGCAAAAGGCAAGTGTATCAATTGAACTGTAAAATTGTATCAAAGTGTATAACTCTGTCCTAATTGATATCTCTAAGTTTCAGGTAACATGGAACCGTTAGTTATTGGTTATACATATGAGATGACTGCACGTATTAACATGAACAACTAAAATAGAGGGACCTCGAAGGATCTGGCCAGGAATGTGATGAACACGGAAGGTGACACTGTCGTGGAGCAACAACCCAGGATGAGTACTTGAATATCTTTTAAATGTTCCGCCACGTAGATGCTTATTTTAGATGTAGAGTAGTATTTATTTTAATGTCAATTTAAGACATGTTCAATTTTCAACTTGAAGACGACCGTTATTTGTTAATCATTGCGTTGTATTAATTATGATCGTTGCGTCTAGTGCAGTGAGTCAATCTACGTTGTGATAATATGCGATGGGTCGTGTAAGTTTCCTTTTAATATCTGCTAGCAAGGTTTTACGGAATGGTTTTTCGGCATCGAGGTTATTGGTATCGTAATGGTGTTACGGTGACGAGCATTAACCTAACTCATGGCTCAAAATACCCCGGAGGAGCTTAGTACTTGCGACGTGCGATTCTATGGTCTTCAAATATTATGTGCTCGTGCAGAAATGCGGTGTTTGATTATGGAAGTGTGATATTCTTGTGGTGATATGGTGTTAATGCGGCAACGTATTTAGTAGTTTTTGACGTAATTGCCTGAATAGATTATTCCTAAGTATTGTGAATTCATTGTGCATGACGATTTGTGCGACGTGATAAGGTGTTTGATACGGTAGGATCTTTGAGAATATGTACGTGGATAGAGAAATGTGGATGGTTATAGACGTGTCATTAGGATTGCGTACTTTATGATGATGTAATGTGAAGGTCCTGATGATGGCATTGGCGTTAGGAATTGTGTTGGTCATGCGTGAATTTTGATATTGTTGTAATGAATGATTTATTTAGGCACGAGGCCGTATTTTAGAATAATGTTATAGAATTTAGCACTCACGAACACTAATAGATGGTCGTCACATTTATCCTATTTAAATATAAGATTGACCAGAGCGCACAGTATTAAGGGGACGTTTAGGATCTTCACAAAATAAACGATAACGTATAGATATTCGGTCATGTCGCAAAGGGAATATTATCTCCTATGGTAAGTAAATCATTTCTTTGCTAGTTGGATATTTTGTAGATCATTTGAGTTGACGCCTAGTGCTGATGTAGTTATTTCAGGCCAAACGTCGCAGCGGAATACGGAGGCGCAGAATCAACGTAGTTAGAGAAGGTTATCGTAGATATTGCAATGTCTATTGATGTTC
Organism: Anabrus simplex; assembly: GCF_040414725.1. Lineage (NCBI taxonomy): Eukaryota > Metazoa > Arthropoda > Insecta > Orthoptera > Tettigoniidae > Anabrus > Anabrus simplex. The sequence continues at coordinate 409,620,884 of NC_090268.1, forward strand.
TTTATCTAGGTGCAGTCTTCGATGAATGTTCGAGAGGATCGAGTCTGTCTTTTAAATGCATGATTTTGGTGGATGACATATTATGTTACGATCCTGTCTTTCAAACATTTCTCTTGCATTTATGATGATTTATGAATTTAGAATAACGGTGTTTTCAAGTTGCTAGGTAGACAGTTTACCGATAAATAGTGCGATGATTTAAATGAGAATGACGGAATATTATGAGATATTTGAGTAGGAACAGCATCCTAAAATGGACGATTCAATAACTCCCAATTATTTACTTCGAAATGCGCGATGGATAATAGATCTTTCACTGTAAGCCTTCAGCAGTGGGACACTTTGTCTCTTTTGTTTTTCGATTTTCTCTTGATTGACGATGTTATAATTTCTTTGTAACAAGAGCAAGAAGTTAGGTGATTATTTCAATTTTAACGTAACATTTATTCTTTCTATTTCCGTTTGTGTTGCTAATAATTTGATCATTATGTAACTGACATTCGAAGTTATTTTGAATCATTAAACGGAAAATCCTTCCATAAATGAAACATTTCACAGAGTTCTCATTTGATGTAGCGTAGGAATACTAGGATAGTTATTTAATTTAGGATAAAATGAAATGATGGTCAATGTATCTTGATGAATATGCCAATATCCTAGATCTTTTAGCATTCTGTTGCGGAATATTCACGTAATTTTTGGGCAGGAAATGATGATTACTTTCTACGTTTAAACCACACTGATAACAGTCCACTATATGAACCTGTGACCCGACTCGTCGGACTTGCACGTCCCTAGAGTGGAGGCTTCATGGATCTCCGACTGCTTTGCTTTGCCGCGGCGCTACCCAACACTGAGATACAGAAATTAATATGTACAAAAAGGTCACAGGGATGCTGTCAGGGCTCATTAAGGGATAAAATATTACTTGTCACACAACGGTGGGGCTAGAGTTGAATTATTTTATCACCCAACGACTAGAGTCGAATTATTTATCACCTGGCAGTGGACTTGAGCTGTATACATCATCGTTTAATGCTTATTAGTGGAATCCAAGATGAAGAGAACAGAGTAGAGATTATTTCACAAAAAAAAAAAAAAAGAAAACTCGAGACGACATTGGTAATCAGAGAGAACATTGAATTTATAACGTCGTTGATGAAGGATGTTTGAAATATTTATTTAATCGTATATTTTATGAATAGTATTGGAAGGATTTGTCCGTTAATCAGTACTACGATTTTACTTTATTTTATTTTATGACATTATGGAAGGATATTCCGTAAAACTTCAGCTCTTGTTAATCGGAATAGTGAGTCATTTAACTTGGATAGCACGATAGGTTGTTCCGTGTCACTTATTGTTAGATGTCCGTCATATTTCGGGTCAGATCCGGAGAGACCCATACGTTCGATTTTATTGAATTTAATTCGTGAGGTGTTAGGCAGACATAGGTGTTGTGGAAACACTGGATAAGGACTGTATAGAGAGATTGAGAGTTATATATTCTTAATAAGGAACGATATAGGAAGTTAGGATGGCGTCTCTTGCACAAGTAAAGTTATTATTGGAGGAGCTCGCTGGGAAAATGAATAAAATGCAAGAATCGCAAGAAAGTACAGAGAGGAGAATTCAAGAAGTACGAGAATCGCAAGAAAGTACAGAGAGGAGAATTCAAGAAGTACACGAGTCACAAGAAAATACTGAGAAAAGGATTCAGGAAGTACGAGAATCGCAAGAAAATACTGAGAAAAAGATTCAGGAATCACAGGAGAATACGGAGAAGAAAATCCAGGAATCACAGGATATTACTAGAGCAGAAATCCACGAATCACACGAGAAAATGCAAGGAACTTTTGACAGAATCACTGATATGGTGCAAGAAAACATGAAGGTAATGCAAGAAGAGATTGTATCGTTAGGATCGAAAGTCGCTGAAGTACAAGGAGAAGTATTAAATTTAAAAGAAGAAGTGAATGCGGCAATGAATGAGAATAAGAGAAATTTTCAGGAAAAATTTGAAGAATTGAAGGACGATTTTAAGTCGAGCATCCAAGAGTTGCAAGTCCAAGTTGACCATGACCTTAAAGAACTCAAAGAAGTAGTAGATGGGATGCAAGAGAAGATGAAAGAGTCTGATAATAGTTGGGACGGAAGATTCAAGAAGGTAACCGATGAAGTCAATATCACCAATGAGAATATACGGAAGGAGATAGCCCAAGCAAGAGAACAAATCAATGACAGATTCAATTTGATAACGGAAGAATCCGACGAGAATAAAGCTTTGATGAATCAGCAAATAAAAGGATTAAAAGACGATCTGAACGCTATCCAAAAGGACGTACAGAACTTGAGGATTGAAAATGAAACAAATAGAAATTTGGTATCATCTTTGACCGACCGACAAACAATAATTGAGGATGGAAGGAAGACTGAAGTAAACAGTCAATTTGAGATACCGCAGCTTAGCGTTGATATTAACGACAACGGGACAGTTCATGCAGGAAGTGGAACCCAGATTGTTAACATTATACGCACTTATGAGGATAGGCCTAAGAAATTTAACGGAAACATAGGATCCAGTATGACTCCTCGTGGTTTTCTCAGAGAGATAGAAGAGTATTTTAGGGAAGCGAAGGTATTCACGGAGCGTCAGTTAAAGACAGTGGAGAAACACCTAGAAGGTGCACCACTCATTTGGTTTAAGGCTTTCCGCTACGTTTTTGAGGACTATGCAGGCTTCAAACAAGCTTTCTTGGACAAATTCTGGGGGGTCGACGTTCAGCAAGGAATCAGACTCGAACTATACTCAAAAAAATATTCTCTGTCGGGACCGAGTAGATTTGCAGAATACTTCACGATGCAATTTCATCGGTTGAAAGAGCTTGATTCTCCACCTACAGAGACAGAAATGGTACGGGCAATAGTCAAACAATTCCCCGCGGATATACAGAGGTTACTGACGGCGGCGAACATTCAATCGGCTGTGCAAGCGGAGTCAATACTACGACAAATTGACAGCACAACGACGCATACTAATAGCCGCATAGTAAGACACGTCGATCCGACAGTAAATGTTGTAACACCAGCAGGAGATGAAGGTGTAGAAAGGAACGAGAGATATAACAGTCATGGTCAAGGAGATAGACCTGTGGCGAATGAAGGCTACAGAAGAATGGAACATAGGGATGAGAAGAGTGATAAGACACACCAGAAGTGGACACCGTTTCGAAACGAAGAACGAAGATATCCTAGGTACTACAGAAATACAAGGTGGAATCGGAACAGAGACAAATGGCCGTATCGCAGAAACAGGTATCGAGAAAATTCGAGACAGTCAGATATTCGACAGGACGAGGAGATAAACAAAGAAAGAGAGAGGTACCTTAGCGAATTAAGAAAACAGCAGGAAGGCAAACAATGGGAACGAGCAATATTAAATCAAGATATGAACGCTGATTGCGTGGGCGCGACTAGTCTGTTGTATCAGCAGGAGCAAAGAAAGGAAAGCGCCGATAAAACGTTGAATCCCGTAGCCGCACCATTTGACAAGAATAATCAAGGCAATGACGGGGTGAAAAAAAAACTTCATTTTGGAACCAGTAATAGATGATAGAATTAGTAAATTAAATCCAAATTATAAGCAACACGAATGGGTTATAGCTGGAATCGAATCGTGGGAATTTGAACCGGAGGAATTGCTGCACGAAGATGGTCAATCTGAAGGAACGAAATTAAAGAGAGGACTACCCGTTATTTATGTCACAATACTGGGTATTCGAGTGTTGTCATTATTGGACACAGGTGCGAGTATTAGTATCATCTCCAAGCTATTATTCTCAGAGTTACAAGACAAAACACACTTGCCTGTAATTCCGATAGCCAATATGAAAATCAAGGGCATAATCCCAGACAAGGTTACGAAATGCAAGATACAAACTTATTTGCCAATAGAGATTGGAGGAAATTTAATGGAACACCCATTTATAGTCATGGATAAAATCCAATACAACTTAATTATTGGATCCGATTTCTTCAGGGAAAACAACATAATAATTGATTTAAATAGAGAAGAAATAAGGATCAGATGTGACGGTGAAGGAGGACAGGATATTACAGCTAGAATAGAGAACAAGGAGACGAGTGAGCTACAGAAAACCATGAACATTTCAATAAATGAAGCTGCACATGTTGCCGAGAAGATAATGGAAAGATATGACACAGAAGATGTTGTAAGTGGACACACAATCGACAGTGGAATAGGAGGAAGTCCTGAACAGCAAGGGATAATTGAGAATCTGCTAAAAAGGTATAGCAATGCTTTTAAGAACCAGCCTGGAGCAATAAAGAACTTTGAGTACAAGTTATTAGTGAAGGATTGGAGGCCGTTTAAGATCAAACCGTACCCGATACCAGATAAATTCATGCCCGAGGCTAGGAAGGTAATACAGGAGATGATTGATAATGGCATAATATCTAAAGCACATTCACCATTCGTTAGCCCTCTGGTAGTGGTAAGAAAAAGCAACGGGTCCATCCGTGTGTGCATTGATGCGAGACAGGTCAACGCCAAGTTAATTCCTGAGTATGATAAAGCTCCAGTAATAAAGGAGATAATAAGATTTCGGAACAAGAGATTTTTCACGATATTAGATTTGACTTCCTCATACTTCCACATAGTCTTGGAGAGTAAATCTAGATTATTTACTGGTTTCATGTTTGATAATCAAACGTATATCTTTGAAAGACTCCCATTTGGCATTTCTAACTCCGCGGCCGCGCTTGTACGAGCTCTAGACAGGAACTTGAAGCCGGAAGTAAAAGAATTTATAACCATTTATGTTGATGACATCGTACTGGCGACAGCAACTTTCGAGGAGCATGTAGTCAAGTTGGAACAGTTGCTAAGTAATTTGGATGAGGCTGGATTCAAAATCAATCGGTCCAAGTCGAAATTTTGCCAATCCGAAATCTTGTTTGTTGGGCATGTAATTGACGGAACTGGAATAAGACCAAACCCAGTTAAGATACAGGCCATATGTAACTTTCCGAAGCCCAGAAGGATTAAGCATATCCGACAGTTCTTGGGAATGACGAGATTTTTCGCTTGCCACTGTCCAAGATATACAGAGATATTAGCTCCCCTGCAAGATTTACTGAAGACCAATAATCGCTGGCGGTGGAATGAGAGTCATGATCGAGCTTTTGTTAACGCGAAGGAATTACTAGCTAACAGTATAAAACTTGGATATCCGGACTTTGATCGTGAGTTTATTATTCAATCCGATGCTTCAGCAGTTGGAGTTGGAGCTGTACTGTATCAGGAGAACAATGGGGAGAATAATATAAACTATTTAGCCTTCATTAGTAGAAAATTGAGGAACCATGAGCTTAAGTATACGACCACTGAACTTGAGATGTTGGCCATTGTTTACGCATTACAACAGTGGAGGAAAATAGTGTATGGGTATCCGGTAGTCATTAGGACGGACCATAAGGCACTAACGTTTGTGTTAAAAACTACATTATCCAGCGAGAGAGTATCACGATGGGCACTTTATGCACAGCAGTTTAATTTAAGAATCGAGTTCTGCCCGGGTAAAAGTAATGTGTTGGCAGACAGTCTAAGCCGAAATCCAACAGAAGAGCCTCTGGAAGTTAATATGATCGAAGTAACTCAAGAGGATGAGGAATGTTTAGAGAACTTAAAACGATTGCCAGAGTTGCAACTTGAGGATTCATCTCTGAAAGAGATTATTGAGTATTGTCAGAGGAGATCAGCGAACGATGGGCCCGAAGATCAAATAAATGATTATATACTGGCGAATAATATCTTGTATAAATACATAGATAAAGATCGGAAGAAATTAAGAGTGGTGGTACCACGCAAATTAAGATGTTAGCTCATATGGTACATCCATAGGATGATTGGTCACGGTGGACTAGATAAATTAGCAGCTACAATAGGAGAGACATTCACATGGATTGGGTTCCGGAGAACCATAGGTAGAATAGTAAAAACCTGTGATATATGCCAGAGGGTGAAATATAACTCCGTATTATTATACCAACCACCGATAGCTGTAATACCAGACCGTCCTAGGGAAGTATACGCCATGGACTTGTATGGGAGTTTACCCGTAGGTAAACGTGGAAACCGTTTTGTTTTGGTAGTCCTTGACGTAATGTCAAAATTTGTATCACTGCAGCCCATTAGGAAGGCCAACTCTAAATCCATTATTAGGAGTTTAGAAAGAGTAACGATACCAAAAATGGGTAAACCGAAATGCATAATAACGGACCATGGAACGCAGTTTACGTCAAACGAATTTGCGGAAGCTTTAAGGAAAATGAACATTCAACACCGGTTTAGTTCTAAAAGACACCCTGAATCCAATGCGGCTGAGAGGGTCATGAAAGAAATTGCAAAATATTGTAGAATTTTCTGCCATGAACGTCATTGGACATGGGCTTCATGTTTACCGACAATAGCCGATTGTATAAATTTTACATGGCACGAGTCTATCGGCAATATTCCAAGCATTCTTCACATGAACGAACAACCAAGACGCCCATGGAACGAGATCATTGCTAGACCAGTCGAAGAAAGTCCTAGCATCGAAGAGAACATAAAGCAAGCTCAGGCATGTATGAAAAGGCAGGCCGAAAAACGTCTCAAGAAGCTAAGGCATAAGAAATTTCGAGAACCTTTGGAGGTTGGAACCTATGTCCTCGTAAGAAAACCAGCCGTATCTTGTCCTCCGGAAAAATTCTATTCCAAATTTGCACATTTGTATATCGGGCCATTCAAGGTTATTGAAGCGTTGGGCAATAATGCATATAAAATACAGAGTTTGGATTCCAACAACATTTCTATTTTCACTGCTTCGAGTCTTAAGCAGTACAGTTTCCCTATCGTGGATGAGGAAGAAGTTAATGTCATCGTGGAAGACGAAGGAAACAGAGATGCCTTGGACGTCTATTCGCTGACCGACGGATCAGATGATGAATGGCGAAGTTCAAACAAGACTAGAAGGCAGGATATTGTATAACAGTGTCTCAAGAACAGAGTTATTTTCGATCATTTCAGACGTGATAAAAGACGATTTCATTGAAGAAGAGAATAATGAATAGACTTTGCATAAACATGAAATTTCTCCTTTCATACGAAATTTCATTTTTGAGTAGAGGGGGAATATAACCTTCCAGTGTATGTCAGGATGAGATTGGTGAACACATTGGAAGTTTATGTTGAAAAATAACGTCAATGAAATCTTATGTTCAGTTATCACACCTCCAGGTGAATTTGAGTTCAGTTGACTTGTCTAATTATGTGAACGGCATCGCTGAATTGAAGATAGCGGCGGATTGATAACAAGCTCTAAACCCCGTGGTGTCTTGGAAATATTGGTAGACGATTAAACATCGTGGAAGATAGGGCAGGATTAAATACACATTCCTCAAGTAAAGTTTCTGAAATGCATGAACGGCAGAAAATATCAATGACAGAACGTTACTGAGGGCCATGAAATGTGCGAATAATAAGTTTATATGAGAGGGCTATACCTTGTACATCTAGTCTCGCACGACTCGACGATCGAGATGAATAAATGAAACTGTCGATTACTAACCTAAATACAAGGCGGCAATTATTAAATAAGTTCCTTTGCTAGTACAGCTGATTTATACAAGATCATTACGCATTATGTGTCAAATGTTTCCAATTGTCAAGAACATATGGGAGCTGGAAGCAGAGAAGAATTCTAAAAGCAAACCGTCTGCGATTATTATGTTGTTGTAGAATTTGCTTTTTTTGTCTCTGAGGAAGTTGACTTTCAATCTGTATCTTAGAAGGATCGGAAGCAAAAATTCGTAGGGAAAAGATTGTGTTGAAGAGATATATTAGCGTGATATTGGCATATTATAAACACTTATTATATTGTAAAACAAGATATCTTGTTATTGAAAGTGCAAAATGCAAGTGTATCAATTGAACTGTAAAATTGTATCAAAGTGTATAACTCTGTCCTAATTGATATCTCTAAGTTTCAGGTAACATGGAACCGTTAGTTATTGGTTATACATATGAGATGACTGCACGTATTAACATGAACAACTAAAATAGAGGGACCTCGAAGGATCTGGCCAGGAATGTGATGAACACGGAAGGTGACACTGTCGTGGAGCAACAACCCAGGATGAGTACTTGAATATCTTTTAAATGTTCCGCCACGTAGATGCTTATTTTAGATGTAGAGTAGTATTTATTTTAATGTCAATTTAAGACATGTTCAATTTTCAACTTGAAGACGACCGTTATTTGTTAATCATTGCGTTGTATTAATTATGATCGTTGCGTCTAGTGCAGTGAGTCAATCTACGTTGTGATAATATGCGATGGGTCGTGTAAGTTTCCTTTTAATATCTGCTAGCAAGGTTTTACGGAATGGTTTTTCGGCATCGAGGTTATTGGTATCGTAATGGTGTTACGGTGACGAGCATTAACCTAACTCATGGCTCAAAATACCCCGGAGGAGCTTAGTACTTGCGACGTGCGATTCTATGGTCTTCAAATATTATGTGCTCGTGCAGAAATGCGGTGTTTGATTATGGAAGTGTGATATTCTTGTGGTGATATGGTGTCAATGCGGCAACGTATTTAGTAGTTTTTGACGTAATTGCCTGAATAGATTATTCCTAAGTATTGTGAATTCATTGTGCATGACGATTTGTGCGACGTGATAAGGTGTTTGATACGGTAGGATCTTTGAGAATATGTACGTGGATAGAGAAATGTGGATGGTTATAGACGTGTCATTAGGATTGCGTATTTTATGATGATGTAATGTGAAGGTCCTGATGATGGCATTGGCGTTAGGAATTGTGTTGGTCATGCGTGAATTTTGATGTTGTTGTAATGAATGATTTATTTAGGCACGAGGCCGTATTTTAGAATAATGTTATAGAATTTTGCACTCACGAACACTAATAGATGGTCGTCACATTTATCCTATTTAAATATAAGATTGACCAGAGCGCACAGTATTAAGGGGACGTTTAGGATCTTCACAAAATAAACGATAACGTATAGATATTCGGTCATGTCGCAAAGGGAATATGATCTCCTATGGTAAGTAAATCATTTCTTTGCTAGTTGGATATTTTGTAGATCATTTGAGTTGACGCCTAGTGCTGATGTAGTTATTTCAGGCCAAACGTCGCAGCGGAATACGGAGGCGCAGAATCAACGTAGTTAGAGAAGGTTATCGTAGATATTGCAATGTCTATTGATGTTCTTTATCTAGGTGCAGTCTTCGATGAATGTTCGAGAGGATCGAGTCTGTCTTTTAAATGCATAATTTTGGTGGATGACATATTATGTTACGATCCTGTCTTTCAAACATTTCTCTTGCATTTATGATGATTTATGAATTTAGAATAACGGTGTTTTCAAGTTGCTAGGTAGACAGTTTACCGATAAATAGTGCGATGATTTAAATGAGAATGACGGAATATTATGAGATATTTGAGTAGGAACAGCATCCTAAAATGGACGATTCAATAACTCCCAATTATTTACTTCGAAATGCGCGATGGATAATAGATCTTTCACTGTAAGCCTTCAGCAGTGGGACACTTTGTCTCTTTTGTTTTTCGATTTTCTCTTGATTGACGATGTTATAATTTCTTTGTAACAAGAGCAAGAAGTTAGGTGATTATTTCAATTTTAACGTAACATTTATTCTTTCTATTTCCGTTTGTGTTGCTAATAATTTGATCATTATGTAACTGACATTCGAAGTTATTTTGAATCATTAAACGGAAAATCCTTCCATAAATGAAACATTTCACAGAGTTCTCATTTGATGTAGCGTAGGAATACTAGGATAGTTATTTAATTTAGGATAAAATGAAATGATGGTCAATGTATCTTGATGAATATGCCAATATCCTAGATCTTTTAGCATTCTGTTGCGGAATATTCACGTAAATTTTGGGCAGGAAATGATGATTACTTTCTACGTTTAAACCACACTGATAACAGTCCACTATATGAACCTGTGACCCGACTCGTCGGACTTGCACGTCCCTAGAGTGGAGGCTTCATGGATCTCCGACTGCTTTGCTTTGCCGCGGCGCTACCCAACACTGAGATACAGAAATTAATATGTACAAAAAGGTCACAGGGATGCTGTCAGGGCTCAATATATGGCTTCAGGACATACTATTGTAGTGTAGCAGTGGTACTTGGACTACTATGGGATCGAATTGGACTAATAAACGGGTTTTCAGTGAATAAAAGATGCGTTTATCCTGATATTTCAGACATTCTTTCTCCGATGCATTAAAAGGAATTGACCTCTCCATGGTACGTTAAAGAGATACAAACTTTATTTTTCCATATTTGGTATCGAGAAATTTAGTGGTATTTTGACGAGCGGACATTATGACTTCAGTTTTCCAACAGAAATCTGGAGGCCTATGGATTTAGCTACTTCTCGTAATGTTTATATTTGGAGATGGGCGATGTTGAGGTCACCTACCGTTAGGATTACATCTTCTGCTTCGAAAACCGTAAAAGTAGTTAGTCGGACGAAAAGCAAATAACATTATTAAGACAGATATTCTGCAAGGTCAAGGCAATCGTTTTTCATTGCTCGGAAACCAGTGACAAGCCTGATCCCATTACAAGGTTGTCCGATTCCCCACTGAAGGGTGGCCTTTTCACGAACACAGTTGAAAACAATGGGTGAGAGCCTTGACTAATACCTGTCTCAATCACAAGGAATCTAGAGTTTTTCATCTGGAATTTTACTTATGGATACGCATTGGTCAGATTTCGTTTGATGATGGAACGAGTCTTATTAACAACGCCCATCTCTTGGAGAATATAAAGAAGACTGAATCCATCGACTGAGTCATAGGTCTTCTTGAAATCAGCAGAAGTCAATACAAATGGTTTGGCATGAAGGGATGTGATTTTAAATGAAAAGATCTGTTCACTACAGGAGCAATTCTTATAGAAGCCGTCTTGATATGCACAAAACTTCGGGGCAGGAATAGGTTCAGTGCTTTCGACAGGATTCTATAGGCTATTGAATGAAGAGATATGCCTCTGTCGTTATTCAGATCTGTGTTATTGCCTTTTTATGTGGAGGATGTATAAGAGCTGATTGTCAATCCTTAGAAATAGTTTCTGATACCCATATATCATGAAAGAGTTCTAGAAGGAGGACGAAATTACGAATATTCCCTTAGGCTATATATTTTCCTGGCTGCTACTGTAACCCACGCCTACAAATAACGTCATTCTATTTACAAACCAGAAATTACACCACATGAGTGATGCAGTACTAATATTTCTCTAACATATTAATTTCTGTGTAATTTGGCTACAAGTAGAGTGCATGATTATACGCCTGTCTTAGTTCGGTTTACAAAAGCAGATACCCCATCCTGGCCTAAATACGTGAAGGGGACGACATTTGGGCTAACCTCCTTATTTATTAGTACAGTTAAATATGGTACTATCATTTCAGTATGTGTGTTTAAGACTGCGGAACGTAGTAACCTTCATTGAGATTAGTGAAGTCTACGACTTCTTTCCTCAATGCGCGTTGTTTACAGTGTTCGGACATAAAATGTTTGAATCGACTATTTTCATCAGGAATTTTAGTGGAGACGAAATTACGAACACTTTTCTTGCATGATGAGATACGGGAGCTGAATTTATATATATCATTTGAGGTAGGCACCTCATTTGCAAATAAAGAGATTTTGATTTTTTTGATTTTGAACTTTAGGAAGGATTCGTTTGTTATAACATTTGTTTCAGCATGGCGATAACACGTACAAAAGAATAGATGATTTAGCTTTTAATCATAGTAAATAGTGAACATTCATTTAATAATTTTACAATTCGTTTAATGATAGTTTAAATTTCAGTTAATTTACATTTAAATTATATGAAATTTCAATTTTAAGTAGTTATAATGCTCAGTATATTATGTTTATGCAGGTCTATAATTACATAATTTGGCATAATAGCAGCGTCATAGCCTGAGCCCCTCTATGTACAGTGATTAATTAATCTAATAATTAAAACTTAATATTTGTTTTTTCGTCTCGAATGGACTCAAAATTTACTGCACCGATATCGTTTAAAATTTCACAGTTTGTTCTTATTACTCCTCAGAGGGTTTAGGAAGTGGTTTGAACGAAATCGCATTTTACTATGAGTGGTTTTATATAATTAATTTAATTAAAAAGCCGCAACCAGATTTGTATTGATCTTGATGGACAGATTGTCGCTAGGCGACAGCGACTCACACTACGTCATGATTATGATGTATACAGGAGCACACCACCATGTTTTATGAAGTACCTTTCTAAAACTCCTCTTAAACCCCTGGAGCAATTTCAACCAAATTTGGTACAAGTATTATTTACTATCTGGAGACAAACACTGTTGGGCTGCGACACCCCCAGCGGCTGGAGTGGGAATGGGGTGGCATATAAAATATAATGTAGTGTCGAATCACCCCATAGGTTTTGGGGTCGCTGAGATGAATATTGACACTCCGGATGCCGCTTAAGTCCAAATTCAGCGCCCATCATCATAGAGGGTGAGATGAAAATGTCGAAAAATAACCGAGATTATAGACGGATGTGTGTATATTCCAGCATAGGTCTCTACCAAACGTAGTAAAAATATGACTTACTCTCTGGAAAAAAGTACTCTGGGGGCAAGACATCTGTAGCACTCCTAGGGGAGGGGGTGAGTTTTAAAAATAATCAAAAGCGACCGATATTACAGTCGAATCCATAGTTTTCGGGGTCGCTAAGATAAAATGCCGTGCAAGTCAAAATTCAGTCCCTATCGGAATGGGGGTTAGAAGGGGTGAAAAAGAAAATGTCCAAAATTACCGATATTTGTATTGAGTCTACAGTTTTCGGGCTTCATAGTGAAACCGTACAGTGTCCTGTACAGCTCATTGGAATTATAGGTGCCTTTCTACTTCATAAAAATCACTCCTAAAGGTCGCGTCATTGGTAGAAGTATGGGCTATGGGGATCGAGCGGCGTCCGGCCAGAATGGAACCCGCGAAAGAGCGCTTGGAAAACAAAGGGAAGACTGAGCAGGAGCCAAGCCCCCGCGAAAAGACCCTCTCAACTTGCAGAGAGAGCTAGAAGAGAACGCGATGCTGGAGTAGTCAGATACGCCCCGAGGTGTGGCTTAGCTTCCCAAAGTTCCAGACTAACATAAGGAACTTCCGGTTTTTTATGCACGTGTTACGGGTGCCAACGTTGGATTTTGGCGCGTAAAAATGGTATGATATTTTGATCCAGACATAGGAAAATTATGTGAGACACACAAATGAATAGAGCTGAATTTTCTGCGTTTCCCAGACAAAAAATATGTAATAATTTATTCAGGGGAAGAAATGAGGTCACCAGCTGTCCAGATTTAACATATTGCTAACACATGTGACGCGAGAGCATCATCCACGCCAAGAGTCGCGCTCAAAGATGACTCCACCCCCCAAGGGACGCTAATGAATTAATCAAAGGCGGGAAGCAAATTGCATAAAAACTGCCGATCGTAGGTCCAGCACGCCTTGCTCAAATGAAAGAGGAGTTAGAGGGCTACAAGATGCACTATTTAAATGTCTTCAATTCTTGGTATGAAAGGAGCTCTTGTCCTTAATGAACCGTGAACGTTTACGCCCCCAGGCTTCCGGCGGGGAAAATAATATAGGCCGGGCTGGCCATCGCAGAAGACAATTCTTTGTGGGTCGTTGAGAAGGGACAGTGTGTCCCGTGGTGCTCCAGTTTTACAGTCCGAACCCATTGACCGCTTACTAAGAGTGTTATTGTGTCCGTCGCGGCCGTGAAGTACAAAGCCTTTGTGAAGTGTAAACGGGAGGCCAAACGAGCCTAGGTGAATTGTCTCTGTGCCGCGTGTCAAACTAGTTAATCCGCGAGCATAATTTACAAACGAGTAGCGGAAGTCGGCTGGGACAATGCCGGCTTAAATGAGTCAGTGATATTAATAAATTGGTATCACCCAAAGTGTTACTCTGAATCAGGGTGCTCGAGTCTCGTGAGCCACCCGATCCCTGCTGTTAACGCGCCCGCCGTGATTTGAAAGACCTGCTTATTCGTGGTGTAAACTCTGGAAATAGAGGCCGTGTGACGAGTGGTGAAGTGTTACCCATTTTGGATTACTGTAAGATTTCAGCTGTGAACGAGTTCCCCAGGATGTCGGACTTGTATGGACCAGGGATGAAGGACTGCACGCCCGCCTCCAGCCCCGGGGTCATGCAGCACTAAACTCCACCATGGGTCTCCCGTGGAAGGAAAAACAACTGCCACCAAACAGATGAGTGATGTCCAAATCTAATTTCTTAAGCATGATAATGTAACCGGGGACAGGATTAGCTTTCTTTTGTAAATATCAAAATGTTGTAAGATAATGCATGTCCTAATATGGAAATTTTATTTATCTTTAAAATGTTGAAGTAAATTCAAGGCAGCTGAATTCCCGGACGACCCATTTTTTCTTAATGATTAGCTTATCTTGAGGGTTATTTTTAGTAATATGTAGAATGTCCTAGCAAATATGGGAACAAGGTTAGGAGAATATTTGAGTTCCCGTTAGGGGTGGCTGGAACAATAATGCTGGCGAGCAGGGAAAACCATGTCAAAATGTTGTTAGTTACTGTCCCATGTGGCTATCGTATATGCCGGGGAAACTCATGGGTCAGTCAGACAATGCATGCCTAGCTTACACATATAATCAGTGCATGTACAGCAAGAGAGAAGAAATCCCGACCGGGAGAGGTATATGCTGTGTTATTTAGGTAGTTGTGAGGGACCATGTGCGAGTCTCCCTTGATTTTGATTAATTGGCCAGAATTGTCTGAAGTGTTTTATTATTTTTTAATTTAATCTATAGCCGGGGTGAGACACAGAGGCAGGAGTCTCTAATCTTTGGTCAAAAGATTTAAATGTATATTTCCTGTGCGAGGAGCGAGGAGTATGGGAAAGGTTGACTGAGGAGTCATGAGAGCCCTATGCCCAAGGAAGGAAGATACGCGATATGAGACGGAATGAGAGGGCCGAATGCCCGAGGAGTTTACGATGAGATGAGTTAGAAGTGATCGTGCCCACAGTCGGCGTTCAGCGGTAATAATGAGTAGAGAGAGAATAAATGTGTATTTCTTGGGAACTCAGCGGTAAGATGATATAAACAAAAGAAATGGGCCAGGGATATATGCCCCGGCTGGCCATTGTAATTGAGAGGGGTCAAGAATCTGCCGTGGCTAATGAATGAGTGATGACTGTAGTAGCGAATGACCTTCCCTTCTTTTTTTGTGAGTGTTTGCTCCTCGCCCTTCACGACAGAGCTGGCCCCGCTGTGCTATTATAGTTAAGGTTTGAGGCTATGGGCCTCCCCCGTAAGTTACTGTTGTTTAAATGGTTCAGCTAAAACACTGCCGGCAATGATAATATCACGGTGATGTAGTGGGTAATTAATAAATGAGTAGGGATCTCCCCCAAATATCCGGTAATATGAGACTGTAGCTAGTCTAGGGATTCTCAGGAATCCACAGTACCTCTCGGTCGGGATTCGGCCTGTTCGACCGTGGATCAGAATGGCCCCCTTGAGCGAGCTGCCCCAAGCTTGCGCCTTGGGCCGGAGACAGTGATAACCATGCTGTTTCCTTCTAGGAATGGCTCTCCTTTATGCATGAAGTGTATATATATATATATCTGTATGTTTACTAATTAATGTGCATATATTTTTGAGTTCAAACAGAACCTTCGTACAACGTTGTGTGGTCTTGGTGATAGATGAGGAAGTCCGGGGTTTAGCTAAATGGTATGTGTGTTTGTCTGTGTATTATGCAAATGTTTCTTTTAATATGGTAATTATGTAGCTTAGGCCCCGGTTATTTTCGTGCTAAGAACAGGTAGTAATATGTGAGTAGGGACATCAGACCATCTCTCGGTGTGATCGACAGAATAATATAAAAATGTCATGAACGGTATGAACTAATGAGGAAAGATGAACGATAGCAATCGCAAAACCTCAATTACACCGTTATGCACACGACGCCCATGGGCGATTCATATTTTAAAGTGATCATTATTTTCTTTTCCTCCCATGTGCGGAGAGTTCATTGTATAGAGGTGTATCAATTTCTTTAATATGTCATATTTGAATAAATTAGTATTCGTAACCCCTATTTTATGATTCTTGGCATTTGTAGCAGTGCTAGGCAGTATCCAGTAGGCATTTGAACCCAGAGATCCTACTTTCATATTATCTACATAAGGCTCCATCTTAAGTATTTGTTTCTTTTTTTTCTTTCTTTCGAACGTACCACTCCCCAAGTGTTCATGCTGCCGGGCCAGCACAGAAAGTAGGAAGGGGAGCGGTTCGAAGATCGTTAAGCAATTCGACCCGCTCTTCAATCCAATCTCATCCGTAGGTGTTTACCCCGTTACGTGGAGGCATTCTTATCCGTGGGTCATCCATTCGAGGCCCGGAAGGGTGTAATAGCCTGACTGGTGACAGCCCAAGTGACAGTTGGAATCGCGTACATCATGTCTACTTCATGAAGCATATAACTTACTTTTATGTGATTGCAAGGATCAGCTACTTCCCTGACAATCAGGGTTCCCATAAGGAAATAATTTAACGCGAAATTATAATTCACACAAAGAGGCTTGAAGTTAAACACATATCAATTAATATAAATTTGCAAAAGTGTTCTTAAACCATCAGTCAACGCCACTATAAAGAAATCTACACAACAGTCTCTTCAAGGAGATAATACAAATCATGAAATTAAACATCAAAGAAAGTGCCCGAGCAGAGACGGGTACTACAGCTAGTTAATAAATATATAAAAATAAAGGAGCCCTTGTCAATTGAATAACATGACGTTTCTAACCGATGAATTTACGCTATCAATTTCAGATTATAAATCTTCCGTCTTGATATACAGATTTATCCTGGTATGTATCCCTATTTAAATATCTTATTACTAAATGAGTTAGCCGTTTGGATAAGGGTGCGCAGCTTTGAGCTTGCATTCGGGAGTTAGTTGCTTCCAACCAAATTGTCGGCACCCATGAAGACGACTTTCCGTGTTTTCCCATTTTCGCACCAGAAAAATGCCAGGGCTGTAAATTAAGGCCACCACCGCATGCTTTCCAATCTTAGCCCTTTCCTGTCCCATCGTCGATATAATACCGCTCTATATTGGTGTGACGTAAAGCAACTTGTAATGCAAATATTTTATTAGATATTAGAGAACGTAGCAATGTAAGTACGGCTGGTCTCATCCACTGTACGTGATCGTGATCGATTTACAAATATCAGAGAGGTACACAAAAAAGACCTTCGATAAATATGCTCATGTTCATGAAAACAGAACGCCTTGAAAGACTAGAGATAGGAAGTTCATATTCACAGAACATGTTCATTAGTATGTTCTGCAGAAATAATTAGCATTTCAGTCACCTATGTTCTGCATGTGTCCTGTTGCCTAGTAGGCAATGGGTCCTCCAAGGGCATTGATAATTTATTCCATGAGTGAAGACATCGACGCGTATGAGACGCGAATGGCGTCCATGCAGTCAACTGGTTCCACAGTTCATCTTTTGTGGTTGGCATTAGGTCACAGCGCCGCACCCGTCGTTTCACCATATCCCACACATTTTCGAATGGCGACAAGTTCGGTAATCGGGCGGGCCAGGGCAACATTCTGACATCCTGTGACAACAAGAAGGCACATGTGGTCGCGCGTTGTCCTGCTGAAATATGGCGTCTGGGATGTCGTGCAGAAAAGGTATGGCTACGGGTGTCAGGATGTCATTAACGTAGGTTAAACTGGTCGCACTGCCCTGGACACGCACCAACTGTGATTTGTTGTTGTACCCAAGGGCACCCTACACCATAAGGCCTTGAGATGGCGCTGTATGTCTTGTACGAATGCAGTCAATATGATGCCTTTTCCCCTGACCGCGGCGAACCAAAATGCGGCCATCATTTTCAAACAAACAGAATCTGGATTCGTATTAAAGATTATTATAGATGACATGGCTCTAGCCGGAATTAAGTTATCCAAGAGGTGGGCATGGAAGTCTTCTATAGAGAATCTATCAGCTATTGCTGTCACGGTTTTGTCCTAGAGGACGCCTACAGAAAAGGGGTAAATTATCTGGAGAATTTGCGACTGAAAGAGAGCAAATACCCAGGCATGATCTTGAAATTCGACTAGGAACCTTAGAAATGAAATTACATCACTAGTTGAATTAATCGAAAATTTGGATATTCCCTTAAGCAACATGACTAAGAGATGGGGCAAGCTGCTAAACCCTGGCGAAATAATAGGGGACGGCATTGGAGATTGAGATATTTCAAGAATGCATTACTCATAAAAAGGGTGGAAGTTGTTTTAGATGATTAGATGCTTGCTCCGATAGGGCCGACGTTTGTTGTGTAGCCACCGATTCCTTACTCTCAGCAGACCTACTAGAGTCCTCTTCTATAGTTAAGTTGACAGTTTGAACATGGCCACTTTTCCCACTAGCGATCCCTGGCAACGATTGACTGACCCTACTAGACATATAGGAAAGTTATTAAAGTATGAAGGCTTTCACGGCCGGAGTCAATATAATATAAATCTTCCGGGCTATTATGCCGTGGTCCACTCCTCTCGCTGTCGCTGGTGACAGCGGGGTACAGGAGAGCGTATCTACACGACGCCATAGAAGATGATTACCGCAGCAGTAGTCGAGACGTCTGGGAGAAGCGAGAGGAGTGGACCACGACATAATAGCCCGGAAGATTTTTATTATATATAGGAAACTAGCTTCCTTCGCATAATCATCCTTTAGTTTAAGAGACAATAGGTCCCTAGCTCTATTGTAAAAATGATAAAATCTTCCTTGAACACGCTTAGGATGATTAGTAGAGAGATCACTTATTTTGTATAATTTATAAAATTATAGTAGTATAATTGGGTGGTTCGGCGGCCTCCTCCTCCTCCCGCGGCGCGGGAAATTTGAATTCTGGCGGGAAATTTGAATTTTGGCGGGAGATTTGAATTTTGGCGGGAGATTTGAATTTGTAAACAAAGCCACGTGCTTTTTGACAGCTGTCATCGACAACAACGCATCGCTAACCTCACTGCTGCCATCTTGACGGGCCTAAACCTCAGTAGTGCCAACTTAACCTAACTAGCATGAGGTAAACAAACCCACGTGTTTTTGACAGCCACGTGCTTTTTGACAGACAACAACGCATCGCTAACCTCAGTACTGCCATCTTGACGGGCCTAAACCTCAGTAGTGCCAACTTAACCTCACTAGCGCGAGGTAAACAAAGCCACGTGTTTTTTGACAGCCACGTGCTTTTTGACAGATTTGTAAACAAAGCCACGTGCGTTTTGACAGCTGTCATCGACAACAACGCATCGCTAACCTCAGTACTGCCATCTTGACGGGAATAAACCTCGGTGGTACCAACTTAACCTAACTAGCTCGAGATAAACAAAGCCACGTGCTTTTTGACAGCCACGTGCTTTTTGACAGCTGTCATCCGCCATCTTTAAACTACAGAGCGCTGTGCTGCCCTCTTTAGATGTAAATTTCGTCACCTGTCATCGGCAGTGCTGCCATCTTGGCGGGCCTAAACCTTAGTGCTACCAACTTAACCTCACTAGCTCGAGATAAACAAATCCACGTGCTTTTTGACAGCCACGTGCTTTTTTGACAGCTGTCATCCGCCATCTTTAATCCATAGAGCACAGTGCTGCCCTCTTTAGCTACTTACCTTTGAAATGTGGTGGCGGATAATTTGAAAAATGCTTTTAGACAGCAGCCATCTTTGAGCGCCGTGCTACACTCTTTAGCTAGTTACCTTTGAAATGTGGTGGCAGGCAATTCCACATGACAGCAGTCATCTTTAATCAAGACAGCACCGTGCTGCCCTCTATGTGGTGGCGGCAAATTGGAAAATTCTACATGCTCTTGTTTGGAAACAAACTCACGCGCTTTTTTGACAGCCGTCATCCGCCATCTTTAATCAACAGAGCACAGTGCTGTACTCTTTAGCTAGATACCTTTGAAATGTGGTGGCGGCAAATCCCACGTGCTCTTGTTGGGAAACAAAGCCACGTGCTTTTTTGACAGCTGTCATCCGCCATCTTTAATCAATAGAGCACTGTGCTGCTATCATGCGGGCAATTTCGTCAGCTGTCATCCGCCATCTTTAATCCAGAGAGAACAGTGCTGCACTCTATGTGGAGGTGGTAAATTCCATGTGCTTTACAAACCTATGTGCTTTTCTGACAGCTGTCATCCGCCATCTTTAATCCAGAGAGAACAGTGCTGCACTCTATGTGGTGGCGGCAAATTCCACGTGCTTTACAAACCCATGTGCTTTTCTGACAGCTGTCATCCGCCATCTTTAATCTAGAGAGAACAGTGCTGCACTCTATGTGGTGGCGGCAAATTCCACGTGCTTTACAAACCTATGAGCTTTTCTGTCATCCACCATCTTTAATCTAGAGAGCACCGTGCTGCCCTCTTTGTGGTGGCGGATAATTTGAAAAAATTCTTTTCGACAAGCAGCCATCTTTAATCCGGAGAGAACAGTGCTGCCCTCTTTAGCTACTTACCTTTGAGGCGGTTAATTTGAAAAATTATTTTCGACAAGCCGCCATCTTTAATCCAGAGAGAACAGTGCTGCCCTCTTTAGCTACTTACCTTTGAGGCGGTTAATTTGAAAAATTATATTTAACAAGCTGCCATCTTTAATCCAGAGAGAACAGTGCTGCCCTCTTTAGCTATTTACCTTTGAGGCGGTTAATTTGAAAAATTCTATTTATCAAGCTGCCATCTTTAATGAAAAGAGCATCGTGGTGCTATCTTGCGGGTAATATTTTACGTCACAGCTGTCATCCACCATCTTGCATTGCTAACCTTAGTGCTGCCCTCTTTAGCTACTTACCTTTGAAACAAAAAATCTATTTGACAAGCTGTCACCCGCCATCTTGCATCGCAAACCTCAGTGCTGCACTCTATGTGGTGGCGGATAACTTGAAAAAATCTTTTTGACAAGCAGCCATCTTTAATCAACAGAGCACCGTGCTGACATCTTTAGCTACCGCCATCTTACATCGCTTACCTCGCTGCTGCACTCTATGTGGTGGCGGTAAATTCGAACAAGTTTAATCACGCATCGGGAAAGCTAGAGTAAGCACGTGCTGCAGTTATGACGTCATTGTGCATGTTTAAACCCGTTCGTTGACTAAAAGCTTTAGTCTTCGAGAAACAGTGATAGAGTGTGGAGTGCAAACATGACGAAAACATTAATAGTTGATGTGCAAGGCTTTAAAGTAAACGGAAACAAATTTGTGTTTAAAGAGGTGGCTGTGTTAGATTGCAGTGTGTTGTGGGCACCAAAACTTGTTAGTTTAGTATTTAGTCCACCCTTCCCTTACTGTTTGCAAACAGATGAAGATAAAAAGCAGACTCAGTGGATTGAAAACAATTTAGGTTTGAAGTGGGGAGAAAAAGGAATACCTTATCGTTTTCTACCTTTAATGATGAATGCACATTTGTCAAGAGCAGATCTTGTTCTTTTAAAGGGTTGTGAAAAGAAAGAATGGTTGCGTGAGTTTCTACCATCATCATGTGAAGTTATCGACATGCATGAATTGGGGTGCCCATCATTTAAAACTCTTCCGAAAGAGCATAGCAGAGAAACAAGTAAACAGTCATTACAACATGTATGCATGCTCTTTGATTGGTTGTGTCGCAGTGCATGCCGGGAAGTGAACAACATATGTAAAGTGCAGTGTCGAAATAACCTTAGTGTAAAAGAAACATTTATAGAGTAAAGACATCATGTCATTTCTAACAGATACTAAGTGTAACGCAGTTGAAAAGGCGATCGTAAAGTTTTATGCATGCAAAAAGAAACTAAACACTTTTACTGAAGAAGAGTTAAATGCATTACCAAAGGCATTTTTGGTTAATGTAGCTGCGAATGCTGTAAAGAAGATTTGGGAAAAGGTGCCTCGTGAGTGGACTCAAGATCCTGTTTTGTCAGAGCTTCAATCGTGTAGTTTACATCATGAACACGTGAGTTTAGCTAGAAGACCTTCTGTGAGACAGTGCCGTACATGTCAACTAATTAAACTGTATCACGGACCTAAAACTAACGAGTTGTCTTCGCTTATAAACACTTATCATGGCTGTGGAGAGAGTAAACAAGGAAAGGGTGAAGAAACGTGCTGGGAGAAAGATGAGGAAGCATGTTGGGCGTGGACTCATCAATAGAGTGATTGATCTTCTTTTCTTCGTGCTTCATCTCCCCTGCGGCCCTAGAACACGTTCGCCTGACACGTAGTTACATGCTGCCTGCGTGTAGCTGTTAAAATCTGCTTCGTAGAGTTATGCCGTGTGTGTGTGTGTGTGTGTGTTATTACGTAGTGCTTTAGCTGCTCAGAAGAATATAGCAGCACTTGTCGTTGTTGGTGCAATAAAACGAAAACTGAGTGACAAAGACCGTAAAATAAACATAGGATAAAAATGCATATATTCTAAAATAAATATGAATTGTCAAAACATATTACAGGTGTTGTTTAATCCTACAGCATGTCCTAGTGACTTAGAAGAAAGGAAACGTAGAGGATTAAAAGAAAACACACATAAGATTTAAAGTACATCCTCTTTATTAATCCATGAATTAAAGCTGTTATTAAAACCGAGCCATTTAACATACAGTTTATTGCCACGACGTCGAATAACACGTTCAACTAAATAGTGATCAGGATATTTTGTTTTCTGCAGTTCTTCGATGTAGAATCCTCCTTCAATAGGCTGTCCTCTGAGATCGCGAACTAAATACGTAACTGGATTAGTAAGCTTAACACTTCTGATTTGAAAAAATTCAGTGCTCCAGTTAGGTGTGTATCCTTTTGCAAAGATAGACTTGTGTTTGCTGATGCGAACGAAATCACCTTCCTTAAAGCGATAGCGACGTGGATCAGCTGATTTAATTACCAGATGAATAGCATCTAGACGAGGTGTATTCTTTGTAACAAGACGTGGCTTTGTTCCGATAATGCGATGAGGTGTATCGTTGTAGGTAGATAAAAGTCTAGGTAGCAGATCAATCCAACGATATGAACCTTGCGCTGTAAATTCTCGCCACATCATTGTTTTGAGTGTACGATTAAAGCGTTCTACAACACTTGCCTTGAGATTGCTGAACGTAGAGTAGTGTTGAATGGCAAGTAACTTGAGGTAAGAAGAAAAATCCTTGTTGTAAAACTCTTTACCTTGATCAGTTTGAAGAAGCCTTGGGCAGCGTTTCGATTCTTCAACAATATGTTTAAATGCTTCTTTAACTTGAGCTGCTGTTTTAGAACGCACGGGTTGTGCAAAAGCGAACTTTGAGTACACATCGATAACAGTAAGTAGATACTTATACCCCTTATTACTAGAGGAATATGGAATCATTTCTACTAAGTCTGCTTGCCAGAGATCATCTTTTCCTCGTGTAATAACGCGTCTGTGACAGTAGGTGCGACGTGCTGGTTTATGTAACTCATGTGCGAGGTTTACCTTTACAGGTGAGATCTTCTCTTGACGGGCCATTACAAAATAATACCGGCATAACGTAGTTCTCTTTCTATTTCTAGAATTTCTGATCCGTGAGCAGTGTGACCAGCCTCTTGCGATGCTCTTAAAAGTTGTAATCGTTCAACGAGTAAGTTTGGGTCATTCCAGTATCTTACATCCACATACGGCAACAAAGGCTTGTAGATAACGTCTAGACTACGTGCAGTCGGAAACAGCTTAGAAATAAACTCACGATACTTGTAACTCTTATTCGCATTTACAGCTTCTGTTCTCCTGTAATTACGTCGTGTTGCATCAGTAGCAAAAAGTATTGCTTTATACTTTTTAAGATCATCTTGTAAAATTATATCCTTGTCAGGTATTCGTGAGAAAAGAAGTTCTAAGAGTCCTTTCGTAGGTTTATAGGTAACACCTTTTACAATGAGTTTGTTGCTATTAATCTTAACATTTGAATTTCCTATCCGGAAACAGTCATCTTCGTAGCGAATACCATAGGTAGTGTCAGTTTGTCCTGTAAAACGTTTTTCTATATAAGGTGCAAAGAGAGATCCATAGGTATCTTGAATAAAAGTTCTAAACTGATTGCGATACTCTGGTGTAATCATAACCTCAGACAAAGATGGTAGATTTTGCGTCGATGTAGTAGGTGTTTCTGCAATAAAATCTGTAGTTAAAAACTCAACACGCTTAGATGGTGATGTATCATTAAGTTCTTCTTCTTCTTCCTTATCTTCCTCTTCTTGATCTACATCCTGCTTCTTCTCTTCCGTATCTTTTTCATGCTTTTCTTCTTCTTCATGCTTCTCTTTATGATATGATGTTTGCATAGAAGCAAAACTTGAAGTAGACTGCGGTAATGAAGTAGAATTAAAAATGTCTTTGAGTGGTGTACTTAGTTGTGTTTTTAAAAATAAATCCGTGTCTGCTTGAATACGTTTAAGCTCTTTAAATTTCCGTCGAATATTGTTTCGAGCTTGGATGATATGTTTTGTGATCTCCTTGCTAGATGTTAACATGATGGTGGTTTTTAATCAAGTAGTTACTGTAATTCTGTGTTAATGCATATAAAATGATCGAAACCCATGCGATATCGTCCATGCTGTACATCACTTTCTTTATTAATAACTAAAAAGCTGTAACGGTGTAATGACCAACATTTAGCACACATACGTTTAAAGTCATCGAATGTCATATCAGTGTTAACATGATCGTTATACACATGTCGCATGTTGCGCTCATCTTGCCGAAAAAGCACAATAAGATTTGCGTTGTCGCGTATCAACTGCTTAGGCACACGAGAATAGGTTTGGCACAAATAGATGCAATCAACATATTTATGTCGACCCATACTAAAGAATGCACGAATAACGTTTTGCTGTTCTGTTGCGACATCATCAAAGATCATTAGAGAATTAGGAAGCACATCGTCTGGTGATGGTACTTGCTCATGTGAATTAAATTTAAAATATCTTATTCCATCTTTAACTAGCTCGTGCATTACAGTTTGTAGAATAGTATATAGCGGCTGATAGAGTGACTTTGCGAAAACGTAAATATTCTCGAAGCGTATACCATTTACAGAAGTAAACAGTGTGAGTAAAAGATTTGTTTCACCGCATCCCGACGGACCTGATATAATACATCGAACAGTAAAAGGAAACAACGTTCCATGACGTTTTCTTGTAGTTGTACTAGAACTAGGTAAGAGATGTGGTACAATGTCGGTAACAGGTAGCGTGTCTTGCTGCTTTATAGTCTTCATGATAACTGAATCATAAAGTACGTAATAGTAATATATATTGTGCCCTACTGCACTATTAAGTTCCGTCCAGGCGAAGGCCGGTCTCGAACCCAGAGTACAGTAGTGAACGAACTCTCACAGACGTGAGCTGGTGCACATAGTCTTACCTGAACACTGTCCTCTTCAATCAGCCGGTAGAGCGCTCTTCTCAGGATAACATGGGTATAATGGGGCAACATAAAGATAAAACACTAGGACATGTGCCTCCTCAGGTAAGAATTCGACTAAATAAAAAATTTAAAATAAAATATCTAACAGAAAACACCGCTGCATTCCAAGTTTAACAAATAGGGATTTATTACATAAAATTGAATTATTTACAAATAAAAGATCATTTCAATATGAGATGGAAAAATGACGCTGAGCCGATGACTATCATTTCACTGCCTTCACAAAAACACGTGAATCTGCAACAAGCATGTAACCATAGTGTAAGTCACGAAGTTTAGAAAGATGGATATCTGCTTAATGACACAAAAACAATGATTCCCTTAAAATTTTACAATGCCTCGCGCCGTCGAACCCCGGTGCAAACAAAAATCACCACAAAATTTACAATGACCTGACACGGTCACGAACCCTAGTCCTATGACAGGTAAGGTGTCCAAGATACCTATGCAAACAATATCAAAGATCCAATCAACACATACAAGGGTGTCAGTATAAAATGGGCCAGTGTTAAAATCTTACGTAAACAAATAGGACATAAAACAAATCTCTCTCTGCTTTCAGAACAAGAAGGTCGTTTCTTCCCCTTCTGGCATACTTGAAATACTGCAGACGACCAACACACCCGCCTGTGACGTCAAGCTCAATGACCTCCATTCTCACCCCTCCACATGCGGCAGTTCCCTAATTTACGAGCTCAAACGGGAAGACAGGCTAAAGTCTTGCCTTTCAAAGAACACTTCACGTAGTCAGCTGTTAAAGCCCTCATTTAAATATACCTGGGCTATCTGCCCTTGTCTTCATACTTCAGCAATCTCGCTCATCTTACTTATGCCTCTCATGGGCTAAATCCTGGTGCTACAAAACACTAATCATTAAGCGATCGTCACATTGCCATACTTGGCATTTCCAAAATATACTCAATAAACTCTCAATGGTTGGGCTCTCTCAGGCCGACTGCAAATCTTACTTTTGCCTCTTATGGGCTCCAATCTCTTAATACCTGGACTCGCTCGCTCTATCAATGAATCTGGGTGAATTACTGGTCACGACTTGGTCATAATTATACACTTCTACGTCTGCAGAAACAAATGCCTGAATGTGATCTAATAAAAGTACCTATCTGTAGACTAACCTCCTATGCCCAACTGAGTTCGATCAGACCCTTACACAAACATGTACTTCAAAATAACGCAATCAAAATGAACTATAAATTCGCTAACAAGGACTCTACAAATAACATCTACCTTAAAGTACGGGGTTCGAGTTTGAGGCCTAGCTCTATATTACAAGGGAAACTCTCCTATTAACACAAATATGCTGACTGACGGCCCCCATATTCCTATCTAAATTTAAATGACATGCTTGAAACAGAATTGGAAAGCTCTGACCTTAAAATAGAAGACATAGCGGAGCGGCCATCCCTGTGGACCACTGGATCTACCACATTCTGATAGACTGCCGGGCTTGCATCAGATACTGTTGACCATTTGGAGACATTCTTGCTGGTGTGGCGTCTTCGTACAGCTCCCTCTGTAGTCGGAAGGTGTCCTCTTCGATGTTGTGCTGGTCAGGTGCTCCCAATGTTCCTGGCTCGATGCCCGTTGTTGTGTTGGCTTCAGCTCCTGGTTGTGGCTTCTTTGGAATGATGCTGTCAAACACTCGTTCTGACTTGATGCTGGGGTAACTGAAAATAAATTCATATATTACAGACTGTCCAAACTTGATGCCTGTCTTCACAACTAGCGTGTCTCACACGTTACACTGACCAAGTCTCGTTCAGAGTTTTAACCTGGTACACAAGAGTTTCTTTACTACTCTCCGTCACTGTTCTCTCACCCTATCACACGGACAACATATAGTTTTAGAATTCCTAACCTGAGCCAATATTAATACTAGCCTTTCGTCCGTCATACTTTGACCTCACAGAAATATGAAGCTCCTAGTTCATTAGTCTCTTATAAGCAGTACCTCATCTCCCCATAGCATAATCTCACAGATAAAATCTTCAATTCATCTGGATATTCAAGTTGATTACTTACATCTTTGCAGAAATAGCAGTACAGGTAGTCGGCGTAGCTTGAAGACAAAGCGTTGTTCTCAGTACCAACACGCCGTATGACGATTCGTTCCTGCAGCCTCTCGTTCCAAGAATGACTCTGATATGCCCTGGCGGCCTTAATTTATAATCCCGGGTGGCGTCATCAAGCCACTTGGCTGCGTGCAATCTTAGCGTGCCCGGGAAAATTTTCCCGCATTAATTATCATGAGCGCAACTTAGCGAATGCATTAATTAATGCAGTCCTAATGCCTATCAAAATAAAGCAGAAATAATACAGGTTGCAATTCTTGCCTCAAATCCAATGCAACTCTTCTGTAACCAAAGATATTAATTTATTTCATTCTTCCCTCCTAGAATAAGTTTAGCCGGGAACTGGAAGAGCGTCCCCAAGCTTCATCAAGAGGCTTCGCTTTGGACATAACTCCTTCTAATGGGTTCTGGAGATTTCTCATAATGACGCTCGCACTCACTTCACATAAGAACGCTTCTTCTGGACCCCTTTATGACATATACTGTAAGACATCGGCTTCGTGGGTGGCCTAGTATTATTCCAATATCCAATACTCAAATTAATACAATTGCTCCTATGAACAGACTGGTTCATAGCCCCCCGTGAACGACAAAATAAAATTTTGTGAAGAATTTTATTTTCCCAAATTCCAAGATCATTTTCTCATTGCAATTATATCTGCTGTCAATATTCAAAACTTCAGGGCATGGGACTATCTTCAGCTACAGACATGATAGCCTCCCTATCCTTCCTAACTTGGTAATAGGCATCCAGCAGAGCTAGAAATCTCCGGTGGTTACTCTCGCAGTCTTGACACTCTGTTTCTTTGCGCTGTTCAGCTCGCTGTTTCTGGTCGCCTGGAGAAATCATATTCACTTCTCCTTCTTCTTCTTCTTCTTCACCATTGGGTATCTCTGGTTGTTCTTCTTCGCTGTCATTTCCATCTTCTTCCGGAATGATAACCTCCTCTCTGGCAATATTTTCGGTCTCTTCGTCCTCAGGTTCTTCTTCTTCTTCTTCTTCTTCGCCTCCTTCTTCTTCTTCTTCTTCTTCTTGATTGTCTAATTGATATTGGCCGGGTTGGAAAAAGGGCTTAAGGTTTGATGAGTTAAAGACCTTAGTCACTGTAGCGTCCAAGCTTTGTACCTTGTATGAGTTATTTTCATAACTATGAATTACTCTAAACGGTCCAGTGTATAGCTCCGCGAACTTATGGTAGTATCTCTCCGTCGGGTTAGAGACAGTGGGTGTCTTAACTAACACTAACTCGTGATCTAGTTGCGGATCCCTATTAAATTCATCTTAAATTCTCTTCATTCGTCATGATGTTCAATTAATATAATTCATAAAATAAATTTATAACTACTGGTTATCATCAGTTTTCTATTTACATTCCTACTTATATACAGTGGTGTTTATCTAAAGGGCTCTTCTATTTGCCAAACTTACAGAAGTTCCCTGTCTCACGTCCATTTCGCAACTTTCTTCACACCCTGTCTCATTCATGCGGCCTTCTAGCCTGCAGAGGTTCCTGGCATTACGTGTTTGTTTCCTTCTGTAGTTAGAGAGGTTCCCTCTCTCTGTTCCGCTCTTCCTCTTGTGGAGTAAGAGACATTCCTTTCTCTCGGTTTTCCAGTCACTTTTCTTCCGCCTTATTTCACGACATGCGGAAAGCCACCTCTTCGCAACAGCACGTTTTCTCCTCAACTGTTCCACGTAGCTTCTCGGTTCAAGAATTCGTCCCTCTTTCATATCTTCTTTTCGCCGCTTCTTCTTTCTCTTGATGGTTCCAATCTTCCACCTACGGCGTATTCTCACTTGTTTCCCGAACCAACCAAACTGGTATCGGTATTTTTGGTTCTTCTTGCGTCTCTTGTATGACTTAGTTCTCTTTCCTTCATTTCGCTTCGAATGCTGGTTATACCATTGTTCATCTCTTTCATTACCGGCTGCTATTTCTTGAAGATACTTTCCAACCGTTTCCCTTTGATTATTTTGTGCGTTCCCAGTCGGGTCTCCCATTTCTATTTGTCCAGAAATCCCATTAACGTTGTTCGCTAATTTCCTTCCTATATCATCGGCCTCGACCTTGGATGCTGTCACACATTCCAGACTCTCTTCTTCTACCGCAGAATTTACGAGGTCTTCGCCCTCCGAAGTCGTCGCGTAGTACTTGAGCTCAGCCCCTTCTGACAGGACTATGGCTATGTTGCCAGATCTCTGCACAATGTGATTCTTGAACTGCTCTTCTTCTCCTTCCTGTAGCCAAACCAAAGTTGCCGTTTCCCCAGCTTCCTTGCTTGTTGTGTCATTCAATCCTTCTTCTGAGGCTACGGTAATATTCTCGTTTCCTGGTGTATCTTCCCTTTCTGCTTCTGCCTCCTGAACCATTGGACTGTTTGTATCAGATTGCTCCATTCGCATCACTTCATTTTCGGGCGGTTCAACCGGTGAATCAGACTGCTGAACTTCTGTGATAATTTCCTCCTCGGGCACCTTATCGCCGACTTTACCTTCCTTATTCTCTTCCGTGGTTTGCTCTTTCCTCCCAACTCCTTCTCGAGTCCTCGCCTCCATACTGTCGTCTACTTTCTGCTCTATTTTTTCTAGCCTCGCTTGCGTATGGTCTATGCGATCTATCGCTGCTACCAGGTCTTCTTTAACGGTTCTCAGTTCGGACTGGGTCTCCTTATCTTTTTCTTCCATGCGCTGTTCTATTCCCTCGATACTATTCTTTACTTCCTGAATTTGCTTCTCTACCGTTCTGTGCGATTCTTCCATCTGTTGACTTAACTTCTCGGTCGTGGTAACACAGCACAGCCGTACATTCTCTATTTTAGTATCTAATTCTGCTATGGTTTCCCTAGTTGCTTCATTTTCAGAGGCCAATTGCTCCAAACGAATGCTAGTGTGTTCCCTTAGCTCAGTTATTTGGTTAGCTACCCGTGTTTCGGCGCGTACTACTTGTTCGGTCACCTTTTCTTCACACTCCGCGATTTTCTCCGTAAGTTGCTCGGTTACGTGTACTTTAAGTTCTTTTATCTGATCCGAGTTAGTAATTTCTTGTTCTTTAAATTGTGCACTGACTTGGTCGTTCAAACGTTCACCAAGCGCCACAAACTGTACCTCGCTTTTGGCACCCTGTTCCGTCAATAGCTCACGATTCCTAGTCACTTGTTCGTTCAAACGTTCACCTATATCTTCCCTAAGTTCCTCTTTAAGCGCCACAAATTGTTCTTTCATCTGCTCACTGAGTTGCCTCAGCACCTCTCCTATGTCTACCGACATTCAACGCACTTGTTATAAAGTCCGGCGGGAAAAGCCGCTCCGTATGTCCTCGATTAAATTTCAAATACTATAAATTTCCTACTCTTTCTAATTTATCAAAATGTTCCTACTGCTAAACTCTCGAACTTTCAAAGCCTAAATTGGCTACCTCAATCTAATAACATGTCATTCAACATAGGGTAACCGTCAGTACAACACTATGATACAAAAATGTATACACAACACAAACATAAAATTCTCCCACAAAATGTCATAAACCAGCAAAAACTACCACATGCACAAATCCCAGCTATCCGATTATACACCTGTAAAACACAACACCTTGCAGGTCAAATCCCCGCACGAATATCATCCATCACTTCAAGACAACCACAAAATCAGCACATCCTCGCTAAACACCACCAACAGCAATATCCATAAACTAATGGTAAGATCAAAGACAGAACATCACAAAATACCTCTCTGAACTGGCAGTCATTCAACCTCACAAGTTTAACAACATACTCCAAATATATCACCAAGCTAACAGTACAGATCACAGACCAAACTTGGTATACCCGCACAACACGTAATTGAATGCAGCTGTCATAACATATGCCTGAAATCCAGCCTTGCACGACCTTTATTTACCAAATATCAGGTCCTGCCTTTATAGATACACATAATGACCTATAGCCCTATTTCATGGGGAGAATCAACAAAATACCACTTGGTTGTGTGAGCTCGTTTACACAAATATCAAGCATCACCTGACGGCATAATAAAATAAGCTGTATGACCCTCCTTACTGCAATATCGGGTCCTCCGTTAGCCACACCAAGTTCACAATGTAGACAAAGGCGCTCTGGTCCCTTTTACTGAAATATCGGGCCATTCGTTACTCGTCGTCATTAATACTATGGCGCTATGGTTAGCCCTTTACGGAATTTCGGCCACCACGTTGCTCGGCGCCATTAATACTATGGCGCTATGGCCTAATGAGCCCCTTTTTACTAAGTTATCGAGCTCCACGAGTATTGGGCGCCATTAATACTATGGCGCTCTGTTTACACTGTCTGGGTAGCCCTCATTACAGCAAAATCGAGGCCCCACGATGGCTTGCGCCATTAATACTATGTGCCCTACTGCACTATTAAGTTCCGTCCAGGCGAAGGCCGGTCTCGAACCCAGAGTACAGTAGTGAACGAACTCTCACAGACGTGAGCTGGTGCACATAGTCTTACCTGAACACTGTCCTCTTCAATCAGCCGGTAGAGCGCTCTTCTCAGGATAACATGGGTATAATGGGGCAACATAAAGATAAAACACTAGGACATGTGCCTCCTCAGGTAAGAATTCGACTTAAAAAAAATTTAAAATAAAATATCTAACAGAAAACACCGCTGCATTCCAAGTTTAACAAATAGGGATTTATTACATAAAATTGAATTATTTACAAATAAAAGATCATTTCAATATGAAATGGAAAAATGACGCTGAGCCGATGACTATCATTTCACTGCCTTCACAAAAACACGTGAATCTGCAACAAGCATGTAACCATAGTGTAAGTCACGAAGTTTAGAAAGATGGATATCTGCTTAATGACACAAAAACAATGATTCCCTTAAAATTTTACAATGCCTCGCGCCGTCGAACCCCGGTGCAAACAAAAATCACCACAAAATTTACAATGACCTGACACGGTCACGAACCCTAGTCCTATGACAGGTAAGGTGTCCAAGATACCTATGCAAACAATATCAAAGATCCAATCAACACATACAAGGGTGTCAGTATAAAATGGGCCAGTGTTAAAATCTTACGTAAACAAATAGGACATAAAACAAATCTCTCTCTGCTTTCAGAACAAGAAGGTCGTTTCTTCCCCTTCTGGCATACTTGAAATACTGCAGACGACCAACACACCCGCCTGTGACGTCAAGCTCAATGACCTCCATTCTCACCCCTCCACATGCGGCAGTTCCCTAATTTACGAGCTCAAACGGGAAGACAGGCTAAAGTCTTGCCTTTCAAAGAACACTTCACGTAGTCAGCTGTTAAAGCCCTCATTTAAATATACCTGGGCTATCTGCCCTTGTCTTCATACTTCAGCAATCTCGCTCATCTTACTTATGCCTCTCATGGGCTAAATCCTGGTGCTACAAAACACTAATCATTAAGCGATCGTCACATTGCCATACTTGGCATTTCCAAAATATACTCAATAAACTCTCAATGGTTGGGCTCTCTCAGGCCGACTGCAAATCTTACTTTTGCCTCTTATGGGCTCCAATCTCTTAATACCTGGACTCGCTCGCTCTATCAATGAATCTGGGTGAATTACTGGTCACGACTTGGTCATAATTATACACTTCTACGTCTGCAGAAACAAATGCCTGAATGTGATCTAATAAAAGTACCTATCTGTAGACTAACCTCCTATGCCCAACTGAGTTCGATCAGACCCTTACACAAACATGTACTTCAAAATAACGCAATCAAAATGAACTATAAATTCGCTAACAAGGACTCTACAAATAACATCTACCTTAAAGTACGGGGTTCGAGTTTGAGGCCTAGCTCTATATTACAAGGGAAACTCTCCTATTAACACAAATATGCTGACTGACGGCCCCCATATTCCTATCTAAATTTAAATGACATGCTTGAAACAGAATTGGAAAGCTCTGACCTTAAAATAGAAGACATAGCGGAGCGGCCATCCCTGTGGACCACTGGATCTACCACATTCTGATAGACTGCCGGGCTTGCATCAGATACTGTTGACCATTTGGAGACATTCTTGCTGGTGTGGCGTCTTCGTACAGCTCCCTCTGTAGTCGGAAGGTGTCCTCTTCGATGTTGTGCTGGTCAGGTGCTCCCAATGTTCCTGGCTCGATGCCCGTTGTTGTGTTGGCTTCAGCTCCTGGTTGTGGCTTCTTTGGAATGATGCTGTCAAACACTCGTTCTGACTTGATGCTGGGGTAACTGAAAATAAATTCATATATTACAGACTGTCCAAACTTGATGCCTGTCTTCACAACTAGCGTGTCTCACACGTTACACTGACCAAGTCTCGTTCAGAGTTTTAACCTGGTACACAAGAGTTTCTTTACTACTCTCCGTCACTGTTCTCTCACCCTATCACACGGACAACATATAGTTTTAGAATTCCTAACCTGAGCCAATATTAATACTAGCCTTTCGTCCGTCATACTTTGACCTCACAGAAATATGAAGCTCCTAGTTCATTAGTCTCTTATAAGCAGTACCTCATCTCCCCATAGCATAATCTCACAGATAAAATCTTCAATTCATCTGGATATTCAAGTTGATTACTTACATCTTTGCAGAAATAGCAGTACAGGTAGTCGGCGTAGCTTGAAGACAAAGCGTTGTTCTCAGTACCAACACGCCGTATGACGATTCGTTCCTGCAGCCTCTCGTTCCAAGAATGACTCTGATATGCCCTGGCGGCCTTAATTTATAATCCCGGGTGGCGTCATCAAGCCACTTGGCTGCGTGCAATCTTAGCGTGCCCGGGAAAATTTTCCCGCATTAATTATCATGAGCGCAACTTAGCGAATGCATTAATTAATGCAGCCCTAATGCCTATCAAAATAAAGCAGAAATAATACAGGTTGCAATTCTTGCCTCAAATCCAATGCAACTCTTCTGTAACCAAAGATATTAATTTATTTCATTCTTCCCTCCTAGAATAAGTTTAGCCGGGAACTGGAAGAGCGTCCCCAAGCTTCATCAAGAGGCTTCGCTTTGGACATAACTCCTTCTAATGGGTTCTGGAGATTTCTCATAATGACGCTCGCACTCACTTCACATAAGAACGCTTCTTCTGGACCCCTTTATGACATATACTGTAAGACATCGGCTTCGTGGGTGGCCTAGTATTATTCCAATATCCAATACTCAAATTAATACAATTGCTCCTATGAACAGACTGGTTCAATATATTAAACGAAACAAGAGGCAACGGTTAGTTTATGATTTGCTCTTGACTAGTAAAGTCGTGTCCAGCATGGTGAAACAACGATATCCAAACGACATGAAGAAGAAGAAGAAAGTAAAAACTGTTGGATGGAAAGATGTTATAAAGGCTGCGCAAAAAGCTATTCGAGGGGAATACAATCCTCGTGTAGCTATTACTAAGGCGTTACGCGCAGCAAGAGCGAGAATTTCTCCAAAGTGCAGAGCAATATTTAGTAAACGTGCGCGAATTATTCCTGTACCAAAACGAGGAGGATTTCTTTCTGCGCTGTTTGCTGGCTTAGCAGCTTTAGGGTCATTGCTAGGTGGTGCTAGTGCTGTAGCGAGAACTGTCAAAGCTGTAGAAGAAGCGAAACAACAGTTGAAAGAGAGTGAACTTCATAACAAGACGATGGAGGCAATTGCGTTACGAGGCAAAGGTGTGAACATGAAACTAGCGCCATACAAGAAAGGGCTTGGTATCTACATTTCTCCAAAAAACGTCTACTGAATGCACTGCCATATCGAGCTCTAACGCATGATGAAGTTTTTACTTTTGCTAAACAACTAGGAATTCATTTTTTTCGAGGAGTGTATATGCGCGATCAACTACCAGCACGTCCACGTGAACGTGAAAGTGGCGTAATTAACTTGGACGACAGTCGTGGACCTGGAACTCATTACGTTGCTTATGTAAAACGTAAATCTAAAGTATGGTATTTTGATAGCTATGGAGATTTACCTCCTCCTTTTGAGCTCATACGTTATTTCGGAAGCAGTGCAGACATTGTTTACAATAAAAACCGTCTGCAAAACTTTAATGCACGCATGTGCGGACGATTATGTCTTATGTTCTTATATCAAACCCAGACAGTAGAGAAAGTGCATTAGTGTCTACGTGATGACGATTTGCTGTACGTGGAGAAGGACCTGAAACAACCGTCTATTTTAATCCACCAATCGAACTTGGTTATCAGCCGCATAGTCTTGGACTAGTATCGTTTGAAAGCTACAATAAAATCTATAATGTGCGTGATGGTTTAAACAAGTTCTATTACGATGAGTATGTGCTAACACTACCCTCAGGTAGTTATACAGTAGATGATATTCACGACTATATTGAAAGTACGTTAATTGATCAGTTTGGGGAAGATAGTTTTAGTAATCATAATTACAAGTTCTCAATCACTATAAGCAACATTACACATAAATGTGTTATTGAATCATCATTTAAGATTGACTTCAAATCACAACCTGATTCGATTGGCCCACTGCTTGGATTTTCATCGAGGGAGCTCCTACCGAACGTACGTTACGAGTCTGATCAACCTATAAAACTCTTCGATGATTATAATGTGAACATTACTTGTAATATTATTACAGACTTGAATAGTAATCTACAACCTTCGCACGTCCTGCACGACTTCATTGTTACAGAGGAACGTGGATATACCATTTGTGAGAAACCATCAGTAGTTCTTTATCATCCTGTGTCTGTAAAACACATTAGCAACATTACTCTTAGACTTGTAAATAAACATAATCAGCTTATTCATTTAGATCAGCACGCGTACGTAGCTTACAAACTACATCTTAAACCAGTATGAAAACCATCTATAAAACACGGTGTACATTCCGAAGACATACTACATGTGTGCAGAGACTCATCGAGTTAACAGATACCCATAAGCAGATACTCCAAGATTTGGGATATACACTACTACAACAAAATGGAAGAAATGCTAGACATTACGAATACATTAGAAAGTCGTGAAGGTGTAGTACGAAGTGAGCTTCATTCCTATCAACCTTTTACGTTTGGATTAAATAACAATGATGAAATTCATTTTATTATTAATCAACAAGATGTTTACACCTTACCACACGAAAGCTACCTCTATATTGAAAGACGATTAGAAATGTCTGATGGAAGTGGACCAAGCACTTCACAACTAAACAACCATGCTCTAGCTTTTCTCTTTTCTGAAGCGCGATATGAAGTAAATAATGTTGAAATAGATCGAACGAAGAATGTTGGTATTACAAGTGCAATGAAACTCTACCCTTCTTTCTGTGATGAAGAAAGTAATCTTTTGCGGATGGCTGGATGGTGTCCAAAAGCTACTAACAACTGGATGATTAATGAGGATGGAACTTTTACGGGTATGTTATCACTGAAACATATTTTTGGATTCGCAGAAGACTTTACACGTATTATAATCAACGCAAAACAAGAGCTTATTCTAATCCGTGATCGAAGTGATTACAATTCTCTTAAAGCAGTAGTAACACCTGTAGAATCGAAAATAACACTGCATCGTATACTGTGGCGGATTCCACATGTAACCTTATCTGATCGTGAAAAACTTCGATTGCTCAAGATTGTAGAAAATGATACACCATTACCTATACGTTTTAGAAGTTGGGAGCTGCATGAATATCCTGTGTTACCACCTACAAACAAGCATAGCTGGGCTGTTAAAACATCACGTTTTACTGAGAAGCCCTTGTACATTATTTTTGGATTTCAAACTAATCGTAAATTCAATCACGAAAAAGATAGCTCACTGTTTGATCACTGCAAATTAAGACACGTTAGACTATATCTCAACGGAATTACGTATCCCTACGAAAACATCGACATTAATTTTGAGAAAAATAAGTTTGGGATGCTCTATGACATGTTTTGTAAATTTCAATCATCGTATTATCAGAAAGAAGATCGTCCGCTATTTACACCTCAAGAATTTAAAAATAAAGCACCGATTGTAGTTATAGACTGCTCTTATCACGAAGAATCTATAAAAGAATCTCCAGTTGATATTCGTTTAGAATTTGAAACATCTGAAAACATTCCTGCTAACACAGCAGCCTATTGTCTTATTATTCATA
Source organism: Anabrus simplex (assembly GCF_040414725.1). Classification (NCBI taxonomy): domain Eukaryota; kingdom Metazoa; phylum Arthropoda; class Insecta; order Orthoptera; family Tettigoniidae; genus Anabrus; species Anabrus simplex. The sequence continues at coordinate 409,658,744 of NC_090268.1, forward strand.
TGAGTGATGTTACTTACCATCCGCTAACGAATATTGTTACGAGACTATAAATAAGAATAGATCTTTATCATTTTCATTAGTGTGTGCTTCGACATCGTACGCTATGGAACAAAACTGTAAATGTGCATGCTGTTTGCATGCTCATACGCAACATCTTATTTATGTTTCACGAGTGAGTGAGGCTATTAAGATGTTCTATAAACGTAGATCGTTGATACCGAAACATCTTATTCAATACTTACCACCAGGATTTTTATATACGTACGCTGCCTCTTACGTACATAATTTTTGGGACATCCTTCCTCTACACAGTAAGATGTCAATCGAAGTAGCTTTATGCAGAACTTGTGAACGACATTACAAGCACCGAGGAGAAAATGGTGATGATGATTGGGATGGACCAAATCCGAGGATTGAACACTGTACACAGTGTATGAATGAACTTTCTCTAGTACCTCATGATGATGATGATGATGATTCCGAAAAGGAATAACAGCAAGGTAAGAAGTATATGATCTTCTCTGTAAAGCATAACATACTTAGTATAATATATTTCTAAATGCTTTGATTAATTTGAATGTTGCAGGAGGCATTTCAGAAGCATGCGTTGTTAAGAAGCACACCAACCTTGTCAGCAGCAAAAACGAACACTGTTGTAGTACATTTGTAAATAAATATTTGATCGCATTCAAAAAATGTTGTACTTATTGCATTGCTTTACACCGACTTACTCTTAAGAAAAACGATCAGGTCTAAACATGCACAATGACGTCATCACAACAGCACTTGCTTACTCTAGCTTTCCCGAAGCATGTTTAAACTTGTTCGAATTTACCGCTACCACATTCCTTTACACCGACTTACTCTTAAGAAAACGGACAAGTCTAAACATGCATGATGACGTCATCACAGCAGCACGTGCTTACTCTAGCTTTCCCGATGCGTGATTAAACTTGTTCGAATTTACCGCCACCACATAGAGTGCAGCAGCGAGGTAAGCGATGTAAGATGGCGGTAGCTAGAGATGTCAGAACGGTGCTCTGTTGATTAAAGATGGCTGCTTGTCAAAAAGATTTTTTCAAGTTATCCGCCACCACATAGAGTGCAGCACTGAGGTTTGCGATGCAAGATGGCGGGTGACAGCTTGTCAAATAGATTTTTTGTTTCAAAGGTAAGTAGCTAAAGAGGGCAGCACTAAGGTTAGCAATGCAAGATGGTGGATGACAACTGTGACGTAAAATATTACACGCAAGATAGCACCACGACGCTCTTTTCATTAAAGATGGCAGCTTGTTAAATAGAATTTTTCAAATTAACCGCCTCAAAGGTAAGTAGCTAAAGAGGGCAGCACTGTTCTCTCTGGATTAAAGATGGCAGCTTGTTAAATATAATTTTTCAAATTAACCGCCTCAAAGGTAAGTAGCTAAAGAGGGCAGCACTGTTCTCTCTGGATTAAAGATGGCAGCTTGTCGAAAAGAATTTTTCAAATTAACCGCCTCAAAGGTAAGTAGCTAAAGAGGGCAGCACTGTTCTCTCTGGATTAAAGATGGCTGCTTGTCGAAAAGAATTTTTTCAAATTATCCGCCACCACAAAGAGGGCAGCACGGTGCTCTCTTGATTAAAGATGGTAGATGACAGCTGAAGAGCGAGTAGAATTTGTTTCCAAATAAGAGCACGTGGAATTTGCTGCCACCACATAGAGTGCAGCACTGTTCTCTCTAGATTAAAGATGGTGGATGACAGAAAAGCGCATAGGTTTTTTAAAACACGTGGAATTTGCCGCCACCACATAGAGTGCAGCACTGTTCTCTCTAGATTAAAGATGGCGGATGACAGCTGTCAGAAAAGCACATGGGTTTGTAAAGCACGTGGAATTTACTGCCACCACATAGAGTGCAGCACTGTTCTCTCTGGATTAAAGATGGCGGATGACAGGTGTCAGAAAAGCACATAGGTTTGTAAAGCACATGGAATTTACCGCCACCACATAGACTGCAGCACTGTTCTCTCTGGATTAAAGATGGCGGATGACAGCTGACGAAATTGCCCGCATGATAGCAGCACAGTGCTCTATTGATTAAAGATGGCGGATGACAGCTGTCAAAAAAGCACGTGGCTTTGTTTCCCAACAAGAGCACGTGGAATTTGCCGCCACCACATTTCAAAGGTATCTAGCTAAAGAGTACAGCACTGTGCTCTGTTGATTAAAGATGGCGGATGACGGCTGTCAAGAAAGCGCGTGAGTTTGTTTCCAAACAAGAGCATGTAGAATTTTTCAATTTGCCGCCACCACATAGAGGGCAGCACGGTGCTGTCTTGATTAAAGATGACTGCTGTCATGTGGAATTGCCTGCCACCACATTTCAAAGGTAACTAGCTAAAGAGTGTAGCACGGCGCTCAAAGATGGCTGCTGTCAAAAAGCATTTTTCAAATTATCCGCCACCACATTTCAAAGGTAAGTAGCTAAAGAGGGCAGCACTGTGCTCTATGGATTAAAGATGGCGGATGACAGCTGTCAAAAAAACACGTGGCTGTCAAAAAGCACGTGGATTTGTTTATCTCGAGCTAGTGAGGTTAAGTTGGTAGCACTAAGGTTTAGGCCCGCCAAGATGGCAGCACTGCCGATGACAGGTGACGAATTTTACATCTAAAGAGGGCAGCACAGCGCTCTGTAGTTTAAAGATGGCGGATGACAGCTGTCAAAAAGCACGTGGCTGTCAAAAAGCACGTGGCTTTGTTTATCTCGAGCTAGTTAGGTTAAGTTGGTACCACCGAGGTTTATTCCCGTCAAGATGGCAGTACTGAGGTTAGCGATGCGTTGTTGTCGATGACAGCTGTCAAAAAGCACGTGGCTTTGTTTACAAATCTGTCAAAATGCACGTGGCTGTCAAAAAACACGTGGCTTTGTTTACCTCGCGCTAGTGATGTAAAGTTGGCACTACTGAGGTTTAGGCCCATCAAGATGGCAGCAGTGAGGTTAGCGATGCGTTGTTGTCGATGACAGCTGTCAAAAAGCACGTGGCTTTGTTTACAAATTCAAATCTCCCGCCAAAATTCAAATATCCCGCCAAAATTCAAATTTCCCGCCAGAATTCAAATTTCCCGCGCCGCGGGAGGAGGAGGAGGCCGCCGAACCACCCAATTATACTACTAATTATTACGGAAAAATCATCCATAATATAAGATTTTAAGCACAGGAATTCGTCTAGTAATCTGTAGATCTCTGTGCATAGGCTTTCATTATACTAGTAGGTACACGTATGGATTGACAGGTTATTACCATTTAGTATCGTACGCATACACATCATCCAGGCCAGTGGATCGTTTAATATTACAACATTGTTACGAGCCTTAACTCAATGAACCGAAATTGGCCCCCTTACATTTCAGCTAAAATACACTCAAACCAATATACGAGTACCAAGTATCAGCGCACTTAAATATGCTTAGAACTTTCGAAGGAAGGACATATCCTAAATCTTTTCATTTTCACAATTTTCGAATTATTGCAGAACATTTGCTTTATTTGAGACACGTTCAGATAGTCTACGCCTCTAGCGAACTGTTTCAACCTCTTTTGCTCTCTTAATTTTCTTGTTATATAACGAGGTAACGTCTATTACAATATGTTGCGTCGAGCAAGAAAATACTTCCCGGTCAGTGATTCACAATTTATAATATTGTAACATGACTGGAATGGTGAATAAAGACTCAATTCCTAACGTTTTAGACTGATACTACCATTTATTTCGCTACTGGTACCTATAAACTAACACAGTCGCATTAGTTCCATACTATACACTATCCCTATTCACATCCCCCTGTGGGGTGGGAGCGGTAGAATTCAACCACGGGATCCCCTGCTCGTCGTGAAAGACGACTAAAAGAGGCCCCATGGGCTGTTAATTTGGGTTGGCGATCACGGGGCTCTATCTGAGTTCTCGGATTGGTTCCACTTACTTGTGCCAGGCTCCTCACTTTCTTCTGTGCTATCCGACCTCCATTGGCCACCTCTTGTTCGTTTCCAACCCGGATGGTGTCAGGATTGCGAGACCTTCCTGGCCCTTGTCTTTCTTCGGTCAATACCTTAATTTTTCAAAGTGTCGCACCCCTTGCAATTTTTCCCCCTGATAAGTGTTCATAGAGGATGGTTGCACAGTCGTACATCTTCTTTAAACAATAATCGCCACCACCACACAGCCACCACTCTGGGCTAACACTTCATGGACTTACGTTATTTTGGCAATGTTTGACTTGAACTGTTGTTCTCGAGCGCTGAATATTGCGGTTAGTTGAGGCGTGTGTCTCTTCTGTTGCCACTCATTTCCATTCGAAGGGATTATTGCCGAATTAGAAATACTAACCCGTCAACGAGTTGTGAACAACAGCAACTTTGAAATGAGGACCGAGGGAATGGCTGTGCGGTTTGGGTTATGTAGCTGTCAGATTGCATTCGAGAGATAGTGGGTTCGAACCTCACTGTTGACAGCCCTTAGCATGGCTTTCCGTTGTTTCCCATTTTCACCCGGGGCTGTGCCTTAAGCCCTTTCCTCTCTCATCGATGCCAGTGTTGGTGCGACGTAAAATAAATTGTAAAAATAAAAATAAAAAAATAGAAAGGCAGCTAAAATAATTATTGCAGGATATTCATATTGCAGATGCTTCCTGAGAAGTACCAGAAAAAGTAAAAGAGAGCAAAGTTTCGTCTGGCGAGTTGTGTCAATATTGCGACATTTGTCTTACCAATAGTTCCCTCCCTTAGTTGTGTTCTGGAAAGCTAAAATATTAGTCGTGTCAATAACGGATTAATCCTGATACACTCTACATTGTTCATTTTATTTATCCAGAGACTTCATGTCATGTTCGTATTTTTTGCACACCCGCTGGTTAGACTGACGTTAATACGGAGCATTAATCAACAGAGTGTAAAATACCCCAAGGAATTCGATGTCATGTGAGACTTCATCGACGACAGCCGGAGAGGAATAGGGTGAGTTAGGATTTCATGCAATGAAATGAATGAAAATCCACAGCCTGGTCCCAGTTTCATCCGGATGAGGAATGGAGTGGATGAAGCCCCCATCTAGCGCTGAGGATAGGAATTACGCCGGCTGCCGAGGTCCGTCGCATGCCTCTGGGGCAATGGTTAGTGACTGATATATGAAGTGATATTGGAGAGTGTTTCTAGAATGAAAGATGACAGGGAAAACCGCAATAGGCGGAGAAAATGTCTTCTCTCGCCTCCGCTTTGTCCAGCACAAATCTCACATAGTGTAACCGGGATTTGAGCCACGGGACCCAGAGGTGAGTGACCGGCGTGCTGCCGCCTGATCCATGGATGTTTATTTCATGTAATAACTTATGTATGTATGTTCAGTCCGTCAGCGATTCCGCTGGTGGGATCCTCAACAGCTCTGCCATCAGCTGCCATAGATGGCCTAGGCATCACTGAAGAGGTGTACTAGGGAAATGAGGAGTGAGGTAGTTTCCCGTTGCTTTCCTCACCGAGCCAGAGTTGCTATTACATATCAGTCTGCCAAGCCCACTGAAATGCATACACCAACCGACCCTACGAGCAACATTTTCACACCATTCATAGCAGGGACTGGCTGCATAAGGATTGGCATTACTAGCATCACTCATACCTCAGTCACTTTCATATTGTCAAAGACAAGGATAAGACAGAGACAGATCTATGAAAGTAACAAAATTGCTCTAGCCTATACCAGAAGACATAGCGCACTGTAAACACTAGGTCCTGCCAGCAAAGGCATATATTTAATAACTTACCTAAATAAAATAATCACCGAGCTCGATAGCTGCAGTCGCTTAAGTGCGGCCAGTATCCAGTAGTCGGGAGATAGTAGGTTCGAACCCCACTGTCGGCAGCTCTGAAAATGGTTTTCCGTGGTTTCCCCATTTTCACACCAGGCAAATGCTGGGGCTGTACCTTAATTAAGGCCACGGCCGCTTCCTTCCCACTCCTAACACTTCCCTGTCTTATCGTCGCCATAAGACCTTTCTGTGTCGGTGCGACGTAAAGGAACTAGCAAAAAAAAAAAAAATGTTTGTATCCTTCAAATTACTGCCTCAGACTTGATTTCTATCTCAGATTAAGTATAGCCACATCAATTGATGTATTCTTACTTGTCCGTCTGCTTGATTGTTCGTTTGTGTGAGCATTCCGGGAAAACGGCTCGATAGAATTTCTTGTAGCTCAGATTTTAAGTTTAGGTACCCGTGGAGAGTACACTAGGCTATATGTAAAACCGGTCCAGATTTGTTGCGTAATCCCGTATCGTATCTCCGTTGCGTATCAGTGTGGACGGTACCCCGTGTCATCACACCGTTGCAAAATGTTGATACGGTGATACGCAACGGCTTGTTCGCTCAGTAGGCGGTATTTTGCCGTCGCATCAAAGGGACGACACGCAATGCAGGCGAGCACGCGCTGGCTCACACCGTTGCTATTCAGTTCCACACTAAGAACAGCTGGAGTACAGTTGTTGCCAGAGCGCGTTATTGGTATTTTCGATTTAATGTTTATAATTAGTCGTAATGGAGTGCGTCATAAAGCTAATCGATGAGTACAAGGAGGGGTACGTGATATGGAATCCCCAGAACATAGAACATTTTAATAAAATGGAAAAAATAAACGAAGGATGGGTTGAATGCTTGTGATATGTTTGTGTATTGCACTGACTGATTAAAAATTTATGCCTTGTAACAGATGGAACCCATTTTTATACTTTTCTTCTAACGTAGCAGTAGCGGCGATTGGGAATTAAAAGTGCGAGGGCAAAGAAATATGACAACAAACAATACCGGGATTTGTGGGATATAGCGGGCTGACGGGGTGGAGGATAACCATCAAAACTGAAAAATAAAAGCTAAAAATGAGTAAGGATTTTTAAGCTCTCTGAGCGAATTTCAACAGAGGTAAAGGTTGACAGTTTACCCATGTAAGTTTAGTAATAATGTAATAATCGTTTTTCTTTGAGATTTTGGTTCAATACTATACAATAAAATTTTCACCTAAGGTACAATATTACACATGTATTAAGTTAAAAAGTAAGGTGTGATTATACAATTAAAATAATCTAGTATTCGACTACACACTAAGAGATTTCCTTCCTCAAAGAAACCTTGCCTCCAATTTTGAAAAGATTTTCCTTTGATGATAAGTTCACCTGGCCTATTCCTAATGGCATATTGTGAGAGACAATGTCCTTTCGTGTATTTGTAAGCAGGAAGGGGATTATACGTCACTATAAGGATAAAAAGAGGAATATCGTCCCTTAAGATTTTTTTTTGCTAGGGGTTTTTCGTCGCACCGACACAGATAGGTCTTATGGCGACGATGGGATAGGAAAGGCCTAGGAGTTGGAAGGAAGCGGCCGTGGATTTAATTAAGGTACAGCCCCAGCATTTGCCTGGTGTGAGAATGGGAAACCACGGAAAACCATTTTCAGGGCTGCCGATAGTGGGATTCGAACCTACTATCTCCCGGATGCAAGATCACAGCCGCGCGCCTCTACGCGCACGGCCAACTCGCCCGGTCCCCTTATGAATTAAAACCGCGTATCTGACAATGCTCTACCTATCCATTATGTTCCTTAGGACTGGTCACGCCTCCCAGCCACTTGTGGATATGCAGACCATCAGAGCAATTTACGTTGTGTTCATTTCCCTATACGGCAGTATAAAGGAACCTGAGCCTTGAATGTATTATACTGTAGGAGTGCGCATATACTGTACGTGATGCAAACATACGGTACGGTCAGATTCATTTTCCTTTACACGACGGGATAGGGAAGTGAACATAACATAAATGGACTGCATGTCCGTATGTGACTTGGAGGCGTGACCAGTCTTGAAAGTATTAGAAAGGTAAAGCCTTGTCAGATACACGGTATTGGTTATTAAGGAACGATATGAAGAAGAATAAATTGTCCTAAACCTATCCTTAATCCACAACAGGGTGCCTTACTAGAAATACTCTCCACAATGTGTACTGGAAAATGAACATTTTAAATTCTACTGGGATCGCACGATACAAACAGGTAAAATAGCTCCATACAATAGACCAGACGTAAGATTAACAGGCAAAAATCCACAGTCCTAGCCTTTCAGGCAAGCAACTCAATGTTCAAAACATCCTAGAGATATGAGCTACGAATTTTAGGTAAATAAAATATAGTAACGTATATGAATATATTCGTCATATATTCCTAAAAAAGCAATCCGTTTCGTAATCATCTCTATCCCGTCGTTTAGACTACGAGTTTGCCATTTTCTACCTCTACGAGCGATAATGTTAGTCAATGCATTGTTTCACTTAAATACCACTACGAGTGCTAATGTTAGTCAATGCATTGTTTCACTTAAATACCACTACGAGTGCTAATGTTAGTCAATGCATTATTTCACTTAAATACCACTACGAGTGCTAATGTTAGTCAATGCATTGTTACACTTAAGCACCACTACGAGTGCAAATGTTAGTCAATGCATTGTTTCACTTAAATACCACTACGAGTGCTAATATTAGTCAATGCATTGTTTCACTTAAATGCCACTACGAGTGCTAATGTTAGTCAATGCATTGTTTCACTTAATTGCCACTACGAGTGCTAATGTTAGTCAATGCATTGTTTCACTTCAATACCACTACGAGTGCTAATGTTAGTCAATGCATTGTTTCACTTAAATACCACTACGAGTGCTAATATTAGTCAATGCATTGTTTCACTTAAATACCACTACGAGTGCTAAGGTTAGTCAATGCATTGTTTCATTTAAATACCACTACGAGCGCTAATGTTATCCAATGCATGTTTCACTTCAATACCACTACGAGCGCTAATGTTATCCAATGCATTGTTTCACTTAAATACCACTACGAGTGCTAATGTTAGTCAATGCATTGTTTCACTTAAATACCACTACGAGTGCTAATGTTAGTCAATGCATTGTTACACTTAAGCACCGCTACGAGTGCTAATGTTAGTCAATGCATTGTTTCACTAAAATACCACTACGAGTGCTAATGTTAGTCAATGCATTGTTACACTTAAGCACCACTACGAGTGCAAATGTTAGTCAATGCATTGTTTCACTTAAATACCACTACGAGTGCTAATGTTAGTCAATGCATTGTTTCACTTAAATACCACTACGAGTGCTAATGTTAGTCAATGCATTGTTACACTTAAGCACCACTACGAGTGCTAACGTGAGTCAATGCAGAGTTTCATTTAAGCCCCTATCACTGCATTCGGTGTAGAGCTTTTCAAAAATCTATAATTCGTGAGGGTATTGAACCAATTAACATATTACAGAAATAATGATGTAAATAAGTTAATTTGGCAAGGATTTGAATAAAAAGGAAAATGATTAAGGAAAAACGCGATTTTAGGCTGTTTATCTGAAGCTGCATTTAGACCGGAAGTTTTTCAAAATTTACTTTTTATTTTGAAAGAGTTATCCAAGACTCGCACTTTGAAACCTTTCCGGGCCTTTTAGTCCTCCAACATTCGGCACAATTGAGGAAATTGCTTAATTTTACGGTTTTTCGTAGTATGAGGACCCCTACTTTGTTTTCAACACACATATATCATTGTCATCGCTATCCAGATAGACCAAAATATGAAACAGAAATACAGGGAAAAGATCGATAAGTATACTTCTCTGGGTATGGAAGCCGCACGGATCTGAAAAAAAGGCTAAGGACAATTCTTTTTCTCCTTTCTCCCACTGGTCTTACACCAAAAGCGTTTCCAGAAAACTGAAATTTACTACAGCTCCCCATCTACACTCACAACGTTACACAATAGGTTGCAATTTTGAAGACCTGTAATATCGTTAGACCATTCCTGAGTGCTTAGTACGAACCATAAATAGAAAAGGCTGAATCTTCTATAGCAAAGAGAATAATGGAGACGTACATTGTAAAGTTATGTAAATTATGATTAATTCTATTTCTTATGTAATGTATCGAAATACGAGCTCTATTACCATAATGAACTTGTAAAATTATTATTTATTATTATTATTATTATTATTATTATTATTATTATTATTATTATTATTATTATTATTATTATTATTATTTATATATATACATCGAGTTGAGCCTCTACGGACTACGTGGTAAAAACCAACTTCATTTTACTGTCTAGGTCTTGTTCTTGTTCCGGCTTTGACTTCCTGCCAGTATCTTCTGAGCCCATCGACGAGTGCCTGTGTATGCTATTTAGACAAAGGTCCTTTCCGTCTTCAGGAAGTTGATGCCATTTTGAAACCTTGATAGTTGTTCATCAATCTTCTGAAAGCGTTCCTGTCATGAATTTCTTGGTCTGAACTACCAATCTGCTTCAGATCTTTTTCGCATTCCTGGAACCATCTCGGCCTTGTTGCCTTAGATTGAATAAAAATTCCATATTCTTTTTGTTAGTCGATCATCAGTCATCCTCAAGATATGACCGTAAAATAATAGCCGTCTCTTCTTAATTGACGCTGTGAGAGGTTCTGTCTTGCTGTACGAATCCTCATTTGGTCTCATTCGCCACTGCACATCAACCTACCGATTACCTGGGATTTTTCTTAGTATCCTGCGCTCTCTTTTTTCCAGCCGGTCAGCTTGGCCTTTACTACTTAAGGTCAAAGTTTCAGACGCATATAATCCCTCAGGTTTTACAACTGTGTTATAGTGTCGGGACTTGGCCCCTGTACTCATAGTTTCTTTTATTATAGATATTCTTTGTCATTTGGTATGCCTGGTCTAACTTTCTCATCCTGACATTGATTGCTTCCTCTTCTAATCCATTCTTCTGGATGACTTCACCAAGATGTCTGAAATTCTTGACACGACCGATTTTTCCAAGATTAGTGATCATCCATTCAGGTCCATCACGGATGTTAGTCATATATTTTGTCTTCGGAATAGAAATATGGAGTCCTACCTTTTCAGCAACTTCTGACAGCCTATTGATCTTGATGACTGCTGAATCTATGTTGTTAGCAAAAATGGCCAGATCATTCGCAAAGGCCAGGCAGTCAACGTACACCCCTTTGTGCTTAGGGCCAAGTCTAAAGTGATTTTATTTTGTTTCTTCTTGGTCTAAAAACTTCCTCCACTCTCGAATGATTTTTTCCAAAACACAGTTGAAGAGGAGTGGGGATAGTCCATCTCCCTGTCTGACACCCGTTCTGACTGTAAACGGTTCTGAGATCTCACCCATAAATTTTACTTTCGACACTGTGTTGGTTAGAGATTGTCTGATCAAATTCCTTGACGTATCGTCCACTCCAAACTCTTCCAAAATATTCATTAATGACTCGTGGTCAATAGAGTCATATACTTTCTGAAAGTCAACAAACACAATCACGTAGCTGTGTTCGCCTGTCTTCCTGTACCTGATGATGCTCTTCAGGTTAAGTATCTGTTCTGGGCACGAACGGCTTTTTCTGAAGCTAGCCTGATATTCCCCAATCTGTTGGTCAAGGTGAGCTTCTATTCTGTTCTGAACTGCTTTGGAGAAAATGTTATAGGGAGCAGATACTAATGAGATGCCCCTATAGGTCTAGTTGTTGACATTTTTATCACCTTTCTTGTGCAAAGGGTGGATTAGTTATAACTTCTACTGTTAGTATTAATAGATGATCATAAAATATCATAAATAAAATATATATAACCGAATAAATAAAATACTTGAAATGAATTAAATTAATAAATATATTTAATCGAAATGTCCGTAGTATGGGCGCCAGAGTTCACCAGAATGGATCCCTCGAATTTTGATAGAGCATGATAAACTATATCCCAGGGCGTGTACATAATGCTGCGTACTGGTACATCTGCTACAGGTCTTACCTAACCTTCTGAAAACGACTAAATAGGTAGGAACTGCACCTAGGTTCATCAATAACTCCACTGATTATAAAATATCAAACTATATTCTCAATAAAATCCGTGCACGAGCAGTTCAACAACACACCAAAATACATTTACAATACACAAACAAAATATTGCTGGAAGACTCCATATTTACAACAAGATCAATGAAAGCAGTGGGAAAACGAAAGCGAGAACTGCTGAATGTATGTTCGTTGAACAATGTACATATATGTAAATAAGTACCCTTCACTGTTTCTATATCAATACGAGTTGCCGATTCTCATAACCGGCAGTTATAACATCACACAGATACTGTACCTCGTAATACTGTGTTCACAGACTTTAACACTTGTTGTAAAGATATATACATTTGAGCAACACACGCTCGTCGAACCTGAACATAAATTAGGGAAAGTCTGAGATAGCTTTCACCAACATATAATGCCAGGCCGCCACAAGTGCTACAATACTTAATGCGTAAGCACTCCACAATTTGTCGATCAGTCACTTTCCACGAACATAACAAGACTACTTTCCAGTCCAGTATAGTGCAGCAGTCTCACTCCAGTACCGTGTATCAGCACTACTTCATTCCCGTACAGTCTGTCCGCACTACTTCCTTCTCGTACAGTGTGTCAGTTGTCCGTTCGTTTCTGTTGTGACGTCCAAGTTTATATAAATATCCGCCTCTCCCTTCCTCTCAGATGATACGCCGAGACAGATCCTCGCCAGCCAATCATGGTAGATCCTCTTGTCAAGACCATCAGCTGAATTTCTCCTTGGTCCCAAGTTATAAACAAACCCTCGGGTGTTTCACATGAGTCATAGAACATTCCTAGTACAACATCAAAAAGTTCATGTGATTCTGGGCTATTTACATGATTCATCGAACTTACCGACAACAACAAGTACGTCTCATAAGATACTGGGATGTAAGCATGAGTCATACAAATTGTCAGAGTCCAATATAGCAATGTTTTCCAACTCGTTGTTCAAAACAAATTACTCATACTACGTATATGGAGATATCCCAGCTTACAAATAAAAATGACAAAATATACAAACAAAATACTGATAATAATAAATCGAATACTGACAATCTCACACCTCTACATATAGTGTGAGGGTGTGATATATGTACTATCACATAGTGTTGACAGCCATTCAGTTGGTATCATCCCAGTTCTCCAGATATCTTCAAAAAGCTTGACTAGTGCCTCTAGAGTTTCATCATTTGCCAGCTTCAGTAGTTCTGCCACTATCGAATCTTCACCAGCTGCCTTATTATTCTTTACGCTGTTTATAATTTGTTTAATCTCCTCTCTAGAAGGGGGGTTGAGTTGGGTAATTTGTGGATCAGGTCGCACACAGGGAATCTTTCTTTGGTTCATCACAATTGAGAAGATTTTCTAAGTACCGAGATATGATCGTACAGTTTTCTTTGTCGGTCAAGCGCAGCTTTCCATTTTCATCTCTAAAACAAAGGCTGGGGGCTTGGTACCCTCTCAGATTAGTCTTGAATGCTTGATAGAAGTCTCTGGAATTGTTTTTCCGGAAATCCTGATCGATCTGTTCTAACTGCTGTTTCTCATATAGTCGCTTGGCCCTTCGGAAAGTTCTGGCTGCTTCTTTTCGAGCTTCACGGAACACATCGAAATCTGCAGATTTTCGGGTCGAGTTCCACTTTTTCCAGGCATTTGTTCCTTGGGTCAGCACTTCATCACAGACCTCATTCCACCACCTATGCTTCCTCTTCTTAGCTGTCAGGATTGCAGTATTAGCTGCTTGTTGGGTCTTGGAGGCGATGTTCGTCCATTTATGAGATTCAAATGTCAGTTGCTGGTGGTATTGTTTTAAGACTTTGTATTGATTTTTAACTTTCTAAGGTTGTATTTATAAATTGCGTTTCCTGGTTTCAGGGCCTTATTGAGAGGAATGAAATTAATTTTGATCTTGGAGAGGTAATGATCTGAATCAGACTGGGCACCTCTCGCACTTTAACGTTCATTATTTCCTTAATCGCTCTCCTGGATATTGCTACCTGATCAATCTGTTTCTCTCCACACACATTGCCTGGTGATCGTGAAGTTTTTTGTTTGCTTGGCTTGTGTTTGTAGAATGTTGACATTATCTGAAGATTGAAGGTACGACAGATTGACGAGTCTTATACCATTTCTATTAGTCATTTTGTGAGTAGGATAGTTTCCAATTGTTGATCTGAATTGTGGTTCTATTCCCAGCTGAGCGTTAAAGTCGTCTAATAAGATCTTGATGTTCTTAGATGGTAATTTCTCCAACCGTTCTTCAAGAAGGTCCCAAAACTGTTCGACTTTCTCAGGATTACGTCTGTTGTCCTCATTGATCGGTGCATGCACATTGATCAGTGTGTATCCTTTGTTTCCGCAGCTGAGAGTTACAATGGAAAGTCTCTCAGAGGGGCTGAAGAAGTCCACTATTGAACTGACAACCTTCTTATGAACAACAAAAGCTGTGCCAAGTAAAGGCATGTTCTTACCTATTTTCATAGCCCTTTTGCCTTTATAAATTCTATACCCCTCAATGTCCATTATGTCTTCATCTACGTATCTCGTTTCTTGAATGGTTAAGATGGTTATGTTGTGTTTGTCCATCATCAATGTCAATTCTTTGTGTTTTCCCACTTTCAGTATTGAATTGACATTCAGCGTCCCAAAGTAGTATTTCTGTTTCGTCTTGAATTTTGCACGTGTAGTAATGTCCTCAAAGCATCTTGGTTCAGGCTCCGCAGAATCCATAGGCCTGATTGCGCTCTTAGGAGCGGTAGATTCCCTCAACGAGGTACTACCTGGGGTAGTGTACTTTTTGTGACGACATTCCATGATGCTTGGTTGTTCAAACCAGTATGGGTCGGAAAACTCCTTCCCGGTAGTAGAACCAAGGTTGTAAGCCCTGGAGCTCAACAATAGGCCGCTCCTCTGTAGTCAGACGCCTTTCGCAGCCGCTTCACTAAAGAACAGACGACCGGGTGAGTTGGCCGTGCGCGTAGAGGCGCGCGGCTGTGAGCTTGCATCCGGGAGATAGTAGGTTCGAATTCCACTGAAGATGGTTTTCCGTGGTTTCCCATTTTCACACCAGGCAAATGCTGGGGCTGTACCTTAATTAAGGCCACGGCCGCTTCCTTCCAACTCCTAGGCATTTCCTATCCCATCGTCGCCATAAGACCTATCTGTGTCGGCGCGACGTAAAGCCCCTAGCAAAAAAAAAAAAAACAGATGCTGCTAAATGAAGATAGTTCATCCGCTTTATCCGCCGTTGGGACTACTTGTCGTCTTCCGCCTTCCAAACCGTTGACTATCTTCAGCGTAAGCCTGGTAGGGACCCTCACAAGGTACTATCAGCCTGGTCAGCTGGACCAAGGTTTTTTAAATAGGTGAATAGGTGTTATTCCTCTATCACTCCCCAATTTGTTCTGACATGTGACAGACAGAGCCTGGCTTCCCACACACTGGGCCCAGGATGACAGGGTTATTATTATTATTATTATTATTATTATTATTATTATTATTATCTCGTGTCAGAGCAGTGATACAATATAAACATACATAAATACAAATATAAATAACATAGTCCTACTCATTACAATGACACAAAATGTATGGCAATTACAGGTATAATTCGTGCGGTAATACTGTCTCCATCCAATAATCAGTGACAGCAATTCCCTCTTTGGTCGTTTGAATTAGGCCTTGAATATAACATTGGATACGACATATTTGCCAGTTATACATGTATTTCTCCACAGTCACAAAGTTCTGTCTGATTTTCTAAATACCCCCACTTCTTGAAGTTGTTCCTAGATATTCTAGTACCACTTCTCAAATGATAAAGTGACCTCCAAGTTGCCCAGATGATCTGATGTTCAGAAGGTGGAGATTCATGATGTACCATCCTCTCCAAAAGGTGCTGTGTTCTACTTCGTCACTGGCCTCGGCGCGCTGTTGATGGTGATTTGTTTAAAGTGGTAGTGTCACCTGGTAATTGGACTTAAACCGACTCCTAGAAGATCAAAATGAAGAAAAAGTGAAATACACGATAATGATAATAATACAGTGACCTGTTTGATTAAGGAAACTGTTTGCACATTTTTGAGGAGAGCAGTTTAAATTTCCGAAAATTTCAAACAAGTCAGAGAGTTTTCGATACTAACGATTATGGGTTCTATGAAATGAATTTAATGCTTAGTTTCTTTTGCCCCAAGAAAGGTTTTCTTTGCATGTATTAAATAACCCATTTACATGTAGTTACGATATTACTGAACTAGAATTATCCAATGAAGAACATCGTATATGATGAAGCTGCAATGTTATTCATTCGAGATGTGTGAACAACTAACTGCATAGTTCAAGTTACGATGTTATTTTTTTGGACATTTAAATCCAATACTGACCATACACTCTTAAAATATGCTAAAAGGAAGAACTTACTGAACTTAACACTCTTGATATTGTTGCCTGTGAACAACACATCGTTAAATACCATGGAGTTCGATATGTATTTCAAAATGAATTACCAATTGACAGGTTAGGTGATTTCGAGTGATAAGCGTATTTTTAAAAATTATTACTGGTAGATATTTTACTTTTTCAATATGTTATTGTTTGGAAAATACAAACATAAAAAACTATCCAATTGAACTGTGAGACATCTTCCATTTTTAAGTCTGTTTAGTCACTAATTGTTTCTGATTCAGTTTGTTCGGCTACACCAGTTTTCACATTTTTATAGAAATGTTCATACATATCTGGAATATACTGAACCCTATTATTGAGGCATGATTTTAGCCTGTGGTATCACGTACATTCAAGACCACCCTGAAACATCTTAGAGATCCTTGTATTCTAATTTATTGCTTGAGAGCGGTTGAGTGGTGCAGTGCTCGTGGGAAAGAAACGGCTAAACGATTAATGAAATCTCTGGAACCTCATAAGACAAATTTACGACCCCAAGCCAAGTGCTTTCATTTAGACGCAGGACGCGGAACCCTTGACAAAGATAGCGTGTCAACAAAGATTTGGAGCGAAAGGGAAAGTAATTTATATCTTGAAGCACAGAAGAAATGCATTCAATCTGAGAAGAATATTGCAACCTCCGTAAAATGAGCAAAATTTTGATATGCGTTATTAGCATAAGTGCATATGCCAGATTATTACTTAGCGCGCTTCCGGCAAGAAGACCGCCGGGGGAATATCTCGCGGGGAAATCTTAGCTTGGGTACGCGTGACGGGCTATAAATATGCACTAGTAGTTCACTCGAGACCTGACTCTCTGACTGTCTCGCGACTGCGACGGTGTGAGACTAATCCAGGAGAACATCGTGTATCAGACCTGAGCTGCGAGCTGTTAACATCCAGTACTATCTACTTGGGAATAGAAGTAAGTGAATAATCTGCATAATCAAGTTGAATTTTTCTGACTATATGTGTTTGTTTGCCTGTCATGGAAATGTACTGCCAATAACTCCACTATCTCGCTTGTAGTTTCGTATAACTTTGAGGGCCAAGTATTAGAAACGAGGTTCGTAATCTGGTTATAGCTCAGATGATTTCTGGCCGCTTGGAATAACACTTCTGTTGTAGAAAGTATGAATATAGGCACTATTTTTGTATGTGTGTATGTTGGGTGGACTTGACGTCGCTTAGAAAGGAGCTTCAAAACGTGTGGAATGGGACGTAATTGGAGACTGACATTTAAGCAGAGCTCTTGGTAACTTATGTCTCTTTTACAGTTTCCCTTCACGTATACCACGTGAAACATCACCGAGAACGGGAGAGAAGGACAGCCGGCTACAGAAACGGAACAGCTGTCAAGACAATCGAGCATCGACGCAGGGACTCCAGAAGCAGAGCTCAACGCAATACTGGTAGAGCCAATGGACCACCTTCACGGGAGCTGTTAGAAGATCCTTCACCAGCCAACATGGACCCAGTGATCTACATCCCTTCGCAGTGGGCAGTGTCATCTGTCAGCATGTGCTAAGTTCCATGGTTCCATAGAGAGCCGCCTCACAATGTCATCGGTACTCCCAGGTCAGGCAATTCCAATTTTTCAGTAGCATGGGCTAGATTAATATTAAAATTCAAGGTGGTGTCAGCCACGATAGTCCTGTAAATAATGGTTGATATAGGATAGGGATGCACAGACCTCGAACTCTGGATGGTAGATTTTGTTATATATTTTATGTTTTCCCCTTATATTATGTTTGTTTCTGTTAGTGGCATCTTTATACATTGGTCACGTTAGCTAGGTCTTTTTAGTAGACACGGGAATTTCTGGAGCTGTGGATTTCCTTTTATTTCCTTAGTTTTTTGTATATGAGTTTTTCAAACTGAAGATGGATCCTTTGACTTGCACAGGTTAGCATGGCTGGGGTGTTAATCATGAGAGATAGCTAATCGCACGCATGGAAGTTATATGAATGAGTGCTGTTGATGTGATGAATAATTGTGGTAGTGCCAGGGAATTGAACCCAGATGTCATGATGAAATGGCCTATGGAGGCGGATGTGAAATATGAATAATTTTGGTAGTGCCAGGGAATTGAACTCAGATGTCATGATGAAATGGCATATGGAGGCAGATGTGAAATATGAATAATTTTGGTAGTGCCAGGGAATTGAACCCAGATGTCATGATGAAATAGCCTATGGAGGCAAAGGAGGTGAGAGTAATATGTATGTCTACGCCCTATGAAGGCAGAGATAGATGATTTCAGCACTAAATCGTTAAATGTGTGTTAATATAAGGTGGTAAGAATTCCCTAGGGTTGAACAGCTGTGCGTAATGTAAGATGCGGGGGGAACACTCAGCCATGTGATTTGTGTGAAGAAGGACAGTCGAGTGTGACGTCAGAGACGAAGTGATTTGTCTCTGTCTATGTGTTTATTTTTCAAGTGCTAGGGAGTGTCGCCCTTGGTTTGTGACCTTGAGCAGAGCGGCTGGTTTGGACCGCAGTTCGTTTGCTTGACTTACATTTTTTATCTGTCTACTGTACCAGTAAAAGAGCCCGACTCTCAGATTAAATTTTAAAGTAGCATGAAATAGAGTTCTCAGGGTGAAAAACTGGATTAATTGTAGCTAGGGCTCGGTACAGGAGGTAGGGTCCTATCTACAGAAAAACTTTGACTCTGATTGTATAAGAGTTTATTCAAATAAGTCATGAGTTTGCACATCACCTCTAAGTAGAAATGAACTGTCTTCCTCGTATTCCAATAGTATGGCTTGGGTTCTCCAGCTCACCAAGCCAAGCTGGTTGAAGCACGTTCCAGAAGACTCCAGGGATTCCAGGGACTCCAGATACTCCAGACAGAGGCAGCTGGACCGTCTGGATTGACGGCAAGTAGAGATGTCTCGAACTCTGAGGCCCGGGTTGAACCCCGATGATCCAGGCGATGTTGTAGATAGTCATGTACTACCTCAGCCCAATGAGACTGAGAGGATTGATGTTCCCAAGGTCACTAGTAGCACTGAGTCCATGAACACCTTGGATGTTCAACTTATAAGCAGAGATCTTGATAATTGTACATCAAGACTTCCAACACTCCTAAAATGATATGAGTGGTATTAATAATTTTAGAGTTCATCACTAGGAAGATCCGCTTCCCTGTATGACTTTTGGCAACGAAAAAACACAAGTCCCTTCTTGTGAAATTATAGTTAAACTCAAAGTTCGTTACTGGCGAAGGTGCAAGTCTTTGCCTAAACTCGAATGAAAACACAAGTCCATTCACTTGGAAGTTTGAATATATTTAAAGTTAATCACTGGTGAAATTCATAAAGTCTTTGAGTGACCACTGACGAAAATACAAGTCCTTCCACATACATAAATTCACTGACGAAATTTATTAGTCCTTTAAACCAACACTGGCAAATGTACAAGTCTTTGAGTAAATGCAAGTGAAATCCTGACTTTGTTTAGAGCCGTTGGAAAGTTAAAGTACATCACTAGCAATGTTAATTAATCACTGTCTATTAGAAGGATGGGATCCTCAACAGTCGCAAATATTCCCCGTAAATAACACAAGTCTATGTTACGAACACTTAGAAAATTTCCAATCTCGAATACTTGTAAATAATACAAGTCCATTCAATGATCACTTAGAAAAATACCAGCATCGGAGACGCGTAAATAATACAAGTCCATTTAGTGAACACTTAGAAAAATTCCAGCTTCGAAGACACGTAAATAATACAAGTCCATTTAGTGAACACTTAGAAAAATTCCAACTTCGAAGACACGTAAATAATACAAGTCCATTTAATGAACACTTGTAAATATTCTAAGTTCAATTACGAAGACAGAAATATTTCTACAACGCTCGAAGTCTTATGAGTCCACTTTATAAAACTTGGAAGAATCGTCTTCCTACACTTGTGTAATGACAGAGTTCCACGATGATAGTAGCAGCAAGAGTGTCCCCGCTGACTACTCAGCTGAGACTGTGTGAATGGGCTACAGTAGGTCCCCTTTTTATTCAATCCGGGATGTCTACGTCATAATACGGTTTGATTGAATATCTCCCGAATCCCTCGATGGATTTGCTTGAAACTCGAGCATTGGGACGTTTAGGTGATCCCAAACAAGATGACATATCGCTCGACTCGCTAGCACAATTATTATAGAAATTTCAAAATTTTCTCAATCGAACTCTCTAGAACAAGTGACGTGGAATCCAGAAAATACCAGTCAAGGCTAGTAACACGTGTTGAGACGAGCGGGCGGTCTAGCTAGCCCCTGTGGCTACGTCACAGCCACTGAACTGTAGGTAATACTGGAACGCTGACTGTATGGGAGCGAAGTGCGGCTTCCGGGGCGACTAGCTGTACGGCATGGAGACATGATTGACATATACGTACATGCGATGAGACATAGGTATCTTGGCGAATTTTAAACATTTAGGCGGAATGTCTCTTGCAGATTTCACCTGATTAACGGTGAAATATATATTTCAGAGGATTAATAGCAATTTGAAACTGAATATGGCTAGGAATATTGGATAAAATTAAAATATTTCTAGGCCTGATTATTCTCAAACATTTTTTCTTCAAGGGATCACAAGACAGTAAATGTGTATACCTACACTAAAAACAAGTACCAAACCCCTGGCGCTACAGCCTCGAAGGGCCAGGGCCTACGAAGCGACTGCTGCTCAGCTCTAAGACCTGCAGATTAGGAGGTGTCGTGGTGTCAGCACGACGAATCCTCTCGGCCGTTATTCTTGGCTCTGGAGACCGATACCTACACTAGAAAGGCAATAAAATAGACGCCATACAAACGAAACATATGCATAAAAAATTATAGCTTAGTGAGTTTAGACGGGAAATATCTGCGAATGATGGTCAATTGAAAATACATTGTAATCAGGTTTTGAACCATATTTATTATCAGGACAAAGGCAGCATGCGTATGCATGTATACATATTAATACATACACACACAAATTCGCATTGGAATATACACTTAATAAACAAAATATATACACGTTACAAAATAATTGATCTGCAATTAGGGCGCCAACCCAGGTGCCAGATTCCCTATCAGTTGTTTCCTTAGTCTTTTTTGAAATGATTTCACAAAAGTTGAAAATGTATCGAACATCTCCCATTTTGTTCGGGTTCAGTATTTCCTTCTCACAGCTATAACTCACTTTTTTTAATATTTCCGGACGTTTCCATGGAAATCTGCAATTGAAATTATAAATTATTTAACAATATCATTCTGACTATAACCTATAAAACGTAACGTACGACATTTAATATGCCAAAATATCATGTGAGATATCTCCATAGACATAGAATACCTAATGACAAGAGCCAAACCGGAAGAAAATAGTAATTATCGTTTTAAAATACCCTATATATAGCTTTGCAGTGAGATAATGCTGAGATTGCTTACCTGTGGAAATGAAGCTTTTGTGAGATCACAAATGGTTTCTTCGGCTACCTGTTAGCGCAACCGCATGCTATACGAAAAATAGGCATCTTGATTGTATCACAAATTTGACGTACGGTCAGATATTAACAAAAGAGTGCATCAAACACAATACATCAGCTAACTTCCAGGCTCTGTATCTAGTCAACTTTGCCGTACACGAGGGGGCGTGACTAGCCAAGGAACAGGAAGCAGTTTTCTGCGAGAGCTACCACTGCAGTCAGCATTCCAGTATAACCTATAGTTCAATGGTCACAGCTCACAGTCGGCACACACTCGCTAGCTGGTCCTCGCTGCTGGTAAACAAACCAGACGCGCTCGGAACATTACGCGTGGTAAATAAACGTAACTTATGCTCAAAAAATACTTATGTACAGGTCGTAACCGGTACACTACTCAATCTTGCTACTTGTTTATTTAGCCACGTATTGAGGGAGCGGGGATATCTATGGTTGTTATTGTTATGTGTGGATACCTTTATTGGGTTGGACGGTGAGCTTTCATCCTGTCCAGGTCTTATACTGTATAGCTTTGATTATGGAAGGGTACGAGTTCGAGGTCGTGCGATGCAACGTTTACGCATGGGAGATTGCTTTTGATTATCCCCCATTTTGCACAGATAGTGATCTTATCTTCCTGTTGAGTCTTATTCTGTTGTTCAACCCTTGTGCCAGTCTGGCAGACCGATGGTGTTGGGAGATGGAGGCCCTCGACATGATCAATTTTGAACATATCAGATATTCGATTTCTTTGTGTACATTCTTTTGGATTTGAGAAATTTTGTAATAAATTCTTTTTGTTATTGTTTATGAATGCAGCTTGGTTTTTTGTATTTTTTATTTTATTTTAGCTGATTCTTACCTGATTAGTCGCATATCCTATGGTTTTATCGTAATTTTTCCCTTTGTTTACCCTTGTTATCCCTGAGATGTGCGCGACTATGCGGCCGAGCGTGGATATGTGTTCAGGTAAGACTATATGCACTAGCTCAAAATTGTGGGAGTTTTTTCACTACTGTGCTCGTGGTTCGTGACCGGTGTTCGCCTGGCCGGAACCATAGAGCCCTGTAGGGCACAATACTATATGCAATTAAAGACAGCAGATTCTTCTTCCTTTCCGGACCTACTGGCAACCGTCCCTTATAAGTATTACTAAGTTCCAAAGTGCGAATTGATTCCCGTTTTCCCCGTCGTTTCCGGCTAAACATCCACATTTCTCCTCTAATCGGACGCTTCAGTTGTTGCTGGCGAAAACTACATTTCAGACACATAAACATGATTGATACTGCTGAAGAAATGAATATAAATTTACCTTGTAACTGAGTTGTACAAGCAGCCATGTTCCTCATTAAATCAACCATCAATGTGCCTCTTGAATTGATTTTGGAATGGGTAAAAGACTATGCACAATACTCACCATTACATATTACCGGGCGTTTTACATTCCACTGTTCACATTGCCGCCTGTTCTATGTCTGGACTTCAGTGGCAAGAAATGTCTCTCCCCAGCTGCTAAAATGAGCACTGTAATAAACTAATAATAAATAGTAATAAACTCTCGGGTCACGAAGCAGTGAGAATAGAAACTTGGAACACCTTGAAGCGCGTCATTGCGGACAGATGCTCAAAATCAGTGCAATCATTAACATGCAGTGTTGAGTGGATGAGTTGAATACTTCCTATAAGATGATCGTAACTTCACTTTTACAGAACGTTTTATGGACCAACACTCCATTTAAGAACATCGTATCTTAAGTTACGATGGAACAAATTAAATGATAACCATTACCTTTTTCTGAAATGAAATGAAATGAAATTAAATTAAATTAAATGGCCTATGGCTTTTAGTGCCAGGAGTGTCCGAGGACAACTTCGGCTCGCCAGATGCAGGTCTTTTGATTTGACCCGGTAGGCGACCTGCGCGTCGTGATGAGGATAAAATGATGATGAAGACGACACATACACCCAGCGCCCGTGCCAGCGAAATTAACCAAAGATGGTTAAAATTCCCGACCCCGCCGGGAATCGAACCCGGGAACCCTGTGACCAAAGTCCAGCACGCTAACCATTTAGCCATGGAGCCGGACACCATGTTCTGAAATATTGAATTAACAAAAAATAGATTATGAATCTGGATGGAATAATTTTTCAGCTGATTGAGCTCATTTTTAGTACATGATAAGCGAATAATCTCAAAATCACAAAAATATTAGTTACGATGTTCTTAGTTGGAGGGGTTGATATTTGCTCATTTTTCTTCTCCAACGTTCTCTTCACCTTTGAGTCAAAATTTTCCACTAAATTTATTGAATTTTTGCTTGGAGGCTGCAATGTATGAGTCCGACTCGATGGCTGAATGGTCAGCGTACTGACCTTCGGTTCACAGGGTCCCGGGTTCGATTCCTGGCCGGGTCGGGGATTTTAACCTTAATTGTTTAATTCCAATCGCTCGCGGACTGGGTGTGTGGCGTATTCAACATTAGAAATCATCAACGGTAGGGCCCTCATCTTCACAGACATGCAGGTCGCCTAATAGACCGTCTACTAGAAAGAGACCTGCACCAGGCCTCTCCGGAGGCCATACGCCGTTATTATTATGCAATGTATGAAAGAAACTTCGGCATCAGAAGTTGAACAGGTTTATATATCAATATGTTTGACCGTTCTCAAACAGTTTGGCTTCATTCTTGACGATTACTTTAGACCTAGGGTTTGAAACGCAGGAGACGTAACCAACTTTCTTTCAGACAGAGAATTACCTGCAGTAACTTGTCGGTCCTCTTGCAAGCAGCTCGGGCTCATGTATTACCTTCCTCTCATCACTTGAAAGTAGCTGGTATGTTGCTGTAGGATTTTCTTCGCTCACTCTTCATTGTTAAGAAATGTCGATATTTCTTAGAGGCCAGGCTTACAAAAGGAATCTCGAGAAAGGGATTCTGATAGCAGAAGAGCCTTAACAAAGCAAGCAAATAGCGGAAAGACGTATCCTCTCGTGGTGAACGCCCATTATGAGTGGGATATTTAAACGTTGCCTTCTCCTCAAGACGTCTTAAGCTCGGATATTGGAAAATAGAGAGCTCGTGCACATGAACCATAGAAAGTACTTCTTCGCTCGAACTATTGTACCAGTGATATATCCTTTGCAATAACAATAACTCATAAGTACTCAATATGGAATATCCACTTAAAATCAGATATGAAGCTGCAAGAATCCTGCACGAGATTTTTAAATTATGAAAATATTAAAACTGACTAAAAAAGCTTCAGAATGATAATTTTGTAAAATACATTTCTAGAACTGTAATAGTGCTCATATAAAACATTAAAATCATTGCATACTATTATTTCCATAATTTCCGAGACTCACATCTCAGTTATCCTGTTTGGAGGGGAAATGAAAGGTAGAAGGACCAAAAGAAGACCTAGAGTGCAATTTACCGACAACTTGAAGCTGCTGGCCAAAGAAGTGAAACACTTGGAAGACATGAAAGTTACCCACCAACCTTAGGATTGAGGACAATAAGAGGAAGACTTCCTTCATGGATTCCCTATCTGGCATTCCTTAAAAGTATTTTAGGTTTGTTAGGGAATGAGTGGCAGTGTGTTGTAACGAAATCAAAGCCAGTAACAAGTTACTATGTGGTGAAAAATATGTCTGCATTTACCGGCAGTAATAAAACTACGTAAAGCAAATCATGTTAATTGCATCTGGAATTCCTCTGCTATGTTTGTTCCTACCTAGAACTTATTGTAACTGATCAGACTCTAAATATTTAACAAATTCTGAGTCAACATTGCTTTACCACACACAAATTTAACCTCCGGCAGGGTCAGGTCCATGGTCAAATTATAGTACAGGTCCACTTCCGCTAGAGAGAGAGAGCGAGAGAGAGAGAGAGAGAGAGATATCTATATGTGGTATTTATCCACTTTTCCTACATCCCGTCTATTAAATTTGCGAGCTATGGTAAAATAAACTCACTAATATATCAACTTAAGTATTACATATACATCTCACGTAAGGAGCAATGAATGAAGTCTAAAAAAGTAGCTGGATTCCGCTGGGATTTCTCACGTTGGTGTTCTACACCACAACATATGCTCTGTTATATGTATGTTCAGTCTTCAGCCCGAAGGCTGGATGGTTCCACAACAGCTTCACTATTAGCTGTCATAGATGACCTGGACATCACTGAAGAGGCCTAGTGGGGAAGTGAGGAGTGAGGTAGTTCCCGTTGCTTTCCTCATCGAGCCAGAAGTTACTATTACATATCAGTCTGCCAAGCCCACTGAAATGCATGCACCTACCGACCCTATGAGCAACATTTTCATACGATTCATAACAGGGACTGGCTGCATAAAGAATGGCACTACTAGGATCACTCATACCTCAGTCACTTTCATAAATTCAAACCCAAGGGTAAAGATAACGATAAGGATGCTCTGGTACGATTAATTATTGGTCCCCGACACCTGAAAGTATTAAGTCCCGGAAACTAATTTCACAGAAGAGGAAGGGAACATTATTAGCCTTGCTCAAGGGATATCGGGAACGGGAGATAACCTCCAAAAAGAACTCGTTATAAGCGCTCCCTAGTGGAGTTAAATAATTAATAAATAAAACCAAAAATATGTTTCTTTCAAATCTGTTCTCTTTACGGGCATCATTTGCAGTTCAAACAAAAATGTAATATGACCGGAAAGTATTTTAAATCATGAATGCAACAACTAGCAAAAGATGCAGTACGGTATCGAACATTTCCCTTGATATTTTTTTTTACTAGTGGCTTTAAGTCGCACCGACACAGATTGGTCTTATGGCGACGATGGGATAGGAAAGGCCTAGGAGTTTGAAGGAAGCGGCCGTGGCCTTAATTAAGTTACAGCCCCTGCATTTGCCTGGTGTGAAAATGGGAATCCACGGAAAACCATCTTGAGGACTGCTGGCAGTGGGATTCGAACCCACTATCACCAAGCTGCGCGCCCCTCACCGCACGGCCAACACCCCCGGTGATAAATTATTCCAATCCCTTACTCCCCGTCCTACAAATAAATATTCGCCTAAATTTGTCCTCTTAAATTCCAAATTTACCTTCATATCATGATGTTTCGTAATATTAGAACCTCCGTTCAAGCTATTTCTTCTGTTAACGTCATTCCACGCCATCTCTCCAATGACAGATCGGAACATACCACTTAGTCGAGTAGCTTGTCTCCTTACTCCAAAGTCTTCCTAACACTGCTCCTTTGACGGAAATCAAGTGAACACATCTCCAACCTTTCTTAACAACCTCGATAGTATGAATATCGAAATGAAAATCATACCTTGTTTAATAACACCCAGGTACACACAGTGATCCCCACTCGTTTGTTGGAAATCAGTGCTTTGCTTTGAGTATCATTTTTGTTGTCGTATCAAGTAATCTTGGTGTAGATCCCGTACACTGGAACCATACTCTAAATGACTTATACGCTTATAAGTCATTTAAACGCTCTCTCTTTTACATTCTTATGCAACCTCTAAATACACTCATGACTAAGTGAACACATGTGTAAACTTTCCTAGCAACCTTGTTAATATGATTTCCCCAACGAGGGTAATTACCTACTTAATACCTGGATGAAAAGTCTCCGCTGTTTAGGCAGCAGCGCGCCGGCCTCTCACCACTGCATTCCGTGGTTCAAATCCCGGTCACTCCATGTGAAATTTGTGCTGCACAAAGCGGTGGCGGGACAGTTTTTTCTCCGGTTACTTCGGTTTTCCCTGTCATATTTCATTCCAGAAACACTCTCCTATATCATTTCATCTGCCATTCATTAATCATTGCTCCAGAAGAGTGCGAAAGGCTTCGGCAGCTGGCACAATTCCTATCCTCGCTGCTAGATGGGGCTTCATTCATTTCATTCCTGACTCAGTTGAATGACTGGAAACGGGCTGTGGACTTTTTTAATATCTGGACACGTAGATTCATCCCTCCTCCATCCTATTTGAAGGGAAAATGAAAGGTATAAGGACCAAAAGAAGACCTAGAGTGCAATTTATTGAAGCTGCTGCCCAAAGAACGGAAACGCTTGGAAAGTTAGTAATGAAACTTGAAACAACCGGAACATGATATCGAGTAGGCCTAACTTTTCTTATTGAAAAACAAAGGCACCATTATTCTATATAGGGATGTGCCACACCCTTCGCGCACTCATCGTACATCATTAATACTAATAATAATTAATAATTTCGTGTGGCTATTTCTAGCCGAGTGCAGCCCTTTTTAGGTAGACCCACCGATGAGTTTGGGCGGCATCTGTCATGTGTAGGTAACTGCGTGTTAGTGTGGTAGAGGATAGTGTTATGAGTGGTGTGTGAGTTGCAGGGATGTTAGAGAGAGCACAAACATTCAGCCCCCGAGCCACTGGACTTAACTAATGAAGATTAAAATACCCGACCCGGTCGGGAATCGAACTCGGGACCCTCGGAACCGAAGGCCAGTACGCTGACCATTCAGCCAACGAGTCGGACTCATTAATACTCATTTCTAAGTACAGGTTTTCTTAAAATTTATTCGTGGTTTTAACACCGTTTTTGCACGTGCTGACTCGCATTCCGATTTGTTCTAAAGTCAACCATTCTGTACCCGTCAACAAGAACAATAATGTGTGTATTGTTGGTTGTAAAAGTAATCGCTTATGTTTATCTCGATAAGCAGCAGAACTCTACCTACAATCCTAGAGTTGTACGGGGACGAAAATTATTTTATACACCAAGAGGGTGTCCCACCTCACTACAATCGAGACGTCACAGAGTGCAGTGAAGAAACTTTCCCTAGGCCGAAGGGGTATTGTCAAATTTCCGACATGGTCCCCATATCTATCACCTCTAGACCTCTACATCTGGAAGAACTTAACGAATGTTGTGTTTTGGGAAAAGCCACCTACACTGGATATATTGCTTGAAAACATTGAATCATAGTGTGCAGCAATTTCACTGGACCGCGGTCGGAAGAGTAGACTTGACAACACTGTAGTTATGCCCGTTGCCAGTCATACTTCGCCTCGAAAGCTGAACAGCTGCTTGCCAGTTAAGGGATAAATAATATTACGGAATGAATGTTGGACAAACATATAGGCCTATAGGGTGTCCCAGGAGGAACGGTGGATATTCAGGGATATGACAGGAACGATCGTATTGTGGTATGGTGAGCCGGTGAGTCCTCCGTGCCAATGTACAATCGCATTCACAAGGAAACATGTAACGTTTGGGCGAAGATTTTGGCCAACGCTGAGGATGAAGGAGAAGTAAACTAGACAACGTCACATTTGTTCGTCTTCCAGGAGGTATGGCTTGTGACGTTGCGCACTGAGAAGTCACTCCAAACTCCATTTATTCGGGAACTGATTAAGATGTTTCTATGGTTATACATTCTGGCTATACTAATTTTTCTTAATCAAGGAAAACAATTAATTAAATGTAACTTGGTAGATATCATGGTACTTCCGTTCTCTCCACCAACCCTGCACGTGTTAACGCGTCTGATGGGTGTGACCAATAAGAGAGGTACTGGGTGGTTCTGAGGGCTGCACTGATTTCTTGCCTGAAATTAATATTTCTGGACACGAGATACTAAAGATTTTGAGTGTACAACCACGGGAAGTAGCACAAGCTAGCCAACTCCAACCGCACGTTCATTACAAAGAAAGGCCCTCCCTCTCCCTACTGCCGTCACCAGGCGGAGGACAGCCGCTTGCGGATTGGTCAGCATCCCCGCCGCTCCTAACTGGATCGTCCTGTTCGCTGTCTGGAGGCTTTCGGAGTTATGGAAGAATCTGGACTGCGCGTGGAGAGTATTTGCGTTCGGGAAGATTCTGGGAGGCGTGTTCCTTCTGGAAGCATCCAGATGGCATGGGCCCAAGTATTTAAGTCAAGGCCACCTACGGGGTTGAGTTAGTTGGTGTAGTTCAGCTCGTGTAGTAAGTCCAAGGTGCGGACTCTGTGAGTTAGCGAAGAGTGCAGTCGGTGAGTCAGTGACAGCCTGGGCTGAGGTGTCTGTTGGAGTATCTGTTGGAGCCGAGGACTCGTTTCAGTGTGTCTGTCGTCGTGCGTTTGAGTGACTTGGACCAGCTGCTGCCTGTCTTGTGCAGTGTGGAGGACAGCACTGGGTGCCGACATGAGGCTGTGAGTGGAGTTCTACGGACTGAGTGGACAGCGGACACTATCCCGATCTGCGATACTGACGTGTGGATTGCAGACCGTGACCGCGCTGACGAGTGTGACTGAGTGGCTCAGTGAGTGTAGTGTAAGTGATCGAAGACTCTGTTTGTGTGTTATTGTAGACGAAACATGAGAAACTAAGAGAGAGAGCGCGAACCGTGTAAGTGTGTGTCCTATGTACTTGTGTTAAGGGAGTGTACTTGTGTAAGTCGTGAGTTCGACAATCGTGTGTAGTTTTAGTTCTTAGCTAATACATTTTCGAACTAGGACACTACCAGGTTCTGTCTTATTTATTTACCCCGCCAACACGTAACAATATGAAGCAAAACACTTCATATGGACATATGCCCTACTCCGAGTTGTTTCCGAGATAGAACACATTTAATGTACATTTGTTTTCAGGCTAGTGGTGCGCACGTATGTGTCTTGCCCACCCAATCTCTATTACGAGGTGATCCCTGGCTGGGCGGTCGTCATACGCCCTCAGGACGCAAACCACCTCCGCTCCCGAGCGCCGCGACGAAGCGACCCAATTCGACTTGCTGTACTTCACAAAGTACACGCAGACCGACAAGGCCGCCAGCCAGGAACGACGTTACGTTGAAATGAAGAGATTAACACAGGATAAAGTGGCATAGAGGGTTGCATCAAACCAGGTTATGGACTGATGACTCAAATAAGAACAACATGAACAACAGGCTTTGTTTAAACATTTTAGGCATACAAAGCATAATAGAAAGCGAATAATGCTGCGAAATAGACGGGAACACTTGGCGGCTGAAAATTCACTTCGTGTTCCGGCCTGATAGTCTATAGTGGGAAGCGCATGACTGATGAGCATGTTGCCAAGTCTCAGACTATCCTTTCTACTGAAGTTGGCCGTGACTGGATACGTTAGAGACTGTTGTTCGTGGCTCCGTTCGGCAGCATCGACTGGGTTTGACGGCTAATGGTGGCCACTTCGAATACCTCAAGTGATTTCAATAAATTTTTATTTTCCACTTGCTTTACGTCGCACACCGGCATAGATAGGTCTTATGGCAACGATAGGATACGAAAGGGCTAGCAGTGGGAAGTAAGCGGCCGTTGCCTTAATTAAGGTACAATCGCAGCGTTTGCCTGGTGTGAAATTGGGAAACCACGGAAAAGCATCTTCAGGGCTGCCGACAGTGGGGTTGGTACTCAATATCTCCCGGATGCAAGCTCACAGCTGCGCGCCCCTAACCGCACGGTGAACTCGCCCGGGATTTCAATAAGTTGAACATTAACCTAAATCTTAATCAAATTTTATACTTGTACTTCAATGTATTACAAAGTTATTGATGAACAGTGTATAAATTTTAGTGGAACTCCCTGTGTAATATTTAATTTCATGCACTCGTCATTCACTCCTACAGTCACTCAAGTCGTGTGCACTCTGAAGGAATTTACGGCGGGCAGACCATGAGGAGTTTTAATATCTACAGGAAGAAAGTTCCATAACTTCGAAGCAGTGGCCTGGAAGGAGTGACTCTAGGTATTTGTTCGATACGGTGCTATTTCTAGCAGCGATCCGGAACGACTATTAATTTCTTGAAATGAAGAAACAATCATAAAACTGGACGACAGGTAAAATATGTACCGGGCGAGTTAGAGGCGCGCAGCCGTTGCACTGGCCACTGGCCTTCTAAATGCGAATCACTTAAAGTGTTCTGTTTTGTTTTCAACTATTCTATAAGAATGTTTTCATTGAAGCCTAGAAACATATTGTTTGCTGTACAAAAGACGGTAAACTTTGCAGAATATCACACCGAAGTTCTGCATGTGATATCTGTAAACGCATATACTGTCGGAGTAATTGTGACAGGTGTACTTCAGAAGGAATGAGAACATTATTTTCCTAAAATCAGCATTTAAACATGATTTCATGGGTGCATAATTTAGAGTGCCGGCCCCGTGGTATAGGGGTAGCGTGCCTGCCTCTTACCCGGAGGTCCCGGGTTCGATTCCCGACCAGGTCAGGGATTTTTACCTGAACCTGAGGGCTGGTTCGAGATCCACTGAGCCTACGTCATTAGAATTGAGGAGCTATCTGCCGGTGAGATAGCGGCCTCGGTCTAGAAAGCCAAGAATAACGGCCGAGAGGATTCGTCGTGCTGACCACACGACACCTCGTAATCTGCAGGCCTTCGAGCTGAGCAGCGGTCGCTTGGTACGCCAAGGCCCTTCAAGGGCTGTAATGCCATGGGGTTTGGTTTGGTTTTATAATTTAGAGCTCCGATTGCTTTTTCACGTGCCGTGAAACTTTATCCTGGTCCTAATTATTCTCAATACAGGCTGATACATTTTAATTGGTGAAATATCCTTGGAATAGTTATTTTTAAACACCTGTACTGTCCCTGTAATCGTGATATGTGTATTTCATATTGACTGCAAAATCATAACCTGAAAGTAGCATTTAAACGTGATTATTGGGCGTAAATTTCAGTGTTCCGACTGTTCCTTCACGTTCCGTACAGCTTTACTCTGGCCGTAACTATACACACATTTGGTCCGATACAGGCACTTTCCCGCTGATGCGCCCTGCATGCCATGTTGCCTCACGAAGTTATTTCTTCCGCGCAGTTACAGTTCCATGCGTCATGTGCCGGCACAGTGTACTTAAACTTTCTGCTTCAAGCTCCTAATATTTCGGAACAGCTGACTGTTCTGGTCTACCCAACCCTAGTTGGTACACGACAACACCAGGCAGCATTCAGTCCACAGCACGCGTGATTCGTTACGATGTTTCTGGTTGGAGATATAGGGTCATCCTTCCTGGATCCCCGACCTGACAGCCGGTGCTTTCCATCTCTCCGAACCTGTGAAGAAACACTTGCGTGGTAGGCGATTCAGCGACGAGACGGCCGTTCAACATGACGTAAGGATGTTGCTTCACGAACTAGATAAAGAATTCTTCCATTACACTTTCGATGACTTGGTTTGGAAAAGTGTCTAGACAAGAATGGTGGCAATGTTGAAGAGTAGTGCGTATCAGTGCTCTTCTACTATTTACACTTATATCTGCGTGTAAAACAAAGTTTCTCAATTCTAGCTCAGGTGATCTTATTTTTTAAAACCTAACTGACTCTACCTTTTGCATTAGTAAGGATTGTACTTCTTCTGATTTCCATTCATAGGTGTAAGAATTTCGAACTCCTCAGGGGGTCTTAAAACAGATACGGGGTTTTACACTGAAATATTTATTATTGTAGTAAGGATGTATAGGAGAGTCTCTGGTAAGACCCCTGTTAGTGTTTGGTTCTAGTGTATGAAACCCTCACCAGGACTACTTGATACGAGACCTGGGAAAGATCCAAAGGAAAGCAGCACGATTTGTTCTGGGTGATTTCCGACAAAGGAAAATCTTTTGCCTGGGAAGATTATTCGGGAGTAAGGAGACGGCGAGCCGCTCGTCTGAGTGGTATGTTGCAAGCAGTGAGTGGAAAGATGGCGTAGAATGGCATTTGTAGACAAATAAGCTTGCACGGAGTTTTTAAAGTAGGACCCGTTGTGCGGAAAGGGACCTAAAGTCGGATTTTTGTGTTTCTAAAATTGGCATAAGACATGCTTCTAGGTGCAATACTTCTGAACATAATAATTATTGACTGTTATTATTAACAAAACTGTATTTTGAGAAAATTGCAATGACGCACACTCACTCACCCACTCCGTAGGCTTCTGAGCGACGTGAAGTTCCCGTGCCGATCTTACAATCCTCCACCTTGAGCCTGCTGTTCCCAGTAATGGGTTTGGAGGGTCCGGTATACCTTGTTGTTCTCCTTCTTCCATGTGCTTCGGGGTCTTCCTGAAGGTATTTTCCCCTTGAGGAGGTCCCTAGTATAGATCTACCGGTGCTCTGTTATCCTGCATCCTCAGTACGTGTCCAGCCCAGCACAGTCTGTTGGATTCTATCACACCCATTATAGTGTGTTGTTGAGAGAGGGTGTAAATCTCATAATTAGATCTTTTCTGCCAGCTTTGAGAGATAGGATCAAACCATAGTCCCAATTTTTTCTATAAATTTTATTCCCAAAGACTTGCTACTGCTGCTGCTCTTTCCTGGTTATACTCCATGTCTCGGAACAATGCAAGAAGTACTGGTCGAATGTGCATTCATTGTTACAGACTTGGAGCCTAATATAGGACTCATAGAGTAAAATTCCTTATTTGCATTCTTAATTCTAGCTTCGTGTTCCTGTTGCCTTCGGTTTTACTAATCGATTAATACACAAAGGAATTTAAAATCCTCTACTCTTTTAAATATGTATTTTCCAATCTTCAAAGGCAATCTGTCTACCTCCTTGTGATTCGGTCTCTGTACAACCATGTAACGTGTCTTTTTTATCATTTACCCGTAAGCCAACATAGAATTTCCTTCTCTTCAGCTCTTCTGCAAAATTTCCATTGCCAAGTTTTGGATCTCTTTCAGCGCAACGGGTCACATATGAAAATAAATTTGGAATTCAAGGGGACAAATTGGGGCAAACATTCTTTTACTGGACGAGGAGTAAGTGACTGGAATAATTTATCAAGGGAAATGTTCGATAAACTTCCAAGTTTTTGAAAACATTTAAGAAAAGTCTAAATAAACAATTCATAGGGAATCTGTCACTTGGGCGTCAGACCTAAATGCAGATCATTGATTGAATAACTGATTCATTGATTGTTGGTTGATTGAATGATTGATTGATTGATTGATTGATTTATTGTTGATTGATTGATTGATTGATTGATTGATTGATTGATTGATTGATTGATTGATTGATTGATTGATTGATTGATTGATTGATTGATTGATTGATTGATTGATTGATTGATTGAGTGAGTGAGTGAGTGAGTGAGTGATTGATTGGTACAGATTTTAATTTTCCTCGGCTATAAATTGCTTTAAAGCTCACCAATTTATAACGATTGAGCAATTCGGCTCTCAGGCCTCTAATAGCACGTATTCTTTAGGAACAGCGGTGCGATCGTCTATCTCTTCAATTACCTGATAATTATCCACGCCGTACGATCCTTCACAGGTGATGGAGTGATAATCGCTTCGCTAGGTTTAAGAGCCTATCACCGATACTGAAACATTTCAAGGGGCAATTCATCTCACATACCGAATGAACTACAATATTTAGAAAAAGTATATACCGTATAAGGCAGAATACACCACACTGAAATGTTATTTAATTCCCTTTATCCGGTATGTGTGCAAAGTTCCTTTTCAGGGGCAAATATTTATTTTTCTTTACTTTGTTGAGAAATATTTGATTGATAAGAAATTAAAAATCAACAGTTTGCTATAGGATTGTGAAGCTTAGATCCTTTCCAACAGAATGAAGGTGACCTAGGCCACCATAGCTCAATTGGTAGAGCAACCGACGCGAAATCGGGAGGTTGCGGGTTCGGATCCCGCTGGTGTCCGGTAGGCCACTTTTGTTCTGTACTTAACCTCTCTTCAACACGTACTAAATGCACGTAACACGACCTAATAGGTTCAAAGTCAATTTCGAATACAATGCGGTGGTGAAAATTCAATATTTAATTCTTCATTGCTTTCATTTCTCCATTTCCACCATCTTTCTATATTTTATTAATTTTTTCGTCAAAAGTTGAATTCTCAACTTTCTTCGAGGACTTTTATTTCTTAGCTTGCCTACTGTCTGCCTCAGACAGTAATATGATTTCCTTTTCAATATAAACTTCGCTTTTGGATTGCTGAATTTATGGCCAGCAATTGGAAAAAAGACTTGGATTCCTACTACTTTTGTGTTACTGGTATAATCCGGCGGAGACATTGCATTTCCCAAATCGTTATGTGTGGAACGCTGTTTTCTTACTTTATTTCGTGTTATACATATATGATTTCTGAATTGGTATATGTCTATATTTAATTACAGGTGTCACTTCCTGTTTCTAGCAGGGATAACCAACGAAGACTGAGGGTTCATTCCTTAAAATGTAAATTACACACATTGGATGATGTTCTCGATGACCAAAGAGAACCTAATTACCACCAAACATTCCGTCTCAAAATAGCATTTCTCCATTTGTTTTTAAAATGTATCGGCAAGAAACAAATGAAAAGTGTCTCCTTTGAATAATCGGATTTGCAAAACAGTACACAACAATAAATCATATTTTATAATGCCTATGAGACTTACTTGTAACTCATCTGCACACTAACACTACGTGAAATCTAAACATAAATGTATTCCAGGCACCGCTCTCCATGTTAATAAACAACAGCGCATCCAAGTTATAGCATGATGTAGGGACACCTGGCGGCACTACTGAGAAGCTGGTTGGGGACGGTTTTTATGCTCAGAACTGGCACACATTTCCTGGCCTTTTATGTGTCGTAGATAACGGTATCGGTGTGGACATTTAAAAAAAAATAAAAAATTGTCTAAAGGTATTGAACAAAGAAACACATTACAGAAAGAATAATGTAAATAAGTTTAATTTGGCTAGAATTTGAATTAAAAAGAAAAAGAAAACGAATAAAGAAACAATAGATTTTAGGCTACTTTTCCGCAACCGCATTTAGGCCGGAAGTAATTTTCGAATTTTTTGTTTTATTTGATAGACAATTTGGATCGTGTACAACAGGAAAGTCACAAACTTGGCATGGAAATTAGTTGGAACAAGACAGAACTAATGATTGTCAACAAAGGTGCAGAGATTCAGCTGCCACAGCACCTTAACAATCTCCAAAGAGTCTGTCAGTTTCCTTATCTTGGTTCAATAATCGAGGATAAAAGTAGCTGTGAAAAATAAATCAAACGTCGCATCATTCTCGGACGTACAGCTATGGCAAAATTAAAGAAGATCTGGCAAGATAGAGCAATATCTATGAATACGAAGAAAAGATTACTCCATTCGCTTGTGTTCTCGATCTTCCTGTATGGATGCGAAACTTGGACCATAAAAGCTAAAGACAGGAACCGAATCAACGCCTTTGAAATGTGGTGTTGGAGAAGGATGTTGCGAATACCGTGGACAGCCAGGAGAACAAATGATTCTGTCATCCGGTAAATTGGAATACAAGAAAGTTTATGCCAAGTTGTATGCCAGAGAATCGTGCAATTGTTTGGTCACATTACGAAAAGAGAGGATGACAACCTGGAAAAATTAATTGTCCAAGGAAAAGTTTCTGGTACAAGGACACGAGGACGGGTCGCAAAAAGATGGGTTGATCAAGTAAGAGAGATCATGGGCCTACCATGGAGAGTTCCTGTCCGGAAAACACAAGTACGTGCAGAATGGTATCAGCTTATAAAAGAAACTACAAAGTCCTTGGGTCACGATACTCAGTCATGAGTGGAACGACTGGAGAGAGAGAGAGAGAGAGAGAGAGAGAGAGCCCTTCTACTTTCGGCGCAATTGAGAAAATTGCTTAATTATCCGTTGTTTATACTATAGGAAACCATATTTTTTTCTGCGAAGAAATATTTTCAACAGTAAAGGCTAGCCATCCCCTTAAAATGAAAAAGAATTGAGGTTTTTAATAATAATTTTCTAAATAAATTAATTCCTTTTATCTGCACAAAATGGTGTAAATTACATGTAACTTACGTTAATACCATTACAAGTATACCCTGTCAAACCAGACTGTCTATAACACACTAAATATCAGGGGTAATATATAATTCTATGACTTCAGTTTCATGAAAGGTGAATATATTACTGTGAATATGCCGCGCTTTGATAATAATGGCATTTCCCACTGGATGTTCTTCGGTGTGGCATGCAGTTTATTAGCTACGGTAACATAACTGACCATGATCGCGGAATTGGCGGTCGTTTGTCATGCGGAACTGCGGTAGTGTCAATAAACATCCATCATACACAGTGGCCTTCCCATAGCGACAGTCACACATGTAATAATTAGTGCAATCGCCAGCCAATGAAGATTAATCTCTCCAAAATTAGCTTAAACTCTTGAACCAATCCCGGGTTATTGCTATGTTCGAGCTTCAATTCAGAACAGGGAGAGTTCGAATACCCTGCCTTTAACAATGTTAAGGGAAGATATTGACGAAAAATTCTTTAAAAGGGCATTTAAAAATAAATATACACGGCATGCCACAATGATATGTCTGACATAAAATTAATCATTACTTTGTTAATCTAAAATTCCATATCTTACCGAAGCCACGCGCTCTCCAATGTTGTTTCCTATGTTCAGTGTTAAGAATTTTGGTTGGATATCTTGTGTGTAGCAGATTAAAATGGGTGTTGTGTTTATTTATTTAATGACAGGCATATTGTAGCACAATAAATCACCACTGATCTGCAGTTAGGGCATTTGCCCAGGTGGCAGATTCCCTATCAGTTGTTTACTCAGGCTTTTCTTAAATAATTGCAAATAATTTGGAAATTTATTGAACACCTCCATTGTTAAATTATTCCAATCACTAACTCCACTTCCTTTAAACGATCATTTGCCCCAATTTGTCCTCTTAAATTTCAACTTTATCTTCATATTGTGATCTTTCCTACTTTTAAAAACACCACTCAAAGTTATTCGTCTACTAATAACATTCCAAGCCATCTCTCCACTGACAGTTCGGAACATACCACTTAGTCGAGCAGCTCGTCTCCTTTCTCCCAAGTCTTCGCAGCCCAATCTTTGCAGTATTTTCGTCAGAAATCACCCAGAACAAGTCGAACTGCATTTCTTTGGATTATTTCCAGTTCTTTAAACAAGTAATCCTGGTGAGGGTCCCATGCACTGGAACCATGCTCTAGTTGCGGAAGTTAAGCAATTTATAGAAATAAATGAATCGAACTTGTAACTTGAATTTCGCATATTTTCAAAATTTTTCTCAAGAGGTTACTTAATGGAAAGTAAAGTAAAAGAAGTCTGTTGAACACATTCACTTCCATATCCGACCATGATCGGATTAGGTTTCATGTGTGTAAAATGCCATACCCGACCTTAGTCGGATTTGAATTCGTGCAAATTGTGTACGTTAAAATGTACGTTGGGTCACATAGTAGATCAGTTTGCCTGTAGACAGCGGGCAGGTGAACGTTTTAATACAACTTAAGGTAATTTACCGCGATGCGGGATCTGTGATCTAAATAAACACGTGGCAGTCCCGAGAGATCTCTGAGGTACGTGGTTGGAATTTTTTTTGCTAGGGGCTTGACGTCGCACCGACACAAATAGGTCTTATGGCGACGAGTGGTTGGAATTCAAGTGGCGCTCGGTGATATAACGAGTGGTCATGGCAAGTAAGAAAATCGTACTAGATCATCTTGTGAGTGATACTAAGTTAAAGCCGTGTATGAAATGTGAGTCAGAGTGACATATAAAAATCACTTGGCTGTTTGATTAAATGCCCGCGGAGGGAGC
The DNA here is from genome assembly GCF_040414725.1 of Anabrus simplex. Lineage (NCBI taxonomy): Eukaryota > Metazoa > Arthropoda > Insecta > Orthoptera > Tettigoniidae > Anabrus > Anabrus simplex. Next base: position 409,698,188 of record NC_090268.1, read on the forward strand.
TGGAAGTGAATGTGTTAAATTTTAATTAAAATAATAATTTTGGGTAACTTTAGTTCACTGTGTCCAAAATAAATGCTGAAAATTACCTACAACAGTTTCAAAGTTCTAACTGCTACTATTTTGGGATCAGTAATTTTATAGGAGGGATGTTGACTGAACAACTTTGAAATTTAGAATTTGTCGTAGGATTTGTAGTAATTGAGTGAGAGCAGGAAAATTTATCAAATATATTCACAGTAAGATAAGCACTGTGAGTGACTGATTTTGACATTTTAACCCGGCAGGACGTGCGCTCTCTGTCGAGACACAAGGACGGGGATGGGTGAAAATTACCTACAGTGAAAAATCATCCTTATTACTAAATATTAACTATTGGAAACCTTGTAAATTATGATACACTGATGTATTTAATCAATTGTAATAGTTTCGGAGTAATTATGACACAGTGCAACTTGTAATAATAAGAATGGATATTGAAATATTCATGTCTTCATAGCACATACACTGTTATCACTCATCTGTTCATATTACATCGTTTACATTAGACACGCATTCTTTGTATCAACAGAGTCACATAAGATAAACACCCGTAGGGTAAAGAGGGATGAGCAGGGGTGTGTGAATTGTAAGTGATGTTCGAATATCAGACCTGATTACACTTCACTCCTGGTCCATTACTTTCTGTTGCTCGCTCACTTGTTCCACAGATTCCGCACACACTAGCTTCACTTGTTCCCGGCAAGTTAATTTTCGCTCATTACACAACTCGTTGTAATTTTTCTGTCCTTTTTTTACTTCCACGCACTGAGCATCTTCCTACTTGATGTTTTATGTGGACAATACTTTTCCTTTCTTCAAATTTTACAGAATGCCACTGAACACGATTTCGGAGATTTGTTGGTGAATTCAGTATTTTATTTCTCGATGTCAAATGTTCCTTTGTGAGATCTAAGGCAAGCATTTTCAAACAATTTCGACAGAATGTATTTTCAGAGTTGAGATTGTTTTTCACTGAAGATGGCCTTAACGAGTCGAAACATGTTTGAATTTGATTACTCCATCTAATGATGGAATTATAGATGTATTGAATTCGGAGGATACACTGAATTTTTCCTTTGTAAAGTGAAAACCGTCAATACGGAATGATTCAATATCTTGTTCTTGGACATTGTCAGTTTCTCAGTCATCAAGAGCAGTGATGTCGCTGTCTTCCTTGGGAGCAAGCGGTTTATAATTTCGTTCTGCTTCATAGAGTGAAACATCTTCACTAAAATTCGTGCAAAACGTGCCTAAAAACGCACACCTATAATGTCCACTTGTCTAATAATTACTTCATTGTTCGTCCGTCGAAAAGAAAGTAGTTAATAATAAACAAGAATGGTATTCTGAAACGTATGAGGGCGCACATGGATGAAATTTACCCAGTCGACGTTTCTCTCACACTATGAATGGAACTGACAAACGTGCGGTGCTGATTAAAGGTCAAGATATTTGGAACGGTTCAATCGAAAGGTACTGAGAGAGGAGGTCGGAAGAACATATTAGAAATTTCGTATGGGTAATATTTACCTATACGCGCGTCATTACGGGTTAACATAGATTACTTTGGCTTTTTTTTTTTTTTTTTTTTTTTTTTGCTAGTTGCTTTACGTCGCACCGACACAGATAGGTCTTATGGCGACGATGGGACAGGAAAGGGCTAGGAGTGCAAAGGAAGCGGCCGTGGCCTTAATTAAGGTACAACCCTAGCATTTGCCTGGTGTGAAAATGTGAAACCACGGAAAACCATTTTCAGGGCTGCCGACAGTGGGGTTCAAACCTACTATCTCCTGAATACTGGATACTGGCTGCACTTAAGCGACTGCAGCTATCGAGCTCGGTATATTTTGCTTTTGCTGGGGGGGGGGGGGATCTGGAATTAGCGCCATGAATTTTCCGACATTGTTATAACCATGGTAACCAGTGTTCGTTATCTATGGATACTAGACCAGTAGCGTCATCTACAAGTAGCTCAAGGAACGTACGCTTCGTGAGAATGAGTACCACTTACTACCTATCGTAGCCTACTTGGTGGTGATTGAAACATTTTAAAGATAAATTTAACGGGGAAAACATCTCTTAGCACCTCTATGGATTTTACGTCTTCAACCTGAAGATGGATTGAATCTTCAAACAGCATCGCCAAAGTTTATGTGGCTGTAGAGAAACAGCAAGAAAAGGGATATAGTGCTATAATAAAGCGTAACACTTGAGTGCACAGAAACTGGTTGGAAGTGAAATTAGAATAATTCATCCCCGCATTAGAGATCCATAAATCGTGGTAAACGGTGTACAGGACTGACTGTGAAATTAAAACATAAAATCACCTGGCTTGTGGACATCACTTCGACCAGATGTGGAGTTCGAAGCATTAATGCATAACTTTTAAATGGCGCACGAAATCGTTCCTCGAAGTAAAGGGAGCTGCTATTGTTGCGATAAACCCGTTAATGAGATATCTTCTCGCGAAGTATAGAATACGGAACAAGTTCCGACTGCCGGCTACCGTACGGTAGTTGGTAGAGGCGTTGTCTGATGGTGATACAGTAGATTATAAACTGTAGTATTGCGAATCTACCCAATGATCGCTGCACTCTTTTCATCAATACCACGAAGCAATTTTAAAGACGGGTGCTATTTCTAATATCCTAAACCATTAAAAGCTTAGGCAGGTTGTAAGCCTAGAGAGAAAACGGATTTCCTCTTTTTCCTTTACTCACTTTAACTTTTTACTCACGTTTTTTGCTAGTGGTTATACTCGCACCGACATAGATAGATCTTATGGCGACGATGGGATAGGAAAGACCTAGGAGTTGGAAGGAAGCGGCGTGGCCTTAGTTAATGTACAGCTCCAGCATTGGCCTGAAGTGAAAAAAAAATGGAAAACCATCTTCAGGGATGCCGACAGTGGGATTCGTACCCACTATCTCCCGAATACAAGCTCACAGCCACGAGCCTCTAACCGCACGACCAACTCGCCTGGTACTCACGTTTTATTAGACTCATTGCTTGAAACATTTGAGTTCCTCGTTTTAACTTAGTAAGCATGGCATGATTCAAGTCAGTAGACAGGTAATGGAGATTGGCATTAAGACTTATCTGGCATTGCCTAAGAAATGTGGTTATGGAATAAAGACATCTTACGTTAGTGGTCCCTGTAAACTTGCCTAGTAACTCCTCTATAGACTTCAGTTACTAGTTGAAGCCTGCGAGGAACGGAGACCATGAAAGGAATAATATACTGCTTGCACTCAGTAACCTCCTTCCAAGCAGCAAAGACCAAATTTCAAAGTTCATTTTGGAATCTTTTGGGCCGTGGGGTGTGATCAAGTCATCTGTCCCTCAGGATGTCCATTTTCTCAACTCACACGTGTTGGTTAAGATCCGGCGTTGAAGGAGGCTACTCCGTAAGATTGATCTCGCCGTGTTCAGTGCGTCACATCTGTATCAATCGTGACGTGTTCATGGGAGACTGTTCCTGTTGTATGAGAATTATTCCTCCAGGTTACAGTAACAGCACTAATAGTACCATAATTATATTTATAATGCGAATTCATAGGGGTGACATCCAACCATCCTTATATCCTGTGAAGCATTCCTGGTCCTTGGAATGACATCCTTCGTCACTGTTGCAGGACACGCGACAACTATGGGGAGTGTCCTTGCTGTACTAGGGTTCGGTACTTCCATGCCGGGACGTTGTTCTCCAAGGAAAGCACTTTCCCAGTCTCGATAGATATTTTATTCGGCAAAAACTAGTCGGTAGAGCTGACGTCATCAGATGATCTTATAAAATGAGGGCTTTACTTCCAAAAGGAATAAGAAAATAGCCTACTGCTTGTTTAAAAATGTGTATTCTATGCAATATGAAAGAAACAAAAAGCCCACATAGAAAGTTCGTTTGATAAAAATCAAATGTATATGTATATTTCAATAAAATGTGTAATGTGATGTTACGTAGCAACCATTACAGGCTGTGATGTTAAGTATTGATGGATGGCCATGACATACAGATCCATGGCCTGTGCTGCTCTCAAGGTACTGTTACTAGGTAACATCGCCTCACACATTTTGTTACATTATACTATTTCGTTACACAGATTTTCGGAATACCCCCACCTCTAAGAAATATTTATATCAAAATAGCACAAAATAAATTAATTAATTAATTAATTTTAAACCATGCATAACGTAAAACACTTATATAGTAGAGCGTCGAATTTCAAATCATGGGACAGGTACTGAATATTTTCTGTCAGATACCTCCTAGTACTTGAAGCCTCTTAATACCTTATATCTACATTTAGTAATGTATTATATATATGTTGAAACTCAGTGTCCTCATTAAGTCTCCTTCAGGAGAATATTTTGTGTGTTTCATTATTCAGAACTTACAAGCGAGTAATTACAACTTCAGGCTACGTTACGGCAATTGCGCTCCCACTTGCCGTTATATGCTGTATATGCTGCTTAAAAGTAATGATGGCGTTCTCTTCAGTAAAATAAGTCTCTCCCAAGAGGGAAATTTCTCGAGCATCGTGTCCCTATTTAATAATTTATTTAACGCTATTACATGCTACATTTTTGGTAGGCACAGTGGTGTACTTAAGTTGGCAAATCGTTCTTCTGAAAGGGGTAAGTATTGGTTTAGATAACATTTATCAAGTCACAGACCTAAATTATAATTATTAATTTATTTTGAACAGTAGTTTCTCTTCGGAGTGTGTGAGAATATCGTTCACTTTAGACTAGAATCGTTTTAATATGCTCATTATCCCTCCTACGTCTTTATCTCCACTCTGTAGCGTAACGGTTATCCCTACTCGGGGGTCAGGGTTCGAATCCTGGTACTGCCAGAAATTTAATAATGGCAGGAGGCTGGCATGTAGTTAAAGTGGTACATGCAGCTAAACTCCATTTGAGGTGTACCCGAAAATAACTGTACCAGGATGAGGATACGAGTTATCTCCAATAATTTCTAACTGTTTGCAGATAGGGATCGACGGTGTTCATCCAGGTAAATAATAATAATAAAGGGAAATATGAAGGACGTCCAGTTTTTGTTCCTTGATTCAATAAGTACCGAGGCAAGATACTAAGTCATTTTCTTTATATCAATCTACGCGCTTTTTTGTCGCGAACCCTTTTTTAATCAGGCAGCCACATTCAAGAATGCCATTATTTCCAGTCAAATACTGTATGCCAGGTGGCTCCCGAACACCGTACTTTCTACTTTCTACAAATAATGAAAGGGATATCTACCAACTGATTTTCACAGGGCCGGCGGGCAGCTTACGTCAGAATATGAAGTGATAAGAACCGGACTATCGCTCGCAGCATGTTGCTCAGGGCTACCGTTCTAATGCACCCCTTGCATTAGTTAACCTCGTTTTCCACCGCATGGTTCTAGGTTGGAGTATTGTACAGCTGCACTATATTTGCTGCCTGCATACCAATGCCTAATGTGTTCAGCAAAAATTCAGAAAAGACAATTTAATAAATAATGTATACAGGTGCAGACATTCTACCCTATAAAAAACCTGTTTGTATTAAGCAAAAGCTCTACATATTATTATAGCTTCGAAAATGAGACAATTAAAATGCCACACTTGGATCTACCAGAACGTTTCCTTCTACAACTACTCTTAATAGATATGCTCAAAAACATGTCTCTGATGGTGCAGGCAGTACTGAACACGTTTCGCAGTGTCTGTATGGACACGTCTCAACATTTCATATGTCACTGCAGCACAAGGCCTCACGAATTCGGTATTTTAATTGTTCAGCATTTTATGCCTCAGTTTCGTATACTTTCGACTTGATATATCCCCATAGAAAAACGTCCAGAGGGATGAGATTAGGCGATCGTGGTGGCCTCTGTCTGCGTCCACCACGACCTATCCACCGTTCAGGATATCGTGCATTCAGATGTTTCCTCACGGGTCGACAGTAGTGAGGTGTTGCTCCATCATGCTGAAACAAATGTTACAGTACTAGCTGCAGTGGAATATCCTCTAGAAGGTTTTCCGCAGACAATTCGGTCTCTAAACTTTCCAGATAACGCCTACCAGTGAGCCTAGTCGGGTATAAAAACAGGCCCAATAATATAGTCTCCCAGAATACCGCACCACATATTAACCCCCCACTGGAGTTGCATATGCTGTGCTCGACCCCAGTGGGTGTTTGCTGGAGCTCAGTTATGGAGACTGTGAGTGTTGAGGTTTCATTCATTCCAAAAGTAACGTTCATCGCTCCACAGGATATTCCCGATAAAATGTGGATCTTGCTGTGATGCCGCGGCCATTGTTCTGCAATATGATACCCTGCCATCAAAATTATCTCCATTTAGTTGCTGATGTAGGTGCGCCTTGTATAGGTGGCATTTTCTCTCTTCCAGGATCCTTTGTATTGATACTCTGGATATTCCTAGCTGATCTGCAGCTGGTCTTTGCTCTAAGTGACACTAAACATGTGCACGTTTGTAAAAATAATGGTTTGTATATTATTATTATTATTATTATTATTATTATTATTATTATTATTATTATACATATATTATCATTATAGACTGTTATGCCTTTCAGAGCTCAGTCTGCAAGCCTCTGTGAATTTACTAAACGTCGCCACAATCCTCGATTTGCAACTAGTGTTGTGGCCTCATTTACTTCTATACCTCTTATATTATTATTATTATTATTATTATTATTATTATTATTATTATCATTATTGTTGTTGTTGTTTTATAATCAGAGAAAGGTGAAGTTCAACTTACCACTTGAAGGATTGCGTTCAAACTATTGCAGTACATTCTGCATAACGCCAGCATTGTCGCAGAGGGCCTGCTCCTATGTGCCTTGAACGATCCATTAGTTCATAACTGCAGCTCTGTTCGGCGAAATACATGTATAGAAGGCAGACGTCTGTTTGGAAATTGCTGTGCATGCCGTTTGCGAGCTTCGGCAGCATTTCGACCAGATTCTCCGTAGATCAAAGTGATGTCTGTGTATTCGTCGCTGCTGAACACACTAGATATTGCCGAAATGCGGACGGCAAATATAGTGCGGCTATGCCATACACCAGCCTAGAACTATGCGGTGGAAAATGAGGTTTAATAAAGCAAGGGGTGCATTAGACCGGTAGCGCTTAGTAACGTGCTGCGAAAGACAGTACAGTTCTTATCTCTTCATATTCTGACGTAGACATCCCATTCATCATTTATGCATGCGGGACATTTATAAGTAGAAAGTACGGCGTTCGGAAGCCACCTGGAATAATACTATAACAATGGCAAAAACAACACAAGTTTTCATTCCGTCTCTGAAGGGGACGGCGGGTATCCTATACAGTAACGCCGTCTCTCAGGACAGTTGATGGTGGGGAACAGCCTCTCTCCGTCTCCCGACGGCAGAGCTGTAGAGGCACGGTCCATCCGTGGCCACTGGTACGGTGAAGGCCGTCTCTGGATCCACAACGCAAATATGTAGCAGTATTAAAGTGTGCACATTTTCAACTGCCGTGCCGGCATTTTGAAGGTTGAAGGCATGGTGAATGTGATGCGTCACAAGTTGTTTGGATGTTCAGTCTTTACGGTTACATAAATACAAACTAAAGGGCGTTCAGAACCTAGCGCCACGAATGATTCGCCGGGCCTGCCGGCCTTTGACGGACAAGGTGGGCGGTCTCAAGGTCGAGCTGTACCACAGTTGCAGTTGAGTAGGGTTATATGAACGTGCCAGACGTGTGATTGCAGTGATGCGATAAGCTAAAGAGCTTGGAGAGCAGTGAATACTGCTCGTTGAGTCCAGTCACGATGTCAGTAATATCACGTGAGATGAAACCGAGAGTGTGGTAATTTAGAATTGTATTGATAAAGAAAAATCTATATTTAACAATGATGCCTGAGGTATGAGTATGGGTATGATAAACAGCACATAGTGGACTAGAAACTGAATATGATGAATTGATATTTTCATTTTCATTTTCCTCTATAACATTTATACTATCCAAGGCAAAGAATGATTTTCTTGCTTAATGTAGTTATTTGTAAAGAATCGGTGAATAAATGAAATGATTATTGAGTGAAGTACCTATGAGAAATGGCGTTTTGTTATACCAAGTGTAGCTTTGTATAATATACTGCGGTGGTACACCTTACTGCGTGTTAAATATGAATGTTCAATAATCTCAATTATATTTTTGCTTTTGTTAATATATTCGTATATTTCTAGGCCATGCTGCTGCTTTACATTTGCAGTGTTGTGAGTGAAGTAAGTTCTGAAGTTCGACCTTCACCTGTTCTTTATTTTGTCTCCTCTCTCCAATCCTCCATCTTCCTGTACCCACCAGCTATTCATTCAGTCCTATTGTGTGTTCCTGTTCATGTTGTCAGATTGTAACCCATTGCTGCGATTCCCTGCTTGCATCCGGAAAAGTTCCCAGCATAACAACCCTAACTCCTACTCATGCTCGAATATATTTCCGTCCGAGTATTGCTATATATGGCTGGCACTATCAGGCTACTAATATTATTTCACTCTTAAATGGGGGCGATGGACTAGATGTAAGGACCTTTAGACAACAAGCATCAATTTGATATCTATGGGAATCTTTAAAATCTTTTAACTTGGAAACGTTTTTGGGCTGGGGAGCCGTCTGCAATTAGCGTGGGCAGTTTACATTTGATATGATATGCCGAATGGATCGTTTTCTTTCAGTGTTTTGTTTCAGTTTGATATCTATGGGAATCAGTTTGTATTTAGTAGCTTTGCGTCGCTCCGACACACATAGGTCTTATGGCAACGATGGGATAGGAAAGGCCTAGGAGTTGGAAGGAAGCGGCCGTGGCCTTAATTGAGGTACAGCCCCAGCATTTGCCTGGTGTGAAAATTGGAAACCACGGAAAACCATCTTCAGGGCTGCCAACAGTGGGATTCGAACTCACTAACACCCGGATGCAAGCTCAGAGCCACGCGTCTCTAACCGCACTGCCAACTCGCCCGGTATCAATTTGTATAAAGTAAATACATTTACCGTAAAGTAATGGAGTAGATGTTGATTCAAGTGAATCGGCAACACGCCGACCCCTCACCACTGCTTTCCGTGGTTCAAATCCCGGTCGCTCCATGTGAGATTTGTTCTGGACAAAGCGGAAGCGGAGCAGGTTTTGTCCGTGTACTCCGTCTTTCCATTTCATATTTCATTCCAGCAACACTCTCCAATATCATTTTATCTGTCAGTGATTAACAATTGCCTCAGAGGAGTGCGACAGGCTTCGGCAGACGGCACACAATTCCTTTCCTCGTCGCTTGATGGGAGCTTCATCCATTCCATTCCTGCCCCTGTTGAAAGACTGGAAACGGGGTGTGGATGTTATTTGAATAATATTAACATACAACAAACAAGGAGTCGAAATTCGCCATCAGTGGAATGAATTTGTGTTTTCTACTAACTTCTATGGTGACAGACCAATTTCGTTTGTCGAGGAGAGTATCATTCATTAGCAAATTAGGTAAAAGTTTGTGTATATAATACTGTACAAATTTCAGACAAGCTCAAAAACAGGAAAACTCCCAGACTGAATAACATTTCTGCCACATTCCTCAAAATCCTTCCAAAAAAAGTCCTTACTTGCTCAATTAAATTACTAAACACACTCTTCATTCGCTATTCTTACTTCCCCCAACCTGGAAACTAGCAAAAGTCTTTATGATCCCCAATAACATTTCTCTCTATCCTATCAAAACTTTTCGAATCACTTCTTTTAACCTGACTAAACAAAATTATCGATGCCAACACTCTCTTAAACGACGAACAGTTCGGTTTCCGAAGTGAGCAGTCCAAAGTTCACCAACTAACCAAGCTCACCGAGTAAATCATTACGTACTTCAATGACAGGAGGCACATGGGAGCCTGTTTCCTAGATATTTCGCGGTTCGACGAAGTATGGCATGAAGGTCTAATTTACAAATTTATTCGAAATTCCCCCCCCTGCATGCTTAAACTCAGACATGACTATCTTTCAGAACGTACGTTTTAGGTGGAGGTCAAAAAAACTTTGTTGGACCTTCACCCTGTACTGGCGGGAATCCCACCGGGCGGAGGTATCTCCCTTCTTCAATCTTGATATGAGAGATTTGACGAAAACGACGCACGCGAAAACATACGCTGGCTTCGAAAGTGGAGAATTAAAATCAGTGTCAATAAAGGCAATGCCATTTTTTTCTTCAAACTTTTAAGAACATACCTCTCCTCCCCAACCGCTCACCACTGGCCTTTTTCGGTCAAGCGATTCAGTGGTCTAACAGGACCAAATACCCGGGTGTCACCTTACACAGAGGACTGGCCTTTAAAGACCAAATACAGCGCATCTCTGCTCAGGCGACTAAACGCCCTGAACTCATCATCCCCATTATGAAACCAGATGAAGGTCTAAATCTGGAAAACAGACTCACGCTGTTCAAATCCTCCCTCAGGACAATCCCCGAGTATGCCAGTCCGGTCTGGGGTATGGCAGCTAAAACCCGTTTAGATAAGGTTCATAGTATCCAAAATCGTGCATTTCGCCTTACCTTAGGAGCCCCTGGTTCTAACGAAATCGCGAAATTCACACAGATCTTAAGATCGAAGAGATTAGTACTAGAATCGAGAATACTACCCGGAAATTCTATTCTGGACAGTTCTCCAAACCCAATGCCCATATTCCATCTCTGGTCAATTACACCACCGGAAGTCTGAAATATAAGAGACCTAAGGTCATTCCAAATGTAGTCACGCTCAACGAGTGCAGGTCATATCCTGACCAGTGCGATTTCATTAATCAGGGCCTCGCTTTTCATATCAATGCAGTAAAACCATAACATTATTCAGCAATAGAACTCAAAACCCTAATTGGGTTGATGGGATATAGTTTTAATCTATCGAGAGATGGAGACATGGCTAGAGGAGTCCGACTCGTTGGCTGAATGGTGAGCGTACTGGCTTTCGGTTCAGAGGATCCCGGGATCGATGGCCGGCTGGGTCGGGGATTTTAACCTTAATTGGTTAATTCCAATAGCTCGGAAGCTGGGTGTGTGTGGCGTATTCAACATTAGAAATCATCCTAGGTACGGCCCTCATCTTCACAGACATGCAGGTCGCCTAATAGGCAGTCTACTAGAAAGAGACCTGCGCCAGGCCTCTCCGGAGGCCATGCGCCATTATTATGGCGAGAGGAAATGATACATAGAAAGGCTATAGAAGTTTCAGACGAGCTGAGAAAATTACGGCCGGAACCAATGAAGTGGTGATTTTAGATCACAAGAACTAAACTTGGAACTACTCAAATGGTCCAATGTGCCCCATAGAGGATGGTTGCCTAGTTATATTTCCTCTTAAAACAATAATCACCACCACCACAATGCGACCGATAAAGTTAATAATAATAATAATTTTCCAGCTTGATTTGTAAATATGATGGTATGTGATAGGACATCGCTATTGGTGTCAAAGTAGACGTAGGGTCCCCTCAGTTCAATAACCGTGATTAGCCTTCATGCACCAAACAATTCACAAACTGACTGTCTTTATAATATTAGAGTGTAGATTACTCTTGCTATTATCTTTGTTATTCTTCTTCTGCTACTTCTTTCCGATAAGGCCTGCTAAGGACCACGTGCCAATTTCAGTTCAGTTCTTCGTAGTTTGTTGTTTTCTCTTCCGTTCCTTCCAATATTCTTTCAACCTTTCACTATGCTGCTTCTTTCTGTCCTCGGACCACTTCGCACCGGGTTTCTCGTTCAACCTTCCTTGGAATGCTTCCATACGTACTACCCTCTTTCTAGAAATCTCTTCTCTTATATTATTTCTTTCTAAATATTTCTTTACTTCGTGAATCCAGCTAGTTGTTGCCTTTTTGTCCCAAACGTACTTGAAAATCCTTTTTGTTAATCTGGAATGATCCACTCTGTAAATATATCCAAAAAATTGCAGTCTCCTTTCCTTATGGTTTCAGTTATGTTTTTTATGTTCCTGTATATTTCATCATTAGAGCATAATTTCCATACTTCTTTTGTTTTCTTAGGGTCTAAGATTTTTCTCATGATTCTCCTTTCTAGTACTTCAAGTTTATTTAATCTATAGTTTAGTACCAGGCATTCACTTGCATATAGGAATTCCGCTTTCACCACTGTAGTGTAGTGCCTTATTTTAAGATTTTTAGACAGACACTTTTCCTTATACAAATTGAGTCGTTGAATTAAGACAGTGAGAAATAACCGTAAACCGTCATGTGTAACTGCGTTAGAATCAGCAATAAATGATAATCTCTAACTCCTTCCTACCTTCTAGTTTGAGACAGGGGAAGTCATTACCACTTGATGTTTGTCAGTGAGATGTCCTCAGCAATTACTCAATCACATGTCACAATCTTGCACCTGTGATATGTCACACTGCAATATCCAGATTATCCATTATGCATTCGAATTCACTAGAGATAATTGCGTGCTAGAACTGCCGGTTTATATATGCACAACTTTCAATACCCTCCATTTTTGTGTCTATACAGCGGTGGAAGGTCGATGTAAACAAACGCAGGATTGCCTGCTTACTTTCTCGTTGGACAAGTTATTCCGCAGGAATATCCTTTCTGGATTGTGTGAGGCACATTTGCCTCGTGAACAAATCGCACATGCAATTTTTTTTTTTTTTTTTATTATTATTAGTATACACTTACACATAAAATTACAATATACACATAAGCACTTAACAAGGGACATGATGTATTGATACAGAATCGTGATGTCGTTTTATATCATCAGTTGCACTTTTCTTGCACCGCAGTGTCCTGTGCTTACTTCTTACGCCTATGCACTTACATCAAAATGTATTACTTCATGCTACATGAAATTCACTAAGGAACACAGTCTATACAATGTAACTTGTCGGAATCCACGATCTTCACTGTAACCCTGCGCGTCGCTAACACGCGCACCGCTTTCCAGCACCTTTGTGACAGGGATTAAGAAGGAAATAATAACACACACGAGGTATCGGTGGAAGGTTTAGACACGGCTGAGACAACAAACCGGAATATATCACAGGATACTTTGGAGGTCTTTGATGAGTAGACTAGTGGCGGGACTACCACATCTTGCTAGTTTCCATTTACATTCTTGTAAGTAGCTTCTGAAGGAAGTCAGAGATACCTTGTCGTTGGTTTGAAGGTAAGAGAGATACCCCATACTAAGCCAAGTCAGAGCATGTCGATGATCCCGTCTGCTAATGTCCAAAGTCAATACTGCACGATACACATCGTTCGGGTTTCTAGATCCCGTCAACCTGTGGAACGCTACTCTGAGCCACTGCCAAATGTCCTTGACGGCTCCACAACTAGTCAGTCTATGAAACTGAGTGTCAATTACCGCGCATTCCTTGCATAGCGGCGATTGTGTCATCCGGTGGCGGAATTTCTTTTCTTCTGTCGGAAGTAACTCGTTTATAACCTTATAGCTAGCTACTTTCCATTCTAAGGGGATGCAAGACATTTGGAAAGTGGTCCAAATATTAGTCCAATTGTAATTGGGGTATTTGACCATGATGTGTGGAAGATGATCATGCTTCTGTAGCAATTTATTATAAAGTAGGTTAACAGTGGGGATAGTATGGTCAGAAAGTTGCAAGCTGTACAAAGCCCGAAGAAACGATTTAAAACAAGACGAGCGAAGGTAATGATTATTTTCCACAAGGGGGGAAAACTGGACTGCTCTAGCGTGGTCGGAAGACGAATACTGCACCATTTCTCTGATCAGGAGAGCTTTGCATTTTTCGGAGACTGCTATGAGGCCTAGTCCCCCTTGGTCAATTGGTTTCCTCAGTTGTGGTCTGGCTATACGAAAAGGATATCCTCTCCATAAGTAATATCCCACACAAAGTTCTATCCGTTGGGCAATTCTTTCAGGCATCGGTAAAATTTGTGCTGTGTACCATAGTTTTGACAGGGCAAACAAGTTGATATGCCATACTTTTTGTATTATATTGAGGTTCCTGCTGAGGTGCATCGATAGGGTGGAGCGCACCTTTTGAGTAATAATAGTCCAGTTTAAATCGACTATTTCTTCAATGTTTGGGGTAAAGATGATCCCTAGTATTTTAACACGCTCTTTGGTTGGTACTTCGGCTAACGATACTGCCTGCGGCCATCTACCAAGAGGAAGAAGTTCCGATTTTTGATAACTTACAAGGGCGTTGGAGGCCCTTTCGTAGGTAGATATTATTCCTGTGAGCTGTTGAGCGATTTCTGGGGTCCGAAGATGAATGATGACGTCATCTGCATAGGCTCGTATAGTAAACAGATTATTTGGATTAGGTATGGAGTTAAGGACGTGGTGAACAGCACGTACGAATGGTTCTATGCTCAAAGAATATAAGATCATAGACAAGGGGCATCCTTGTCGTACTGACGTCCGAATAGGAATCGGACGAGAAAAGAAACCATTAAGTAGAATTCGAGAGTGGGCGGATTGATAAACATTATGTATAATGTTACAAAGAGCGTCGGGGAAACCCATATGTCTCAGAACTCCCAGCAAGTATCCGTGATGAACTCGATCAAAAGCTTTCTGAAAGTCCAGACTTAAAATGGCACCAGCCAGATCTGTATTCCGTGCATAAAATAGCACCGTGTTCCTAATGTCTTGAAGATTGTGTGTTATTTTTCTAGTTGGAATACCACACGTTTGACCTTGTTTGATGACTCTTCCCATAAAAGGCATTAGACGACTGGCAAGAATTTTCATGAATATCTTATAATCAGTGTTGAGCAATGTTATTGGACGGAAGTCTGATATTGTTTTGGGCATTTTAACCTTGGGTATGAGTATTATTATACCATCACAAAACCCGGTACAATCAGGCAGTTCTTCGAGAAGTACATTCATTAGCTCCACAAAAGTAGTTTTGATGATGGGCCAGTAAGTCTTGTAAAAAAGGTAGCTAAGGCCATCGGGGCCTGGTGCGGACTTGGGACTAGCTGCGCGTATTGCCTCAAATACTTCCTCTTCAGTGATGGGACGGGTCAAATCCTGTTTCTCTTCTTCACCCAAGTGCTGCTCTACAAATGATAGAAGTTTTTGTTGCTCGGCTACGGAGTTCCCGTTATCTTGAAATGTTTCTTTGAAGTATTTCTCTGCTTCCTCTAGGTATTCTTGCGTACCATTCAACTGTCTACCATCTTCCGAGTGTAGGGTTTGAACAAATTTCCTCTGAGCCTTCCTTTTCTCCATGGCTATATGGTAGAGTTGAGCTTTCTCGTCCGCCAGGAGGGATGAGGGGCAGGACCGCACAAGGGAACCTTGAAGAATGTGGTCCTGGATAGATGTTATTCGACGTTTGAGAGCTGCTATACGGTTGGAGGCATCAAAGCCTGCTTGTTGGCGAATCAATAAATCATTGAGGATTACGTAGTAGGAATGTAGGGTTTGTCTCCTGTTATTTGCCATTTCCACCCCATGTCTTTTAAAAAAGGATTGAATTGCAGGCTTCAGTCTGTACAACCATGTTGATATGTTGAGGGGCCTCTGCCTTTGTAGTCGGTTTATTAAGTCTGTCCATATCTGAGTAAATTCTTCTTGTATTCCCTCCGTATTTAACAGGGAGTCGTTTAATTTCCAGTATCCTCTCCCTATCCTGGGTAAAAAATAGTCAGATCGCATTTTTAGGACAACTGCATGATGGTTACTGAACGGTACGATATTAACTGTTATGTCATGAACACTAGGAATAGTGTCTTTATTAACATAGAATCTATCAAGACGGGATGCCGCTGATCCTTGGAAATATGTAAACTGAACAAGCGGGCCATGTTTGGATTCCCAGACATCACGAAGTTGGAGAGCCGTATATAGGCGTTCAAGCGCTGGCGACGAATTGAAGTGACCTTTTTGATCTTTGGAATGCAACACGCAATTAAAATCACCTCCAATGACCAGTCTGTGACAGTTGTGCCGCAAATAGTATGGTAGTTGTGTGGTAACAAAGTCCTCCCTTTCATGTCTTCGGTGTGTCCCTGAGTGCAAGTAAATATTCACGTAAAGTGTGTTGTCGTCTGTAAGTAGAGATGTAATCCTTCCACTGGGATGACATTCGGTAAACTTGATGGGTATATTTGCTCGAAACAGTAGAGCGGTACCTCTGGACTCCTCTCCGGGGTTAGCAATGTAATCATATAATGGGCCAAGAAAAGATAGATTACTGATGTTAACCTCTTGCAAAAAAATGATGTCAAGGTCGTGATCGCGAATAAATTCTCGGAGAAGAACTTGTTTACTTCTACTTCGCAGGCAGTTCACATTAAGGGTGGCGTAAGTGCGAAGGAGTATTATAAACAAAAGGAGAAATACTTTAGCCACCCACATTTTACTGACCATTTTTGATCTGGCCTCGAATTTTGTCTTGCGGGATGTTTTTAAGAAGTTTCGGTCCTCGCCCTTTACTAATATCGTCAACCGGGCGTTTTAATCTGGGGTCCCTCGAACTGGTGCTCGAAGGTTTGATTATTCGGACATCAAGTTCCGTATTCTCATGTGGGCTGGTTGGTAATGGAAGTGTTTGGAGTTGACCTGGAACATTATCCAAGATCTGTTTCGGCACTAGAACATCTGGAGTAGAAAGGTGTTCCGCTTGGTCAGCTATCATGGGTTCTTCGTCTTCCCCTATGTGTTGTTGGTCGCTTATAGATTGAAGTTCATGGGGTTGTTGTTGTTGTTGTTGTTGTTCTGGGACATCTAACGCCGGGGGGGGAAGAATCTTGTTCCGTAGACTCATCAACTGATGTTGAGGAGAGGTTCGGTACAACAGTCCTCTTGTCTGCACTTGTCATATCTAACTTACATGTCTCAATGGATGTATCAACATCCATGAGGGGTGGTAGTGGAACTTGTTCGGAGTTCTGTGGGTCCTCTGTCTCTGGTGGTGTGCACTCAAGTACTGTGTCAGCTGTGTGTGTGTTGTTGATATTGTCCTCGAGTGTGAGTTGGGCAGCTGATAACGGAACTCGTTTGGTTGGGAGTTTGCCACTCGCTAGTGTTGCCCAGGTCGGGGCATCGACCGCGGCCGGCGTTTGAACTGGATGTTTTCGTTTGGGGCATTGACCTCGCAGATGACCTGTTTCACTGCATATCAAGCAAGTTATTGGCTGGCTTTCGTAGCTGATTAAAGCTCTGAAACCACCGATATCAAGATAGGAAGGGATATGCTGTTTTAACATGATTTTAACTGCACGGACACCATTATTTACTTGATAGCGAAAACTTGAACCCCAGGTCTCATCAGTAATGGAAAGCACTGTACCAAATTTACCTATCCGATCGGAAATTAGTCTGTGTGGCACTTCTATCGGTAAGTTGAAAATCCTAACCAATTTGGTGCCTAGGCCGGCAGAGTCTATTGTCACTTTACTTCGGAAACCATTACTATGGAGAAAGGTGTGCTCACCTGAATAATCTTGGAGTAATCGGTCCGATATTTCAGAATTCTTGCATTTAACGAAGATTTGTCTTGATACGCCGTTGAGCTGGAGCATTTCGATGTCATTTTCCTCAAGTTTCAGGGTGTCGAATATCCAGTCGTGAACTTCATACGGTGCCGGTCGGGGAATATCACGATCAATGAAACTAATCACAATTGTGTTTTTTCTTTCGATTGCTGTCATGTTGATTTGTCTAATTATCGTTGCCAATATGTAGAAACACCTTGTCTGGAATTGGTAACAGGGTCACTGTTTGCAAAGTCCGAACACGACCAATACAACGGTACTCGTAACTTCCTCACCACACTACTACTAAACACGTCCGACGCGCTCGCAAGCACAGCGAGAACTGGCAATAGCATGAAAAGCGTAATGTTATACAAAGTATTTCGTCTTTAATAAATGAAAACGAATATCCACAGCCTGTTTCCAGTCATTCGACCGGGTCAGGAATGGAATGAATGAAGCCCCAACTATCGGCGAGGATAGGAATTGTGCCGGCTGCTGAAGCCTGTTGCACTCCTCTGGGGCAGTGATTAATGAATGACAGATGAAACGAAGTGATATTGGAGAGTGTTGCTGGAATGAAAGATGACAGGGAAAACCGGAGTGCCCGGAGAAAAACCTGTCCCGCCGCCGCTTTGTCCAGCACAAATATCACATGGAGTGACGGAGATTTGAACCACGGAATCCAGCGGTGAGAGGCCGGCGATCTGCCGCCTGAGGCACAGACGCTACGTCATTAATAAAGAATGATTTTATTTTCCTTTCTTCTTCTTAGGACGCCATCTCTCTACGCAGGTTTATTGTAATTTCTCGCGAAACAGCGGCTCTAAAGATTTAAATACAAGTTCTTCCATACCGGCGGCGTAAATAAGGAATTTCTCCGTCTCGCTTCACATCATCGGTGTTAAATTTACCCCTCGATGGTATGATGAAGTTTATATCGTTTCACCTCTCGCGATGTACCTGAGCTTCCGCTTCTTGGTAGAAGCTCTTTCAACAAATTGGTCTTCCTTTCTACCCAAAATATTTGGAACATTGGTCTATACAATTACATTTCGAAAAGTTGAAACCACTTCTCCAGAAAAGGACTGAGCCTCAAGCCTTCAAAAACCACACAGAAGGATAGGGAATACGTAGCATCTCAATATCCGAACTCGGAGCTGAATGTCGAAACGTCTACTGGTGAAAAGGGCCCTCATACAGTTGAACATATGACTGGCTTGCCGGATCCTGCATAAGATTTAATTCTTGGAATTGAAATGCTCGTTCACCGAGTCGCAAGGTATTTCAAGGATAACACTTGCTGAGCAATTGTGTTTTTAATGTGCAGGGAGAATTGTTCGAAAATACGATCAGCTTGGTCTTGTCAACTTTCTTGAACACACCAAATTCAGCACTGATGTTTACAATGCTATTAATAATAATTTCAAGATTAGTGAAGCTACTGACAAACACTGCCGTATTATCCGGAAAGCGGATATTATTTATGATCTTAAAATTGGTCATGATGCCTGCACTAACATCCTCAACAGCTTTTCTGTACCCACCTTCACAGTAGACGGTATAATGTAGAGGGGATAGGTCACAGCCGTGTCGCACGTCTCTTCGTATAAGCTATGTCCTCAGTTGTGTCTTCCTCTATTTTGACTTCTGCTGCTTGGTTCCAGTAGATCTGAGTGATAACCGATAGGTAATTACTACCAATACGAGTAGTTTTTAAAAACCTCAGCAAGTTGTGATTTTCTGCAGTCGATAACATACGTAAAAGTCGACATTCACATCTAGGCATCTCTGAGTTGAAACATTCTAAGAGAAAAGAGTCTTGCAAGTTCCCACTGCATTTCTAAAACCAAACTAGGTATGACAAATTTGGAGTTCACATTTCGCCTAGATACGTGTGTGGATGATTTGTTTTACCTTTAAGACATGGGACATTAAGCTGATAATGCGATAATCATCTCAATGTGATACAATAACTTTCTGGATTGGGTAACAAAGTTTAATCTTAACCATTCAGACTGAATTCATCCTGCCTTATATAA
This sequence comes from Anabrus simplex, assembly GCF_040414725.1. Lineage (NCBI taxonomy): Eukaryota > Metazoa > Arthropoda > Insecta > Orthoptera > Tettigoniidae > Anabrus > Anabrus simplex. Next base: position 409,717,775 of record NC_090268.1, read on the forward strand.
TGCGTTGAATAGTGTAGTTAGCTGATCTAGGCCTCTGCCATCACCTTGAGCAATGACCTTCTGAGTTTATGCATGTATCTTGTTCCGCACCAGAGCTTTACCATTCTTCTGGAGCCCGATTATATAAAATATTTATTGCTTTCGGTGTGTCAGGATTTGGCTCGTCGCATTCGTGCAGTATGTTTTGCCTTTACATAGATTATCAAAGTACTATTTCCAGCACTTCAGTTTTTCTACAGCTCCCATCAAGATAATACTATTAGCATCACTAGGAATACCTTTATCTGGATTTCACCACAAGCTCCTTGATTTTCTTATAGAAGTTCAACAAGTCATGTTCCGCCTGGAGGTGCTCTATTTCTCCGCATTTTTTCACCAACCAAATGTCTTCTGTCTCCCTGAATTTTACGTGCAACCCTTCGTACTGACCCCTATCCCCTTGTTTCACTTTCCCTCTTCCTTCCATAAGGTAAAAATTTCACCCGACATTAAAGGCTGCTTACGACTGCGATGGTGTTATCATAAAGCATACCGTTCCCCGACGACGCACCGTTAGTGCGGAGTATTACTGTGCAATATTGCAAAAGAACCTGGTAGCAGCTCTAAGAAAAACAACGAGGACACTTGCTGAATAACACACACATCATTCTGCAAGACAATCCAAGGCCGAATGCAGCAGGAGCTGTGACTGAACTGTTCAGTTGCTGGGTCTGGGAAATGCTTTACCACCCCAATTATTCTCCCGATCTCAGCCCCTGCGACTACGATCTCATCCCTGAAATGAAAGCACCACTTCGAAGGGCCGCTTCCGCACAGTGAATGCCATTCTCCAGGCCACTGACAGCTCCGTCCGCGACCTTCAGAGATCAGACATCCAGCGGCTTCCACATCGCTGGGAACGAGTGCTACACAACGCTGGTGATTACTTCGAAGGACAGTGAAACGCCTAACGGTGCAAGTATTCTGTGTATCTAAATAAAAAGTAGTTGCCACTATTAAAACATCAACCCATGTATAATTTATGCCTTTAAAAGTGGTGAAGTTAAGGTTCTTGTCTCTCTCTCTCTCTCTCTCTCTCTCTCTCTCCCACCTACTACATTTTTTGCTAGATGTTAAACTGTCTATTCTTACAAAGTAATAAGAAGATGATTATGACAATGATAGTGGTGATGGAGGAGAGGAGCTTTTAACTAACAATCTGCAGTGTCAAAAGGACATTCCATGATCCATGTGAAGACTGTATATGTTCATTGTGTGGAAAGACATGCAAAAGATACGTGTTCTTCTGTGAGAACCGGCGTATGTTGGAGAAGAAATTTTGATCGGACGAGTCTTTACAGACTGACAACTGTCTCATTGTAGCATAAGCGTATTTATTTATATGAGTTTTCTCTACGGACGTTGGCTGCAATAAACGTATTGTTGAAAAGGGTGGTATATGATAAAGAAGCGTGCCTGCCTCTTACCACCAGGCCCTGGGTTCGATTCTCGGTCAGGTCAGGGACTTTTACCAGGATCTGAAGGCTGGTTTGAGGTCCACTCAGCCTACGCGATTACAAGTGAGGAGCTATCTCACGGTATAATGGCGGGCCCGTTCTAGAAAGCCAAGAAAAACGGCCGAAAGGGTTTGTCGTGCTGACCACACGACACCTCAAAATCTGCAGACCTTTGGGCTCAGCACCGGTCGCTTGGTAAGCCATGACCCCCAGGTGCTGTTCCACCTCGGGGTTTTGGTTTGGTTTCCGGTATATGAAAAAATATTGACAGCATTCTGAATGTAACTAGATGGCAGTGGGTAATAATGATGATTTTAAAATTAGTTAAAAAATAAACCAGTAGGTGATAATCTAACATAAACCATTGTTTCTATGGTTAGGTGGGGATCTAATGATCTACAAACCGTAGTGCATCTTAATACAAGTATAAATGTATAAAAATACTAATGTATTTCTTCATTGTCCGATTCATTGGCTGAATGGTCAGCGTTGAGGCGGTCGGTTCAGAGAGTCCCAGGTTCGATTCCCGGCCGGGTCGGGGATTTTAATCGCCTCTGATTAATTCTTCTGGCCCTGGGACTGGGTGTTTGTGTTTGTCCCAACACTTTCCTCTTCATATTGGGACAACACGCTACACTACCGACCACCACACAAACACGCAAATAGTGAATATAACCCTCCATATAGGGATGGCGTCAGGATGGGCAACCGGACATAAAACAGGCCAAACTCCGTATGTTCGAAACAGTTCGCACCCGCGAACCCACAGATGTGGGAAAAACGGTTGAAAAGGAGAAGAAGATTTAAGTACTTCATTCATTCTCACAGTCTCCCGTGCATTCATACAACCTGAATACGCATTAAGGAGGAAATACCGGCAATATCATTAATCAATCAATCAATCAATCAATCAATCAATCAATCAATCAATCAATCAATCATCTAGATTTAGGACTTGATACAGGTGGCAGATTCCCTATCAGTTGGTTGCCTAGCCTTTGTTAAATGTTTTCGAACGTAGAAATTTATCGAATTTTACACTTGATCATTTTTTCCAGTCCCTTCTTCCTCGCCCTGCGAATGAATATATGCCCCAATTCGTCCTTTTGAATTCCAAAGCACATGTTCTTTTGGACACTCCATTGTGTTCAACATCAACTTTTCCTGAGCTGCTTACTGAACTCACCCACTTTCAAACTTCAAGGTCGTATGATCCCATGCCTCGAGACTGTCTACTCGCTTTACATCAATCCTCGTAGGTTTCCCAGAACGTCCAGTCTCGACCAAGAGATGAATTTTGAAATCGATGAAGATGGGATTGTGGTCACTATTAACATACTTACTAGGGTAGGTCCTAGCCACTTGCACAAATCTTTTCAGATGACTTTTAATGAAGAGAAGTCTAAAAAATAAAATAAAAACCGAAGAGCCACAACCTACCAAGCGACTGCTGCTCAGCCCGAAGGTCTGCAGATTATGAGGTGTCGTGTGGTTAGCACGACGAATCCTCTCAGCCGTTATTCTTCGGTTTGAAAACCGGGGCCGACATCTCACAGTTAGATAGCTCCTCAATTGTTATCTCGTAGGCTGACTGCACCTCGAACCAGCCCTCTGATCCAGATAAAAGTCCCTGTCCTGGCCGGGAATCGAATCGGGGTCCTTCGTGTAAGAGGCAGGCACGCTACCCCTACACCGCGGGGCCGGCGAAGAGAAGTGTACCTGGTTCCTAACAATATGATCTTCGCAGCATCGAGAACGTAGCTTGAGAAGGTATTGCTGACAGAGAGCTCTCTTGTTCCGAACAAAACTGTACCAGACGATCTCCTCTAGCATTTCTCTCACCAAAACCGTATTGTCCAAAAATGGCATCATCCTCCACGCCATAACCTTTGAGCTGAAGTCACAAAGGTCCACCTTCTCACCTTCCTTTGTAATGGTAAAGAAATTTCTCAACCAACTCATCTTCTTTGTCGCCTGTTGGAGAATAAACCTGGACCATGCTCATAGCGCAATCTTAAGTTGGCCTTTTATGAAAAATGACTCTGTCTCGGAGGTGAATAAAAAAACATTATACCTATCCTTTTACACACGATATACTGGACTCAAGGTTATCAGTAAATGGTTCAATCCCATTTCATGAAAAATGATTTATGATCTCCGCTATGTAGAGGTGTAAATATCTATTCTAATTGGACATACACCAATTTGAACCCTTATTAGAGTTTAATTCCATGCGAATTGCTCGCGTAACCTGTTTCCTGCACTGTAAGAAGAAGAAATACGACCGAGACCGGGAAATTAAAGCAGACTTCAGCGGTCGTAAAGCTAGCTCGTAAGAGATTGTGTTTGTCTAGGAGAAACGTTCCGTTCTACTTCTTTCACCCATATAAAATATTTATGAGATGAGTCCCTACACGCTTAGAGCTTTTGTTACCTAGAAATAGCGTCCATTTAGTGGAATAAATATTTTATTCCTTTATTCCCTCTTAGTACTCGGGGTCAGAATGCATGGATTATACTTTACAAAACCAATGACGAAGTATAACAGAAGTGAATATTGTTTCAATTTTAAAGCTTTTATCACATTAGTAAATGTTATTTATCCCATTTATTCACAACAGTGATGTGTTGCCTTCTCTGTTATTTTCTATTTGTCATGAGATTTTATGCATGAGTTTTTAGCCAGATGTCAAGGATTGAAATGAATCAAATCATTGTTCTCTTTATGGTAAAAATGGGGATGATAATTTCGTTCTACAAGGTGTACAACTTTGCTTCCGCCGTTTGCCGATGGATGGCGACAACGGTACGTAGCGGTCGAACGAAACAGATCGCAGACGTCAGGCAGTTAGCTTGGACCTCGGTCAACATAACCCCATTGAAACTTAGTGGATTTGTGTCTGCATCATAAAAATGTTCTCGATTGAGCATGGCAGTGTACGAGCCAAATTCTCGGCATTTGCGGGAGTCGTTACTGTTTTGTTTCAATATGAAGAAAACAGCGGCTGAGTCTCATTGAATACTCTCATGTACGTATGGTGAGGACGCTATTAGTGGAAGATCGTGTCATGAGTGGTTTCAACGCTTCAAGAACGGTGGTTTTAACGTCGAAGACCGGCATAGTGGTTGCTGAGTGAAGACTCGCATCAAACTCAAGGAGAATTTGCACGATCAGTGGGAATGACACAGCAAGCAATTTCAAAACGCCTCAAGACCATAGGCGTAATTCAGAAAGAAGGAACTTAAGTCCCGTATGAGTTGAAACCACGAGACGTTGAACGGGGACGAAAAATGGGTTCATTACGATAACCCTAAACGCAAAAAATCATGGGGATATCCCGGCCATGCTTTAACGTCGACAGCGAAACCGAATATCACGGCTCCAAGATCATGCTCTGTATTTGGTTTGACCAGCACGGCGTCGTGTACTATGAGGTGTTAAAACCCGGTGAAACAATCACAGATACTCGTTATCGAGCGCAATTAATGCGTTTGAGCAGAGCATTGAAAGACAAACGGCCGCAATACAGCGAGAGGCACGATAAAGTAATTGTGCAACACGACAACGCTCGACCCGATGTTGCAAAAGAGGTCAAAACATACCTGGGAATGTTAAAATGGGACGTCCTACCCCACCCGCCGTATTCTCCAGACATTGCTCCCTCTGATTATCACCTGTTTCGATCAATGGCGCATGGCCTGGCTGACCGACACTTCCGATCTCATGAAGAAGTCACAAATTGGATCGATTCGTGGATCGCTTCAAAAGATGAACATTTTTTTCGACATGGGATTCGAACACTTCCCGAAAGATGGGAGAAAGTCGTGGCCAGCGATGGACACTAATTTGAATGATACGTGTGTAAGTAATCTGTTTCATTAAAGCCTCCAATGTTGGGGACAAAACGGCGGAAGCAAAGTTGTACACCTTGTATTATTTGTCAATAGACTTAGCGTGCAGGTCCAAACCAAATGTAAGTGCAATTCGCAGCTATGATCGATTTATGCATTGATTTAGTTGTCAGTAATTTAATTACAACTGATACTAATGATTCCATTCGTAACAACGAACGTGAAAAGCGAACATCATTTCACCCGAACTAGGTCCGGTACTTCTAGGTCGTCTAGAAACTACGACCGAGCTCGATAGCTGCAGTCGCTTAGGTGCGGCCAGTATCCAGTATTCGGAAGAGAGTGAGTTCGAGTCCCGCTGTCGGCTGTCCTGAGAATGGTTCTCCATTCTCCAGCACTAAGGCGAACGCCGAACAACACCTTGTATAGGCCATGTCAGTGACTTGTGAGAGAGTAGCAGGCGCGTGCGCAAATTGTGAACATTGTGACCAGTGGGCCTTAATTTCCTAATCTTATATTTCTTTCATCACCCAACTTCATCCGACTGCATTCTATTACTTTTGTTTTGGATTATTTTGTCATATTGTATTCCTTCTCAAAAACGTGGTCCACACGATTCATTTATTTTTTCCAAATCTTCTGCAGACTCAGATAATATTATTCGAGTTTAATGCAAAATATGAATGCTAAGTTTGAAATGATTAGGGAAAGATTTCACAACTTTATTTATACAGATGGTTGAATTATATTCATGTATATGTTAGTTAATATTGAGTTGGTTTGTATGTTGGTTCAAGGAATCTAACGTACTGGGGAAGTCCTTAAAACAGGAAGAACTATGCATGAATAATTAATGTGTAATAAAATAGATTGTTTAGTGGCTTGAACATTCCTTTCTACATTTGAAATTGCGAAGTAATTATCATTGTCATAATGCTCACACTAAAAGTAAATATAATTTATAAGTATGACTCCGAGTGGTTTAGAGTATAATAGATCATGCGTCAGGCATTCGGGTACCCTAATTTTGATTTATAAATGTTTCTTTTTTTTGACTAGTAATCCCTTGGAATTCCTGGATTTGCTTGTAGAAGAGAAATACAATATATCTAGGAAGCTAATACACCTTTCGCAACCACCCTCCACTTCCCTTTTTGCAGCATACACCAGTAGAGGAAACTCTATAAATTAATAATTCCAGGCTCCAGGTCTTCATTTGCATTACAACAGTTCACCTGGTAACCAAGTTTGCAAATTACTTGTTAGTGTGCTTCCTTTCACCTTCACGCGCATACTAGGTCTTGTGAATAACATTCCGTAGTCGGGATGTCCACTTTCGTAATGAACTAATATTACGGTCTCGTCTCAAATAGTGGGAACTACGAACGGTTCCATGTCATAGTCTATTCAATGAAATTCCCAATACAATTACTGTAGGAGTACGTAATATTGAACTTAGTTTAACGTCGCACTGAAATAATAATAATAATAATAATAATAATAATAATAATAATAATAATAATAATAATAATAATCGTTGACCAACTCCAGTTTCCCAGGTGTGGTATACGAGCCCCTTCCATTTTGTTCGGTCCATGAACCATTCTTTGTTCTCAATTCGCTTTCAATCCTGATCTCTCTCCTCCACATCGTTCTTCACTAAGTCTGTCCATTTTTCTCTAGGTCTGCCCACTGGTCTCTTTCCCCTTATTTCTCTTTCATTCACCTTTCTTGCAGACATATTGGCACTCATTCTTTTCAGGTGACCAAACCACTTCAGTCTTGCCTTTTGGATCTTCTGGAGTAAGGATTAATCTAGTCCTATGTATTCTCTGACATTTTCGTTCCTGATTTTATCCCTCCTGGTCTTCTGTATCATTGTGCGTAGGAACTTCATTTCTGCTGCTTGGAGTCTCGAGTTTTCCGTTCTTGTTAATGTAGCGGTTTCCAGGCTGTCTGAGAGGATAGGGGTGTAGTATGATTTATACTGTGTCATCTTGGTTTTGAGTGGTACTTTTTTATCCCATAGTAGCTGTCTTACTGACATACCGTCAGTTTTAATTACTGCGCTGATGGAGATAATGATCACTGTAAGTACCTAGGTGTTACTACAAGGAGTGCACTTCAATGGGGGTACGGTAATCACATAAACGAGACTGTAAAGGAGGGTTACCAATATCTTCATACTGTTATAAGGTTATTTAGTAGCTGTAATAAGGATGTAAAGGAGAGGGCGTATAAGTCTCTGGTAAGACCACAGTTAAGAGTATGGTTCCAGTGTACGGGACCCTCACCAACACTACATGATACGAGAACTGGAAATGATCCGGGGAAATCAGTACGAATTATTTTGGGTGATTTCCGAGAAAGGAGTATTGTTACGTGAATGTTGCAAAGTTTGGATGAAAAGTAACAAGGCTGCAAGTCAGAACTCCACTTTCCCCAACTGTTAAAATGACATGGGCAAAGGTACGTTTGGGGACCGATAGTATCTGGCTTTATTTAATGACACTGTCACGCAACGTGAGCTATAGTTTGACTGATGTGAAAGACACGTCAGACAGTCAATTCAATACAATTTTATTTATGAGAAACCGATATATAAGGCGTGCTCAAAAAGTTTCCGTTTGAGGGCGTTGCTGCAGCGGATATGCAACGTAGCGCGACTCCAATGCGGGTACGTAAGCACGGACATGGAGGCAAACGGATTAGTGTGGCGGTCGTGTCGTGCCAAGTTGTGTGCGTTAAATGCGGTGTTGTGAACTATTAAATGCGTCCAAACAGGACCAACGTGCAGTTATTCTGTTCTTGACTGTCGAAGGACGAACACCGGTGGACATCCATTGGTGAATGAAGCCTGTGTATGGGGCAATATGTATGTCGAAGACCACCGTTGTGGAATGGTGAACCAACTTCACTGTGGGCCTCGTTTCGACACAATATGCTGGTCTGTCTGGGATGCCAGCCTCATCCATTACGGACAATAACAAGCGGGGACACGCCCTAGAGTCCTGATCTCTCCTAAAAGAGTCGATGCTTCCTGTCGGACGAGGATGTTATGGACTTCTTCACGCAGCAGGTCGCGGTGTTTCACCACACGGGGATCTTCAACCTGGTGCGTCGGTGGGATGAATGCCTCAGTGTTCACGGCGATTTTGCCTTGTTGCCATCCCGATTCAGCGCTGTACAACCGTCGAACGGAAACTCTTTGATCGCCCCTTATAATAATAGCAATGTCATGTAAGTGAACTCGTTTCCTCCTCCTGAGGTGGTGCGGTTCTTCTCAGGTACACCCCCCAATAGAGGTGAGCAACATGTACCATTTTAACCATGTATCAGCCCTCCTGTCATTCTTAAATCTCTGCCAGTACCGGAAATGGAACCCACGCCTCCAAAGATGGCATGTAATAGCGCCACGGAAGCGGTCATAATAAGACGAAGAAGGAGAAATAACCACATAAGAGAAAATCCCACTAAAGAAGCCAAGAAAACATGCCTGATAGGACAGTGATTGCCGTGTTACGGAAAAGCAAAGACAGCTCGCCTGGCAGAGATGAAACGCTCAAAAGGCCCAAGCTAACTGAGCAGACTTCCTGAATATGAGAAAACATTCTTTGAAGAAAAACCTCAGAGTGAAACATGCTTTTGACCCGAACCAGTTGACACAGACTGAACAGGATTTTCAGAAGGGTAACTCATGGGTCTTCTGTACAACGTTCAGACAAAATCTAATCAGGCACAACCCCCAGAACTTTAAGTTCACATACTCCGACGGGAAGAAAGCACACAGTGACAAATAAAATTGCGAGATTATACACGATTACTCTGAATCACTCTTCAACTGTGAAGCTCCAAATTCCACAATCCGAAAATACAAAAGTCCATTGTGATTCATCTCCGAACACAGAGGAAGAAATCACTTGATCACCCAGTCATTAATGAGCAATAAGGCACGAGTTGATGACTCAGGAGCTGGTGACCTGTGTAAATCCGCAGGTGATTGGTAAACTGACAGGCATTATCTACGAGATGTGGGAAGCAGAGAATCTCCCAAGAGACTGCGATTCTGGCCCTGACTCACCCGGTTCATAAGTAAGGTAACATAAGGAATGTTATCAGCTATCGTGGTATTTCTCTCCTGCTTTTTTACTGCAAGTTTCTCTCTAAATATCTTCACACTAAGGTAGAAGAACAACTAGATATACAGCTAGGAGAATAGCAACGAGGGTTCAGGAAAGGACGCTTTTGTACCGAGCAGTTTATGAATCACATCTAAAGCTATAATATATCTGCCGAGATAATTAAAATTATGGGTGATGAGGATATTGCCTTACTTCATTCAATTTTCAGTAAAGTGTGGAATACGGAATTATGGATTCGAGACTTGGTTACATCCATATTCATACAATTACACAAAAAGGATCCACACTGGACTGCAGTAACTATCGAAATATCACTTTGGTCTCACATGCCAGCAAAGTTCTATTACATACTATACACCTGGGCCTAAAGCCATTATTTTCTCCGGAGAGAAATTCCTCCAGAACAGGCAGGTTGTTTCGAAGTCGAGGCACCAGAGAGCAGTTACGTAATATCAGACAACTCACTGAAAAGATGTATGAACTCAACACACCAATGTTGGTTTTTAAATTACAAGAACGCCTTTGATTGTGTTCGTTGGTGCAAGCTCTGGGAGGTATTAATGGAATGGGTGTTCCTCCCCATCTTACTGCTTTCATAAAAAGCTTGTATGAAACCAGTACCATTCAAGTCAAGTTGGACTGTGGCTTGTCAGAAGCCTTCAGAGTATCAAAAGGAATGAGACATGGTTGCATTTTGTCCCCCCTTGTTGCTCGACATGTGCGGTGAATACGTCATGCGAAGGGCTCTGCAGAACTGGCATAGTGGAGTGTCAGCTCGTGGAATAATGTTTTGCTGATGATACTGTTCTATTGATAAACAGTGAGGATGAACTTACTTAATTGTTGCAGCGTCTCCAGCTTGGATTGGAAGTGAATGGAAGCAAAACCAAGGTCATGATTGTTGATGGAGGGAAGAAGCTGGTAAACTGAACGTTGTTAATGAATTTGTTTATCTTGTATCCTTGCTGAGCAACACTGGCAGCTGCGAGAAAGAGATCAAAGGAAGAATTTATCTTGGAAAAAATTTCTATGTATAAGCTCCGAACGATCTCAGCAATCAGCAAAAACACAAAGAAACATCTGGTTTGTGTCTTAGTGTTTTCACTCTTCTTCTATGGCAGTGAATCATGAACAGTGAAGGCAAAGGACAAAAAGCGCATTTGAAATACTGTGCTGGCGGAGGATATTATGAATACGTTGGGCGGAGAAAGTATTAATTTTTCATAATCGAAGAGCTTGGTATCCCGAACTGATTTTCCACTCTTGTTAGACGGACAACACTGGAGTTCCTTGGACATAAGGAGGGAAAATAGCCTTGATAAACTAGTTGTTCAATGAAAAGTAAACGGTGTCAGGCCGCTTGGAATAGCTCCCCGAAAATGGATAGACCAAATTAAAGATGCAACACAATCACCTCTTCAAGTGACAATCAGAAAAGCAGAATACGTCGTATAAGTCGCCGGTAAGACCGCAGTTAGAGTATAGCTCCAGTGTATAGGACCCTCTCCAGGACTCCTTGATAGGAGAACTGGAAAAAATTTAAAGGAAACACAACGATTTGCTCTGGGGGTGATTTTCGGCAAAGGAGTAGTGTTACTAAAGTGTTGCAGACTTTGGGCTGGGAAGACTTGGAAGTAAGGAGACGAGATGCTCGACTATGTGGTATGTTTCGTGCTGTCAGTGGTGGGTGGCGGGGAATGTCATGAGTAGAAGAATACGTTTGAGTGGAGCTTTTAAAAATATGAAATATTATAATATGAGGGAAAAGGTGGAATTCAAGAGGACAGACTGGGGAAAATATTAATTTATAGGACGAGGAGTAAAAGATTGGAATACATTATCATGGGAATTGTTCAATAAATTTACAAGTTCGTTGAAAATATTTAAGGAACAACTACGTAAATAATTATAAATAAATGTAAATGTGAGGTAAACGATTGATAGGGAATATGCCACTTGGACAACCCCCTTAAATGCAGATGATTGATTGATTGATTGATTGATTGATTTATTGATTGATTGATTGATTGATTGATTGATTGATTGATTGATTGATTGATTGATTGATTGATTGATTGATTGATTGATTGATTGATTGATTGATTGATTGATTGATTGATTGATATAGGTTCTCACCTCTGCTTGTGAATGTCATCCGCGAATGGCAGAAGAAAATGAGAAATTGAGGGGTCGATAGTAGAGTCAGACTGGGTTGCAGGAACAAGAAGCATGTAACTGACTGTGTTAATTTGCAGACGATCGCGCAATCTTTTCTTTTCTACAAATAATTCAGAAATTTACTGAATGAACATTTGTCTATCCTGATTGTATGGCACACCTGTTTTTTGAATTTTATTCCTTTTTCCAGACCTTGCTACTTTCCCCAAAATGTACGTTAAATCACAAATATGTCTCCCGTCATGACTGCCTCAGGGGCTCTGAACCTTGGAGCGTGGGTTGGCGACCACGGAGCCCTCAGCTGAGTCCTGACATTGCTTCCACTTACTTGTGTCAGGCTCCTCATTTTCATCTATCCTATCCGACCTCTCTTGGTCAATTCTTGTTCTTTTCCGACCCCGACGCTATTAGGTTTGCGAGGGCTAGGGAGTCTAATTTTCACGCCCTTCGTGGCCCTTGTCTTCCTTTGGCCGGTATCTTCATTTTCGAAGTGTCGGATCCCCGTCCATTTTTCCCTCTGATTAGTGTTATATAGAGGATGGTTGCCAAGTTGTACTTCCTCTTAAAACAATAATCACCACCACCACTCCCGTCATGACTATCTATCAACGGCTGCTAATTTCTATGGCAACCAGCCATAGCCTGCATGGTTGCTAGGTAACATTGCCTAGGCATCCATCCATTCCTTACATCACTGCCTACACGGTTGCTGTGGTTACACTTTCGTGTCACATTTTGTAGCGTTACGTTCCACAACACATATTTTCGGGCGATCCCCTGCCATAAATCATATCGATGTCAAAAATTCAACAATAAAGCTTTCAGACTTGTTTCTAGGATAAACTCATTGGAATGCATACGATCCATGAAACGCGCGGATTCCGCTACTTTTTAATACAAATTTTGATTTCTCCGACTATGAATCTTTATTTTGCGATATGGTGTCTGCACTTAATGCAGGCTGTGTTGCTTTTACCTCAAGCTCACGAGCGCCTAATACCTCTGTCAGGTAGGCGGTAATTGAAGTCAATTAATTCTATTGTTAGCCGAGGCAGTTCCATCACGGAGGCGATGAGCGCTTTGAAGCTCTAATGCCCTTGACAAGCCCTGGTATATCTCAATTCTCTATAGGAAAACGCCGACTGTATTGCTCGCGCTTACTTCTGATCTGATTATAACGCATGATACTGGAGGGGATATTCCAACATTATCCTCGTCCATCTAATATAACTAAGTACGTCTCCAGTATTTTTATTTTGAATTATTCTATCATCAAATGCAGACTGGTATTGAGAAAATGACCACCGTTACAGGAGACAAGTTACAAGTGACTACTGTGGTTTAAATTCGCAGGTTAACTCTGTAGCTTGGGTGAATTATGTTGACAGGGGTATTAGGAGAAATTGGAATTACGGGAGTCAAGGATAGGCTTAAGGCGTCTGAAATACATTGCAGTGATACTAAATTAGACACTAAAAATTAGGAGTAATTTCTATAAATTTCGTGATAAAATTATATTTCACAGCATAAATATTATAATTTTATATATAACATTATAGTTATTATTATAACGTACAACGTGGATATATAACTGGCTAATGAGGATAAGATCAGGTTCATAAAATAAATTGTTCCACCAGTTTTTACCAAATGTGCTGAGCGGTTGAATTCTATTGACACAGTTCATTAAGTTGTGTCCAGAGAAACTAACTGTTCTAAGAAGAACAGCGAGACTTTCCTGCCCTGGGGAGATCATCATGAACCGGAGACCCTGCGCTGACAGGAGTAACTTTCAATGTGAAAGAAAGGTTCGAGAAATTTTGGAATTCTTCGCCAAGTGCGGCGATTGGGTATTAGAAGTGGCGGGTGCAAAAATGTATAAAACAAAGTTAGAGAATTTAACAGTTCGGCCACATGCTATAGGATCAGGATCGGGGATCGGTCGGCTAAGTTAAGCCAAACTAATTTCACACTCTGGTTAAGTTAAGCTAAGCTAACCACACACCACGACTAAGTTAAGGTAAGCTAACATCATACCGTGGTAGGGTCTAACCTCACGCCGTAGTGAGGCCTAACCTCACACCTTGGCTACGTTTTGGGGCTTAACCTCATCCTCTGCCAGGAGCTTAACCTCACACTCTCGCTAAGAGTAGGGGCCTAACCTCACACCAGCTTAACCTCACGCTGACGACGCGTTAACCTAGCCTAACCTGACCCAACCTAGCCTAACTTAACGCTAGCTAAGAGTGTAAGCCTAACCTCACCGGCTTCCCTTCCCAATTGCCCTTTCTGACAGAAGTATGGATGACCTTAGGGCTCTAGAGCTTAGTGTATCCTCATGTTAGGTAAGATTGTAAGATTAACTTCACCGGCTGCTCTTCCATACACTCGGTTATTTTTTCTGACGTCACCTACGAAGGTAATACTGTTTTACACATGACTGCCCTTCTTGACGTTACATACGAGGGTCATTTGAAAAGTAATTGCTCTTCCCGGCTTCTTTTCCTGACATAAATTTGGAGGGGTTGAGTGTAGGCTCTAGTTTCTCAAAAATAGCTACACTTTTCTTTATCTTCGCCCAAATGACCAAATTAGTTTGAAAATATCTGGTTTAAAACCTTAATAGGGGCACAATAAGTATGTCCATGAAAGAGAAACGTGACAAAAGGCTAATATTAATCATCTTATTTTTTCCTATCATTTGTCCCATTACACGGGATCTGTTTTTCTGGTACGTCTCTTTCACAGGGATCTGTTCTGGACGTCTTCGGGGTTGAGATCCACATGGCGCATATCGTCCACCTATTTAGTGGTCTTCCATGGGGTAGACGTTCTCCAGGATCGAGTTGGAGTGCTGTTTTGGCAAAAGAATTGTCGTCTTGTTTCATGACGTGACCATACCATCGAAGACTGGTCGGTGTTGTTTTCCCCACAGTTGTGGCTACGCTAAATATTTGACGCTTTTTGCCATTTGTTGCATGGCCGTAGTGAGTCAGTCCTAGGACCATCGCCAAATTTCCACCTCATCGTCTAGGGAGCCTGTCCTTTTTTTCTCACCAAAGGCGGCATTCTATTCCGCAGAGGGCTACTGGATGCACCATTGCTTTATATATATTTGCCATCAGATGTTCACGCATCTTTATGTCACTGACCTCCAGCGACTTGTCTCCACTTTCGCCATGCTGCATTGAATCTCTTCACGGCGTCCAGGGTGGAATCTTTCGAGGATATTATTAGAGATCCGAGGTGTTTGAACACTGTGGCTTCCTTCCAATCCTGGTCGTCGATGCTAATTGTACCACTGGTTTGAGGACCGCTTTACAGATATTTCACCTTTTGAAGATTCAGACGCATGCCATTCTCCATTATTTTGTTTTTCCAACTCTACGTCTGATTTTGGAGTGCCAAGCGTGTTTCCTGAGTGAATACCACATCGTATGTATACAGAATCGTTTAGGGGTGAGGGGACTGCATATCGGCCGCGGCTGAGTCCATGCAAATGATGAGCAGTACTAAAGACAGGGCTGAGCCCTGATGGACACGAATAGTGATTTTCATTGATGGAGAGATCACAGCGGGCCACCGGACTACATCTGATATATATCGATATGAGGAGCTGAATCCACCTCACGCACATTTTTCTGTACTACGAGGTTAAGGAGAGCTAATATTATGTAAATAATAACTGTTACGGGGATACCCGTGGAGCAGAAAGAGGTTAAAGGAGGTGCCGGGGTGAATGGGTCTATCTACAATATCAAAATTAATTTAAAACTTGAACTGAAGTTTATATTTCTTTTAGAAATTCAAACTTAACAATTTTTCATAACAATGAAACATGAGGTACAATGACAATCTTGAAACAAGACTAGGAAAATCCAAGATTAGTGATTTTTACAAATTCTGGGCTTCAAGCCCCTAGTTTTACAATTCCAGAGATGCTGGATCCAGTTTACAAATCTTTAATTAAAAATAAGGAATCCTTTAATCAAGGGCAGAAATCCCCTAATCCAAGAGCACTTGCTTCCAAAATACAATATCTAGTCATCCAGAGGCACTCGTTACTATTCCAAAAACCTTGAAAAGTGCTAACAGGCTCTCAGTTTCTTACAGCCCACTCAAGGCAATATTACCTGAAAATGTTACATTCTCTGAAATACAAATAGCAAAGTTTAATACAGGGGTAACTAGTACCCAACCTACAGGGCCTTTACGAAAAAGAACAGGTTTAATAAACGGCCCGAACACAAACTGAATGGAGGCGGAAACTGCGCTCCGAGATAATGACAAGAAATTAAAATCCTACAGGGCTCTCGGCCGAAGAAACAGGGGCTATTCCCAAACTACTGAGGTGGCTCGCATGGAAATATCTTTAACATATTACAGAAAGGTTGGAAAACGTAGTCACCTCAAAGCAAGATGAAGGAGAGCTCGAGAGGGTAACTCAATCTCTTTCTCCGATTTACAGTTAAAGATTTTATGAAGTTTTTACATTAGCCGAAAGAAAAGTTACATTTTAGAAAAGTATTCTTACATAATTAATGATTCGGACCTTCCCCTCGAATAAAACTACGGAGGTAGCAAGAAATAATGATTTTATGTGGTCATTACCTTATAGATGTTCTGCTGACCGAAGAAAGTGGCGGCCCCGCTTCCTGCCTTAACACACACACACACACACTTATACAGACGGTGATCAATTGACAAGGAAACATGAAAATCCGCAGTTTATATACCCTCAGGGAAGGTTCGAGATCATTCAAGACTAATCAGGACACACCCTCTTAATTTTAATTGGCAGATTCAAAGTGAACAATAAATGCGGAATTGATTGAAAAAATAATTACCAAAATTTTTGATTGGTCCGATTCATAACTGGCGAGAAAGAAACGAAGTGTTGCCAATCCAAAAATAAATGCACATAGATTCAGTTATGGACAACCTAGAAATACAAAACTTCTTTAAATTATAAGTTCTTTCACCTTGCACTAGAGTGCATGATCATAGTTTTTTTTTTTTTGGTAGCGTCATCTGTAGAAAAATGTCCGAACTTCTTGATAGATAGCAGAACAAAACAAGGAGAAATCCAATCAGTTTAGGAAACTACACAGTAACAAAATTAGTTAATATTTCAGTGGTGACATCTTCTGATTAAAGTTCCAAGTTCGTGTAGTATCAGTTTCACCTTTTGATCAATAGAGGAGATTCTTAAGGCACTGATTTTGAATGAACGGAGAAGAGGTGTAATTCCAGGTACAATAACCATTTCAACTTTCTATGTACCGTATGTGGAAATACGATAATTCGAAATTGAATAGCAAATAAACAAACTCATTCAACGATTGGTCCACAACTTTCGCTTTAATCAACGGCCGTGCGATGGATCTGGCTGCGGCAGACAGAGCGTTTCCTCCCGAGCAAACTAGATACAATATCTACGGAACCGCAATACACTTTTAATGACACAGGTTCGCACAGCTAGAGTTACAATTTCAATGACAATATGCACGTACCTCATCACAGAATATGTTGGAAATATCCTCCTTCTGCATCCGCACAACTTCGGCACCGTTTTAGAGAATTTAACTTCACACGCATCAGTTCAGACCTAAATAATTTCTCGTCTGATATTTATTACAGTTCTCTTTAAAGGTGAGAGGTTTCACCAATATATTTCCTTTTTCAGGTTCGCCCATAAATAAAAATCACACGGTGTGAGATGCGGGCATCACACGGTCTATAACCTCTAATAATCATTCTATCTTCAAATATTTTCTGAACAAATTTTAATGACTGTATTTGTATGCGCGGTGTCGGGATCTTCCAGGAAATATCCACACCGACATTCAGTATCGATCAGTTGCACAATTAACACTGTATGTTGTTCCTGTAATATTCTGCACTAACGGTACCGACAAAATATGTTGGTCCTAATATTCTCTATGCAATTACCGCGCACCATACCCCGGCTTTTTCGTCATGAAATGGAATTTACTGTACTAATTTGTTTTTCCCTGAGCTCCACTGCCGGTTTATCTGCGTCGAAACATAGTCATGTAAATATACCCATGCTTCGTCAAAGAAGATTATTAAATCTGAATCAATTACTCAACATCCAGTTACAGTAATGTACAGGCTCATGTTACCACGGGTTGGCTATTCGTGACCAGTAGTGTATGATTTCAGTTTGGTAACTCACAATGCAGAGCTCGTTGAAATTGCTATTTCTTGTGAAAGCCGTCGCAGAGGTTTTTGATGAGAATATTGTAATCATTCTCTAACTTAGACTACTTTCCACTTATAAAGGATGTGCGCTTTACCCTTCGCTTTTTGTCGAGAATCAAACCCGAATATCCTTACAAGTTTTCAACCTACTGCTCTTCTTAGAGAACAAACATTAGGGAATTCTCTCAGGCTAATTCTGCACGAGCTATTCAAATGCCACTGTGTGGCCGCCTGCTACCGCCCGTAAAATTTGCAAATTACATATGACCGTCAAATCGCGGTTGTTGAATCACGATAAAAACGGTCGGTTTTTCTTTACGAACAGTTAAAACGATGTTATTGAACGGGTCACTTTTGAAATGGACTCTGTACAGATTGGGTGTATTGTGGAATTTTGGTTGAAGAAACTCGTAAAGAAACATTTCGTGAAAAGAAACTTTGATGGGCTCATCCCATTATCCAATGGCTTTTCAGCAGGACAGTTGCATGCCAATTGCGGTAAACATAGGATGTATCGAGCCAAGTTGTTTCAGTTCCATAGAATGTCGGTTTCTTCATTCGATGAACGACTTAATTTTGTGGGTGATAATTTGGAAAACATGATGAGAGTATTACTCCAGCATAGGCTACGATAGGTAAAGAGCAGCCTTCTTCAAAGGCTTCTTACTCCCTCGTGTAGATCGGTTTCTAGCGCCTAACAGCGGCGTTTAAAAACCTCGTGTATAATGTGCCATAGAAATGACTGTGTAACATCCCTGCAAGATGATGTAATCACCTACAAATCATACATGAAAATTCGTTGCTATAAAATATATAGTACTTTTTTCGTGGGAATATTACAGTATAACACACCGTCCAAACATATTTTACATTTAAACACTCGAATCACTTTCAGACTGGACGTAAGCTTCGGTGAGACCGAGAAACGAACAAAAGTAAGACAAGATCGCAAGGTGCGCGGCGTTATCACTCTGCCAGGTCGCACTGACTCGTAAAGGGACTCACTGAATTACATTCGTCCAATTTATGACAGACAAGGCTTACCCGTGATTTGTCGAAACCAATTCTAGTGCAATTGCTAAGACTAGTGCACTTTTATCTTCCACTTAATTATGTTTTTACGATACCCAAAATACACCAACGCTTGGATTATCAAAATCTGGTGGACATGGGCGGAGCAAAGTGTAAATTGTGTTATGATAAAAATAACCAAGTCAGCAGTACTGTTGGGTAGAAGAAATTGTATCCTATGACATGAAGAATTTAACGTGGAAATCCTATTAAGTCCAGCAAATGATCAGCATGGCAAAAGTATTGTAATGGTTATAGAGTCCGCCATGCCAACTGGCTATGGGCCCGGCCCGGCACCGTATAGGCCCGCCCCTCACGTTTCAACTGCGCCAATCACAAGCAGCGCTTAAGTGCTAGGCCAGCCCCACTCGCTTCCGCTTGCGGTCCCGTAGCAGAGGAGTATGGATATGACTCCATGATTAATCTGGAGTCTTCCATCTCGCGACGTTCCTGGATCCATCGAGCATCCGGGCGATTCTAGAACGGCCAGCCCAGGTATATAAGAGAGGAACGACCTGCCTGCAGGAGTGAGAGTTAGACTGAGTTAGAAGTTGGTGTGGTTCAGTCGTGAGCGACTGCCAGTGTAGTGAAATATGTGAACTGCCGTGATTATCGGACTAGTGTGCTACAGTGCGGACTGTCGGCGAAGGAGAGAACGTGTAGCCGTGCGACGTGGGACCTTGTGTATGGGTGTAAAACTGTGTAGCGTGACAACATGAGAAACTAAGAGAGAGAGATCGCGCGAACTGTGTAAGTGTGTGTTATGAGCAAACGTTGTGTGTAACCTTGTGCAGTTTAGCGCGTAGCTAATAAATCTTAGTATTGAAGCTACCAGTCTAGTGTTAATTGATCCTACTACCCCGCCAACTCGTTACAGTATGGATCGTCAATTGGATAATTTCGGTACATTTGAGCCAGCTTATACAACAGAGAATTCCAGCTGCCGAGACACGTTACGCCAAAGGCATCACTCTCTTGCTTCTTTAATAACATCTATGATAATGACCTATGAGGTTTTGTAGATTTTATAGAGACGCACCAGTTGCTGTTGTACGTTTTCTTGGATTACAACCGGTGGCGTATGCTGGGATCAAGACGTGGGCTACCACTAGACTTGGGTTGCCCCTTTTCGATAGTTGGTTTAGTGAAGCCTTCAGCGTTTTGAGCTGCAGCCAATAGCCAACAGAGAAGCCTGCTGTGTTGTAAAGGCTACTTCACAAATTACTGTCCAGGCCTCTGCTGCTGTCAGTACTCAGCACCTGATCAGTCGAGATGGTAGCCTGAGGTTTAGCAAATTAAAGTCCGGCTTTGTGACGAAATGGATAGAATGCTTGCCTTTGGTCCGATAGTTCCGGTTCAATTTTCAGAATCAACCCCCTCACACTGTTAACTCCCCTGCCTTGGGGAGTGGGTGTTTATGATGACTCGCCATTCATTTTATTATAATTACGTCATCACCAAGCCTATACAGATGCCATACACCATTGTAATTATTATTATTATTATTATTATTATTATTATTATTATTATTATTATATTAAATAAACATGTTGAATTTTACAGCGGTCGTACCCATCGTCCACTGGTTAATTAGCTTCCTTGGAAGATTGTGGCTCCTCTTACCACTACTCTTATACTTACATCTCCTTCACACAATATACATAACATTTGTTTGAGCGCCAGTTGCTTTTTTAAGAAAAACAACAAAATTCGGTAGAGCATACCTCTTATATCAATTATCTCAAGGCGTGAGGTGATAAACTCACATATTTGGCAATATACAGGGATATGGATCAGGACAATATTAAATTACTGTTGCATTTCCACAATTGAGGATTGTACATGGAACTGGAATCACTTATTATAATTAAAAATAAAATTGAGTTTATGACTAAATTTACGTCACAATGAACAATCATTTACGTCTTTTAATTAAACAAAAGAAATATATCGTGAGATTTGCGGTACAAAGAAAAGGAAAATTTAATCTAAACAAAAAAAAAACTATTGGCATGAACTTGAAGTGAGATGTGATATCGCCGCTGATTACACTCTTCTTCATGTTATGAATGCATAACATGTCTGATGCTTTAATTACCTGTTGTCTGCATACACCGCTGTTGAACTTGAAATTCTTGGGAAAACCTGTGAGCTGAAGTCGGGAGCCGTCTGTTGTAATCTTCTTATATAACAAGGAGTTGGCCTACATACCATGTACGCGTGTAGGGAGCTCCAATGTAATTACGTCCACTCAATATATTTTAAATAATTGGAAAATATTATTGAAACATCTTGTGAAGTCCATCCTCACAAGAAGATGATGTTTCTTTATCAGCATAGTACCCGTCTCTGCTCGGATACAAGCACCACTTGTAGACCTCCTCGATTATTACCGGACCTCTTGAAAACACAACTCTTAGCTCTTACCATCACACTAAGACCACTTCTTCCATTTGATACATCTGACTGTTTCATATGAACTGCACGATATGAACTGCTTATGAACTGAGTACCATCAACTGAATAGATATGATGAACTGAGTACCTCTCCCTACCGTAGCATCACCTTATATCACCTCGCGATGAAGACTCATCTCCCCACTCACTGTTCATCCCTTCCACTTCCACATACAGTAGCTGGCGAATACTGACACTTGGTCGCAATCACGTGTCCACGCACTGATGTCATCAGTCATGTGTCGTCTAAGCGTACCCAAGCGGTCCGAGAATGACTATACCGAATGCGTCACCGGGAAATCTCCTTGTACACAACATTCCCAGTTAAACATAGCCTCGATTGCAAAATACTATGCCAGCTCATCTAGCCAAAGTTACAAGCCACAGCATGACAATATGAAACCAACAAATCTCACTTACTACAATACAGAATAATTATAAACATATTCACTTAACCTATGATTAAATACAATAATATACGCGATACCTAATTATTACAGTCTAAACGATGAGAAACAGAATATATAAAATCTAATGAATCAGGTTAATAATAATAATAATAATAATAATAATGATAATAATAATAATAATAATAATAATAATAATAAATACTGAATGGAATCTGTAACCCTGTTGTACGGTTACAGAACGCCTCCCTCATGAAATAATCGATTAAATGAATCGATTGATTCATGAAATATATACCTAATCACATGAAATCGAGTACACCATAGATACATGTATAAAAATGCCCTTTACAAATTTGGTACATAGTATCATCCATCTGGATGTTCGTTGTTACACATATCAAACATTTATCAATTATCATTTTCACTTTGATTATACAGTATTATTTACATACAGATTACATTTCTTTCTCACTTCTGTCGTTTCAAACGTTCATTGAGTGTTCAAAAGTAATTCTCGAAGACATTTCATTATATACACTGTCTCCAAGCACTGGAGTTTATTGCACTGCCGTGCTTCACTTATTATCACAACACACGCTAATTTCACTGAAGTCCTGTTCGCAATGCCAGCTTCATAAAATATGGTGAATTAACATAATAATGAAAATTAATCAACAAACTCACATGATATATTTCTTAAGATTTCTTATATTGTATGTGCCTACGATATTTCCTTCCTTGTCTTCTAATGAATAAGCACATTTCCCAATCCGTTTCACTACGGTGAAGTATCCCTGATATAACAAGAAAAACTTAGAAAATTGACCAGCTTCTGCTGATGACGGGAGTGGCACTCTGAGTAAAACCTTGTCATCAAGCTCAAATTCATCCAATATAATCCTACAAAAGTTATCATGCACAATCTTACCGTGTTATCCTTCTTAGGTATAATAACAAGTGGATTAAAATTAGGACTACATGATGGTTCAATTATATTATAATCTAGCATAATGTCAATCTGCTCTTCAACAGCGCTAGCGTATTTTAACGGAATGGGATATTTCGGTCCTACAAAAGTTGAGTTATCAAGAACATTAAATTTGTGTTCGTAAAGATGTGTTCTACCAGGCCGATCGCTAAAAACATCACTATGTGATATCAATAATTCACACAATTCGTCCTTCTGACTTTCCGCTAACTTACATTTCTCCACAGTCTCATACAATTCATCTCTAGAATCTCTCTGTATAGACACATGGCAGACATCAATATTTTTCCTCATATTAGGAATTTCACAAGATCCTTCCGTACTAGAACACACTTTATTCGCACTAATTTCTGACAAAACATCATATGGTAAACTGACTTCCCTGCTACTCTTTCCCCAAATAAGATTGACATTACACAGATAAAAATTTAATTTAGCCTTGTGACACGTTAACCAGTCGGTACCTAAAATAACGGCATAAACTAAATTAGGCACTACTAAGCATGGTTGGAAAATACATTCTCCACTTATGCTAATGGGGACAGCTATTTGTTTATTCACTCTTTGAGACTTGTTTCCAACAGCTGTTACGATGAACGTATTCCTCACTGGAATTTCCGCTACCTCATACTTCTCTCTCAAAACTTCCTCATACAGCTTGGAATTTACACATGACTTC
The DNA here is from genome assembly GCF_040414725.1 of Anabrus simplex. Lineage (NCBI taxonomy): Eukaryota > Metazoa > Arthropoda > Insecta > Orthoptera > Tettigoniidae > Anabrus > Anabrus simplex. The sequence continues at coordinate 409,741,273 of NC_090268.1, forward strand.
TCACAACCAGAGTCCAACAAAATCTTAACTTTTCTGCCCCATATCAGCAGTTCAATCGTCGGTGTAACAGTAACACTACTTAAATTATCCTCATTACATAATATAAGATCACTTAACAAATCTTGCCTTATATCTAAATTTAAATTACACTTATAAAATTTATTGTTTACGATTAAGTCGTCACTTAAAATATTTGAATTATTGCTACTTAGGTCACAATCATGTTCACTTACAACTATAGGCTGGTCGACATTAACATACTTATCTACCTTATACGTGAACTCACCATTTACGGACTGTCTCAGTGACCTGTTTATACAGTCCGTTGCGCGTTTAAAGTACTAGGTTCGGTTACGACTTGTTGGTTACACACCTCAGTCGGCCTCCCCTGTTGCCTATTTCCTCTAGCGTCATTATTATTATTATTATGGCCTGTATTCTCCCGCCTCCCAGCTTCTGGTTGATTACCATAATCACGCCTCCCAGTCCTGAAATATTCCGAACTATTTTGATAATTTCTCTCCCTGTGGAAATTATTATTAGGTCTCTCCTGATATTCTCTTCTGTAGTTACGATTATTCATAGTCCTGTCCTGATTATTAGATTGGTTACCCCTTCCTTCTACATTCCTATTTAGTGTCCTACTATTATTCAAGCTACTACCTAAAGCATCAAAACTTTCCAACAAAATCTCCATTTCCTTAATAGTCTCCACTCTTTGCATACAAACAGCTTCTCTTATTCTGTCGGGATAGTGCTTAGCCATAAGTCTAACTATATCAGCCTCAGGTCCAATACATTCTAAATTTCTCCACACCAAAACATGAGCCAAAAAGTATTCAGTCATTCTAACACCCTCGTTAGAATTATACCTGCCAAACATTACTCTCTCTCTCTCTCTACTCTGAACACCTTCACTCCAAAATTTAGCCATGAATTTCTCCTTAAATTCAGTTAGACTAGACATCGAGCTTTTATATACTTGAAACCAAGACTTAGTCTCTCCTACGAAAGCATTAGATAAGATCTCCAATACAGTTTCCCAGCTAATGATATTGTCTCTTAATTGAACAGCAAATTTCTTCTCTACTACTCTCATAAATTCCATCGGGTTAAATTCTTTCCCAGAAAACTTAGGTAAATCATGATCTCTAGTGATTAAACCATTATTTACAATTATCTCACGTACATTCTTACTATCACGCACTTCTTGCTGGAGTACTCTCTGGCAACTCAGAAATTTTTCTTCCACTGTTTCCTCAGCCCTTTCTTGAATTTTTCTTAATTCCTCTTGCAACTTTTCTTCCGATTCTCTCACCTTCTGTGATAATGATTTTTGTTCACTCTCTAGATCACCTACTTCTCCAAGTTTTCTTTCCACATGTTCTACCCTACTAATACATTTCCTAGTTTCTTGCCCCACTGTATTGGTTATCTTTTCAAACCTTTCTTCTACTAACTCATTGATTTCTCCTTTATTAGACTCGATCTTGGCACCTAATTCATCAATCTTATGCCCTTGTTTGATGCATGTCTCACTAACTTGCTCTATTTGAGTATGGAGATTGCTCCGACCCAATTCCATCTCAGCTCTGATGTCACTACACTCCCTATTTATCTTACTTTCTAAATTATTAATTTGCTTACTTATTTCTAACACCTTATGATCTATCTTATTACTAACATCATCGATCTTCTTATTAATACTAATACCCTGAGCTTCAATTTTCTCACTAATGATATTATTCTGAGATTCAATTTTCTCACTCATAATATTATTCTGAGATTCAATTTTCTCACTCATAATATTATTCTGAGATTCAATTTTCTCACTAATAACCGTTTCAATTTTCTCACTCATAATAATATTCTGAGATTCAATTTTCTCACTAATGATATTATTCTGCTCAGTCATTTTGGACATCAGCAAATTAAATAAACCCAGGTCAATCACCCCTTTACTTTGATCTTGCGTGACAGCGTTTTCCTCAGTTTCTACTATTTTCTGACTTTCAGCAGGTCCCACCTTAGTCACCAACTTCCTATTTATGTTACCACCTTGGATTTCCTTGGACACAATAACCTCAGCCTCATCACCTGACTGCATATTGCTATCCTTGTCCATCTTCGGTTTCCTACTAATTTTTCGCGATCTCAAAGCTATTTCCCCTTGCAATTCCTCTGACATTACCCCTTAAATACAAACTTCAACAAAATGACCTTCCTAACATTACTCGGTGAATTTAACATGTGCGTACTCATTAAAAGAACTGATCCATGTATATTGCCATTCAGAAACACTTCTTCTGAACCTTTCGAGTCCCACGTTTCTGGCGACACGTTGTGGCTACTACTCCAACCACTACTCTTATACTTACATCTCCTTCACACAATATACATAACATTTGTTTGAGCGCCAGTTGCTTTTTTAAGAAAAACAACAAAATTCGGTAGAGCATACCTCTTATATCAATTATCTCAAGGCGTGAGGTGATAAACTCACATATTTGGCAATATACAGGGATATGGATCAGGACAATATTAAATTACTGTTGCATTTCCACAATTGAGGATTGTACATGGAACTGGAATCACTTATTATAATTAAAAATAAAACTGAGTTTATGACTAAATTTACGTCACAATGAACAATCATTTACGTCTTTTAATTAAACAAAAGAAATATATCGTGAGATTTGCGGTACAAAGAAAAGGAAAATTTAATCTAAACAAAAAAAAAAAACTATTGGCATGAACTTGAAGTGAGATGTGATATCGCCGCTGATTACACTCTTCTTCATGTTATGAATGCATAACATGTCTGATGCTTTAATTACCTGTTGTCTGCATACACCGCTGTTGAACTTGAAATTCTTGGGAAAACCTGTGAGCTGAAGTCGGGAGCCGTCTGTTGTAATCTTCTTATATAACAAGGAGTTGGCCTACATACCATGTACGCGTGTAGGGAGCTCCAATGTAATTACGTCCACTCAATATATTTTAAATAATTGGAAAATATTATTGAAACATCTTGTGAAGTCCATCCTCACAAGAAGATGATGTTTCTTTATCAGCATAGTACCCGTCTCTGCTCGGATACAAGCACCACTTGTAGACCTCCTCGATTATTACCGGACCTCTTGAAAACACAACTCTTAGCTCTTACCATCACACTAAGACCACTTCTTCCATTTGATACATCTGACTGTTTCATATGAACTGCACGATATGAACTGCTTATGAACTGAGTACCATCAACTGAATAGATATGATGAACTGAGTACCTCTCCCTACCGTAGCATCACCTTATATCACCTCGCGATGAAGACTCATCTCCCCACTCACTGTTCATCCCTTCCACTTCCACATACAGTAGCTGGCGAATACTGACACTTGGTCGCAATCACGTGTCCACGCACTGATGTCATCAGTCATGTGTCGTCTAAGCGTACCCAAGCGGTCCGAGAATGACTATACCGAATGCGTCACCGGGAAATCTCCTTGTACACAACATTCCCAGTTAAACATAGCCTCGATTGCAAAATACTATGCCAGCTCATCTAGCCAAAGTTACAAGCCACAGCATGACAATATGAAACCAACAAATCTCACTTACTACAATACAGAATAATTATAAACATATTCACTTAACCTATGATTAAATACAATAATATACGCGATACCTAATTATTACAGTCTAAACGATGAGAAACAGAATATATAAAATCTAATGAATCAGGTTAATAATAATAATAATAATAATAATAATAATAATAATGATAATAATAATAATAATAATAATAAATACTGAATGGAATCTGTAACCCTGTTGTACGGTTACAAGATCACGGGTTCGATTCAACCAACAAAAGAGAACAATAAACCTGAAAGAATGCATTTCATTTTAGCAGATCTGCCTATAAAAAGAAAACTATATTACTCATATAATAGCAGCCTTGCAGTGTCTTCCTACAGGGATGGAGAAGTAAACGGGAGTGAAATACCAGCACACTGTTATATATATAATTAAGTCAGAAGTATGAGGTGAGGAAGTATAATATGATATGAGAAACGCATGGTTGATTGTGAGCAGTGGCGATCTGACGGACCGAAGCCTAGCACAGCTATCATCCCAGTCGGCCGGTCCCAGCACCTATCGGACACGCGTCAGCAAGCCGCGTGAAGTGGGTCGAGGGGAGAGGGACGAGAGTTTGGGTTGCAATATCAGAGGCGTGCCAGATGCGACCATGTCGCATGAGACCCGTTCCGCTAGCGACCGGCGTTGAAAACCTAATTTTAATTTAACAAGCAATGTCATCATCCAAGATAAGGTAAGCTAAATCAGAACAAGAAAATGTGACAAATTAGGCCAAACACATGTAGCACTGCTTCCCAGTTGAAAATTACATTTTTCTTTGTTCTGTTCAAATAGCGAACTATTATAATCACAAACCGTGCACAACATTTAATTATGCACACTGAATTAGTCGTCGGTAAAAAAAAAAAAAAAGAAATGGCTTATGACGTTTAGTGCCGGGAGTGTCCGAGGACATGTTCGGCTCGCCAGATGCATGTCTTTTGTTTTGACTCTTGTAGGCGACCTGCGCGTCATGATGAGGATAAGATGATGGACACGACACATAATCCCAGCCCCTGTGCCAGCGGAATTAACCAATAATGGTTAACATTCGCGAACCTGCCGGGAATCGAGCCCCTGTGACTAAAGGCCAGCACGCTAATCATCTAACCATAGAACCGGAGTCGTCGGTAAATACAGTCGATATGAATTTTTACGCAGATCAATCCCAACTACTGCATGAAAGGTTTAAAAATAATAACTAATGAGTACATTTCTATGAAGAAAGTTCAAATAAATCATGCATACATTATATCACACACAAAGGTAATATCTAAAACCAGCTCAAGAACTCGTCGTTGAAAACTAAATCAATGTAATGTATAGTTTGGAATGCCATTAATGGAGATATCCCCCCCCCCCCCCCACCTAAGAGAAAACATAGGTTGGTCATAAATAATGTAAGATATATGTAAGGCCAAAACCCTAAGAATGCGGGGGAAAATATACAATCAATTCTATTCTGAATACTACAATAACACAAGTTCAGTTATATTTTAACGAATATTATGTTTGTAAATAATAATAATTTGGCTTTACGTCCCACTAACTCATTTTACGGTTTTCGGGGACGCCGAGATGCTGGAATTTAGACACGCATGAGTTAGTTTACATGCCAGTAAATCTACCGACACGAGCCTGACGTATTTGAGCACCTTCAAATACCACCGGACTGAGCCAGAATCGAACCTGCCAAGTTGGGGTCAGAAGGCCAGCGCTTCAACCGCCTGAGTCACTCAGCCCGGTAATTATATTTGTCTTACAGTTACCTTATCTATAAACAAAGTTCTTGGGGATGATGAAGTTCAGTCCCTGGATTTTCGAGAAACAGAATTGACAGAGCTGTATCTTCCTAAGTTGGTTCTGAAAAGTTTACTTTGGGAAACTGGTAGTTTTTTAGAACACGAAATGTGGTGATGCGTTTACGTTTTATCATACAACATGCCCATATATAGAGATGCGTTTCCATGTCTGGAAGAAGTCACCATACAAGTTATCTCAGTGCGTTACGGCACTGCCTGTTAAGGCTATTTCGGGAAACGGCTGTTTTCGAATCCTCCGTCGGCCATCCTCGAAAAGTTTCATTTCCAGGCAAACGCCGAGATTATACCTTTCGCATGGCCACGACCACTTCCTTCCCATTCCTAGCCCATGCAATTACACCCACATACAACATCCTCACACAGTGGTACATGTAGCTCACTCCCGTGGGGTGTACCGGGAAAAGGAGGTACAGACCTGACGAGCCGAACAGTCCTAGGACCTCCCGACACTAAAGGTCTTGCACTCAAAAATAAAATTTGGAAATGTTCAAGTTTCATAAGAAGTTGTAGCTTTTATTCAGATACTTTGAAGTTTCGTGAGATCGTGTTACAAAATCAAATCACATTCCATTGTATGCAGCATGGAAGGTAACTGATGCACCAAATTAACAGAGTAGATCTTTGAAAGTGGATCACAATTTTCAGGTCTCATGCTTGCACCGTTACGCTGAGACTTGGAAGAAAGGAGACGAGTTGCTCCAATAAACGGTATGTTCCGAGCTGTCGGTAGAGAGATGGCATGGAATGACATTGGTAGACGAATACGTTTGAGTGGTTCTTTTAAAAGTAGGACAGATCGCAATGTGAAGTTGAATTCAAGAGGACAATTTGAGGCAAATATTCGTTTATAAGAAACTGAGTATGCTTTTGCTGGCGAGAATTAGTGTTTACAGTGCACTATATCTTCTGGCACGGGCTAGAATTAATTTGTTACTTTCACTGACCTGTCTCAGTCTCATTCTTGGCCTCGACAATATGAAAGTGACCGAGGTATGAGCGATGCTAGTAATGCCATTCTTTATGCAGCCAGTCCCTGTTATGAATGATGCGAAAATATCGCTCGTAGGATCGGTTGGTGCATGCATTTCAGTGGGCTTGGCAGACTGCTATGTAATAGCAACTCGGTGGGGAAAGCAACGGGAAACGACCTCACTCCTCATTTCCTAGCATGCCTCTTCAGTGACGCCTAGGATATTTATGACGGCTGTTGGCAGAGCTGTGGAGGATCAAACCAGTATTCGGGCTGAATACCCAACCTACATACATACACAAGAAACTGAGTTAGGGATTGGAATAGTTTACCACGGGAAATGCTCGACTAATTTCCAAAGTCTCTGAAATCATTTAAGAACAGACTAGGTAAAGAACCGATAGCAATCTGTCACTTCGGCGATTCCCTAAATACAGATCAGCGGTGACTGACTGACTGATTGACACATTGGTCGCATGCGGCACGATATCAGCGGCACGGTCCCTTCTCGCACGTAACCGCAATATCAGTCTCCGATGCCTTGCTCTCAGAAATACATGCTTTCAAGTTTTGCAAATGGAACAATGTGTCAGATGCTTACATTACAATGTGATTTAGACTTCCATCATTCTCAATTGAAGTTTTACCGGGCGAGTTGGCCGTGCGCGTAGAGGCGCGCGACTGTGAGCTTGCATCCGGGAGATAGTAGGTTCGAATCCCACTATCGGCAGCCCTGAAAATGGTTTTCCGTGGTTTCCCATTTTCATACCAGGCAAATGCTGGGGCTGTACCTTAATTAAGGCCACGGCCGCTTCCTTCCAACTCCTAGGCCTTTCCTATCCCATCGTCGCCATAAGACCTATCTGTGTCGGTGCGACGTAAAGACCCTAGCAAAAAAAAAAAATAATTGAATTTGGGCTTCACCGATAGCTTTGGTAGCCCACAGTATACGCCACTGATTACAATAATTATAGGAGATATGAAATAAGATACCTCGGGTGATGACAGCAGACATGATTCAACCTCGGCCAGAAGCGGGGAGGCTTACGCAGACGCTCCATATCAGCCTGAGCAGAGAGCTGACGTGTATCACGCGTTGAAATACTTCGTAATTTTAACGAAGACTTGCTGTACCGGCATTTCGGAGCAGTATATGTATGTTTGTGTATGTTTGGATGTATTCACAATATGTTTCAGTGATGATGATAACAAACGTTTTCAAGCGAGTTGGTTTCGCGGTTAGGATCATGCAGCTCTGAGCTTGTGTTCGGGAGATGGTGGGTTCGAATCACACCGTTGGAAGGCCTAAAGATGGATTTCCGTGGTTTCACATTTTCACACCAGGCAAATGCTGGGCCTGTACCTTAATTTAGGCTACGGTCGCTGTCTAGTCAGTCCTAGCCATTTGGCACCCTTGCATCGCTGGAGGCCTTCGATATGTCAACGAGACTTTAAACAACTAACAAAAAATTGACTCTGAGGAATGGTGGAGAAGAGCACACTTGTCATTTTGAAATAGGAACCTCGGTCTACAAACACCTGTCACCAGATTTAAGCCAAATTTGTTCTGGGATACCTATGAACGTAGGATAAGACTGCCTTAAGAATTCTTGTGTGACAATGCGATACCTTTATTTACCTGCACCGCATACACACGGCACGAAGGCATTTACAACAGTTGCTCAGAATGGCGTACTTCAGCTTTCTATTCAGGGATGACAACGTCATTTTAACTTCTGGAGTACCTGGCCGAAATTATCTGGTGTCGTTTTAACAATATTACAGGCAGAGATGATTCTTATCAGGAGCTCTTCTTTAGTCCCTACAGGTGTTTCACATGACCCTAGGAGAAGAAATTAAGTGGGGTGAGATCAGGCGAACGAGGTGGCCATGAAACAGGACCTCCTCTTCTTATCAACTTCTCCGGCAACATCTCGTTAGGGTGGTAATGACTATCATGTTAAAAGTGGCGTTGACCACCTTGCTGCTACTTACGGAAAATTGCTTTGTTGTAGAACACATAACCGAAGCGTTTCCGAACCGGGTTTCCCTATCTCAAATTGTTACGCGTGCCCGTCACCAGCATCCCTAAAAGTCTGCATATCCAGGATGAAGACAAACTTATTTTTCGTACATTAGAGGAATGTTAGTGGTTACAAATACAAGTACATACGAACCTTAGATCTGCGGTGGTTAGTTTCGGGTGCCTACCTATGAGGTGTTCTAGTGTAAACGAACCAGACTGTTTTTCCCGAGACACATTTCGCGTGAGTTTTATGAAACCACAGTTGAAAATGTAGTGGGCCTAGTCGCGCGGTTCCTTGAGACTGCACATCGTGTTGAAGAAGCGTCGAGAATTATCTGAAGAACGTGCGAATCAATGTTGTGTCGATGTGGAATGTGCCGCCAAGTTGGAGAGAGATATTTCAAAAATCTATACTGGGGTACCGCACATTATTGTCCGTTTCCATTGTCTGCAGCTAAAATGTAAACAAATATCAAACAGCGTGGCAGATTTACACTCGAAGAAAAGTAGGCAGTCTACCTTAAATATTAAAGCCTGTGTAGTGCCGAAACTAATCCAAAATCGCCTCGGACCTCCGGTTCCTATGTTCACTGTACTTGTATTTCTACTCTCGAAAACTCTCATTGATTCACGAAACAAAGTTTTCCTGTACGCTGTACACTTTCTCTCCAGTCTGCCTTTTACTACCACAGTGCAATACAGTAGTACCAGTATGAGTCCCTCAAACAGGGAAACAGACAAGAAGAGAAACATAAATTAGAATAGGCCCTGTTGATAATTACACACGTCGATTTAGATAAGAAAATCCACAGTTCTAGCCCTTCAAGTAAGCAACTCAACATTGAAACATCTTAGGCATATGAGCTACGAAATTTAGTAAGTAAAATATAGCCTAATTAAGTTTCAGAATATATTCTTTATTCATTCCAAAAAAAATTAAAATCACCGGGCGAATTGGCCGTGCGGTTAGGGGTGCGCGGCTGTGAGCTTGCATCCGGGAGATAGTGGGTTCGAACCCCACTATCGGCAGCCCTGAAGATGGTTTCCCGTGGTTTCCCCATTTTCACACATGGCAAATGCTGGGGCTGTACCTTAATTAAGGCCACGGCCGCTTCCTTCCAACTCCTAAGCCTTTCCTGTCCCGTCGACACCATAGGACCTATCTGTGTCGGTGCGACGTAAATCCACTAGCAAAAAAAAAAAAGAAACAAGCGATTTTAGGCTGTTTTTCCTAAACTGCACTTAGGCAGGAAGGGATTTTCGATTTTTTCATTTCGATAGAGCTATCCAAGGGTCACAATTTCAAACAATTCCGGGCCCTTTAGCCCTTCAACTTTCGGCAATGCTTAATTTTACGTTTTTCGTTGTATGGGTACCCCTACTTTGCCTTATAAGAAATGTTTTCAGCGTTAAAGAGGGAAGTATTAGTCGAAAAGTAAAATGTGCACAGAAAAGGGACATTTCTATTTTGTCTTTTGATGCATTTCAGTTGAATAAAGAGACCGAGCTCGATAGCTGCAGTCGCTTAAGTCCTGCCAGTTTCCAGTATTCGGAAGAATAAAGAGAAGCTACGATTATCAATGTTCAACGTCAGTATGATGCAGTGTAGTTGTAAGGACTAGTAACCTTTCAGTACGTAAAACTAAGATCCACATGATTCACAAACGAGGGAGATGAGTAAATCCAATTCTTGTACGTGATGGACGGTTTATTGAGGACAGCGGATATCGGAAGCTTCAGTTAAGTTATGACTGAGATTAGAGATAAAATATGACACAGCACAATGCACGTTATCCCGTTTACTTAATGAAGCCCAGAAGAGCGCCTCCTCCATTGTGAATGCTGTAATCTGCGAGTCGGCGCTGTGATGTGATGCACCATGATTTAACTCCCCTAAACACGGACAGCCATTCTATCCGGCTGAGTATCTAGCACTAATGACTCCCTGAGGTAAGGTTCAAGTACGACTCATTCACTTTAATTTCCATATTACAAGGGGTGACGGAACAAAAAGCATCAGTTCTGTACTTAACTAGATCGTCAACTTACATAACATTGAGGAATGATATTTACCAAGTAACTCGTAGGGGCCCACAATGGTTCAAAGTCGATAAAAAGCAGAAAAATATGGTTTTTATTTTAGCAGCGTGTATATATGTTCAGTCTTAAGCTCCACCATTAGCTGTCATAGATGGCCTAGGCATCATTGAAGAGGCGTATTAGGGAAATGAGGAGTGAGGTGGTTTCCCGTTGCTTTCCCCGCTGTGCCAGAAGTTGCTATTATTTATCAGTCGGCCAAGCCCACTGAAATGCATGCACCAACCGACCTATGATCAACATTTTCACACAATTCATAACAGGGACTGGCTGCAGAAGGAATGGTATTGCTATCATCGCTCATACCTCAGTCACTTTCATTTCGTCAAAGCCAATGATAAGACAGAGACATATCAATGAAAGCAACAAGTACTCTAACCCTTAATAGAAGACATAGTACTCTGTAAACACTAGGTCTCCCCAGCAAATGCATATTAGCGGTGTATGAGTTGTTATCCGGAGGTCTCTCTATGCACTTGATCGTTATTAGCCGAAAAATATAAATTTACGGAGGATAATCAGTTAAAACTGCTTTGCGGCATATTAGCAATATTATCTCAGTTCCTGTGGGTACATAGACCTACAGTACGTACTAAATCAAATCAGTTAGGATGGTTTATATTTGAAAAACTTTGCAAAGTGTTTTTTCACGCTCCCGAACTAGTGCGATAAACAAATACCGTGAGTAATTATTACGCTCGCATCATCTATATACCGAAAAATTAAGTTCTAGTATCTTCGGAGTACAGCCAGAATAGAAGCGTTCTAATTTAACCTTCCCTAAAATCCACGGGGACGCCAGACGAAAATCACATTAGAAGCAGAGGCCATCGCATACCCTCAGGAAGGCCAGCAGGTCCTCGGCCTAACTCAGTTATCCCTTGCAGGATATACCAAAGTAGCATCCAGAGGGATGGTAGTCACGTAACTAAGTAACAATGTAAAAATGAAAATTATAAGAAAAATCTTCTTCTTTGTCCTTTTTTTCTCAGAATGTTCCAGCTTAAACACTACATTCTCTTCAAAAGTATAAGCTTTTCGCCATGGTGGTATTTACTTAAATCTGGCACTAGGTAGAGGTGGAAAACTATCGATAGTGAACACTATCGTCTGACATCGATAGTCAGTTGCCTATTATCGATAGTAAATAATAGTTTCTTTTTCCTCATTGGCTTATTTTTCGCGCTAACAAAAATTGTACAGCTGTTTGGAGGAGGTGAGGAGTTTGTTCCAAGTCATAGGTGTGCATTTAAGTATCTCTGTGTACCTGCGATTTCAGTGCCGGCAGAAATACTGTTTAGCATTTTGGAAGGTTAGATTCTCCATTCAACCTAAACTTAGTTGAATTGATGCCAATACGGAAAAAAAAAGTGTGATTTGCAAGTTGTCAGAGATTGTATGTAGGCGAGAGAAGATAAGGCACATTTGAGGTCAAAGACTTCATGAAAGCAACTGAAAACTCTCCTGCCATCTGTTGATGATGCTGTAAAACATTTTTCCAAAGATATTACAATACCCGAGAAATTGTCGGGCGATCGTAAAATGAACACTGCAGCTGAACGGTCACGTTATGTGCAAGTGCATGCAGCCCGAGAATGTCTCGGACGTGCCAATGAAGAGAGTTATGAGTGATTCCGATGTGATTTCCAGAAATTACATAGCATGAAGTAGTTGTGCTTTCTACTGATTTTTTATGGATTGGGTTCAATAAATGTTCTATTTCCAGGCATAATGATATGATTCGTTCCACTTTTTGAAAACTATCGATTACTGTCGATAGTAGAGCCCATAATATCGGAAAATGTCGATCGCGATTATTATCGATAGTCTGCAGCCTCTAGCACTAGGTGACTTCCAAACAACTCCAGACTATCAGAGTGAAAATAATGCTAGAAACAGAGATTGTTGGGCAACATTAGTTATGTCAGAATTTAAGAATCTCCGCGCAGTGACTAACTGTGGAACAAACACCCAACAATGGGCAGCGCGTTAACAACATGGATCTTTTTTCATGTGGCTATTTCTAGCAGGGTGCAGCCCTTGTAAGTCAGATGTGGTGAAGATATTGTTTTAAGAGGAAGTGCAACTAGGCAACCATCCTCTATTTAACACTAATCAGAGGGGAAAAACGGAAGGGATCCGACACTTCGAAAAATGAAGATATCGGCCAAAGGAAGGCAAGGGCGACGAAGGGCGTGAAAATGAAAGACTCCCTAGCCCTCGCAAACCTGAGTTGACCAAGAGAGGTCGGATAGGATAGATGAAAGTGAGGAACCTGGCACAAGTAAGTGGAAACAATGCCAGGACTCAGCTAAGTGCCCCGTGGTCGCCAACCTATGCTCCAAAGTTCAGAGCCCCTGGGGCTTGTAAGTCAGACCCTCCGATGAGTGTGGGCGGTATCTGCCATGAGTAGGTAACTGCGTGTTATTGTGGTGGAGGTTAGTGTTATGTGTGGTGTGTGAGTTGCAGGGATATTCGGTAGAGCACAAAGACCTAGCCAGCCCTATGGACAATAAACGTGTAACTGTGAGCGCGAGATGAGTACAGTAGCCGAGGTAGAAACGCTGGCCTCCTGAGCTCACGTTCAAAAATTCTTTTTTCTTTTTATCGATTTTGGACATCTTAAGAAGTCACTTTCATTCCGTGGAAGGCAAAGACAAGACTGAGACAGATCACTGAAAGTAACAAAATTACTCTAGCCCATACTAGAAGACATAGTGCACTGTAAACACTAGCTCTCGCCACCAAAGGCATGTTCTAATTTAATCTTCCAGGAAATACACGGGGACACCAGTCGAAAATCATGATAGAAGCAGAGGCATCACATACCCTCAGGAAGGCCAGCAGGTCTCCGGCCTAACTCACTCATCCCTTCCAGGTAATACCGTAGGAGCTTCCAGGGGTCCAGCAGTCACATAACTACGTAACAATGTAAATTAAAGTTAAAGAGTGAAAGTTAGGAAATTTGTTTTGAGTAGAATTACGTAATTCAATAGATATATAATTAACTGATATTGTAACAGGAGTTGAATCATGGCTGAGAAATGATAAAATGGATGCAGAAATAGCCCACTGTATTGATTTCGGTTTGTTTCCTGCTTTCTTTCTTGCTTTACAATAGTTCATTATTTAACTGTGTTTCTTGCCCCTCTCTTCTGTCCTTATGTTATTCGGTTCCTTCTTTTCTTTCTCCTGAAAACCCTTGAAAGTTTGTATCGTTCTCCTAAAAACTGTTCTGCCCTGTACCATATCTGCTGTTATCCTCATCTCTTCCAAGCCTCCGTTTATAATTTGCATCCAGCGATTGCCATTCTTACTCTAGTAAATATACTTAAAATTTTCTTTTGTTTTTCTGGCATTATCTATCCTCATGATTTGACCAAAAAACTTAGTTTTCCTCTTTCTGATTGTGGCAGTCTTTCTTAAAGTTTCTTTATTTTTACTACACCCCATTTTCAGTATTTAATGGGCCTCATATTCCTCTTTCCTTTTTCTACATCTCCTCTATTTCTTCTGTTTCCATCACCGTGTTGTAATGTCTGATTTTAATTTTGATGGAGAGAGAAAATTGTTATTATAGGAATGCTTGGTTAGTTGGTAAGCTTGTTCCAATTTCCTTACTCTTGATTTATTTACTTCTTTGTCTAGAACATCTATTCTCAAACAGTGGTCCGCGGACCCTTGGGGGGCTGCGACGATAATCCAAGTATCCGGAATATTAATATAAGTTGCAAGGGAGCAGGTATATCTAGGAGGTAATAAAGGAAAAACATTGTAGCAAAAGATCCTAGAGGTCGACGCTAATTAGGAACTAATATTTAGTGGCCCATGAAGAAAATATGAAGAAGGAGAAGAAGAAGAATGTAAGTTGAAAGCATTTGAAGAGTAAAATGTTATTGTACACAGACAAGTCATAGACCATTATACTAAATTTAGGAACTATGTCTTCAATGTTGTATAACGTACATACAGTATATATAACTCTTCAACCTAACCGATAGATAGTGCAAGTTAGCAGTGGAAAAAGAAGAAATACTACAAGGTAGTATAAGAGATTTAATTATGAGATACTTGGAATTGCTAGTATCCATACCTAAACCATATTATCCGCCTCTGGTTGAGAAAATCTCGTGAATGAGAAATCCCTTCTTTGAAATTAAACAGGAACTGTTCTCCCTTGAGGAAGACCAACTAGCCGAAAAATCTTGCCAGAGAGAAAGTAAAAAATACATTAAATTATGATATGGGTGAAGAATCAGATGGAGTGGCATGTTTAGCTCCAGGAAGTTCCATGAATACATCACAACTCCACGTCTCCGATCGAAGTTTGCGTGCATGACACTCCCTATACCCTAAAATTGTTAGAAATGAAATAATCTGTTAAATGCCTTTCATGAAAATATACATGTATGATTGTACCTTTCTTCTCTCACAAAAATAAAAACGAAGTACAGAGACAGAGCTAATGCAGAGGCTGACCTTCGGTTCAAGTGACTACGCTTGGAAAACAGTCACATCCGTCGCATTGATCCAACAACCGCAACAAGTGAATGTTTTCAAGTACGTTTCCAGGTCCAGACTGCTGTAATTATAGCCATTGATTTATATTTTTGTGTGTTTATGAAGTATCGTTATGTAAATGAAGTTGAATTAAACTTTCAAAGAAAGTAAATATTAGCCCAAAACTATAGGAATAAAATCAAACATGGTATCATTACACAATTCTGTTTTTTGTTTACTGAATGCACTATTATGTTCTGTGGCTAAGGGATCCTTGGGCATGCGTGCGATAAGCTCGGGGAGCCTCAGAAACAAAGAGTTTTGGAAACCGTGGTCGAGACCAATAATTTAAATTACTTCCCCCACAAGTACTTCAACGTTTCTACCGTATCGAATTTTCCATATTCTGTTAAACACTGCAGATGAATTTCCAAAGTTAGTCATCAATTTCGCCCTCTACAAAGATATCTGAAGTTCAAATATTTGTGTAATATCTTTCAAAAACTTTACCTGACTGTTGTTTGTATATTCTCAGATAGGATTGCAATATCTTCAGCGAAAGTTAAACAGTTTATACCTCATCATCACTGGCGCAACAGCCCTTCGTGGGCCTTGGCCTTCTGAAGAAGTTTTCCGCATTAGGCCGGCTATTTCTTCTTCAGATTTCGTAACGAGAGTTTTTTACAGATTGGGTTGTCAGCCCACGCCAACCCCCAGCAATCCTGGAGGGCCGATGTTTTCTTTCGGGGTTGTCTCCCTTAAATGGTGGGTCCCCATTTTGAAGCGTCGGGAACTCGCTTTTTCGCCCTTACATGACTTAGCCGCGTACACGCAGTGTACCCGTTGCCCAGGGGCCACGGCGTGGACGTGCATGTATCGGACTTGATAGGAATAAACAGCATTTCCTGTGCTGTATTAGTACATTTCCACCAGCAAGAAGTGAACCGACAGGACCACATACTGCCCCCTTCGCCCCCCAATTTAAATATATCCTTTAAATTTCGACCCTAGCCTTATATCATGTAGGATTCCTACTTCCTTCAACTTTTCTTCCCACATTGCCATTACCTTTCCAAGGCACATTTAAAAATCCACAGTTCTAGCCCTTCAGTCAAGTAACTCAGTGCTGAAAATATCCTAGGGATATGAGCTACGAATTGTAGATAAACAAAATATAACAAAGTATGAGAATATATTCTTTATTTATTCCTACAAATTACAATCCTTTTCTTAATCATAGTTATCCGGTTAATTAGATTAGTAGTTTGCTTTTTCCTACCACTACGAACTCTAATGTGAGTCAATGCCCATCTCGTTCTGGTCATTTTCCGCCATATCCACATTTCAGACGCTTCAAGTCGATTCAGTAAAATATTCTACAATATTAATTTTAGATTAGTAGTATCACTTTATGAGAGATGACATTTTAAATTCCTTTAAGTTATGTTTGATACTGGTTACAGGAGATTGAGCTTTATATTTTGGGGATTTATCAGGGACCCGAAGACCAGTATAATTGAAAAGCAGTAGCTCTCTTCAGCAGTCCTCAGTATTACCTTAAATGCAACGCTCTATTAGACTAAGTGATATAACTTTTTGGCGACCAAATACCTAGCACCCTTGGGAATACCAGTTCCTCATAAGAAGAATATCGTGATGTCGTTATCGTACCATCTCCTTTAACAGGCTTATCGGGACGATTTTCGAACCAATTAATACGAAGACCTCTCGTAACGCAAATTTATCGCAGAGAGAACAGTTTTATTAACTCAGCGCCAACTACGGAAGAAGTTTGCAAATATATTAGTAATTCGCACGATGGACACGTCCACGAGACAGCATCGCTATTAAGACCCTGAATTTCCACATCAGAGATGCCAGCACAAATTCCGTGAATCCTCGAATGACGTATTTCACAGAGAAGTAGTACATTGGATCCAGCGTCAAACCCCATTCACAATGCAAACGTAACGTAACGTAACGTAACGTAACGTAACGTAACGTAACGTAAACTTAAAATTACCGTTAACTTAGAAGTTTGCGGCCATATTATCTGATGGAACCATTCACAATGCTCCGACGTAAACTTAACTGCGAGTCCGTAAAATTAAGAGATTGCAAACTCCAAGCTCTTGCGGTTAATTTTACGTTAAGTTTAAGAACCAGCCAATCAGAGCAGACATAAACAGTGTATTTTGTGCGCGATATAATTACTTCTTTCGACGAAACACTTGTAAATCTCTTTCAAAATAATCTTTGTGTGTATGTATGATACAAAGAAAAGAGAATATGAAAGAGAATATGTGGAAATAAATATGCTGTAGCAATGAAATTTGACGGTAAATGGCGGGAGATAAGCTCGCAGCGCTGGCGACCGGGCGAGTGACAATCCCTGTCATAAATAAAACCAGATAAAACAGTGTCCCTGTATATTTCTTAACATTATGACAGATTACTAGACAAAGTCAAAGACACCTCGGTACAGGCGATGAAGGCCCTTGGAGGAGTGGAAGGTAAAGGCTTCCACCATTGTTAACCGCTGCACTTAATGGCGTAGAGCGGTTAGCTCTACGCCCGACCACCTTTGCCCCCAGGAATTAACCTGGTACTCATTTCTGGTGTAGGCTGAGTGAACCTCAGGGCCATATGCACCTCCGGAGGTAGAAATCTCGTTTCTTAAATTTTACGACTTCCTGACGGGGATTCGAACCCACGTCCTTCCGGGCGAGTAGAGCACGCCTTTACCGCCTCGGCCAGGCAGCCCCTTATGACAGACTACTAGTTTATGAAAACGATATCAACCAAGCAAATAGATCCAAACATCTCATCGGGGTGTGATAGGTAGGTAGATGTTGGTAAAGGAGACCTTACATTTCTTTTTATTAGAAAAGGGGAAGCAAATCGAAAGAAAGGCAAACAGTTCAGGTTTCATCCGCATGTACAAACCGAACTGATCAGGGTCATTTCTTACAGCAGATTACCGAAATCGCCCTGAGATAACCTTCTTTGATTCATGGGATGAACCCATTTTCTGCACTGTTGTTTAGATCGCTTTTCAGGTACACAGCTCTCAGGAGCAAAGCAATAGATGTTTGAAGTAATATGAATTCCGCTACCACTATGTTTGATTCCATCGGGGTATTGAAATATAAAAGTGCGAGATAGCCCAAAACCCGACTTCCGTGCTAAATAACATGGCAGTGTTTTAATAGGCTGCTCTGTATACTTTACGTTCCTCCAGTGTGAATACCACAAATTTTACGTTAATTTTATAGTTACTTTACGTCGTTAAGATTACGGTTACATTTGCATTGTGAATGGGGACTCACCTGATTTCCTATATAGACGACAGACAATTGACACACGCAATAACGAAGGAACGTTGAGTATCATACTGGAAATACCCGACGCTTGAATACTAACAAAACATGGCTATAAATCGTTAGTTAGTGTAAAGGACACCTACTATACGCGCACTTTTTCTTGAGCCCGATTTTTACGGGGTGAGGAGCAAGGAGGGAGCGCTGCCAGTTCCGGTTATACTGCCAACTGGATGGAAATGAAATCTGAATTGAATCGATAATATGATCGATCGATATGAATTTTCTAAACATTTATTATCTTACGTCAACAATTGTGTCACACATATATTATTTAACATTATATAACATTTCTCAATGCGAATCTTGTTACTAGCAGTACTAGTTTGCGAAGTGTACGCCAGATGTCGCACAGCGATGAATAAGCGATTCATAGTTTGTGTTTCAAAGGTTGCCGATATGGATGTCGAAGATAACCGAGGTCTACCGATTCAGCACTAGGGAGCTCCGGGCTCAAACAAAAGTGCGCGTATAGTAGGCGGTGTTAACTAACAGAGTAAAGGTCAAGGAGAAATTTTACAGTCAACGACAAACAAGAAACTATAACAATTAACAAGATGGCTGTCGTCTCGTTCACAGCTAAACTTAAGAATTTAGTGGAAACATTGACATATATAACTCAGCTACGGAATACAACACAATCACATATGTAAAACACACTAATAAACTTCGCAATCAGTCGCTGAACCCCAAAAGAAGTACAATTTAGTTCATTTCAATACAGAGATTGCTTGACTGAAATCAATGTTCAAATCCACAGCCTCCTGCAGTTATCTAAATAAGTTAATTAAGCTAGGATTTGAATCAAAAATGAAACGAGAAATGAAACAAGCGATTTTGTGCTGTTTTCCCGGAACTGCATTCGGCCGGAAGTGATTTTCGAAATTGTATTTTTTTTGTTTTTGTTTGATAGAGCTATCCAGACTCACAATTTGAAACATTTCCAGTCCCTTTTGTCCTTCAACTTTCGGCACAATTGAGGAAATTGCTTAATTTTACGTTTTTCGTGGTATGGGGACCCATAATTTCTCTGATAAGAAATGTTTTCCACATTAAAAGAATCGGGGATAATCCATTCCCCTGTCTCACACCAGTATTATTCGGAAATTTCCCTGAGATCTCTTCCATGAATTTCACTTTAGACTTTCTGCCCGTGAGAGTATCTCTAATTATTATGATTGACTTTGAATATAATCTGAATTCCTCCAGAATGTAAAATAAGAAGTTCCCTCTATTGAATCATAAACTTTTCTGATATCCACGAATATTACTTTTTGTTTACTAGGGGCTTTACGTCGCACATACACAGATAGGTCTTATGGCGACGATGGGATAGGAAAGGCCTAGGAGTTGGAAGGAAGCGGCCGTGGCCTTAATTAAGGTACAGCCCCAGCATTTGCCTGGTGTGAAAATGGGAAACCACGGAAAACCATCTTCAGGGCTGCCGATAGTGGGATTCGAACCTACTATCTCCCGGATGCAAGCTCACAGCCGCGCGCCTCTACACACACGGCCAACTCGCCCGGTCCTGGTCATTATTTACAATGTTGTTGTTTTCAAATTAAGTATCTGCTTCGAGTACGACCTAGTTATTATTATTATTATTATTATTATTATTATTATTATTATTATTATTATTATTATTATTATTATTATTATTTCATTATTACGTACATTCATCTTCATAATGAACAGTTATGCCTTTCGGCATTCAGTCTGTATGCCTCTGTGAATTACTAAACGCATTTACTTCCATACTTTATGTCTTCGCTATAAGTCTATCCATCGTCGTCTTAGTCTCCCTCTATATTTCTTACCCTCCATGACCGAATCCCTTATTCTCATAGAGGAAGCAAGTATGTGCAAAATACTGAAGCATCTAGGGTGCAATACAGTTTGCTCCGGGCGAGTTCTGAGGATGTTAACTGCGGCCCATAAAGAAACAACAAAGGTTATGTGCAACGGACCCTTGGCGCTGTACGAGAATAGTGAGGATGGCTTCCTTTCTAAAATTGTGGTGGGAGATGGAACCTAGCTGCACTGTTTGGAAGTAGGAGGGACTCAGTGAAATGGAACCATATATCAGTGCTGCTCTGATAGCTGTCTTGTAAACCTCTGGAGGCAGCAAGTCAGCCATTCCCTTTAAATTTTAAACCGGAGAACTGGGACAGCATCACAGCGCTAATGGAGCAGCTGTATACCGGTGAAAGATAAATCCTTAATGGAGACTGGCTTGCTCTGACCATGGCCTGCAACGGACAGGCTTCACACGATTCCCAACAGCACTCCTCCGCTTTCCGTCAAGAGCTAGCGTGAAGATCGGCGTTGCCAACCGTACGGATTAACAGCACCTTTACCATTTTCAACCCTCTATGTACGGTGCACCGTTCGAATGTCAAACCGTACGAGTTATATATGCTTCTGCGAAATTTTTTAGTGAATATGTTCTATTATTGGAAATGTTCAGATATTGTATTCAAAATTTTCTTTTTCCTCTTGTTTGTACATATCTCATTTACTGGGCATGACGTGGCCTCCATTTCTCCAGGGGACTCGCAAGCTTTAAGTGTTGTGATTCACTTTTGAGTCCGCCTCTGTGATGTAGTGGTTAGCGTGATTAGCTGCCACCCCCGGAGGTTCGGGTTCGATTCCCGGCTCTGCCACGAAAATTTGAAAAGTGGTACGAGGGCTGGAACGGGGTCCACTCAGCCTCGGGAGGTCAACTGAGTCCTCGAAGTGGTTTTCCGTGGTTTCCCACTTCTCCTCCAGGCGAATGCCGGGATGGTACCTAACTTAAGGCCACGGCCGCTTCCTTCCCTCTTCCTTGTCTATCCCTTCCAATCTTCCCATCCCTCCATAAGGCCCATGTCCAGCATAGCAGGTGAGGCCGCCTGGGCGAGGTACTGGTCATTCTCCCCAGTTGTATCCCCGACCAAGAGTCTGAAGCTCCAGGACACTGCCCTTGAGGCGGTAGAGGTGGGATCCCTCGCTGAGTCCGAGGGAAAAGCCAAACCTGGAGGGTAAACAGATGATGATGATGATGATGATGATTCACTTTTGAGCTGGTTTCAGATCAACCAATGAAGCGCCTGAATAATGTAACACGTGGGATTTTTCTGTCTAATTCTGCGGCCGGGATTACCCTACTTCAAACTTTTCCAACTGTAGATCTTGTAGTCGTATATTTGTTCATATTCGCACTCTTGAATCAGCCCACACCGAACTCCGTCAATCGTTTCTTAACCAGTGTGAAGTGTGGTGTAACATCAAACATGTAAATGAAATGTTATTTTGAAATGTCGTATGGCTTTTAGTGTCGGGATATCCCAGGACGGGTTCGGCTCGCCAGGTGCAGGTCTTTATATTTGACTCCCGTAGGCGACCTGCGCGTCGTGATGAGGATGAAATGATGATGAAGACAGCACATACACCCAGCCCCCGTGCGGTTGGAATTAACCAATTAAGGTTAAAATCCCCGACCCGGCCGGGAATTGAACCCGGGACCCTCTGAACCGAAGGCCAGTACGCTGACCGTTCAGCCAACGAGTCAGACATCAAACATGTTACAGGGCAGCGTCTAGTTGTAAATCGTATGGACCGGGCGAGTTGGCCATGCGGTTAGGAGCGCGCAGCTGTGAGCATGCATCCGGGATATAGTGGGTGCGAACCCCACTGTCGGCAGCACTGAAGATGGTTTTGCGTGGTTTCCCCATTTTCACACGAGGCAAATGCTGGGGCTGTACCTTAGCACGGCCGCTTCCTTCCCATTCCTAGGCCTTTCCTGCGCCATCGTCGCCATGAGACCTATCTGTGTCAGTGCGATGTAAAGCAAACAGCAAACAATAAATCTTATGGATAAAGAGTTTTCGTCAAACTTATGAATAATTTTGAGATGTACTTAAAAATTATTTTGCGTGACAGTACAGTGCTACAATAAATTAAGAATATATTATTTTCTTGGGCGATTATTTGAATGATAAATAAGTAAAGATATGGCTAACTCCCGATTACAAAACTCAGGTCCTTCAAAACCTAAAAAAATTAAAACTTTCTGTAAAAGCACCCGGAAGGAAACAAAAATACAGGCAGTAGTGGGAGAGTATGGACAGTATGGCTACGTCCGCATCAGAGGTGGCTTGCTTAGCGTCTAGATGGTGGATAGTTGCTAGGATGATTCATCCAAGCGAACGAACTCCCAAGAACGATTGGAAGTGGCCGCACCGAGCGCTTAACTTAGCTTGGCTCCCTGGGTACTCCCTAAGCGTCTGTCTTAACTCCAAGCTTTTATCCTCGTAGAAACGTGAACTTTTTGTTTTTGACTTGACGTACCTTTCACTTTGCTTCTGTTCACTTTTAACTGGACTTAAGCGCATTTTTCTTTCAATGAAAATTAAAGTATGTAATCAAAACAAAGAGCCTGCGCCGTGGTGTAGGGGTAGCGTGCCTGCTTCTTACCTGGAGACCCCGGGTTCGATTCTCGGCCAGGTCAGGGATTTTTACCTGGACCTGAGGGCTGGTTCGAGGTCCACTCAGCCTACGTGATTAGAATTGGGGAGCTATCTAACAGTGAGATAGCGGCCCCGGTCCAGAAAGCCAAGAATAACGGCCGAGAGGATTCGTTGTGCTGACCACACGACACCTTTACGTCTTTGGGTTGAGCAGCGGTCGCTTGGTAGGCCAAGGCCCTTCAAGGGCAGTAGTGAACTTCCAGACGTAATAATCAATGTATTACTCTCCTTTTTGAATGGCTTTTCTGCGCGGAGAAAACTAAAACGGACAGCACAAGAAGAGTACTTTTTACAATTTAATTTTGTTATCGCTCCCTCAATTGTAAGGTTTGTGACCTTGAGCATATTTCTTTTTATGTGTTCCCATCCTCCGCGGTCTTCTGTCAAACATGCTCCATGCTCTGTGTCTTCTAGTATGAGCTATATCAGGTAGGACATATGTACACATCTGACGTCCAACTGCGTACATCCTGGTTCTGTTGCCTTCCACAGATATGTTTGAGAGATCAGCTATGGGTTAGAAGAATAATACAATGCAGACAATCGTACTTGAACTGTTCAGTGATAAAGCCTATATTTCAGCGAAATAAATGGATCATTTTTTCCATTCTGGGGTTTATCTCTTTCGACAAGCACGAGATTGAGCAGCTCACCTGGGGCCCATGGTTGTTAACACAAGTCTATAAGTCTGTCCGGTTCGAGTCCCGTTCGTTGAAAGTATTTTTACCATCAGAACTTCTAATCACTAGAATGCATGCCAAAAGCCTGGATTAAATTCCTAACTTTTCCGCAATGCTCTTATGGAGTGAGGGCATGTGATGCTGTTGATGGTGATTTGTTTCGGACAGTTGTATGTAGCTTTATCAAGAGTACGCAGTGCCATAGACAAAGTACAACTCCGAGCTACAACTGCACTAAAAGTACTACAATACCTGTTTTGATTCCATTCGAACGTGGTATAAAACCTAGAAAGTGTAACTTTTATCATAAGACATATTAATAGTTCGTTTAGAATTCCTAATTACTTTAGGCCAGGTGTATACATAAGTCTTTTCTGGTTTCACTAAGAGATGGCGCCAGCGAACAGTACGCAGCGTATGAATTTGACACATACGTCAGTTCGTTGGTCTGACATTAACCCACCAACACACAATGGCGTCTGTGTTGTATCATTCAGTGATCATGTCGACGTTTATGCCTGAAAAAGAACATTTGCGGAACGTATGCCTTTTCTTATTCAATCAAAAGGAAAAGGCTATGGAAAGTCATCGTTTGCTGGTAGAAACATATGGTGAACTCGCTCCATTGATTAAAATATGTGAGACATGTTTCGGCAATTTAAACGTGGTGATTTCAATGTGAAAA
This sequence comes from Anabrus simplex, assembly GCF_040414725.1. Classification (NCBI taxonomy): domain Eukaryota; kingdom Metazoa; phylum Arthropoda; class Insecta; order Orthoptera; family Tettigoniidae; genus Anabrus; species Anabrus simplex. The sequence continues at coordinate 409,765,579 of NC_090268.1, forward strand.
ACAGTTTTCGCTCTGGTAGCGGCGAAACCGTTAATGCACAACGCTATCGCCAACAAATGATTAATTTATATCACACATTGGTTGAAAGACGACGGGAATGGCCAGAAGACATGGCAAAGTGATTTTGTTACACGACAATGCGCCGTATCACACAGCAGAACCAGTGAAAGACATCTTGAAATTGCTTGGATGGAACATCCTTCCGCACCCGCCGTACTGCCCCGACCTGGCACCTCTTCGCATCAATGGGGCACGCGCTCTCAAATCAGCACTTCAGCAATTTTGATGATGTTGGAAAATGGCTGGACGAATGGTTTGCCGAAAAAGACAAGCAGTTTTTCTGGCAAGGTATTCATGACTTACCTGAAAGATTGGCGAAGTGTGTAGAAGCCGAAGGTCAATATTTAGAATAAACAAAAAATGAATTTTCTTTTAAAATTACGTGTTTTCTTAAAGACAAAGAAAACGGAGAAACTCATGCATACACCTGTAGATAGTAATTTCGACTGTCGAATACATGCTTAAGTTCTAGTGTTGTATAAAAGTAGTATAATTTAACAATGCCAATACAAAATTATCGAAAAATGTAACATGGCCGGCGTAACTTTCAAATCGCTAAAGTCCCCGTTCCCGGCCTATCGTTGTGCTTATGCCTGCCGAAAAGTCTGACCTCACCGCAGAGTGGTGGTGGTGGTGGTGATTATTGTTTTAAGATGAAGTACAACAAGGCAACAATCCTCTATATAACACTAATCAGAGAGAAAAGATGGAAGAGATCCGACACTTCGAAAAATGAATGTATCGGCCAAAGGAAGACTAGGGCCACGAAGGGCGTGAAAATGAAAGACTCTTTAGCCCTCAGAACCTAAAAAGGTCGGGGTCTGAAAAGAGCAAGGGTTGACCAAGGAAGGTTGGATAAGATAGACAAAACTGAGGAGACTGGCACAAGTAAGTGGAAGCAATGCCATGACTCAGCTAAAGGGTCCCGTGGTCGCCAACCATCGCTCCCAAGTGAGAGCCCCTGGGGCCCTTTTAGTCCCTTCTCACGACCGCCATGAGATACCGTGGATGTATCACACCGCCCCCATCCACAGGGGGCCTCACCTTAGATCTACAAAAACTGCTTATCGGAAGAATCCCTCTGACATGAGACATGTTAGAAAACGAAGGAATAATTGTATTGAACGGAAGAGATTATTGGAGTATTGGAGTATCGGAGTATGTATACAGAATTTAAAGAAGGTTCATTTCAATATTGGGCCGATGACCTTGGATGTTAGGCCCCTTTAAACAATAACCATCATCATCACAGCATTTCGGTATCTGTCTTTCAGTCAGGTTGTTTGTTCGTTTCGATATCATGGGGAACACTGTACAACAGAAAGTCAGTCTGTCTATACAGATCAATCTGAACCGAATTCTGTGTACGTACCCGTTAAGACAATGTGGAAATTCGACTGTCCTCTCCATTCTCTAGATTTAGACCATTTGGCACATTGGCATATATGATAATATAGACGACATATCGAATTTGTCGTACAAGGAGGAGGAAAAGCTCATTTCAACCCTCACGACGCTGGGAACAAAATTCGCATGCCCCCATAGGGGATCTGAAAACCACGTGGGAATCGGATCGAAAAATGGCCGGCCGAAACCAAAGAAATTTCAGCTCGAGTGATCCCATTCAACCTTTTTACATCTGAGGTAAAATCTTGGTGCACAAAACGTAGTGAATCCTTAAATTAGGCCCTCATTAGGCCATGATTCCTAGCCTGCATGGTTGCTAGGTAACATTGTCTGATCATCCATCCATATCTTATCAGTAACTTCACGGTTGCTATGGTTACACTTCCCTACGACAATTTGTCGCGTCACGTTACACAAATGTTTGGATGGCTGCCAGCCATAAGGCATTTTATTTATGTCAATGTAATATCAATCAATCAATCAATCAATCAATCAATCAATCAATCAATCAATCAATCAATCAATCAATCAATCAATCAATCAATCAATCAATCAATCAATCAATCAATCAATCAATCAATCAATAGTGATCTGCATTTAAGGCAGTTGCCCAGGTAGCAGATTCCATATCTGTTGTTTTCATAGCCTTTTCTTAAATGATTTCAAAGAAATTTGAAATTTATTGAACATCTCCCTTGGTAAGTTATTCCAATACCTAACTCCCCTTCCTATAAATGAATATTTTCCCCAATTTGTCCTCTTGAATTCCAACTTTATCTTAAGACGCCACTCAAACTTATTCGTCTACTAATGTCATTCCACGGCATCTCTACGCTGACAGCTCGGAACATATCACTTATTCGAGCAGCTCTCCTTCTTTCTCTCAATTCTTCCCAGCTCAAACTTTGCAACATTTTCGTAACGCTACTCTTTTGTCGGAAATCGCCTAGAACAAATCGAGCTGCTTTTCTTTGGATTTTTCCAGTTATTGAATCAGGTAATCCTGGTGAGGGTCCCATACACTGGAACCATACTCTAGTTGGGGTCTTACCACAGACATATATACCCTCTCCTTTACATCCTTACCACAACCCCTAAACACCCTCAAAACCATGTGCAGAGATCTGTACCATTTATTTACAATCCCATTTATGTGATTACCCCAATAAAGATCTTTCCTTATGTTAACATCTTTTATACATTTTCGATTCCTGAACGAAAACTATCAGAAGTAACGTTATCATAATATTAGCCCTACGAGTCTGCTGTATACCTGTATCTGCCTAAAAGACGTTATAAGAATCTTCGTACCATTGTCAGCAAATTTCGCGCCTTAGCCATGGCCCTTTTCATATAATATCAAATAACATGCTATATCAAGCAAAATCACGGTCAAAGAATCCTCTGTAAAATGTATAAATTCCTTCCGTAAAAGTAATACACAGCAATTTAAATAGGAGCTGCATTCTGTGTTTTCACAGTTAATTGCCTCGGGCTGTTTAGACCATTGCCGGCCCCGTGGTGTGTGGGTAGCGTGCCTGCCTCTTCCCCGGAGGCACCGGGTTAGATTCCCGGCCATGTCAGGGATTTTTGCCAGGATCTGAGGGCTGGTTCGAAGTCCTCTCAGCCTACGTGATTACATTTGAGGCGCTGCCTGTCGGTGAGATGGCGGCCCCGGTCTATAGAGCCAACAGTAACGGCCGTGAGGATTCGTCGTGCTGACCACACAACACCTCGTAATCTGCAGGCCTTCAGGGCTGTGAGGCGGTCGCTTAGTAGGACAAAGCCCTTCGGGGCTGTTGCGCCATGGTGTTTGTTTGGTTTGTTTCTTTAGATCATTTATACTTTACACCAAGAGGAAGCAGCCGTGGCCTTAATTAAGGTACCGCCCAGCACTTGCCTGGTATGAAAATGGGAAACCACGGGAAGACTGCCGACAATGGGATTTGAACCCACAATCTCCAGAATGCAAGCTTACGGTAGCTCGCCCCTAACCAGACGGCCAACTCGCTCAGCACACCAGAGTCATTGTAAAGAAAATAGAAAGTGCGAAAAACCCAAATAACTTCAAAAATGATTTTAAAATGAATTCGCGACACCTGACTAGCGTTGTGCAAATCATCAGAATAGATAACACACAGATGACTTGCATGTCAACGATACCAATCCAGTCCCTCAAACCGGAAATAATTTTCTTACTATTCGTATGAAGTCGGCCCTAGATGTCACGAAAATAAAATCCAGGTGAAGGTCTGATGATAGGCTATTGGTATTTCACTGATAGGCCTTGGACATCGAGGCTATGAGCACTGTGTACTTACCGCGAAGGTGAGACGTCTTTGATAAGAGTGGAAAGGAAGTTGGGGCCATAATATTAGGTTATCGGATACCCAGTGGCTTGAAGGCCTACGGGAGTGCATATATGATCCTGTAACATATTATTTTGATGTCTGTACGATATAATTTGACAAGATATGTGCTATTTTCTAAGACGAGGGACTTCAGGGAATTTGGAGCTTTTGCAGTCGTTAGACCCGGAGAACCCGGGGGCGCAGCTAATGAAATTATAAATCTGAAAATGTCCGGAAGAACTTAAAAAGCGTGCTTGGAAACCGCCGGACCAATTTTCAGAGTTATGATTTCATCGGGTCGGATTTCACATCTTCTGGATTAATACAAGTATTTCGTGGCGCGATTCTACTCAGTTCTTCAGTTATGCGGGACAAGCTCACTTGTAGGCTCCGTTCACTCTGGAGTATGCTCTGATTCAGGGCATTTATTTCTAACAAACTTAATTCATACACAGTATCCCCTGCCCGTCGTAAGAAGCGGCTAAAAGGGGCCCCAGGGACTCTTAACTTGGGAGCGTGGGTTGGTGACCACGGGGCCTTCAGCTGAGTCCTGACATTGCTTCCACTTACTTGTGCCAGACCCCTCACTTTCATCTATCCTATGCGACCTCCCTAAATCAACTATTGTTCTTTTCCTACCCCGACGGTATGAGACGTCGAGGCCTAGGGAGTCTTTCAGTATCACGCCCTCGTGGCCCTTATCTTCCTTTGGCCGATAATTTCTGTTTTTGAAGTGTCGAATCCCTTCCATTTTCCATCTGATTAGTGTTAATAGAGTATGGTTGCCCAATTGTACTTCCTTTTAAAAAAACGATAATTATCACAACCTTGACGTGATATTCCACTAACTTGAGCGTTAAGAGATTGCAACAAATTAAACTAAACTACATAAAGGAAGTTCGAAAGCTTTGCACTGGTTTACTGGTAAATAAACAAATATACAATTCTAGTTGTATCTCTGCTTAAATAGCAGGCTGTGAATTATGCGGCGCGTAGTATCAGCTAAATGCGTGTTCAGATTGGCGCGGTGTGTTTCGTGTGTTATCTGCACCCAGCAACTACCAGCTGTGTGCTGACATCAAATCTAGGTTAATTTAGTCGAGCGGAGTCGCGTTCCATGTTATATACGATGCTTAACATATGGTGCAATGTTGTGGAATATTATGAAAATATAACTCCAGTAAATGCTCCATTTAATTAAAGTAAAAGGACTGCATCCTCAAATTCTAGAGTTTCACCCAAACTCACAAGGTCAAAATATTTCATCTACAATTGTAAACATGGTCACATAGCTATCAGCATTTGGGATATAGTGGGTTCTAACCCCTCTACCCATTACCTCACAAAGGGGTCGGGGATGAGGGAAGATGAAATTACAAGGAATGTTTTTATGGCCCGAAAATGACTAAAACTTACAAAGTGTACAGCGTGTATTTATGCAAGGTCATAGTGATGTTATAATTATTTTCACGAGAGTTTATTCCTGATGTAAACATGGTATGTCCACGCCTCTGTCAAAGAATGAGTTGTGATTTGCTGAGCGTGTAGTACAGATCTCCACCCTGTCAACGTCTCGTGTTCGGACGTACACTGCTACGCATCACATACGACAACAGTGCGAAGATCTGAACTTCTGAATAAACGACTAAACCTAGATTCTGCTTACTTAGTTTATTGAACACATTCACAATGCACAGCCTATGGTCACTTCTGAGCAGTTTTCCTCTTTTGTGCTTCCCTGCACGTGATGGTCCTATCTCTTGCTCCATTTCCCTCATTATGAATACTGACTGCTGGAAGATGCAAAATCTTCTCTCCACCCTGTACAGCTTGGGACTTTCCCCCACTACGAGAAGACTTCCTGTATTACACCATGCCTTGTGCCTTCATTTCTCGTTATTCAATCACTGTTTTATAAACAATCATATACATACACACCGATATATATGATAACCATATTTTAATGTGATGGCGTACTCTTTCAGACTCTCTAAATGTCATAAAATAAAATTAAATTAATGCGACGTACTACTTTCCTTCGAGCTCGCATACAGTCCATTGTGTGCGAAGGTTGCTTCTCCAATGAGCTATGTCTATGTCCACGTGCAAAGGCAAGGTGGTCCTTCTATTTGTTTACGTCAGGGTTAATCTCTTGTGAAAATAAGTATACTAGTATCACTCTTCATCGACTAGCACGCCAATTAAATAAGCATCAAATTTTAGATGTGCAAACACTCTTCCTGAATTCCGTTCAACTATACCCGTAATATTGAAAGAAGCATTCTGACTGATAAATCAGGAGGGAGGAGCATTGAAGGTCCACTGCACGGTGTTGTCACATTCCTCCATTCCTTTCCCCTTCTCCCTCGCTTATGATTCAATTGTTCGTTCGTTCAAACCACTGTGTTCTGTTGTACACAACTCAGAAGTGAGAGGTTTGGCAACTCTAGTCAACACGAGCCGGCCTGCAGGCTTATCTCCTTGGCAACCGCAGTGAATCCTCCTACGTTTCCTTGGCAACCATACCCCGTAATCCCTTCTCCCCATTCACCCAGGCAGGCAGTAAACGGACCTCCCTCTAAGAACTGTCAGAATACTCCTTTCAATATTACGGGTGTAGCACAACTCACTCGTGATGTTGAGATTTCGTTTCCGCCAGTGTAACTTGATAGAAAAATACTTTCAACAATGCTTAGAGCACTGTTTAGTTATTACTACTTTAATGGCTAAGGTAATGTGTTTCTTTGAATATTGATGTAATAATTTTACTGAATGTCTTCAGCTAATGTAACACACAATTGTTATAACAATTTTATTTGCAGATTTCATTCGGAATGTTCTTAGATACTTGCGAATGTCATACGAATTTAGGCCATGGGAGTGTCAGGTGTACTGACAATAAAGTTTCTTTCATTTTACCTACACGAGTATAACAGAGGGAGCGATATTGCCTGGCTTCCATGTCAAAGTTGGTGAGGAATGCCTTAGAAGCTGCCTTCAGTACCAACGTCTAAACGCTTACAAAGCGAGTTTTGAAGTACCCGAGCGTGCTTTGTCATGGCTGTACCGCTTCATATTATATTCCATTGATCAGTTCTAGTGTTGTGTTTACCCACTATTAATTGGACACATTGAGAGTTCAAAAGGCAGTGAAAATTAATAAAGTACGTTCCTTCTTTAACAGTAACCTGAAAACCTAGAATGGTGAAGTGGGACATGAATCTTATTTTGAAACAGTGTGATTAACATATATGTAGGCCTATTGTATGTCTTTCCTTAGTCCCGTTTCCTATTACGAGATTGTGGATGAGACGAGATGAAATTGCGTGTGTAACGGTTCAAATCCCGTTGCAAGCATTCAACTGTATTATATTATTATTATTATTATTATTATTATTATTATTATTATTATTAATAATATTATTATTATATTTGTATTACTAATATCGTTATTTGTATTATTATTATTATCATTGTTGTGTCTGTATAATTATTACTGTTATTGGGACTATTATTAATGTTTGATTCAATTCTATAATCTGATTTCGCTATGTATTAATTAATCATCGCTTGCTTTATTGTATTTAATTTATTGTGTATATCCAATATATGTGTGTGTGTTAGCATTAAAAGTGTTAGCATTAAAATCGTGTAGAATGAGACTGCCTAATATCACATATGGATACGTTTTGTGAAACCTTTTGACATTGCAACATATGGTGCAATACTGCTACCGTAACTGTCTAGCGATCGCTCTGTCATTGTATGGTTTTAGCGATGAGATCATATTTAGGAAACTCCTAGTTCGCTTGAGGCTATTTCAACACAATATGTAACATTTGTAGCTGGGTGGGAGTGACATCATAACTGTTTTTAGCTCTGGCGTGGGTGTTATACCATGTGACAACTTGCGTCTATACTGTATGTATGGGCTGTATTACTATAGCGGTAGTCATTTGGATAGTTCAATCAGTTGGAAGGAGAGTTAGGCCACAGTTGGTCAGTGAGTCAGGGAGATGAAGAAGAAGCAGTCGCATGGATACGTAATCGTCAGTGACTAAATGGATTATATGTTCGGAGTGTGTTTCGTGTATCTGTTCGGTCGAGTTCTTGTCTCAGTTCGGTGACAACCGAATACTGAACCTTCGTAATGCAGACTAACAGTTATCAGTGAATTACTTGTAAAGTTGATTGTGAACTGTGAATATAATTTCGAGCCATCCTACATATCTTTTGTGAAACTCAAAGAATACATCACCAAGTTAGGCTTGAGATACCTACAGCTGATACCAACTCAAAGGAATATATCGTGTTGAAGGTACAATTACTTGAATTAGCGAGGGATAAATTTCTTGTACAACTTTTAAATGTCCGGTCAAGAGGATTTCAAATTTTATGCCTAGAATTTCCTTCAGCTCGGAACATACTGCTTAGTCGAGCAGCTCGTCTCCTTACTCCCAAATCATTAAGCCCAAATTTTGCAATATTTTGGTCTTATCGCAAATCCCCCAGGTCAAATCATGCTGTTTTCCTTTGCGCCGTTCCCAGTTATAACATCAAGTAATCCTTGCTAGTGTCCAATACATTAGAGTCATACTGTAATTGGGTGTCTTACCAATGTCTTATACGCCGTCCTATGCGATCACCTCTTTGAAGATATTTCCTTATATTAACACCCAGATACTGACTGTGATCCCCATGATTAACTCTCATCCCATACACTCAGTAATTAGAACTGAAAGGATTTCTCCCCTTTGTGAAATTTACAACCATCATACCATTGTCTGCTGCCCAACTCACTACTTTGTCGAGCTCCCTTTTCCATTCACTCACAATCCTGTAACTTATTCATTACTCTATACATTCAAACATCATCCGCAAAAGCTTTGTCTATGAGTCCAGTTTCTTACTGGACTCAGACTCGACACATGAAGTATGCACTGATTCAAAACATATCAAGATATAAATGGCCACCGTTATAAAAGTGACCTAGATATTGTGATGAACGCAATTCTAAATCTTAACCGAAGGTACCAGGCATGATCGGGCCAAATAGTAGTTTTTATAAGAAGAAAAGGCAGACAGAAAAACGTAAAAACAAATCAGAATTCGGATTTATACAGTAAGACTGAGGATTACAGTCAAATTCCGTCAGAACTGACATCCACAACTAGCGAAATATTATCCTGAATTAACCAGTATGAATATTTATATGCAGTTTCTGACAAAATTCTAGTGCGGTCTCGAGTTTAAGTGACACATCCACGTACATAATGTACACCACTTGATCATGTATCTGGACAGGGGAACATGAATTTGTTCCGTTGACATTCCCTTCCCTTGAGACTGTCTATTAATGGTCAAATTACAGGCTTCCTGGAGATCCCATTAGACGGACCAAGTGTCTGTTGAGAGCACCTGTTCTCAAGCTGCTTAATAATTCTATCAGAGGCACATCTACATCACCCTTGATTACATCCGATGTAATTGGATACGGAAATTTCATCAATATTCATGTTCACAGAGTGCTACATATACTTTCTAATTTCATTTCACCGATCAACCATTCAAACTAATTCAGTTTAAACAGAGGGCTCCTAGAAAAATGGCTCGTTTCATCTCCTCTAAACGTAGCAGCAACAGTAGAAAATAGAGATAAATTTAGTAGCTGAGCGAAGGGCCAGTAGCCTCTCTCATGCTATACAAGCGTTCTTATTGAATTGTTAATTTCTGATACGGAATGAGATATCCTCGGTGGGTGATCGAGGTAATACTTCGCATGAAATCCAACAATAATTATTTAATTTCAATGAATGTAATTTGCAATAAAAAGCAGCTGAAAGGTCGACGTTGAGGCCTTCAGTTAAGAGGGTCCAGGGTTCGATTCACGGACCGGTCGGGGATATTAATCGCGACAGATTAATTCTTCTGACTCGGGGACTGGGTATTTGTGTTTGTCCCAACACTTTATTCATCACATATAGACAACATATCACGCTGCCAACCATCACAGAAACACGCAAGAGTGATTACATCCCCCCATAAATTTGGCGTCAGGAAGGGCATCCGACCGTAAACCAGTGCCAAATCCACATCTGAAACACAGTTCGCACCCGCGACCTGACAGATGTGGAAAAAATGGTAGAAGAAGAAGAATGTGCATTACAAGAAAATATAATAATAAAATCAGGTACTATAACACGGCAATCAAATCAGAATATCTGTATGCTACAGAACGTACTAAGTTCTCCATGAAAACAGGAAAAATAGAAGAGTACAGAAAAATGAAAAGACTAAAAATCGGGAGTTGAGACACAAGAAGAATGCAAACCTGTGCAAGAATACGATCAGAAAGAGGAGAGTTGAATTCGTTGGTTACATAATGAGGATGGATAATTCCAGACTCACAAAACAAATATTTAATCATGTAAATAACAGCAAGAATGCCAATAGGTTGATGTAAAGTATAAACAGAGAAATGGAAGAAATGGGAATAACAGCAGATATAATACCCATACAGGACAGAACAACTTTAAGGAGATTGATAGTTAATTTCAAGGGTTTCCAGAATTTAAAGAAAAGAAGGAACCGAATAACATCTGGACAGAATACAGGAGGAAGGAACACAGTGAAGTAAGGAAGAACTATTGGAAAGCAAGAAAGGAAGAAGAAAACAAACCGAAAGGAATGCAGTTATCCTAAGATGGCTAAAATCGGTAATAATAATAATAATAATAATAATAATAATAATAATAATAATAATAATAATAATAATAATAATAATAATACCACAATCAAAGCGGGACTACAAATTTCGTATGAGAAAACTCAGTACATGGAAGGAGCCTCACGATACTTAAGTGGACAACCTATGATAACTAAATTCAACAAAATTATTCAAGTTAACCAATTTAAATATTTGGGAGAAATTATCCAGCCCTCTGGTTTAAACCGCGAAGCAAATAAAGAAAGAATTTCCAAATTACAGAAAGCATACAGGATCACTTGGAACAGGTATAATAAAAAAATCAATATCTCGGAATGCAAAACTTAGACACTATAATACTGATCAAACGTAAAGCGTTATATGCCTCAGAAACCTAAATCATTGGTGGCGGATCTTTAACCAAAGACACTGAGAAACAAGAAAGGAAAATTTTACAAAAAAAATTTGGCCCAGTTTGTATAGATGGAATATGGAGAAAAAATAATCCCAGGAGATATATTGTCATTCTGAAAAGAATTCTCACACTTTTCGGAAAAGACGATTGAAATTTTATGGACACATAATCAGAATGAACACTAACAGGCTAACTAAAAGAATTCTCAAACTGGCCCTTTCATTAAAAACCAAGAACAGCTGGCTTCGTGAAATTGAAGCAGATCTCCAGGAAATCAACATCTCAGAAGACATTGTACAGGACAGATGTAAATTCAGAACCAAAATCGACAGACACCACTTTGAAGAGGAGACAAGTGGATACAAGTGATGGTAGTGTAAGACGTGTGTTGTGGGAGCTCCGCAGTATTATGAAATTGTGATGGTTTTATCGGCGACACAAGAGTGTTTTTTTTTCTATTTGTTTTACGTCGCACCGACACAGATATGTCTTATGGCGACGATGTGATGGGAAAGGCCTAGGAAGTGGAAGGAAGCGGCCGTGGCCATAATTAAGGTACAGCCCCGGCATTTGCCTGGTGTGAAAATGGGAAACCATGGAAAACCATCTTCAGGGCTGCCGACAGTGGGGCTCGAACCCACGATCTCCCGATTACTGGATACTGACCGCACTTAAGCGACTGCAGCTATCGAGCTCGGTGACACAAGAGTGAGAGTGGTCTCTTCTTAAACTGTAAGTTACACTGATTCATCTTCGATAATTATTTTGTTTGTTCTTGTATACTATACGTCAAATACTGAACTATAATATCGTATGTTTTTCATCATAACCTCAAAGGATAAACATTGTATCAGTGTAGCCAACTGTTGAATCTTGGCAAAGAGTATTTATAGAACCAGCGACAGTTAATCTCAAGGAATAGTAAATTACTGCCAGTGTATCCAACTGTGAAATCTGTGCAAATAGTATTTATAACCAGTGGTAGTCAGTCCCAAGGAATACTAAAATATTTCCATTGTAGCCACATATGAAATCTTTGCAAAAAGTATTTATATAAACAGTTGCTGTCAATCTCAAGGAATAGTAAAATATTTCAAGCTCCATCATCTCTCTTCGTGTCGCCAGTCTATATTCTCGGAGCTCAGTGACTATCAACCTCATCTAACAATGGATATGTGCAATATCTGTAAAAATGAAACATCTAGTAGGTCAGACAAAACTAACAGGATTACGTGTGGTTTATGTGATAAAGCCTTTCATACTAAGTGTCTAAATTTACAAAAAGAGGACATAGACAGTTTAAGAAGTACAGCTGCTTGTTGGACATGTGACAGTTGCACTGACAAAAGTAAAAGTCTCCCAACAATTGGGCATGAGGGGGATATTTCTGACACTGTTGAGAGTAACCAACCTGAAAGAGAGAGCTGTAATAATAAAACTCTTTATTCAATAAAATTGATGATGAGTAAATTAAGTGAGATACAGGTAAATATAATAACCATGGAGAAGACACAGAAATCTTTAGAAACAGCTCTTGGAGAAATGAAGTATGAACTTGTGGAAATGAAACAGGGAATTGGATTGGTGAAGAATTCTCAGAAAGAACTTGAGCGTGATCTAGGTAAATCTATAGAAGTGTGTCATGAAAAGTTGGACCAGAGTATCACACAGCAACAAGAATATAATAAGGTGTTACAAGAGGCCCTGGGGATGATCGAGTGTTTGAAAGATGAGAATATAAAACTCAAGAACGAAAATCTGGAGCTAAAACAGCGCATTGAAGACTGTGAACAGTACTCAAGGGTAAATACAATAGAGATTCAAGTCATTCCAACACAAGCTAATGAAAATACAGTGAATTTAGTGAAGGCGGTGGGAAGATCTCTGGACATAAATATTAATGAAGAGGATATTGATGCATGTCATAGGCTCTCAAGTAACCCTAACTACCCGTCGTCCAATACTATCATCGTCAAATTCTGTCGGAGAGAACATAAAGATGAACTGCTGAGGAAACGCCGCGTGAAAAGGAATCTGTCGACTTTGGACTTGGGATTCACCTACAACAATCCCGTTTGTATCAACGAGAGCCTTTGTCCTACCAGGAAGCGGCTTCTGGCTCAATGTCGTCAACTTCGCAGGTCATCTAATGTGAAGCACCTTTGGACAAGGAATGGCCGAATCTTCATGAGACAAAGTGACAATTCACCAGTTGTCAATATCGCCTGTGAAGAAGACATCAGAAAATTTAAGAACACTATTCATATTGGGTAATGTGTTAGTTAGATAATGAATTTGTAATTTATTATCAAAACGTACGTGGATTAAAATCTAAAACGCATACTTTATACACAGGTATATTATCTAATAATTTTGATATAATATGTCTGACTGAGACTTGGCTGAATGATACTTTACATGATTCTGAACTATTTGATAATAGGTATACTATATTTCGTAAGGACAGGAATGCCATAATTAGTCGCAAAAAAGATGGCGGTGGAGTCCTCATTGGTGTTAAGGCAACATTTAATCCAGAAATGGTTCATTCATTAGACTCAAAAACTGAGTCAGTATGGGTTAAATTTACTGTCAACAATAACAAGTACTATATCTGCACAGTTTACTTTCCCCCAAATTCACACTTAGATGCCTACGTAGAATTTTTTAGTAAGTTAGAACAATATATTAATTTACTTTGAAATAACATTATTATAGTTGGCGACTTTAATATCTCGGAAATAATTGACAGTACGTATGATTTGAACAAAGGAAGTAATATAAGTCAAGAATTAAGTAGGGTATTAGATTTTTCGAATCTCCACTCTGTTAACAATGTACAGAATTGTAATAATAAGACACTTGATCTTGTGTTAACAAATTTATTAGGCATACGTATTGTTGAGGAAATTGATCCAATCATTCCAAAAGACGGGTATCATCCTCCTCTTCAGATAATACTTAAAGTTAACCGAAATAGGAGAAAAGAAAAGAATCATCATAGAAGGTATAATTTCACAAAGTCAGATTTTGAGAAACTTTACAGTCTGTAGAAGGAAACGGATTGGATTAATATTAAAGAATGCAGAGATGTTAACTTAGCCACACAACTTTTCTATGATAAAATGTACGCTGTATTGGATCAATGTGTTCCGAAAACGAAAAACTACAAGAAAAAATTTCCCATCTGGTTTACAAAGGATATTATAAGTAATATTAAATTAAAAGAAAAAATTAGAAAGGAGAAAAATTCTGAGTATTACATGCATATATTTAAAACTCTCAGAGCAAAAATAAAAAGAGGTATAACTATTGCATACAACCAATATGTCGAGAAGATTGAAAATAACTTGAGTAATGATTGTAAGGTATTCTGGAACTTTATTAATAATAAGAGGAGATGCTTAAAAAATAACCCACAGTTTGAATTTTAAGGTTGTCTGTTACAATCATCAGATGACATGGCTAATGGATTTGCAGACTATTTCAAAACTATATACTCTCAGGAAAAGTCTTAATATAATTTGGAACTTATGAATAATGATCAACCAAATGAAATAGGTGTACTTAATATACAGCATATAACTATAGAAGAAGTCCTTAAAGCAATTGACCACCTAAAACCGAAGAAATCAGTAGGATCTGATGATATTCCCCCATATATTTTGAAAGGTTGTAGAGAAGTGTTAGTATATACTTTAACCATTCTCTTCAACCTAATTGTAAAAACAGAGACATTCCCTGACTTGTGGAAACATACCAAGGTTACTCCTGTATATAAAACTGGAGATATCAAATTGTTCAGTAATTATAGACCTGTTACTATTGTTTGTGCCCCAGCCAAAATTTTAGAAATTATATTGTACAAACAAATTTATGATCATGTTAGAAATAGTATCTCACCGAGACAACATGGATTCATGGCGAGAAGATCCACTGAAACAAATCTTTGCAACTTTACTGAATATATATCCGCTAGTTTAGATGATCATGCTCAGGCTGATGTAATTTACACGGATTTTCAAAAAGCTTTCGATAAGGTTAATCATGATTGCTTAATAAATAAATTTTCTTCCTTTGGATTTTCTACTACATTACAAAACTTACTGATATCGTATTTAAAGGATAGAACTCAGGTTGTAAGTTACAAAGGTCATATATCTTCCAAATTTTTCGGGAGTTCCACAAGGTTCTAACTTGGGGCCTTTGCTATTTCTAATCTTTGTTAATGACATACCGGAAATTCTGAAATTCTTATTTTTGCTGATGATATTAAAATATACAAATCTATTAAAACAGTATCTGATTGTCAACTACTTCAAAACGATTTAGATTCTCTTGTAGACTGGAGCAAACATAATAAGTTAAATTTTAATATAGATAAATGTGTAGCCATGACATTTACTCGGAAGAAAGAGAAGATTAAATATAACTATGCAATGGATACTGACATATTAACTCGTGTCAAGACAAAAATGGATTTAGGAATAGCATTCAATGAAGATTTAAGATTCAACGACCATATTCAAAAAATTACCAATAATGCTCTTAAAATGTTAGGCTTCATTATACGGAATTCATTATCATTTCGTCCAAAGACACTATTAACCTTGTTTAACTCATTTGTAAGGTCCAGACTTGAGTATGGCTCAGTTGTTTAGAACCCAATGACCACAAAAAATATCAATCTTATCGAGAGTACTCAAAACAAGCTTTTAAAATTCATGACTTATAAAATCACAGGAAATTACCCAACCTTCATAAATTACTCAGGTATGCTGAAGGAACATGGTGTGAATAGCTTGCGTCACAGACGAAGTTGCAAAGATTTGACTTTCCTGTATAAAATAATTAATTCTGTAATTGATGACTCAAACATATTGAAATCAATAACATTTTATGTGCCACATAAACTAAGTCGTCCTAGAAATATATTCTTTCTATCAAAGGCTAAGACCGAAATACATAAGAACTCCCCAATTAACAGAGCAATGAGGCTCTACAACAATATTCATCCTTATGTTGATATTTTTAGTATGGCTGAAGCTACATTCATTTCGACATGTAACTTCTGAACATAATTTAATAGATTATGAAGATTTAAAAAAAGGAAAAATAGTATAAACTAGTATAAATGTTGTAAACCTTGTTTTCTTAATGTATTACATTCCAAGTGGAAATCCTGTTAAAATAATTGTTTTAAATATTATACTGATTTTAATTAGAATGTATTAGTAATGTAATGTATTATTAGTTATATTAACCATAATTATTATTTTTTATTTTTTTATTTTAGTAATGTGACTTGTGTGTCAGAGTAATTAAGTTTTAGGATTACTCTAACTAGGTAGTGGTTTTTGTTCTTAATATGTATTTTTAACATGTAAGTAACAATTGTCGTGAACATTGTAATTGGGACTAATGACCTGTTATGTACACAATAAATAAATAAATAAATAAATAAATAAATAAATAAATAAATAAATAAATAAATAAATAAATAAATAAATAAATAAATAAATAAATAAATAAATAAATAAATAAATAAATAAATAAATAAATAAATAAATAAATAAACACCAGAGCTACTATAACTTGGACAGAAGAACGAAGGAAGAAGCTGAGCGAGAGAGTGAAGAGATTTTGGGAGGAAAAGAAGACCAACACATCAGCTAAGCAAGTTCAACCATGCTCCTGAGTAGGGCATAACGATGTACAAAAATATAAAAAGTAATACCACAGAAAAGTGATCTCAGTATTGACAGGCTACCTACAGGGAGTCTTCCCACTGTCCCTCACAAGCAGAGTACAAAATTTCTCCTCCTAGATGTAAAGTCCCTTTACACTGAAACGTGGAGTTCGGCATATGCACAAGGAAGCTGCTAATGCGTTAGATCTGGAGAAGGTGGCAGATGATTTTATATCAAGACATGAGATTACAAAGCGGGCAAACCTTCCTTCGCAATGGAGACTCTTAATGCGGTACTCCTGGTGGTAGAGTTTTTCAGACTTCATTTAATGAAATGACCAATACTGCACCCGCCCACCTCCTGAGTCCCAGACTAGCATTTATCTCAGGGGTGATCAGTTCGAAAACAAATAAAAAATTTTATATCAAAATTATATATATATCGGCGCATCAAATGAACACAGGGATGAACGGGGCATGAAAATTTAAGGTTACGGGGGACGACTCATTCATGGATACAACATTCTGACTCCACAATAGGAATGGGAAGTGACAACTTAAATTCCATGGGCATACTAGACTAACTACAATGAAAAGATATAGAAGCTGTTTCCTATTGAAATTGCAATGAGGAGCAATTTATTCACTTATTTTGCATACTACACATGATGACAAATTTACATTGTGACACTTTAATCCTGAAAAATAAATGACATAATACTTGGATTTTACCTCACTACTCTGGTAGTGTAAAACATCTGGTGAATTCGTCCCAATTGGTTACTGGGGATCGAATTCACATCCGTATGATTGGACGTTTCACCGCTGGAGATCTTCTTTCGGAAACGAAGGCACGACAGTAACTTTTTACTGTCGTCTCCTCGTTCCGTTTGGACATGAGACACTTCCGGTATGTTCATTCTGGTGAGCCGGACACCCACCGTAGAAAATGTTATCGCCTTGAAAAAACGGGAATTTATAATACGGACAAACTCTAGCCTATTATTTCCAGATTCACAAACACACCAGGTAGAGTTCATTAACTCAAAAGCTACTTTAATATTTACACTTGTCAATACGACAAGACGTACGGAAAGGTTCATTACTCTGCTCTGACCCTGCAAACATGTGCCGTCCGTGGGTTATTTACGTATCTACCGCTATCTCCCCGTGAAAACCCAACATGTGGTTCGGAGCAGTTCGACACAGGATGACTGTCCCTAGCATACCCTCCTATGATTATCAATTAATATCATTACCATTCTCTGTCTGATCATTAGCATATACTTTGACTACCATCAATTAATTTTATTATTATCATTAATTTCAATTATAATCCGGTATTTGATTATTATCATTTGTCATCCGGGATGATTATATGCCAACCCTTGCCGACGTTTCAAACGAAGGTTAGTTCTTCCTCCTAAATTATCCGCACAATATAATGATCAGCTTCCTCATAAATATTTTTTATTATTATTATTATTATTATTATTATTATTATTATTATTATTATTATCAGTATTATTATTAATAGTGGAAATCGTGATTATCGTAACCCGTAATCAACCTCGCTATAATACTTCAACGTCTCGCTCTTATTAATTTCATCAAAAAAAATAAGTTTAAAAAAGTACCTTCATTGGTGATTCTTCTTCTCCTTCTTCAAATATTTTATTTATTATTATTATTATTAGTTAAAAATCTCAAATCTTTCATTTCATCTCCCAACATCATTATTATGTCCAAAATATAAAAAAATTATTCTTCAAAAAAAAAAGTAGCTTAGTTTTTATTATTATTATTATTAAAAAAAACTTAAATTCGCCTGTTACACGGTAGTTCACTCTTAATATGTTTAACGCATAACCCCTTTTACGATTCCGATTTATCTTGGCACTAAGCACTTGATTTAAGACAAGATTCACTTGGAGTATGATTATTGTTATTATTATTATTAAAAATGGAAAGATGATATTTTAATATCCACTCTTTAGAATTTAGTCACATATGTTAAATCCCGTTATGAACCACTAAGATCTGCTTTATATTGGTCAGGACAACACGGTATTCGGGACCGTACCTTCAACTTCGTACTGCCGTTAATTTTATATGGGGACACCTGTCCTCCCAAGACACATCTCACAACCTATGGCGCATCGCGGCTGGGCAAATACCTCCAATGCCGGCGATTGCTAAACTATTCCTTCAAATTTGAAGTCCATTTCCTTTCATCGGAACTCTTCAAACATTTAATTCATAAAATAATCCTCGGTGCGTGGATTCTACCACTAAGAACACCGGCATATGCATTTATATCATCTTAGGCCTTGAGATTCATCTATTTCATCATTACAAACAATACGGCTCAACTTATTTCACGCCGGATATTCGTCCCTCATGACTTCCAACTCTAAATATGGGCTCAAATCATTCTGGGCTTTTAACATATCGTGACCATTCTAATTCACGTGCCTATATCGCTCTTAAACAAAATTTTAATGGTTAAATTAAAGTCCAAAAACGTAAAATCAAAAATTTACGTAAAATCAAACTGATTACGCGAATGAAAGTCTTTAACGCTACATGTCATCTCCACATTGATTATTATATTTGCACTGGCTAACTCACGAAGCACTGTCATTATTATTAATATACTTTAACTCGCAAACGCATAAATATTATTATTATTATTACTTTACTTTCCTTTGTCAACTCACAAACATTATTATTATTAGTATTTTAATGACCTTCCGTACGCGACACAAATCTTACATACTCTGGCTCTTTCATAATCTGGCTGTCTAATAGAAATTATTCCTAATTAAAATACAAATGATCACCGCAGTGAATGAAATTCAAATAAATGGGTTAGCACAAAAAAAGAATTTAACACTTGAAATGAACTTAATTCAAAGTATTATAAACAGCATGCATTAATTGAAAGAAATATATCCCGTATTTACATTATATACAACAAACAATTACTCAAATTAATTAATCTAACCCATTATTACGTTAATATAAATTAGTTCGTCCGTCTAACAAAAAAATAAAAATCATGGACTCGGGAAGCGGACCATGTTAAGTAACCATAATTAATTTACACTGAACCCCGTTTAGTCGCGATAACATCCCCTAAATATCAAAATTGTGTACTCATTTCTATGTAGAATTCCATTGTCTCGTAGCGGAGGGGATATAGGCTTTACGGCCCCATGGTGATTTACACGTCCATCATGTCGCACAATACAAATTTTACACAATAAAACACTTCTGGGTGACTACCCATGATTAATACCTTATTACACTAATTTACACAAGAATACTAATAACAAAAAAAAACACTTATAGGTGCTCCTAGACCCCTGACACTCGCACAATATGCTCTTCATATACGCCCGAAACACACGTCGTGACACATTACGACGAAATGTCGTTCATTTGAACCGGCGCGTATCGCGTCTTCAACCGGCACTTCCTAGTTTATTTTCAAGCCGTCTTGATCATCGCCTAGCTCCTATAATTCCCTGCTCGGATAGTTATTCACCGTCTATCTTGAGGTGTTTACTTCAGGCTCCGCACACTGCCTTCCAAAGGTACTATCGGCGTTCCGTTAGTTAGTTATTATTTAAACACCTGACATTCATTAATTTCAACATACAATTGTACTGATTATACACACTCGGTACTATGGATAATTTCACTGTTCGTATTCATTCTCCTAATAATTCACGTACTTTCAGCTCTAACTGACTTCGAATACGTCCCGAGGTACTGACTTACAGAGTCAACGTGTCAGAGTCTCAACTACTTCATTACGACTCACACGACTGGTGACCGATAACGACTGGTGACTGGTAAGAACTGAGTGATGTGAGGTCCGCTCGGTCACAACTGGTGACTTCAAACGACTGAGTACTGGTAGGAACTGAGTGATGTGAAGCTTCACTACTGGACTTTTATGGACGATCTGATTTCCCGCCGGGGTCATCCGCGGTCACTTCCTGGAGAGGGGGGTTGGTTTCCTAAATTGGCATATGCAGGTGGATTTGGATCTCCTGCTTCATCCCACTTAATACACTGGCGATACACATTCATGTGTCGTATTCTGAACTCCTATCGTTCGGTGATCATGGAAATATCACTTAATTTCTGTCCTCCACCTTTCGCGCGCTAACTCGGCGTCCCTGATGGCGTGCTCATCTCGACCAATGGCGAGATAGCGTGGGTCATTTCCACGAATTCATTACTTTAATTTATTACGATTACCATTATTCAACATGGGAACGATATCACAAAAATCCCCTCTATTCAATCATGTGGTTGGAATAATTTAATTATTGTTATCGGAGAAGCTAACTGGAGTTCACTCTGAGTTTTTCTTATGTTGGTTTATCTGCGGGCCTGTGATATATTTTCTCATTGGTCAGGACTGCTTTGGTTAGTTTGAAATCTCTCCCTGTGAAACGTGGCCACACCAAATGCCTCGGGCGTGGACGAAACCCGTACGTCATATTCTCGGTATTGGCGATGCATCTTGCTCGGCCTTGGTCCGAAATATATACTCTTTCACTTCCTTGTAGTCATTATTCTGTTGTTGTGAGCTCTAGATTTAAATCCTCTTATCTTTTGACCAGGAAACCTTCCCCTTAATGACAAGCTTACCGTGGCGCCGGACTGTCGCGATCATGTGGAAATTCTCCCGTCCACACAAAACTGACACTGTATTTATTTAATATTCCAATATATCTGTATTTCTCATATCAAAATCAAATCATGAAACTAGGGCCTATCTCATCAGGGTACAATACACCGTAATATGATATTTATTCAGAAAACAATTTTGTGAAGCACATTCTAACTTTTCTGTTTATTTGTGAATATTATTGAAAACCCCGTACATAAGGTTCAATCCGGAAATGTACTTGAGAAACAAGTTCTATTATTGTTCTGCCTTACTGTTTGATTGTGAATATTGTTAATATATAGGAATGTTTGAATTAATAGCTTTCACCATTCCACACGCCCTTGCTCCTGTTAATCATGCCCCCCTCCCCCTCCCAATAATTACCCGAAGTCGGAAAGCCTGTTACAGGCTTCACCTGACCTAAGAGGACAGATGGAAGGAAGCAGGCACACACCAAAAAATAAAAGCGTACAGGGCCAAGAAAAAGCAGACGACCATAGCTAAGAGTTAAGAGGAGCACCAAGGTCCGTAGTAAGCCAAAATGAACCAAACGATAATAATAATGATAATAATAATAATAATAATAATAATAATAATTGTACAGGGCGGTACACCTCCACGCCGCTTATTTAAACCTTGCGCCAGTTGAAACTCCCCTACTGGGAGAAGTCTGAACTTGGTCTTATGTGTTAATTTTCAAGTTACCCTGAAGATGCCACTACTTGGAAATTTTGAAGTTCCTGAACTGTGTTGTTTTCGATGTATTTTTGTTTTGCTTGTAGTAAGAAGTGTGAACATTCTCTTCTAGAGGACACTACTGAAGAACTACAACGGTGCACCCTAGTGCGAAGTGAAAGAACTGTTTTTTTGGAGAAAATGTAATTTCAAAAGTTTGTTCTTTGCTAAATTTCTTTCAGTCATTGTTTAAGTTGGCAATATTAACCCTTCCTTTCCCCTTGTTTTGAATCTAGCCAATCCCGAATTTCTTTAATTAATTTTCCACCAATAATGTGTTTCTTCTTCATATTGTGTAGGGGTTCTCTTTATCCACCAATAAACTGATTGTGGGCGGGTGTTTTCCTTCCTGAAACGCCTCGAACTTTCCGTGAGAGTATATAAACTGCTGATTTTAGGGTCTCTGCGCCACTTCAGTACCATCTTTCAGTGTGTAAAGTACATAGCAGGGGGCGGGAAGCGCCTCTTTCTTCGGGGAGCAGTTCTACTCCAAGGTAATGGCCTTTTAATAACTTCTTTTCTTGCTAGCTCAGCAGTTTAACTCTCGGGGAGGGTCCGAAGCGTTTCTACCATGTAACCTTTTCCTAAAATGTAACTACTTTTAGCATCTATTATCTTTTAAAGCTACATATTGGGATAGAGAGTGCTTAACCCTCTCGATCTCCCACTCATATTGTTCTGAGGTGAACTTATTTTTCTCAACCGATTCTTCCGTAACAGTAATGTAAATTGTTTCTTTCTTAAGTCACCTCCTTAGTATGGGATTAGCCCTTGCATTAGCGGCCTAGTGCCAGATTAGGGTTTTAAACAAGGGTATTAGGAGTGCAGATCGCCTCCTCTCAATTGTTATTTTAGAGGTCAAGTAATTAACCTTTTCTCACTTAATAGACCTCAGTAGGTTGGGTATGTTACCCCTGTGTATATGTCCTTAGAGGACAACTTGAAGGTGGAGTTTGGTGTGGCCTTTGATAGGCTTAAAGTTGAGAGCGAGTGGCTCTTTTTCGAAAATTGAGTGTTGTATGCCTCGAGGAGGCTTTACTGTGTAATTTGGAGCAAGTGCTCCTGGGGGTCTTCTGCCCCTTTGTTGAATTCTGTATATCGTAATGCTGGGCTAATTGCCCAGAATTGTGTGTCTGGCTCTCGGAGCCCAAATCCTGTAATTGTACATTCTCGATTAGTGGTTTTGCTACTCTGTACCTACCATTATTGTTAATTCTTTTTTTTTTTGCTAAGAAAATATAACCTTGTTAAATTTTACATTAACTTTAATTTCGTAGTTTGAGACCCGTTCACACCCGCACTTTCTTTCACCTCTACCTACCACAAAAATACGGTAACAAGTGGTAGCAGAGCGTGGTTGAATGGGTCTCAATTTAGCCCCTTTTGACGGCTAAACATTGCCTTGTTTTCGAACTCTAACACTTTTCTCTGTTGCTGGAAGTTTTGATTTTTTTTTCCCTTTTTCAAAATTGTTCTGTCATCATGCCCGGTCCTCGCGATGTTCTCCATCTTAATTATTTGCGCAAGGAGGAGTTGATCTATGAATTAACTATTAGAAATGTGCAATCTGGAGGCACGGTTGCAGTAGACACAAACAAGCTTAGAGAGTCCCTTGATTTGCCCATTTCCATCCCCACTTTGGAAGACAAAGAAATTGACGACTCTATTTCCACGATCATCGAGAATATTACTGGGCTAGCATCTGTAGTTAGTTTTTTTGACGAAAATGATCCTTCTCCTAATCAAATTAAGCGTGTGCAAGCCAGGCTATTTCATTTTTCAAATAGAGTTAACGATCTGTTGTCTCTAAAGTTGAATGACGTTCAGAGGAAGGACGCTAGTACGGTGCTTGAAAATATTTCTGAATTATCTAGTAAGGTCACTCAATTGTTAACTGGGGAAGTTCCTCCCAAAACTGATCTACCCGCTACGGTGAATGTAGGTAGCGAGGAAGAGCCTCCTAAGGGAGAAGTTAATAGGATAGCCGTTGGAGCTCAAACGATCTCTGCTCCATTGGACAACGAGTCTGAACGCCGTGCATCGTTGAATAATGTACGTTCTGAATTAACTTCTTTGCCACTGAAACCTTTACCTACTATGTCAAATGGGTTCAGCAGCTTGCCTCATCCATTGGCAATGTTGCTCAGAGGTATCTCGAAGTTTTCGGTTAACACTACCAATGAAGTTATTTCTTTCTTAAGGTTTTTAGTTGAATTTCAGGATCATGCCCTTGTTTTTTCTCTTTCTCCATGTCAGATTTTGCAAATCATCTATCCCTATGCAATAGGTATTCTCTCAGACAAAATAGTAAGGGCCATTGCCGAGCAATCATCTATTGAAGACTTCCACGCCCACTTGCTAGCTAACTTCATCCCGGCTAGGGCAAGGTCATCTCTGATTCAGAAGTACTATTATCGAGTACAGAGATTGGATGAAAATCTGGCTGATTTTATACAAGACATTAAGTTTTATACTAGGGTTTTTGCTCTTCATTTTCCTGAAGATCAGATTGTACAGGCTATTGTAGAAGGAATTTCACCATCCTATAGGTCATATTTGTGTTTCGCGGCGTGCCCGCAAACCTTCTCTGAACTTGAAGCATTGGCCGTCTCAGCGGAAGGAGTTAGATACGCCGATTCCTTGCGTGTCGCGAAAGAACCCCCTCCTTCGTTTAGTAATACTCGGCCTCCACCTCGCCGACCAGTCACACCCCGTAAATGTTATGCTTGCGGGTCGCCTGACCATCTTCGGAACAAGTGTCCATTGATCAAGTCTAGTAGGGCAAATAAAGGAGCTGGTTCATCACAAGGCTGTTTTAAATGTGGGGCTTTCTCACATATCGCCAAGAATTGCCCAAACTCAAATAGCACCCCCACCTGCTCAACTTATGGTGCAAATTCCACCAATGCCAATAATAAAAAATGACTAGTGGCTTCGGCTGAGTCGACTAATCCCTCTTCCCGAGGCTCAGCCCCTGGTAAACAGGTCGAAAATTCAGGGAACGTTCTATCTTCAAATTCATCTTTTGAATGCCCCAAAGAATGTCTTAGGATTGCGGCGGATAACCCCGCACCGGTTCCTTTCCTTAAAATTGAGTTAAATAATGAACCAAAAACAGCTTTATTAGATTCAGGCAGTGTTTGTTCAATTATTTCGGATCAATGGTATTCAAAATTGAAATCGGTTTGTAAACTACCTTACTATGGTTCATCTCCTGGTCAATATGTTTCGGCTAATTCATCTCCATTAGAAATTCTCGGTTCTGTAAAGGTCAAAATTCGTATTTTTAAATTTACATGGAAAATCAAATTGTTTGTGGCTAAACACTTGTCTTGCCCCATCATATTGGGAGCCGACTTTATTTCTCACACTGGTCTTGTGCTCGATCTTCAGAGTAGGTCGTGCACTTTCAAATTTGCTTCAAATTGTAAAATCCCCTTATTAAAATGTAATTCTGCATCATGTTCATCTATTTCGCCTACCCAGGATGAGATGTTGTTAGACCTTAGACATCTACCTGAGGAGCAGGCTGATAGTATTCGTAAGTTGTGTCAGTCGTTTCCAGAGGTGTTCTCTGATACTCTTGGTGTTACTGACCTTATCGAATACAAAATTGAGGTCACGGATTCGATTCCTGTCCGTTTTCCACCTTATAGGCTATCTCCACCTAAAATGAAGGCTCTGAAAGAAATCATCGATCAGATGTTGAAGGATGGTATTATTAGGCCCTCTAAGTCGGCGTATTCTTCGCCTATTTTCCTAGTCCCGAAACCCCAAGGGGGCTTCAGGCCTGTCATTGATTATAGGGCTCTCAATCGGAAGGTGGTGTTACAATCTGTGCCCCTTCCCGACCTTCATTCTTGTTTTTCATGGTTCCGTAAGGCCAAGTTCTTCACCATCTTGGATTTGAATCAGGCCTACAATCAAATTCCCCTGGCCGAAGAGTCTAAACATCTTACAGCGTTTGCCACGGATTGGTTTTTGTATGAATACAACCGCGTGCCTTTCGTGCTCCCCACGGGAGCAGCTGTACTCACTAGACTGCTAGATAGGGTCTTCTCTGACATCAAATTTGAGTACTTGTATCACTACTTGGATGATGTCGTCGTATTTTCGGAGACCTTTGAAGAACATCTAGGTCATCTGCGAGAAGTTCTCAATCGCCTTCGTAAGGCTGGGTTAACTGTCAAGTTGTCCAAGGTTGCCTTTGCTAAGCCCTCTATGTCATTCCTAGGGCATATTGTGTCTCCTGATGGTGTTGCCGTCGATCATTCTAGAACACAGGCCATCCGTGATTTTAAACCTCCCAAGGACATTAAAGGTATCGCCAGGTTCATTGGTATGGTGAATTTCTTCAGGAAGTTTATTCCTAACTTCGCTAATAGAGCGACGCCCTTAAACCTTCTTCGTAGGAAAGGCATCAAATTCGAGTGGGGACCTTCTCAACAAGCCGCTTTTGAAGATCTTAAATTAGCTCTCTGTAATGCCCCTGTCCTTGCTATGCCTGATTTCTCAAGGAAATTTATCGTCCAAACTGACGCGTCGTCGTCAGCAGTAGCGGCAGTCCTTCTTCAAGAGACTGAACTAGGGAGGCGACCCATCGCCTATGCATCTAGGACTCTATCGGCTCAAGAAGCAAAGTACTCCATATATGAGCTCGAAGGTTTGGCAGTCTTATTTGCCTTAGAAAAGTTCCGTCTCTATCTGGAACATGTCAAATTCGACCTGGAGACAGATAATCAAGCCTTAAGCTGGGTCTTAGGTAGGCCGCGTCGTACTGGTCGTATAGCCCGTTGGGCCATCTGAATCTCTGCCTTCCAATTCGATGTCAGGCATATCAGAGGTACCGAAAATGTTGTCGCTGATGGACTCAGCCGTATGTTTTCCAACGACGTTGAGAACCATGAACCGGTCGATAGTTCATCTCCTCCCGAGTCCATGCTATCTGATGTTAATGCCATCTTAACAGATGCTCCCATGCTCTTTAGGGATATCGAGAAATACCAACGTGAAGATCCGACGCTGGCTCCGATAATGGAAACCCTTTCTTCTGGGGAACATGTCGTCCCTTATGTTTTGAGGAATGGTGTTTTATGTTGCCCTTCGAGGCATGATAAGATGATGAAGGTTGTCGTTCCAGCTGTTCTTGTACCTATGATCTTCAAGTACTATCATGAGACCCCATTAGGAGGGCATCTAGGCATCTTTAAAACTCGTGAGAAGATCCGTGAAATGTTCATCTGGAAGGGTAAGGACGGTGAAATCCGTGAACTAGTAAAGGCTTGTAAATCCTGTTTGCTTAGTAAACCAACCATGTCCACCAAGGTAGGCCTTTTGTCTTCTCATCAAGCGTCGCGCCCCATGGAACGCCTGTATATTGATTATGTAGGACCCTTCCCCCAGTCGAAGGGAAATGCCAACAAGTTCATCTTTTATGCGTAGATGGTTTTACAAGATTTTCCTGGTTATTTCCGACTAAGCTGGCTACCGCTCAGTCCACCATAACTTGTCTAAATTCTATCTTTGCTTCTTTTGGTCCGTGTCAATATATTGTATCTGATAATGCTAAGGCTTTCACATCTAATTTATTTCCTAAATTCTGCTTTGACCTATCCATATCTCATGTGACGACTTCTGCTTATTACCCTCAACCATCTCTGGCTGAACGGGTTAATCGTAATCTCAGGTCCGCGCTTATTGCCTACCATCATGAAGATCATTCTAGATGGGACACGTCCCTGCATTGGTTAGCTTTTGCTTTGAATTCGGCGGTTCATGAATCACATAAATTTACTCCAGCGTCTTTGATGTTCAAGTTTGTTCCCAACACGCCGCTCTCTAACCTCTGGTCTCTGAGCGACATTCTACCCGAGACAATAGACCCGGACAATATTAAAGATCTTTGGAAGAAGGCTAAAGCCAATCTTAAAGTGTCTCATGAAAAGGTTAGGGAAAGATATGATCGTGGACGGAGACCCACCAATTTGAAGGTAGGCGAGCAAGTGATGGTCAAGAATTTTGTTCCCGCGTGCAAGCTTGCCCCCAGATTTCATGGGCCGTGTATCATTCTCGATTTTCTTACGCCGGTTACGTTGTTATTAAGTAATCCAGCCACCGAGAGAATATTTAGGGTTCACCTGTCACAGGTGAAACCGGTGTAATTTCTGTGTTAACTTGCTTCATATTATTTTGAAAGAAATAGGAAGGTTATATTTTTTTTTCTCTGAGAGGTTTCACTTTAGGGCCTTCTGCCCTTTCTGTAATATTTTTTTTTAAATATTTAAGCATTTATTGTAAACCCTCCCCGCACAGTTAAACTGCCATCCTGTCCTTGCCACGGCCATTACCACGCTCCCGTCTCCTGCTCCACTACACACAGTGGCTTGCTTATATAAAATGCCATGGATATCTGCACGCCGCTGGCCCCTCAACCTCTCCACAAAGCCTGTGCCCTCAAAAAAAAAAAGATGATGGTCAAACAAAATTCTGCCGCCTAGCTTTAATGTTTCAGTGCCCCCGCAGCCGCGCGGCGCTGTACTGCTTCTGGAATAGAGGAAGGGCCCCCTCTCCTCCAGCGAGGTCGACCAGCGTACGGCGAGCCGGAGCCCTCCTCCCGGCCAAGGCTGATGTGCGGCGCACGACCTGCTACTTGCCCGCAGCCCGTATATGTTCACCGCGGGCGCGGCGTGCTTCTACACCACTGCTCCCCTCATAGTGCGGGCGAGCGGTATCTCAGGGTCCTTGAGGAGTCCGAGCGGCCGCCTTTGGACGCAAGCTGCAACGGCCGGTCTGGCCATCCAACTTAATCAACATCGAAATATGTAATCAACTACATGGACATTTAGTATCAGCAATTACTACACTTGGGAATTCAACAGCAATATTTGGTGGACTTTGAAAATTTTTCTTCACTCTCAAGTATTAAAAGTTTTTCTTCTGAATTCAACTTCTACAAACATAAAGACATTACTTCAGCAGTTACTACGAGAATTTTTGAAACTGGATCAAATCAAATTTTCACTATTTTGATAAATGCTTCTGCAATTAATCTCCATAGCAACATCATAACTTGGACCTTGTTTTCAAACAAAAGTTTATGTTCTTCTGTGTTATCCCCATGGAGGAACTTATGGCGGGGGGGGGGGAGGTCTGTACCGGGCGGTACACCTCCACGCCGCTTATTTAAACCTTTCGCCAGTTGAAACTCCCCTACTGGGAGAAGTCTGAACTTGGTCTTATGTGTTAATTTTCAAGTTACCCTGAAGATGCCACTACTTGGAAATTTTGAAGTTTCTGAACTGTGTTGTTTTCGATGTATTTTTGTTTTGCTTGTAGTAAGAAGTGTGAACATTCTCTTCTAGAGGACACTACTGAAGAACTACAACGGTGCACCCTAGTGCGAAGTGAAAGAACTGTTTTTTTGGAGAAAATGTAATTTCAAAAGTTTGTTCTTTGCTAAATTTCTTTCAGTCATTGTTTAAGTTGGCAATATTAACCCTTCCTTTCCCCTTGTTTTGAATCTAGCCAATCCCGAATTTCTTTAATTAATTTTCCACCAATAATGTGTTTCTTCTTCATATTGTGTAGGGGTTCTCTTTATCCACCAATAAACTGATTGTGGGCGGGTGTTTTCCTTCCTGAAACGCCTCGAACTTTCCGTGAGAGTATATAAACTGCTGATTTTAGGGTCTCTGCGCCACTTCAGTACCATCTTTCAGTGTGTAAAGTACATAGCAGGGGGCGGGAAGCGCCTCTTTCTTCGGGGAGCAGTTCTACTCCAAGGTAATGGCCTTTTAATAACTTCTTTTCTTGCTAGCTCAGCAGTTTAACTCTCGGGGAGGGTCCGAAGCGTTTCTACCATGTAACCTTTTCCTAAAATGTAACTACTTTTAGCATCTATTATCTTTTAAAGCTACATATTGGGATAGAGAGTGCTTAACCCTCTCGATCTCCCACTCATATTGTTCTGAGGTGAACTTATTTTTCTCAACCGATTCTTCCGTAACAGTAATGTAAATTGTTTCTTTCTTAAGTCACCTCCTTAGTATGGGATTAGCCCTTGCATTAGCGGCCTAGTGCCAGATTAGGGTTTTAAACAAGGGTATTAGGAGTGCAGATCGCCTCCTCTCAATTGTTATTTTAGAAGTCAAGTAATTAACCTTTTCTCACTTAATAGACCTCAGTAGGTTGGGTATGTTACCCCTGTGTATATGTCCTTAGAGGACAACTTGAAGGTGGAGTTTGGTGTGGCCTTTGATAGCCTTAAAGTTGAGAGCGAGTGGCTCTTTTTCGAAAATTGAGTGTTGTATGCCTCGAGGAGGCTTTACTGTGTAATTTGGAGCAAGTGCTCCTGGGGGTCTTCTGCCCCTTTGTTGAATTCTGTATATCGTAATGCGGGGCTAATTGCCCAGAATTGTGTGTCTGGCTCTCGGAGCCCAAATCCTGTAATTGTACATTCTCGATTAATGGTTTTGCTACTCTGTACCTACCATTATTGTTAATTCTTGTTTTTTGCTAAGAAAATATAACCTTGTTAAATTTTACATTAACTTTAATTTCGTAGTTTGAGACCCGTTCACACCCGCACCTTCTTTCACCTCTACCTACCACACAAATACGGTAACAATAATAATAATAATGATTGTTACCGTGGATTGGTGGATCAGCAGAGGTGAAAGAAGGTGCCGGGATGAATGGGTCTAACTACCAAATCAAAGTTAAATTAAAACTTTAACAAAGGTTATATTTTTCGAGTTTTAACAAGCGAGAATAACAAAATTTAACAAGTTTTCACTAGGTGGTATAACAACTTGCTAGCTTAGAAAAATCCAAGATTTCAAATCCTAGACACACTTGGGCTACAAGCCCCTAGCTTTACAACTTTTGAGCTCCTAGTTGAACTTTAACCAAGCAACAATTTGTTCAAAAGGGCAGAAAACCCCTGATACATGGAGCACTTGCTCCCAATTATAACATCAGGCCTCCCAGAGGAACTTTTACAACACAAGAAAAGAGCTGACACGCTCTCAGTTTTCAAGCCTCTTCAAGGCAATAGTAGACTTTACAATTACTTGACATTAATGCACAACTTACAAAATGAAACGGGGTATCTTGTACCCAACGTACTGGGCATTAGCAGAAAAAGAACAGGTTAAGAAAATGGCCCGAAATACCAAAAGGAATGAAGGCGTGTATTTGCGCTCCTAAACATGCATTCTTAAAACCTAAAAAGGCACTAGGCCGATGACACAGGGGCTATTCCCAAACTATGGAGGTGACCCGTATAAGAAAGAAATTTAAAACATTAAGGAAGAGAACCAGTTACCAGAACGTAGTCACCTCAAACCAAAATGAAGGGGAGCTCGAGAGGCTAAATCACTCTCTATCCCCGAATTACACTTACAGATTTTATGAAGTTCTTACATCATACGGCAGAAAATTACATGTTGGAAAGATAGGTTACATTGTAAAGGTTTCGGACCTTTACCGGGGATTAAACTGCTGAGCTAGCAAGAAAAAAAGATGTTAAACGGCCATTACCTTACTGAGGACCAGCTGCCTGATGAAAGAGGCAACTCCCGCCTCCTGCTACACGTCCACACACTAGGTTAGATGTTGATCAAGTGGCTAAGAGAGGCGAAAATCGGCAGTTTATAAACCCTCGCGGAAAGTTCGAGACCTTTCATGAATAAAACAGCCACACCCTCTCACGTTTGTTGGGTCGCTTAAAGTTACACATCAGATCGAAGAAGAAACCTGTGATTGGTAGTAAATTAATTACAGAAATTCTTGATTGGTTAAAATCAAAACAGGCGGAAAGACAGGATAAATATTGCCAATCCAAAAATGAATGAACGAAATTTAGTAAAGGAAAAACTTATGAAAACAACATTTCTTCTGAAAGGTTTTCACTTCGCACCAAGGTGCATGATCATAGTTTTTGTAGTGACCTCTATGAGAGAGTGTCCAAACTTCTTGCTGAATGAAAAACAAACCATGTAGAATTTCACACAGTTCAGGAATCTTCACCAAAAACATTACGGTAGTGACATCTTCTGAGAAAATTTGTAAGTTGGTCCAGTTTTAAGTTCCGAGTTTCTCCTGTAGAGGAGGTTTTATTGGCGCGAGATTTAATGGTGGGGCGTAGAGGTGTACTCCCGGTACAATAATAATAATAATAATAATAATAATAATAATAATAATAATAATAATAATAATGTCCGCTTCCGTAGCGTAACGGTTAGTGTTATTAGCTGCCGTCCTCGGGGGCCCGGGTTCGATTCCCGGTACTGCCAGAAATTTAAGAATGGCAGGAGGGCTGGTATGTGGTTGAAATGGTACATGCAGCTCACCTCCAATGGGGGTGTGCGTGAAAAGAGCTGCACCACCTCTGTATGAGGACACGAGTTTAGCCCGACTCGTTGGCTGAATGGTCAGCGTACTGGCCTTCGGTTCAGAGGGTCCCGGGTTCGATTCCCTGCCGGGCCGGGGATTTTAACCTCCATTGGTTAATTCCAATGGCCCGGGGGCTGGGTGTTTGTGCTGTCCCCAACATTTCTACAACCAACACACCACACACAACACAATCCACAATCCTCCACCACAATAACACGCAGTTACCTACAAATGGCAGATGCCGCCCACCCTCATCGGAGGATCTGCCTTTCAAGGGCTGCACTCGGCTAGAAATAGCCACACGAAATTATTATTATTATTATTAATAATTAATAATAATAATAATAATAATAATAATAATAATAATAATAATAATAATAATAATAATAATAATAATAATAATAATAATAATAGACTGACACCTTTCAAGGTGCCTGCATAACCATTTCGACAATCCCTTATACATTACAAGGTAGCTGAGACACGGATCTCAGGTGGGTGAACTGTAGCTGAGTTTTCATTATTTTTGCCAGACGGACATGATTTTGGCCTTCGAAAATCCAATACCTCTGCCGGGTGTGCTAAAGAGTCAAGTTCTACATTCTGGAGGTGAGTGGGTTCAATCCTCAACGACGGCTGTCCTAAGAATTGGTTCCCCATTTTCAAACCCTGTGCGTAACAGCGGTAGAGTAACACCCACGGTATCCCCTGCCTGCCGTAAGGGGCGATTAAAAAAGAGGCCCTAGGGACTGTTAACTTGAGATCGTGAGTTAGAGATTACGGGGCCCTCAGTTGAGTCCTGGCATTACTTCCACTTACTTGTGCCACGCTCCTCACTTTTATCTATCCTAACCGACCTTCCTTGGTCAACTCTTGTTCGTTTCCGACCCCGACGGTAATGGATTATCCGAGGCCTAGGGACGCTTTCATTTTCAAGTCCTTCATCGCCCTTGCGTTTACTTGGCCGATACCTTTATTTTTCGTAATGTCGGATCCCTCCCGTTTTTTCTTTCTGATTAGTAGACTCCGGGTTTTTGATCAGTTATTGGCTAGAATGCAAATTAATTTGGTTTTTATGAAGTGTTATCTCCCCGTTGTGTCGTAATGTAACGAGAGTAATACACTGTGAATTCTTGTTCTAACGGACTATACAGAGTCTCTGTTATAAACCCAGACCGAGCGGACGGTGGTTTGTACTCTGCGCTACAGCAGCTGCTTCAGCCCAATTTGCGTCGCGCGCGGCCGCCCTGCTTTAAGCGTGTATACAATCTTATATGAAATCTTACCTTATAAAAGTTGCTGAAAGTGTCATCCTTCATAACGAGGGACTTTCTGCACACCATTAGCGAGAGTCATGAATGTTCTCATGACCATTAAGGTGAAATCAGGCCTCATCAGAAAATAACACAAGTTGTGCGTCGAATAAACGATCATTTAATGATGCAAGATACTACTCACAATATCTAACTCTTGTGGCTGGATCAGCAGGCGTTAAACAATGGGCCCGTGTAAACCTGTACAGTTTGATGTGTAACCGATTTGTTGCTCTGTGCGCAGAAAAGACCGAAACCCCTAACTGTTGTGCTAATTTTGTGAGTGATTTATTCGGTGACTGTTCAGGATTCGCCCCAATGTCATCTACCTCTGTTAAAACTGTTTATGTGCGCATGTTTTCATTAAGCACTGAGCCAGTTGTTTCAAATTTATGTACAATTACGTGTATCTGTGCTCATGAAGGTGGCACTTCACCAGAAAATTGTCCGACTTGTTGGCTGAATGGTCAGCGTACTGGCCTTCGGTTCAGAGGGTCCCGGGTTCGATTCCCGGCCGGGTCGGGGATTTTTAACCTTCACTGGTTAATTCCAGTGGACCGGGGGCTGGGTGTTTGTGCTGTCTCCAACATCCCTGCAACTCACACACCACACATAACACTATCCTCCACCACAATAACACGCAGTTACCTACACACGGCAGATGCCACCCACCGTCATCAGAGGGTCTGCCTTACAAGGGCTGCACTCGTCTAGAAATAGCCACACAAAATTATTATACCAGCAAATTGCTGGACAAATGCGTCGCGTACCCGTCGAGCCGACTCGTGCTTAAAATAACTTTTACATACGAAAATATGGTGTTGCAATGATAACTGTCTCACCATGTTAACAGCTGAGATTCAGACTGGCGACTGACGCTGGGTTGAACACGAGCACGCTCCTTGCAAGGTCAAGAATTATGCACTCATCTCCCGTACAGCTGCTTAGGTGTCGGAGAGTAGAAACGGCGCTGGACGCTCTGGGTTTATAAGAGAGACCCTGTGCTCCTAACGTTTATGCCTATCTCATAGCCTAACTGTTGTGCGGCTGGAGTATACTTGTTACACGCTTCAGTAAATTTGTATATTAACCTATTATTGCCTTAAAATCCAGGTTTAATGATTATTCTTAATAGAGGATGTTTGCCTACTTCCTCTTAAAATAATTGTACCGGGCGGTACACCTCCGCGCCGCTAGTTCAAATATTGCGCCCGTTGAAACTCCTCTACAGGAGAAAGCCTGAACTTTAACAAATTGTATTAACTCAACAGTTTCTCCGAAGATAGCTCTGTGTGAAGTTTGATGTGTTTTTGTTTGTATTTGATCAAGAAGTGTGGACGTTCTCTACCAGATGTCTCTACTAAAAACTATGATTACGCACTCTGGTGCGGAGGAATGAACCTTCTTGAAGAAATTTAGTATTCATAAGTTTTGTTTTTACTATATTTTGTTCTGTTATCTTTGGGTTGGCAACATTGATCCTTTCTATCGGCCCGTTTTGAATTTAGCCAAACCCAATTTCTTTAATCATTTCCAACCAATCATGTACGTCTTCTTCGACATAGATATGTTGCTCTAAGCTATCCAATAAAAGCGAAAGGGTGTGTCTACTCATTCCTGAAAGGTCTCGAATGTTCCACGAGGGTATATAAACTGCTGATTTTCTTGTCTCGGTGCCACTTCAGTAACATCTAACTTAGTGTGTGTGGAAATGTAGCAGGGGGCGGGAAGCGCCTCTTTCTTCAAGCAGCAGTTCTTCTACAAGGTAATGGCCTTTTAACATCTTCATTTCTAGCTAGCTCAGCTGTTTAACTCTCGGGGAGGGTTCGAAACCTTTAGTATGTAACCTACCTTTTTAAAATGTAAATTCCTTTTCTGTCTATGTATTATCTATAAATTTCTTTTACTGTAAAGCGGGGATAGAGAGTGCTTTACCCTCTCGAACTCCCCTTCATTTTGTAATTGAGGTGACTACGTTTTCATAACCGTTTCTTCTCTTCCTTAAAATATTAAAGTTTTCTCGTACGGGTCACCTCCTTAGCTTGGGATTAGCCCCTGTGTTTCGACCTAGAGCCACTTGGGTTTTAAAAGTGTATTTAGGAGTGCAAGTTCACGCCTCCAATCCCTTCTGTACTTTGGGCCAGTAACTTAACCTGATGTTTAGTTTTCTTCATGCGAAGGCCCTGTAGGTTGGGTATTAAATACCCCTGTTTCTTTGTATGCCTTGATGGCAGTTTGGATAAGAGTCTGTTATTGCCTTGATAGGCTTGAAAGATCGAGAGCGGGTCAGCTCTTTATGGTGTTGTGGTAAAGGTGCCTTAGAGAGGCTTGAGGTTAATAGCTGGGAGCAAGTGCTCCTTGTATCTAGGGGTTTTCTGCCCTTTAGCAATTGTGGTTGTGAGCTGAGAACTCAGAAATTAAACTTGGGGCTCGAAGCCCAAATCTTGTAACGTACTGTAATTTGTTAATTTGTTGACCTGCTACTTGGTACCTGTTATACTCTGTTATTTGTTGATTTAAAAAAATATAACCTTTGTTAAAGTTTTAAATTAACTTTAATTTTGTAGTTGAGACCTATTCCAGCCCGCACCTTCTTTCACCGCTAACTACCACGGGTATCTCCGTAACAATAATAATCACTTCCAACACCACCACCTTCCCTATTTCCACTTTTAGACATGTGCAGGGACAGTTCCGATTCATAGGCACTGCCGATTACTTCCACCTCCTTACGCAATTTCATTCACTCTCGTTCATTTTATCTTCATTAGCTCTTCAAATGAGATTGGCGTGGGGAAGGGCATCTGCCGTTAAACAGCACGGAATCCAAACAGATGCCGACCCTCAATTATTATAAAAGAAGAACACCTACTGGTCTTATGCAACACTTTAAACTACTCACCTTGGTGTTATCTAGTATTGAATGTGGAACGCCTTGGATGGCAAGGTAGTTTAATGGGTTCTTGAAATTACTTTTATTCGGTGGCAAACGACGGTAGTTTTGTTGAGCTGCCATGTAAACTCAGTGTAAGAACTCTGTAATTTTTTATATCTCAGTTTTTATATCTCAACTTAACCTTACTTTTGTTTTTAAATTCTCATGTAGGTGCCTACTAGTGCCTACTAATTTTGAAAAGAGAAGCACGTTTGTGGACCTCGTTCGCCTGTAAACTTTTATCCTGTGACTAGGATTTTCAAATCAACTATTTTATTTGACCTGTAGTTTCCCCCGTATCTAGTCACAGTGTAGCATGGGCTCCATGTTCGCGGGATTTCATGTCCCATTATATGTTGTTAAATTATTTCTTCAGAATCATCAATGACGTGTTCTGTATCCCTTTTCAACTTGTTCTAGGACTTGCCTAAATGTATATCCTCACTTTGTTCGGTTATTCCTTCATTTATGGCCTTTTGTAGTAAGAGCTTCGCTTCTGTTTACTTTCTTGGACTAGTTTCTCCCCCTTTTGATGTTAATCGGGCAACTAATATTGACACGGTGTTTGATTAACACTAGATGACATTAAGGTCAACGGTGTAATTCATTGGAAAGAAGAATATAAATTATCCTTTGAAAAGTTCTAGTGTTGTGAGAGAAAAACCCCATTAGAGATTATTGTATTACATAAAGTTGTAAAATTCCCTTTGTTCATCACTGCTGTTACCTTTGAGATTATTAAAATAAATTTAAAACAAGAAAGAAAGGTAGAATCAATACTACTATTAAGATTAAATTACTTGTTGTCCTATCCCAGGACCTCTCAAACGCCCAGAATCTCACGCGTGTTAACTGAGGCGCAAAGGTCCTTTGCAAAGTGCATCGGTCCCACTCGGCTTCGCTCGGACCAGCGCGTCGTCTCGGAGCGACTGGGCTAAGCTCGGCTCAACTTGGCTCAGAGTTGAAGCGCTACGGAGCAAGTGAGGAAGAGAGAGATAGGCGTGGGGAAAGAGAGAGACAGCACTATTGCTCCAAATCGAGAAGTGGGGGTTTGCAGTCTGGTCAACCAAGCGAAGTCGTCTTTTGCACCATGCACCGTGCAATGTACTGGTGCATGCCCCCCGAGAGGCCCTGGTCTATATTCAAACGTTTTCCCTCCTTCATCGAGTCCTAAGGTACCTGCCACATCTTCCCCCACCCAGAGTGGACTACCATATTATTATTATTATTATCATTATTATTATCATTATTATTATTAATTTACAACGATACAGCCAAATGTGGACTTCGGAAAAACAAACTACCCGCTCAACTTTCTTAGGCTTACACCATACTGTTTACATTTTAACAAGAGGTTATTGAACCTCACGTTACTTTTCAGCCGTGCCGGGCTGAGTAGCTCAGACGGTTGAGGCGCTGGCCTTCTGACCCAAAATTAGCAGTTTCGATCCTGGCTTAGTGCGGTGGTATTTAAAATTGCTCAAATACGTCAGCCTCGTGCTGGTGGTTTACTGGCACTTAGAAGACTTCCTGCGGGACTAAATTCCGGCACATTGGCCTCTCCAAAAACAATGTAAGTAGTTAGTGGGACGGAAAGCAAATAACATTATATTTATTATTACTTTTCAGTCGTTCTTCCGCCGAGATGTTCCGCGGTTTTGCAGGTTCTTTCCCTCCATCACCCCTCAACCACGCAACTTCCTTCTTAAAGATGGTCCTCTCCATTACGTGCTCCGGTCTTATATCATTTACCCGCACCTCCTTCAGCCAGCGGGGATAATATTTCCATTTTTTCTGGAAAGTGAGCGATTTGTGGGCCAATCACTCCGGGTTCATTCTTTTCAGGGGACGATAAAAGTTTGACCTTCGTTTCTTCATGACGGTGGTGATCTTTTCGACTCTCCCATACAGTTTCTTGCTTGACCTCAGACGGAAGACAAAAACTTCAGACACTTCTTTTAGGGACCCAAAGTATATCTGAGGAAACTCCTTTTTTCTTTCAATCGACAAAAATTCCACTTTTACTATTGTTTTAGCAGCATAAAGGCATGGCCATTTGATTATTACGGGGTAGGTGTCTCATATTAGCCTGGTAAGAGATGGATTTTGATCTGTACGTATAATGGCTCATTTTAAATGCCAGTTCCATCTTCCTTACTCTCCCCTCCCCCATGGTTCTCCCTGTTCATTGTCATTGGGGTAATGATCTCGACAGGGTATTTAAATTTTATGGTCCCCTGGATTATCCCATAATCTCTGAGTGGATTCTGTCTTTTCCGAATCTATATACTCGGTCTTTACAAAGGAGATCCGTGAGCCTGTTTTAGCAGCTATTTCCCGAAGAATTTCCACCTGCTTTGCTGCAGTCTGAAGATTGTCTGCTAAGAGCACAACATCGTCTGCGAAAGCAAAACAGTCGAAAGTGATGCACGTACTCGATAGCTGCAGTCGCCTAACAGCGGCCAGTATCCAGTATTTGGGAGATAGTGGGTTCGAAACCGATTCTCGGCAAACCTGAATATAGTTTTCCGTGGTTGCCTATTTCCACACCTGGAAAATGCTGGGACTGTACCTTAATTAAGGCCACGGCCGCTTCCTTCCTTCCCACTCCTAGACTTTTCCTGTCGCATCGTCGCCATAAGATCTATCTGTGTCGGTGCGACGTAAAGCAACTTGAAAAATTGTTTGTACTTTTGTATCCTACTCTCACTCCATTTTCAAGATCACTTCAGGATAACTTTTTCCTCCACTCTCTGATTACATTCCCCAAAACACTATTATCATCCGAATTTGGCCATCTATGGACCGCATAGAACTTAAGGCTTCTTGGCCTTTCCTCTCTTCTCTTTCCAGAACCTCTTGATTCTTTCACTTCTCATCTTTCTCCCCTCTTCGGAAATCATCCGTTCCGGCCTCCGTTTTAGTGGTTTCTCTTCAAATGATTTAAAAAAAAAATGCTATTTATTTGGGGCGTCGACCTAAGAAGATCTTTCGCTCCTACTTTGCACCATATGTTGTGAACCTGCGTGTATTTGGAAATGACGAAAGTGTAAAGTCTTGAATATGAGGAAAGGAACAGGACGACACAAACACCCAGTCCCCACGCCAGGGATATTAATCATTTACAATTAAAACCACTGACTCTGCCGGGAATCGAACCCGTAGCCGCCGGGTGACACCGCGGGGCCGGACTCAAATTATTTTAGACTCTCGACCCTTCTTATGAACATTCTTCTATTGTGGATCATTTGCAATGTAATTCCACCTTCTTCTCCATCCCTTTTGACCTCTTCTCACACTTGCAGGTTGATTTTAACCCCATGATGTATTTAAAGATCCTTTTGTTCAGCCGTTCTTACGAGGTGTCCGTAGAATTTCAGCCTTCGCTCCCACATTATGACCTTGATCTTTTCGGTGTACTTGTAGAGCTCCTTTTCTTCTAGACCCTATCAGTAGTCTTACGGGGTCCCACACTTTGCCTCATAATCTTCCTTTCCTTCTTTTCGAGTTCTTGCAGCTCCACGTTTTTAATTTAAAATTAGGCACTCTGACGCGCACAATCCTTTCGGTATTATTACTGAGTTATAATGTCGGATTTTGGCCTTCTTCTTCTTCTTCTTCTTATTATTATTATTATTAAGTCTTGACAAGAGCTCATCCTTTATGCTACGTGTTTCCCGCTACAGTTCTGAATAACGAGCCTCGCAGTTCGCACGCACACTTGTGAATCAGGTCGTACACAATGTTAATGGACATTCCTCCTGCGAATTTCCAACTCTCTCAGCCATCAAGCTCAGGAATGTGGATAATATCCTTTGAGGATCACACCTTGGATGGTGACCACAGTCCGCTGTTTGTTGTGGCTGTTGGTGTGGTCGCTGGGTTCTGTTAAAGCGTGCAGGCTTCAGAGACGTCTTCGAATTTACCAGCATTGAATGAACAAGTGGCGTTCTGCTTGAAATGGTAGATTACGCCGAGTGATTTACTGTAATTTTGACATTTCAACACCTCAATCATATGTTTCGCCTCTTTATTTCTGTAAGGAGAGGCGCACTTCACTATGAAAAATCTTATTTTATTTTTCGTAGTACGAGGGGGAATTAAATGTAAACAGGATTTAACTTTTTTATTTAAATTCATTTATCGGAAAGCACAAGGCACCTACAATTTACTTTTCCACATAGTTTCCTTCTCTGGAAATGCATTTTTCCCAGCGTATGGGCAGCTTCTTGATCCCCTCATCGTGAAAAGAACACGGGCGTGTCACCAACCTGTTACGCACGAAGTCTTCCACACTCTCATCATCTTCAGATCGTTGCCCTCCTAGAGCTTCTTTAAGCGGTCCGAACAAATGGAAATCGAAGGGCGATAAGCCCGGCGTGTAAGGAGGATGATCAAGTGTAGTCCAGTGCATTTCCTGTAGGTTTGAGACAGTTAGAGTTGCAGTATGGGGCCGCGCATTGTCGTGGTGGAGGATGACCTGTCGAATTGGTTGGTCTCATCTTTTGCGGCGATATGTAACCATCGCCTTCTTCAACAGTTCGCAGTAGTAAGCAGCATTGATTGTGCGTCGCTCATGCTAAAAATAGAAATGCTGGTCCGAGGTCGGCGATCATGTTGCTGATTTTCCACACGTTCTCGTCTTCTCTTGAAATTTTTATGGCAGGAAAACACACACGTCCTTGACAATGTATGATCACCGAAATGTTCAGTCAATCTGTGGCAAATTTCCGCCGTTGTAACTCATTTACGAGAAAGAAATTTTATAATTATGCGGTGGGCAGTGGAGTAGTGCACCCGTTGCTCCGACATCGTGAGCGTTACTGATGAAACGGCGGGAAATATCTAACTGCACGCTCTCCCCACTCCTAACGGTCTCGGCTAATCATAGCAGAAGCGCGGGGCCACCAAATGTTGATGTTCAGGAACAAAAATTACGTTTATATTTGATCGACCTTCGTATGTCGTAATTGACTTCTTCCCATACTCAAGAGAGTGAGAAAAATGATACTTTATCGTACCGTAATTACATTCCGCACTATTTCATTAGAAATAGTCTCTGACTGAACTCTGCTTTACAGTAATACCGGCCTAAGTAGCTCAGACGGTTGAGGCGCTGGCCTTCTGACACCACCTTGGCAGGTTCGATCCTGGCTCAGTCCGGTGGTATTTGAAGGTGCTCAAATATGTCAAAATTCCGGCACCTCGGCGTCTCCGAAAACCGTAATATAATACGGATAATCAGCCAGATCACGAATCAAGGAAAATGAAACTTAATCTTGTTGAATTGTTTCTCTGCCTGAATTCAGCAATGTGGCTTCGTACCCCTCTGGTAAAAGAATGGCGTCTCTGC
This sequence comes from Anabrus simplex, assembly GCF_040414725.1. Taxonomy (NCBI): domain Eukaryota; kingdom Metazoa; phylum Arthropoda; class Insecta; order Orthoptera; family Tettigoniidae; genus Anabrus; species Anabrus simplex. The sequence continues at coordinate 409,807,628 of NC_090268.1, forward strand.
ATTTCCAGCCCATCACAACACTGTCTAATGTATAGGTTAATCCATTTCCAACAGATATATATAGCATATATCACACTATATCGTGAAGCTTGTATTACCTTCATTATTCCAGGACCAGAGGTCCATTTATACGACTCTGGTAGCTTAGTGGAGTGTTCGCTGTTCCAAATAACATATTTGAGTGGGTTATTTTTACCCCATAATCCGATGTACACTGCTCTGATATCTTTGAAAACAAGACACGAACAACAAAACAAGGAAACGTCAATACATGGATCATTTTTTTTTTGCTAGGGGCTTTACGTCGCGCCGACACAGATAGGTCTTATGGCGACGATGGGATAGGAAAGGCCTAGGAGTTGGAAGGAAGCGGCCGTGGCCTTAATTAAGGTACAGCCCCAGCATTTGCCTGGTGTGAAAATGGGAAACCACGGAAAACCATTTTCAAGGCTGCCGATAGTGGGATTCGAACCTACTATCTCCCGGATAATACATGGATCAAACATGGACGATTTTCATTTTCATTTAAACCTAGTGACCCGTACTGGTCCGCAGCATTCGTTTTAAACAGGTCAGATAAGTCGTCTTGATATGCGTGTCGCAGTAACATTGCTTTGCCTGTTCTCTTCAGTAGTTCTATGAACATTTAATATCGGTACATAATAACTGATTCATTCGTTATGAAGTTTATAACACTTCTTTCAATACAGTATTCACTGTGCTTTGACCGTTCGGGCGTATCTGGATCTTATAACTTTCAACCGATATTACCCAAGGTAATGAAACATACTACTTACCGTCACTCAATACTTTTAAGTAGACACCCACTTTTTCAAGAGGTTGTCTCTGCGCTTTATTAATGGTCATACAGAAGGCTATTCGACTTGGCACCTTCCCATCTGTGCGTACGTCGATGTTTTATGTTATCAGCATGTAAGTTATTAGGTAAGTTCTGCCATCTGTTGGGTATATTAAGAAGTTGGGGAAGGTCAGAGAATCAAAGAGTATATAGCGCAGAGCAGAATAATATTATTCCATGATCAGAGGAAGTGTATATTCTCTGGTTTGACAAGTAGTAATAAAACGTGGCTGAATGCAAAGACATTACTAAGGATGAAATTCAGATAATTAGATCATAATATTAATGACAGTGTTAGTCGCTTAGCAACCTTTTAAGTACAGAATGAATTGCGGGTTACGGTAAGCCTTCGCCTGCAATTAGTGGAGTGATCATTAAATAATTTGATTTTATAATTACTCATAGTTGGCTGAAATTAGAGACCTATGAATGTCTCTAGATTCACCGGCAGGTAATTTAGGAAAGATACAAACAAAAATGAAGCATATCGCTCCAGTAGAACGGGCGGATGGATTTGTCAAATCTGTTCTTAGTAAACTCTTTTAATACATGGATTAGTAAATTCACGATGGTATGAAATAAAATATTGTACACAACAGCCCACTAAAGTGGTAATTCACTTTACTCGTAATATCTCACTTTACGTGACTGTAGCGTGAATAACTATTGCATATCATATGCATTACGTGCTGCAGTACATCTGACCCTGTAATCATTAAGAGGGGAATTCCTCAAGGCAGTATTATTGGTCCTTTATGTTTTCTTATATATATAAATGATATGAGTAAAGGAGTGGAATCAGAGGTAAGGCTTTTTGCGGATGATGTTATTCTCTGTAGAGTAATAGATAAGTTACAAGATTGTGAGCAACTGCAACGTGACCACGAAAATGTTGTGAGATGGACAGCAGGCAATGGTATGTTGATAAACGGGGTTAAAGGTCAGGTTGTAAGTTTCACAAATAGGAAAAGTCCTCTCAGTTTTAATTACTGCGTTGATGGGGTGAAAATTCCTTTTGGGGATCATTGTAAGTATCTAGGTGTTAATATAAGGAAACATCTTCATTGGGGTAATCACATAAATGGGATTATAAATAAAGGGTACAGATCTCTGCACATGGTTATGAGGGTGTTTAGGGGTTGTATTAAGGATGTAGAGGAGAGGGCATATAAGTCTCTGATAAGACCCCAACTAGAGTATGATTCCAGTGTATGGGACCCTCACCAGGATTACCTGATTCAAGAACTGGAAAAAATCCAAAGAAAAGCAGCTCGATTTGTTCTGGGTGATTTCCGACAAAAGAGTAGTTACAAAAATGTTGCAAAGTTTAGGCTGGGTAGAATTGAGAGAAAGAAGGAGAGCTGCTCGACTAAGTGGTATGTTCCGAGCTGTCAGCGGAGAGATGGCGTGGAATGACATTAGTAGACGAATAAGTTTGAGTCGCGTTTATAAAAGTGGGAAAGATCACAATATGAAGATAAAGTTGGAATTCAAGAGGAAAAACTGGGGCAAATATTCATTTATAGGAAGGGGAGTTAGGGATTGGAATAACTTACCAAGGGAGAGGTTCAATAAATTTCCAATTTCTTTGAAATAATTTAGGAAACGTCTAGGAAAACAACAGATAGGGAATCTGCCACCTGGGCGACTGCCCTAAATGCAGATCAGTATTGATTGATTGATATTGATTCAACAAATCCGTACTATAATTGCTTTCTAAATGATTTACACTTTTTCCTTTCAAGTGCATCCTAATACCCTATGCTCTATATACACTACACTGGCGGGAATTAGGACGAAATATTTACTTCAGTGATATCATAATTTTCTTACATAAAGTGTAATACCTGATCAAAGGTAGCTGGACTGCGGAACTGAACACTAGATGTCGCAAGAGGCGGACCCGCCAAGATAAAAGGAGGCGGGGAGTCAGTAGAGAAGCAGTAACAGCAGGATAGATCGGTATGGAGAGCTCAGTGACTTCGAACGTCGACTAGTCATTGGATGTCACCTGAAAAATATATTTTGTAAAGTTCTTTACGTCGCACCGACACAGGTAGGTCTTCTGGCGACGATGGGATAGGAAAGGAAAGGGCTAGGAGAGGAATGGAAGCGGCCGTGGCCTTAACTAACGTACAACACCAGCATTTGTCTGGTGTGAAAAATAGGAAACCACGGAAAACCATTTTCAGGGCTGCCGACAGTGGGGTTCGAACCTTCTACCATAATGACAGGCTCGCTTGCCTGATACCATTCATAATGGAGATGGGAATTTTTCATTATAAAGAGAGAAATACACCACAGAATGGCAGTTTAGCGTCTCTTTAGCCTCCTACCCAACGAACAACCACGAGTTTACAGAAATGACGACGGAAACAGCATTACGTTACTTCTCCGCTATCAAGCAGCCAGAGATGTTGCCATGGTTACCGGCAGGTTCGTTGTCGGTCACTCAATGCAGAGCATGAAACCGGTACAAAACAGTAATTTCTCCTGTCATTTGAAGATCAAGCTAAATAATGTACAAGATACAATTTGTTTAAAATGAGTAGTCAATAGTATAAGAGAAAATGAAAAAACCCACCTGTTTTAGTCTTTCTATAATCTGCCAGTCTATTAAGTGATTTTTAAATCATATGCTATCTGAATCTTTTTCTGAACGAGTATACTCTAAATATGAAGTTTGCTCCACATCTGTCCAGCCATTTCGCCGTAATGGTGAAACAGGCAGGTAAACAGACGGACAGACGGACAAACATCTACGAAAGGTAAAAGCGCTGCCTGCTGCCATTTCTTGATGGATGCAGTACTTTTGCATTCATCTCTTGGCACAGGCCAGAGCAAAGTGTAGCTTCCACCGAAGTCCCAGTCAACATCCATGGCTGTGTCAATATGGAATTTGCTGGGGTATGGGTAGTGGTGATTAATGACATTCAGAGCATGACTAGTGCATCTGAGTGCTATGAAAGGTGCGGCTCCTAGGGTCAGTCGTGCTGCAATAGTACTTTCTGACCCAGTGAGGAAAGCAATGGCAAACTACCTCACTTCTCATCTTGCCTAGTACGCCTCATTTTGGTGCTGCCATTGGTTTTTGGGGTTTCCTTGTAACCTTTGGTGGTGCTATTTGAGGATTCGACCAGCCTCTGGGCTGATGACCTAACAGACAGACACCGTCTTGACTTCACCGAAAACAGTTGCATTCCAGAAAATAAACGAAATTACTGACAGCGGAACCCTGCAACTTTATTTATTTATTTATTTATTTATTTATTTATTTATTTATTTATTTATTTATTTATTTATTTATTTATTTATTTATTTATTTATTTATTTATTTATTTATTTATTTATTTATTTATTTATTTATTTATTTATTTATTTATACAGATCCAATCGTATGATGGAACGAGATGGAAAGTGAGGTTGTTAATTTCATCAAGAGCGAAATTCCTCTACTGCTGTATTGATGTGGTAAAAGTACCTCATGGAGATCGTTCTAAGTACCTAGGTGTTAATGTAAAGAATGATCTTCAGTGGGATAATCACATTAACAAGGTTGTTAGTAAATATTACGGATATCTTCATCTGGTTATGAGGGTGTTTAGTGGTTGTGTACAATCTTTTGCGTCGCATTAACACAGATAGGTCTTATGACGACGATGGGAGAGGAAAGGGCTAGGAGTGGAATGGAAACAGCCATGGCCTTAATTAAGGTTCAGCCTTAGCATTTGCTGGTGTGAAAAAGGAAAACCATGTTCAGAGATGCCGACAGTGGATTTTGAAGCCACTCTCTCTCGAAAGGAAGCTCACAGCTGCGCGACCCCAAACGCACGACCACCTTGCTTGGTTTTAAGGGTTGTATCAAGGGAGGGCGAGTAAGAGTTGATGCAAGAGTAATGGGCCAGTACAACTTGGAAACAATTCTCTAACCCATGGGTAAATAGTTGAAATATCGAGCTCGATTAGTAGGTATTATTATTATTATTATTATTATTATTATTATTATTATTATTATTATTATTATTATTATTATTATCTACGTAGTTATGTACAGACTTTATTTGGTATAAATCACGGTCATATCATGTATTATTGGTGTGTTGTATGATCTGTCTTGTGTAACAAAACGTGTGAGGTTATGTCACTATACGTCTGGTGTATGTATATTAATACGACTCTATTTAATGTAAGAACACTTAATTAATAGTATACAATTTATTATTTATTACCTGTGGATATGATGTATAAATCCGATGTAATGTTGTGTAACATAGGGTAAGAGTCCAGAACAACGCACCTTTTGTCACTAGAGTTTTATAGAATGTTGTATCCATTTATACATAGGTTATTAGATAATCGAGAAGATACGAGAAAACATATTGTGTCATACTTTTCTAGAAGCCTGGCCAGGCAAAGTATATAAAGTGACAGTCGTGGGTTGTGGAGTTGAGTTGTTCGTGAAAGTCGTTAGAGTAGAACGCAGCTCGGAAGGCGGTTTGAAGAGGGTTGCGCAGTAACATTCGCGCGCTTTGTAGTATGACATGTTTTCCGCTGAGCCAATAGAATCATTTCAGTACGAGGTGCCTGTTTGTGCGGGTCACAAGTGAATGTTTCGAGTTTTATTTGTAAATATCATAATCAACGAATTTAAGGAACTATTTGCGTGTGTACGATAGATCCAGGAAGAGCAAAAAGACAAGTATTCCGTCGAAAGGCGATGGAAATAGTATTTAAAGTGTATTTGTATTTTGTAAGCATGCAGCAGCAGGCGTTCATAGGCGAAGAAGGTGAGGAACGCCATGTTGCCACGCTTCAAAAGAAGACAGCACTCGCGTGTGGTATCGGCCTGCGAACAGTACAGAGGATAAACCAAGCTTCGGAAATAAAAATAATGCGGTGTTCGAGAAGAACCCTTAGAGGAAGAAGCCAGTGACGGTCCTCGATGATTTCAATAAAAATGTTCTGCGTACAACAATATTTGATATGTATAAAAACGGCGAATATCTTACGGCATTGAAACTGGACCGTCCATTTACCTTCCTTAATATCTCGAAAATTTCCCTCAACACATTTTCGGGGTTTGATGTTCAAAATTAATTTGTACTTTCACGAAACTTTTAAGCCCACAAAAAATATGGGTCATCGTTTTGGAATTCAAGATATAACTGGATGAAAAAATGTTTACACATTCATGCTGTTATGCTCTCTGCCCTTCGCCTTTCGTTTCTCTCACCTTACATTTACCTTCCTTAATATCTCGAAAATTTTCCTCAACAATTTCGTGGGGTTTGATGGTAAAAATTAATTTGGACTTTTAGGAAACGTTTAAGCCCACGAAAAATATAGGTCATCGCTTTGGAATTAAATATATAACTGGATGAAAAATATTTACACATACATGCTGCTATGAGTAGCCAAATTGGCATCACCGCACCTCATACTTCTGTCTCTCTCTGCGCAACGAAACCGCCTTCCGGGCTGCGTTCTACTCTAGTCGAGTGTGTGAACTCATGTTGTGATCTTGTTGTGTTGGTACTTGGTTGACTTACTAATGTGGCAGTATTCTTCTCCTTCCTCGAGTCAGTTCTAGTTGGTGATTCATTAATGTGTGTGTGTATAATGTGTACATAATTTGTAAATAAACATTGCACACAATTTACAGGATCTCCTGTGTGTGTCATTGTGAATACGATAGACTCTGGTAATATCACGAATAGAGTAGGTTTCCAGTATATGGGACTCTCACCAGCATGACTTGATTCGAGAACTGGGGAAGGTCCAAAAGAAAGGAGCATGATGTATCTGGGTGTTTTGGGACAAAAGGGTAGTGCTAGTGTAATTCTTAAAACTTTGGGCTTGAAATGCGTGGGAGTAAGGAGACGAACAATTCGACTAAGCGATGTATTCCAAGCTTTCAGTGGAAGGATAACGTGGAACTACATTAGTAGATGAATAATGTTGAATGTCCAAGGAAGTAAAAATTCAAACAGAGATTTCACCCTTTAATACAGAATAGAATGACAATATTTAAAAATAACCCTGCAAGGTTAGTTACTTATCTCCATTAATTTAATTTTGTAATTTTAAGTTATTACATTTGACCGCCAGTTAATGTTTTCTGTAACTAATGCAACATGGAAAAATTTTCGTAATCAAAGAAACCAAACCCAAACACAATGGCGCAACAGCCGTGAAGGACCTTGGCCTACCAGGCGACAGCTGCTCAACCCGGAGGCCTGCAGATAATGACGTGTCATGTGGTCATCCTCCTGTGGGTGGGGTGATGGAGTAGCACCCACGGTATTCCCTGTCTGTCGTAAGAGGCTACTAAAAGGGGCTCCCGTTTCTCCTAAATTGGCAGCGTGAGTTGGTGACCACGGGGCCCAATAATCACCCCCACTGTCATGAGGTCAGCACGGCGAATCCTCTCGGCCGTTATTCTTGGCTTTCTAGACCGGGGCCTCTATCTCATCGTCAGATAGCTTCTCAATTGTAATCACATAGGCTGAGTGAACCTCGAACCAGCTCTCAGATCCAAGTAAAAATCCCTAACCTGGCAGGGAATCGAACCCGGGCCTCCGGGTACGAGGTAGGCACGCTACCCTTACACCGCGGGGCCGGTTTCTTAATCACGCCGCTTCAAATATTTATCTAATAATCCAGTGGTGCTCAACTTAATTTGCGGGCGGGCCGAATGGCAGATTCCTAAACGAAACGCGAGCCACATTATTCTCTAACACGCCCCACCTCCCCGTCGTTCCCCAACACACAAATACATCTACACACCCAGGTACCCCCCTCTTCGAATCGCCAACCAATTAACCATCCTCTCACATGGCTGTACGAGAATACAGACGATAACCTGATACGCGATACAAAAGAAATTGAGGAAAGTAAACAACAGTCTGTAACCTGGAATAAACTTACCAATTAATGAGAGGTCTCCGCCTCACCGCACGTCACAACTGTCCAATTTTCTACGTTTGAAAAAAGAGATTTTCGTTCACAAATAAATTATTAAAACGACTTTAAATCAGTAGCGGTCGGCCCATAAGGACTCCCAGATGGTGCGCTCCCGCGAGAACGAAAAATGTTCTTTTATTCTTTCTCGAAATCTGAAATAAAAATTTGGAATCATATAATGCTAAGGAAACTACATTTCATTGTAAAACGTTAAATTATCGTCAATGAGGAAGACTGTTCGGCAATATCAAACTTAGGTGACGGACTTTCAGCGCGCAGATCACTGGCAAATGTTTTCAGGTTGAAGATACGGCACGGACTCTCCAGCTTCCGTCCGAGGATATAGTGTGGGTAAGGGGGTTGAGATGTAAGGGGGATGTACGCTGAATGGCGGTTTCGGGGGGAAGGAAGGGTGCGAGAAGAGCCTTTGACTTGGGCAGAGTCCGTAACAGTGTGACTTAACATTAAAGATGCCCTCACTAACTTCTACTGTATACGAGGATTCGCCAGCCAAATCCTCATGGTTGCATGCAATAAAATTAAATGCTAATTAATGGTCTATATTGGAGTGTAACATTTAAGACCAGTAATTTTGATTCAGATTCATCTCGTGTTTTGTGAGGGTTGACAGCAGTGAATCAGTTAGTTTTCGCGCGAAATACTTGAATGAGTGCGGTGGTACCGGTCAGTTGCAAAGAAAGAGTTGTGGGGAAACAGTACTGTGGCCGCTCCTCCGACCTGAGAGACCACCGGTCGCCACTGCTTTAAATGAGAGTAGTTCGTAAGAAAGTTAGTTCACACTAGAGTAGCAAACCACAATAAACCTCCCAAAGCACTTTCCGGCTGTAAACTGGCCATTTCGTGTGGACGTCATAAGATAACTGTAATTCCAAGAAACGAATGGATAAAAACTAATTCTTACCTAATTTTGGTTATGCATCTTAGAACTTTCCGACAGCCCAGTGAAATAAACATCACGTCAAGAAGAAAACTACGAATAATTCAGAGATTTTTCTTATCTCCTTTCTCTGTAAATTACAAAAACGTTCTTACTAAGTATGTTTTTCGATACCTACAAAAGACATAAACCGAATCTTAAGCACATAAAAAACCTCGGCTTGGGGGCCACATAACCTGCCTTAGCGGGAAGAATCCGGCTCGCGGGCCGTATCTGGGGCAGCCTTGTAATAATTCATTCTGTTTATTGTGTTTGCAAATCATCATCATAATGGAGTCTGCAAATTCTACAAGAAGGTTTTGAGGTAAAGTATAGTACAATAAAGGATAAAATAAACTGAAAATTGATTTTTTGACCCATAAAAGTGTGCCTCATTTTTTGAATCAACAATCAATTTTAGTTCAACTAAAGTCAATGTGAACTCCGAAATATTGTCCACATCGAGCAGTGGCCTGAGCTATGCAGCAGTGAGCGGGAGAATACTTGCTTGTATTCGGCCTCTCTTAACAAATGACTTAACGAGATCTACAAATAGGATGCCGAAGTGAATTACTGTGAATTTCAAATAAGTTAATTACATTCCAGTGTAATAAATTGTGCTAAGCTCTCAAAGTTCTGCTCGAGGACAATTATCGATTCTTCGTAATGCTTGTAATTACTTAGAAGGGAGACCAATAAATATCTCGGCCCAGTTTCACCGCAGGACGGTGTTAATAAAGGTTCAGTTCTACTTGAATGAAAATTAAAATTACTTCGCTACCACCGAATGAGACACAGAAATATTGTACTTCATATAGAGTCGTACAGAATATAATTAGTACATTCCGAGAAGAAGATGAATTAGATGATGAAGACGAAGGATTCAGACAATTAGAGTAGGTTAAGTGTTATCGAGAGCTGCAGTCGCTTAAGTGCGGCCAGTATCCAGTATACGGGAGATAGTAGGTTCGAACCCCACCGTCGGCAGCCCTTAATTAAGGCCCCGGCTCATCGTCGCCATAAGATCTGTCTGTGTCAGTGTGACGTGAAGCAACTAGCAAAAAAAAAAGTAATAATAATAATACTATAATGATTAAGAGGGGGACCCAGCAGGACAGTATTAATAGACATTTAGTTTCTGATATGTACAGGGTGTTCCAAAAACACCGACAACGCTTAGTATGTTGTGCCGGAAGGCAAACTAATCCGTTTTCAAGAAGGAACCCATATCCAGAAACGCACGGCTTGGACGCTGTAACGCATCGAATTGTGAGATGGGTGTGCGTTCCGCATACCGTCAATAAACCCAACATGAGTAGCACTACAGGGTCATTACGAACGGGCTTTGAACTGTGTACCTCCTACGTCATTGCAGAGCCTGCATCTGCGGTGCTGAGCCTCACGCACATCACCCAATACGTGCGGATTTCTTTGAAGTATTTCAATAGGTGCATGGACTCGAGCAATAAGATCCTCCACTGATGTTACACGAGTGCCATACACCACACTCTTCGTACTACCTACGTGGAACTGTCCGTCTCTCGATGGCCACGAACGTGAAATGATGTGGGGCACATCTTTTTGGAAAACGTTCCGAATACAATCTTGCAGCAGTTCTACCATTGCAATCCGCTTTGCCGTATGCAAGCACCACGCCGGTCATTTCCGCACCTGTATACTGGTATATGTCGCACTGTTGTTAACAACGTTGCTGCATAGGCAGACTACAGAACACAAGTAACACAGCAGGATGCGCATCCAAGACTGTGTGGAGGAATGTAGCGCAAGCGCAGTACACATATGGCTAAAGGGTTGGATAGCTTACGTATCAAGACACCAAATCGGAACAAATATTGTCACAACTGTTCTCATACTTGGTCGCTCTCCAGTGCCCAAACCGTGCATTTCCGTACAGGGGCTTCTTCTTGAAAACCGATCAGTCCGCCATCCCGCACAACATACTGAGCCTTGTCGGTGCATTTTGGTGACACACTGTATAAATGATATGAGTAAAGAACTGGAATCACAGTTAAAGCTATTTGTTATACTGTTTAGAGTAGTACATACTGTAAGTTGCAGAATTGTGAGCGACCGCAGTGGGACAATGTTGTGAGATGGACGGCGGACAGGGCCATGTGGCAAGGACTATGAATCAAGAGAAGGCGCATTTTTTGTCTAGAAGCAAGTACGAGGGAACTCGGAGCGTGGAAAGCCAAGCGTGGAACTAGGGTGTGTTCCCACCAAGCTCAGCCAGGGAAACCCAGGATGAAGAGAATGGAGGGGTTATCCCGACCACAAGTCGTTTGTGCGGGGTAGAGGTAAACTTTTCTCTATCGAAATCTCTGAATCATCTTTGAAACAGCATGGCCAACTTCGTTTTTTATATCAAGGAAATGAACGATTTTGGTGACATTGGATAGGACAAGGATCTATAACAGTTGTTCATTGACAGTGAATTTTATTAGGGTATGTGACGAACTTTATTGCGATAATTGCCTGTAAAAGAAGGAATTTGTTATTACGTAATAGTGGAACGTTACAGAGGCCATGTGTTTAATCACTCGGCATTCACCCGAAGAGTGAGTTGAAAATGAGGACTGATATTTATTTAATACTCTGGATTCTGCGATCGGATTTCGTCCGGGCGAGTCTTAACCATCTTTTAAGATCACTAGTCACCTGATTGTCGCATTTTTACCCTTCTAACATCCCGTAAATATGGTGTATAGAAATGTTGAGGCATCTTTCTAGTTGATATAGGGTGCGGGAAGCGTCACCTCGTGGCATTCTTCGCTTTTATCTCGTGAGAGACAGACGTGTGTCAGTCCCGGGCTACAGTTTCCTTTGTGTGTGAAATTTTAATTTAAGCAATAGTGTAAATGACGTAATTCAAGTGATGTATGAGAAAACTCATATTGGTGAATTAATAGGGTGAGCGATAGCCTTATTTGACCGTCATTTAGAGCACGAACTTAAAGTGTAAGACACAAAGAAGGAGCTATCCGAACCCGCATAAAAATTATTATAGTGAGCAGAGATAAACTACTAAACAAAATTAAATTACTGAACTAAATGTGGGTATTTAATTAATAACCCGTATTAGTATGTCAGATTCCGTGATATTGGATCGAAAATCGGCCCGGAAAGTGCGTGTTCGAAGAAGACATGTGTAACGGACTTAAGTCGTGTGTCGTAGTTAACAAAGGAGATTACACTGACAAGGATTATGGAGTTCCATCCTAAGGATTCCAGTTCGCATCGGGCCATGAAGGAGTAAACCGACCAATGGATGCCCCAGTGAAACCCGAGGTGTCATGGAGAATGAGGCTGAGTACATCCATTTTATTAGCATGACTCTTATACGAACGGAATTTCCATTTAATGTTAATCAATTTGTAATGCACCCGACAGGGGCATGATTCAAGGACCTCTGGTTAATACAGGTCTTTGAAATTACAGACGCAATGATATTTGAGGGAATAAAACCAAAGCTAATTAATATCCATATCATTAAGACAGGTAAAATGAGTCTTTTTAATATATTTTACAGGATTTCATTACTTGCGACCTATTGCGCAACACCTTCCTTTGTGTAGCGGGAGTCCGCAGCCGAAGTCAAGCCTACCTAGACTCGGGCGGGGCTGCAATCGGGGATTCACCATGACGTAACTCGAGAGAAGACATCCCTTCCTCACGACTAAGATAATGAGGGGAAGGAAACTTTTTCAAAACGATATATGGGAGCCATCTTTAATTCAGACTAGCCAACTTAATTATCTACGATTTCAAAATGAAATCCGAATTCTGGAGCCGTATCCCGATTTAAAAGAGGTAACTATAACTGGGACATTTATTTAGAGTGTCTAATGTCTACTTACTCGATAACTTTCAGATGAAGAATACTACTGTGTTGCGGACAAAGTACCGGGGCCATCTGTTTATTCTCAAGACACCTCCTTGACAAGGGAGTTCACCCTCGCGTGGAAGGGGAAGCCGGACAGACTTGAATTAATTACAGGAGATCCTGCGAATAATAATCGTACGGATATGTCTCAATCACATCAGGTGAATACTGGTCACCTGATAGTCGTACTATTTGACCTTTAGTGGGCCGTGGATAGGCTATATGCAGATTTGGAATGGGAGAAATTGTCTCCTTGTAAAAAGCACTGCCGAGTTCGAAGCGCGTCATTCGGGACTCTCAGCTTACCGAGGGCGGAGCTATGTTTAGCTATGCTCCCATTGATCCTTTGTTTAAGTGACTTTAAACTTAATTTTCAAGTGTAATAGTGTACTTTATGTAAATACTGCATAAATTTGATAGACGTGACGCCAGTGATTAAACTTAAAAAAGGTGACGTGTCGCGAACACTCACTACGATTCATATTATTATTATTATTATTATTATTATTATTATCATTATTATTATTATTATTATTATTATTATTACGGCATTACTGTATCGGGTAGTAACAAAGGTACGCGGAATCCGATACTGAACCGCGAATTGCGAAGTAATATTCGAAATTGTGGCTGGAAATTCACGCTTAATGCAACTAAACAGATTTTGAAATAAATAGCGACGTGTTGTGTGCCCAGGAATTACTGCCAGCGGCTTCATCAACCAGGAACTATGGACCTCCAGCCAAAGGGAGAATGGTACCGCCAGTGATTGCCTTGGTGCCAATGGGTCAGCAGTAAGACTTGCAATGGATCTCCAGAGCCGATCAAAGGTGTCGTCAAGTGATGGAGATGAGTATTTTTTCATATTTATGTGGCCTGATTAGAGGGGACGGGAATTATTTATCATAAGCTGACGCTATCATGTTAGGGATGTAAGTTTATTTAAATGTTGAAATGCCGAAATGGGGCACGTAGCTTTTATTTCTTATTTAATTTAATTAATAACAAGTCTGAGTGATTTAAGTGTAAATAACTGTGACAATAACCTAATAGGTTTGCATGCGGTAGAAGATTTACTTAGTTTATTTTGGGAGAATTGTGGTCAGTTAATGCGTCAGGAGACTAGTATTTTAGTAAATTAAAGGTAATTCAAGCTAGAATGTAGTTGATCCTGTATCAATAAATGCATGAGTGATAAATAATATAAGTATGCTACGTGAGGCCCCGAAGTGAAGAGAAATGTATATGCAACTGATGCCCCAGGCCTCCTTTGAAATATTTAGCTAGGGAGTGTTAAAATTTAAGCTGGATTATTTGATCAGGTTTATCATAACTTTCTTACAATTTAATTGAGCTAATCGCCGTGTGAATATTTACTTGAGCTAATTACCATGTGAATATTTAATTGAGTTAATTACCGTATGAGTATTTAATTGGGTTAATCATTGTGTGAATATTTAATTAGAAGTTAATTACAGTGTGAATATTTGATTGATTGATAAGCGTGTGAATATTTAATTCATTATTGTATTACCGTGTTACGATTTAATTAGAAATGAATTATGTGTTAATCATAAATTCATTATAATTTAATTATGAATTAATTGCCGCTGGGTTACTTAATTACATCGTAATTACGACGAAGTTCAGTGTGATCACCCAGTATGATCTAATTACCAGGTAAATCACGTAGGAAGGTGGCGTAATGATAAAACCAATAATAATAATAATAATAATAATAATAATGATAATTGTGATGATGGTAATCATACAAATATTGGTATCATAAAAACCGGTGTCGTGTTGAAAGATAGGTGAGGATGTTTGAAGTCATGATTGGGCCATGAAAAATATATATGTTGAATCGCGGTGATTTATTTGAAGCCGATGCAATTTGATTAATGAGGGATATGCCTCAGTTTATTGTGAACGTACCTTGGGAGAGGTGATTTGTTTAAAGAAATGGCTTGTTATGCCTGTACAGGGCAAGGTCATTGACCACCCGTGGTAGGGGTTTGAGGCGCTTGACCTTGCAAACAGACGTGATTTTGTGTGTGTCCGCCATATAAGAGGGGAGCCTGTAGGAATCGGCTAATAATGGGAAACAGTCAACGCCAGAATGAAGTATTCGTTAATAAATGACACGGTGACTGGTATTTGTATTTGTTAGATTACGATTGTTACTCATTTGAGTATAATTTAGCGAGGGATTTCAGTGTCCTACTCTCATCCCAAGGGATTGTCAGTTCAGTTACCTACGCCAGCATTGGTATTCCACAATGCTAAAATGAAGAATGGGGTGCCTCACGTGTTCATTGTATAATAATGTGGTTCTCTATGTTGTTTTACGAAACATGTTGTGACTTTAATTAGCGTCGACGATGGTTCTAATCCATCGGCGCGGCGAATTGCATTCCACTGAGGGTCGGTTCAAACCCGGGTGTTTATTCCACATTCGTATAATTTCTTTAATTGTATTTCGTTGGGAAATAATTTTGTGTTTTTTTAGAATAGGGATCGCTCAGACTTGTTGCATGAATGTTAATTTCATTTGTCAATAATGTCATATAGACTCAGTGCTTGTGGTAAATGTTTCCGTTCGTATCACGTCATGGCGAATCGCTTTGCGATAAACAATACTCGGATCCATCACACACGACTACAAGTCGATAATAAACCACAACAATTGTTAATAATTAATGTAATTCATTTGTGAATATAGATGCGTCATTCCCATCGCCATCAAGGTCTAATAAACCGCTTGTATTAATTTTAACTTTAATCTGATTGTGTTCTCATTGTAGTTAAGTATGCTCCCTTTCTCCTGCCCTGTATGCCATTAAGGTAATGTTAGATAAGCGCCTATTTTATTATATTTTCAACCCGTTAACACCCTACAGATATTTTGCCGGAGCCTTTTGGGTAGGGGCGGGTACAGTAAATAGTAATTGATAGGATCTCTGTTGTTTAAAATATAAATGTGCTATTTAAGGGCACGCTACCTATTAAGTTAGTATCAAGTCTGAATGAATTCGATTTTGTAAATACGGGAAGATTTGTTTTGGAATATTATCCTTTTATTTTATTATCGGGAATTTTCTCGCATAGGTTTTTCGTAGTTTGATTTTTTAGAATGGTTAGTGCCAATAGTTTCCATTGGAATGCTCATTTAATTGATTGGTACTCATATGGATTATCATGCATATGAGTTATATTTATTGTAGATTTGCCATCACGGATGGAAGGAGTGCTGTAGTGAATCTTCAGAGATCTGAACCAACGTCCTCTATTGAATAATAGATAGGCCCTTGTTTCTTTGGACTTTAGAGGTGACCACACATTTGTGTTTATTGGCGTAGTAATATTTGATACCGTAAATGTTTAGAATTTGTTGGAAAGATGGATTTAGGTTATCACGTAGGAGTGGTATCATGTTGGCATATAATCTAGATTTTAGGCCCCTTTTAAATAACAAACAACAAGCTTCGCCATCGTATATTTTTGTTCCTTCTGGGTTATCGAGTAGTCGTGTTATGTGAGCTGAACAGAAAGAACCATCGCGTCACCTGTAAATGAATTAGGCCATGCTGACAGAAGATATTGAAGCCGGGACTCCTGTTGGGAAAGATAAAAACCTGTGTGGTGTGTCGAGATATTCGGGGTCTTATTAATTTGGTGAAGTGATTGATGAATTATGTGTTGCAACATTGAAATGTGTGAGCGAATTATGTTATGTGTATTGAAGTCTAGAAAGTGTTATTTGAGGGCACGTGTCTGTGAAGACCATAGTAAAATAGTGCAAAATCACTATATTTGCCATCATAATTTGACCAGATACAGTTATTCTAGGTAGACAAATATTATTATGTGTAATGAATGAACATTGTATATTATTGTTATATCATTAATTGTTGGTGAAAGTTCATTGTTAATTTTTTATGAGAATTTATTCCTTGTGGTGTTTTCTAAGGCTGCAAAATCACTCCAAGCTGTCGGAAGGGTAAACTCGGAAACTACTTGTGTGATATGAATGATACTTTTACAGATGCTACCCATAGCACGTAGCTTCAAAGTAGACTACAATCATGATATTTGGTAAAATGGTTCTTACGTGGGAAAATTTCTAAAATTGTTATTAAAATTTTCATAAATTTTGTTGAATATTTTATGGTCTGTTTTTCATAAATAAAGAGATACATTCATGATTGTAGTCAAATTTTCAGACATCAGCACAGTGAAACTGTGTCCCAAATTTGAATGGTCTATCATTAACGGTTACTGAGATAGTAAAATAAATATTCTTAAAAAATACAATTTTTCAGGAGAGCCATTCAAAGAAAAAAATTAAGTTTGTGACCAGCCCGTACAGTTTTGATCCATTTCAGCTCCACATTCCTCATGATTTAGGACACTCTCATCATCCTGTTGTATTTTCCTAATTCCTCCTCTTTGTTTTGGCTTCTATATAGCTTTCAAATACAGCCCTCTCAGCGTCAGTTACCCTAAGACGATTAATTGCAGGTAATGCTGAGGCCATATTTTCCCCTGGAGAGATTCCTAAAAACTCCGGTACTTTACATATGGATGCAGCACCTGCATTGAAGCAGATAACTGCATTCAATACACCCATTTGTAAGGTAGGAAGACCTACAAATACGGTTTTTGGCACACGTTCCCAAATGCAATGATGGAAACTCTCGTTAGGGCTCTGTGTTCATCCATGTAAACATTTTTCCAAGAGATTTTTGGCACTAAGATGTATATAAATAGGTTTTATGGCTTCAATAACAGCATAAGGTAATTAATGTTTGACAAAAATCTTTAGTCTCTGTCTTTGCTATATGGTACCCGCACCAGAAGTCTGGACCTGGAGGTCATAACACGTGTTTTGGGTGGTCATCAGTTGATGCTTTGTGAAGTAAACTAGCCCATACAGATTCTCATAGCTTCCAAATTACCCTGGTTTCTCCTTATAGCTAAGCGATAGTACAGTATTAATAAGCCCTGAAGGAGGTTTTCTGTGGTTTCCCATTTTCACACCAGGCAAATGCTGGATGTTTAGAAATAGAGATTGGCATGCACGCTACTAGCTTAAAACCTAGCACGTTGCGGCTGGCAGGTCTAAGAGCAATAAATTCTTATGCAGGGCAGCCAATTGATAAAATATTACCGCTTTCTGATATCTTTACTGGTGGAAAAGTTATGACACTTTCAAATGTTTGACATTTAAAGGGGCTTGGCTAATTAGCGCAGACAATTTTTGAAAACAACTTTTAGGACAAAATATGCTTGCTAACATTAGTAAACTATATATATTCTGAAAGAGAGAACTCCAAAGAATAATAATATATGAAAATCAAAAATTCAATTTTTTGAAAACAATTCACGAACACGTGCCCTTAAGATTAAAACGGACGAGGTATTAAGGAAGGCGTAGAGGGACTCCCCAAGAAAGTGTAAATTATGTGGCAAGGAACGCCCCTGTAACCAAGAGAGAGAGGCCCACGGTTTTTTTTTTTTGTTCCCGAGGAGGGACGTTTGTTGCTGTGGTATGTCATGCCATTTGGTCAGGACACAGTGTTCCAAATTATTGAGTAACACGGCGACTTTTAGAATAGCTTCATTATGGAATATAAATCACCCATTTATCTCAGCTGAAGTTATTACCGTCAGAGGCCAGTTAACCCCTTGAGGAATGCATATTATTATTATTATTATTATTATTATTATTATTATTATTATTATTATTATTATTATTATTATTATTCCGGGGTTATTCGTGGAATGCCGAGAGGTGAAGAAGGTGTGGGCTTCAATGGGTCCAACTACGATATCAAAAATAATTTAAAACTTTAAATGAATGTTATATTTCTTTTAGAAACTCAAACTTAACAAACAATATTTTCAGGTACTGGTAATCAGGTACAAAATAGCAATAGAGATACAAAATAGAAAACCGAAGGATAGGTAGTTTACAAGTTTTGAGCTTCAGGCTCCTAATTTACATGTGGAATTTAGATTGATAAGTCTAGAAATTACCCAAAACACCATTTAAGAGCACTTTGCTCCAGCGGTTACTAAACAGCCATCCAAAGGCACCACCTCAATTGTAGAGCGAACTCAGGAAAGAGCTTCCATGGTCTCTAACTTCAACCTAGGGGACTATACTCCCAATTTCTTACAAAAATCACCCTGTGGGTGGGGGCGGTAGAATAACATCCACGGTATCCCCTGCCTGTCGTAAGAGGTGACTAAAAGGGGCCTCAGGGTCTCTGAACTTTGCAGCGTGGGTTGGCGACCACGGGACTCTCAGCTGAGTCCTGGCATTGCTTCCAATTACTTGTGCCAGACTCCTCACTTTTATCTATCCTATCCGACCTCCCTTGGTCAACTCTTGTTCTTTTCCGACCCCGACGCTATTAGGTATCGAGTCCTAGGGAGTCTTTAATTTTCACGCCGTTCGTGGCCCTTGTCTTTCTTTGGCCGATATTTTCATCTTCTGAAGTGTCGGACCCCTTCCATTTTTCTCTCTGATTAGTGTTAAATAGAGGATGGTTGCCTAGTTGTACTTCCTCTTAAAACAGTAATCACCACCACCACTCTTACAAAAATCTTACGAATTTCTGGCCTCTCTAGGCCCAACTTGCGATTTTATAATTTAGTACATAGGGGTAACTAGTACCCAAACTACTTGGGCTTCGTGGAAAATTACATATAAAACCCTAATTGGGCTCTCGGCTCTATGATGCAGAGGCTAATCCCAAGCTACTGAGGTGACTAGAATGAAGGTTAACTAAACGCTTTACAGAAAAGAGAAACAGTTACAAAATCGTAGTCACCTCAAACTAAGTTGAAGGGGAACTCGAGAGTGTAACGCACTCTCTATCCCCGATTTACAGTTTAAGACTTTATGAGATTTTACATTAGCAAGAATAAATTTAAATTTTAGAAATCACACAGTTAAGTTACATGGTTAAAGTTTAGAACCTTCCCCTCGGATAGGTTTGCAGAGACAGATACAAAGAAAATTGCTGGCCATTAACTAGGCTGATGTTCTGCCTGCCGGAGAATGTGGAACCCCGCCTCCTGTCTTAACACACACACACACACACACACACACACACTCAGAAAGACGATGATCAATTAGACAAGGGAACTTGAAAAGCAGCAAGTTATATACCCGAAGGGTTGGTTCGAGAGGATTCTGGACAAAATCCGGACACACCCTCTCATTTTTATTGGCAGGATCAAAAGTTACACCCATAAACTAACAAGAAGCCTGTGATAGACTGAAAAATAATTACAGAAAAATTTTGATTGGCCAGACACCAAAGCTGGCGGGAAGAGAGGAAGTGTCGCAAACCTTGAAATACATATATATAAAAGAAAATGAAAGTTAATTTACTTGAGAAAACCTATAAACACAAAATTTCTTTCAATAACAAATTATTCTCCCTTGCACCAGAGTGCGTGACCTCAGTTTTTGTAGAGACATCTATGGAGAAAAGTTCAAACTTCTTGATGTACACCAAAACAAAACAAAACAAAACAAAACAAAACAAAACAAAATAAATCCAATCAGTTTAGGAAACTAAGAAATGACGAACTTCTCAATTATTCAGTAGTGACATATTCTGATTAATGTCCCAACTTCATGCAGTAGCAGTTTCAGGTTTTGTCTGATAGATAGAGTTCTTTATCGCGCTTCTTTTGAATGGGTGGAGTTGAGGTGTACCTCCCGGTAAAATTATTATTATTATTATTATTATTATTATTATTATTATTATTATTATTATTATTATTATTATTAACTATAGTTAGGGATTTCAGTCCCATCTTCAATCGTCACAGGAAGTGCGTTCGGATCTCGTTGGCATCATCCAAGAGCGGCTAGGTTTCCCCACGGCAACCGGATGTATTCAGTGTACTGTATTCTATTAATTTTTGTTTGTGCATCGGATGTGTCATGTGTTTGTTGACTGTGTTCTGAATGGCGTTGGTTCTGATCCAGCGGTCATTTTATGTGTCCAGAGTATGGGTTTATTTCTGACTCGTGACATTTTTGACAATGATGTTTGGTTATATATGATGGTGTTTGTTATTTCGTAGCGTAACAGGTTAGATTTAGATTGTGTGTAAGTTGTATAATGGTACCCCAGTGTCAGTGGAGATAGACTGAGTGAGTTTATTTGTTTAATATTCCTATATGAGAGATCATGATGAAAATGAAAACCCACAACCTGTTTTCCAGTCATCGACCAGGTCAGGGATGGAATGAATGAAGTCCCCATCTTGGGGCGATGATAGGAATTGTGCCTGCAGCCGAGGTCTGTCGCAATTCTATGGGGCAAGGATTAATGAGTGACAGAGGAAATGAAATGATAATGGAGAGCGTTGCTGGAATGAAAATTGACAGGGAAAGCCGGAGTGCCCGGAGAAAAACCTGTCCCACCTTCGCTTTGTCCAGCACAAATTTCAAATGGAGAGACCGGGATTTGAACCAGGGAGCCGAGGGGTGAGAGGCCTGCGCCACGGAGGTTTCATGCGAGATCATGATAAAGGCATTATATAACAGGTGTACGTAGTCTCGTCCTCTACGTATTTAAAAAAATCCTCAACATCTTAGTTGCGAAATTTGTAATTGTTTATGTATAATTCATGTTTCATTATGGCCAACAACAACGCCACGAGGCCAACTTCAAAAAATAAAAAATAAATAAAAATAAAGGGTAGATACATTAACTTAATCAAGGCATACATATTTGTGCAAAAGCACGTTGCAAACCTCTGAGGTGAAATTCATTGTATCTTAAAACGTTTAAAAGAACGCTTTTGAAAGCAATTGTATGTAAACATTGTGTCGCTCGTCATAACCCTTCAGTAAGATTAAGAAAACTTAGAAGAAGAGCCATGGAGAAGACTAGACAGCCAAGGTCGGGAACAAACGTCGTAAACTCACAGGACGACAAAGGCAACATCTGTGATCTTCTTGGGCTATATTTGCGTGTACAATTAATATTAATGAGTCGGCCATGATATCGAAGTCAATTAGTACACAAGTAACAGACGGCAAGCAGCTCGTCCGTAAAGCGAACCAGATAAAGACAGACGAGGCCAGGATATGGCAAAATCTTGACAGAAGTTATTTCGCATTAGGTACCATAATCGTCAGGAGTATAACAAACAGTTTTATTTTCCAATTTTAGATAATGTTCTGATTCGTTTTTAGTGGTATGACACCATTTTATACTACCCTTTAAGCCGATAAGTTATGTATATTCTATTCTTGATGCCCACTTGATTTTAAAAGACCCTGTAGACCCAAAAGGTGCAGGGGGCGGGTGCAGTACGATGGTAATGGGGATGAAAAGTCAGGTTTAAGTTTCACCAAAAGGAAAAGTTATCTCAGTTTTAATTACTGTATTGATTGTCTGGTAGTACCTCATGGGAATCACTGTAAATGCCTAGGTGGTAATACAGGCTGTCCCAAAACATGTACTCACTCTTGATATAACAAAAGTTCTGTGTCATTAATATAGATACAAGGTTAAAGATTTGATGTAGATTAAAGACCATGTGATGTAGGAAATTGAAGTAACCAGGTCTGGGAAAGAAAGAAAGCTATTCTAGTGTCCGCTGCATGACCACAAATGTTCAAAACTGCCTGGAGAGATGAGGCTATCTTTAAGTTGTATGGTTCTATTAATCGACACATTCATGGTGTGGGTTACTGTAGTCACGTAGGATGTATCTCGATGTGCTAGGAGTAAGTTATATTCGGGTAAGGGGAGATAACGAGGAAGAGACGGGAGATTATAAAGTGTACTTGATGGGTGTTAGAAAGGGAAGGGAAGGTCTGGGGTAGGGCTGGTTATCATGAATACCATTGCACGCAACATAGTTTCTGTTAGGCACGTAAATGAGCGAATGATGTGGGTAGATTTGTCAGTTGGAGGAATTAGGACGAGCATTGTCTCAGTGTATTCACCATGTGAGGTTGCAGATGAGGACAAAGTTGACAAGTTTTATGCAGCATTCAGTGGTCAGGGTCAACAGCAAGGATAGAATAGTGCTAATGGGCGATTTTAATGCGGGAGTTGGAAATAGAACTGAAGGATACGGAAGGGTAATTGGTAAATGTGGGGAAGATGTGGAAGCTAATGGGAATGGGAAGCGTTTGCTGGACTTCTGTGCTAGTATGGGCTTAGCAGTTACGAATACATTCTTCAAGCATAAAGCTATTCACCGCTACACATGGGAGGCCAGGGGTACCAGATCCATAATAGACTATATCTTAACCGACTTCGAATTCAGAAAATCTGTTAGGAACGTACGATTTTTCCGGGGATTGTTTGAAGATACAGACCACTATCTGATCTGTAGTGAACTAAGTATCTCTAGGCCTAGGGTAGAGAAAATGAAAAATGTCTGCAAACGAATAAGGGTAGAAAATCTCCAGGACGAGGAAATTAGAGAGAAGTACATGGATATGATCAGTGAGAAGTTTCAAATAGTGGACAGAAAGCAGGTTCAGGATATAGAAAGAGAATGGGTGGCTTACAGATATGCTATAGTAGAAACAGCAAGGGAATGCCTAGGAACAACTATGTGTAAAGATGGGAAAAGGCGAACATCTTGGTGGAATGATGAAGTGAGAGCAGCTTGTAAACGTAAAAAGAAGGCTTATCAGAAATGGCTCCAAACAAGGGCCGAGGCAGGCAGGGATTTGTACGTAGATGAAAGAAACAGAGCGAAACAAATAGTTGTTGAATCCAAAAAGAAGTCGTGGGAAGATTTTGGTAATAACCTGGAAAGGCTAGGTCAAGCAGCAGGGAAACCTTTCTGGACGGTAAAAAAGAATCTTAGGAAGTGAGGAAAAAGGAAATTAATAGTGTTTTGAGTAATTCAAGTTAACTCATAATAGATCCCAGGGAATCTCTGGAGAGGTGGAGGGAATATTTTGAACAGCTTCTCAACGTAAAAGGAGATCTTCCTGGTGGTGTTGCGAACAGCCAAGCTCAAAGGGAGGAGGAAGATTATGATGGTGAAGTTACGCTTGAGGAAGTGGAAAGGATGGTAAATAAATTCCATTGTCATAAAGCAGTAGGAATAGATGAAATTAGACCTGAGAAGGTGAAGTATAGTGGGAAGGCAGCGATGAAATGGCTTCATAGAGTAGTGAAATTAGCAAGGAGTGTTTTTAAGGTACCTTCAGATTTGACAAAAGGAGTTATTGCAATAGACAAGGGATCAGGAAGGATTGAAACAACTATCGAGGTATATCATTGATTAGAATACCAGGCAAAGTATTCACTAGCACCTTAGAACGGAGGGTGCGATCAGTCGTTGAGAGGAAGTTGGATGAAAACCAGTGTGGTTTCAGACCACAGAGGGGCTGTCAGGATCAGATTTTCAGTATGCGCCAAGTAATTGAAAAATTTTACGAGAGAAATAGGCAGTTTTGTTTATGTTTCGTAGATCTAGATAAAGGATATGACAGGGTACCGAGAGAAAAGATGTTAGCCATACTGGGGGACTATGGAATTAAAGGTAGATTATTAAAATCAATCAAAGGCATTTATGTTGACAATTGGGCTTCAGTGAGAATTGATGGTAGAATGAGTTCTTGGTTCAGGGTACTTACAGGGGTTAGACAAGGCTGAAATCTTACACCTCTGCTTTTCGCAGTTTACATGGATCATCTCCTGAAAGGTATAAAATGGCAGGGAAGTATTCAGTTAGGTGGGAATGTAGTAAGCAGTCTGGCCTATGCTGACGATTTGGTCTTAATGGCAGATTGTGCCGAAAGCCTGCAGTCTAATATCTTGGAACTTGAAAATAGGTGCAATGAGTATAGTATGAAATTTAGCCTCTCGAAGACTAAACTGATGCCAGTAGGTAAGAAATTCAACAGAATTGAATATCAGATTGGTGATGAAAAGCTAGAACAGGTCGATAATTTCATGTATTTAGGTTGTGTTTTCTCCCAGGATGGTAGTATAGTAAGTGAGATTGAATCGAGGTGTAGCAAAGCTAATGCAGTGAGCTCGCAGTAGCGATCAACAGTATTCTGTAAGAAGGAAGTGAGCTCCCAGCTTTATATCGGTCTGTGTTCAGACCCACTTTGCTTTACGGGAGCGAACGCTGGGTGGACTCAGGATATTTTATTCATAAGTTAGAAGTAACAGACATGAAATTAGCAAGAATGATTGCTGGTAAAAATAGGTGGGAACAATGGCAGGAGGGTGCCAGGAATGAGGAGATAAAGGCTAATTTATGAATGAACTCGATTGGTGAAGCTGTACGCATAAACCGACTTAGGTGGTGTGGTCAAGTGAGGCGAATGGAGGAGGATAGGTTACCTAGGAGAATAATGGACTCTGTTATGGAGGGTAAGAGAAGTAGAAGGAGACCAAGACGACGATGGTTAGACTCGGTTTCTAACGATTTAAAGATAAGAGGTATGGAACTAAATGAGG
The DNA here is from genome assembly GCF_040414725.1 of Anabrus simplex. Lineage (NCBI taxonomy): Eukaryota > Metazoa > Arthropoda > Insecta > Orthoptera > Tettigoniidae > Anabrus > Anabrus simplex. Next base: position 409,832,770 of record NC_090268.1, read on the forward strand.
CCACAGCACTAGTTGCAAGTATAGGATTGTGGCGACGTTTAATAAATTCACAGAGGCTTGCAGACTGAACGCTGAAAGGCATGCCAGCCTTCAATGATAATGTATGTATTTGCAGCTATTGGTTGGCTGAAAATTCAATTGTGTCTGCTGAACACCATGTGAAGCTACCAGGGATTTCCGTGTGGAGTGCGATATCTGCACTGGGCGTCTTTGGCCATTCTTCCTTAACCAAAATACCACGGGCGTCGTTTACCTAAACTTGCTATAGGAATACTCTGGCCCGTGCATTGCAGAATCATTTAGTGGCCAGGAATGTTACTTCTAGCAAGATCGAGAGCCACCCCACTACCTTCGTAATGTCACGGCCTATTTCGATGGCATGTTTCGCAATACAAGAATATCCCCAAGTTCTATCAAATCACCGAGCGAGTGGGTGGTGCACGGCTGTGAGCTTGCATTCGGAAGATAGTGTGTTCGAACCCCACTTTCAGCAGTTTCCCGTGCTTTACCATTTTCACACCGTTAAATGCTGAAACTGTACCTTTAAGGCCATGTCGGTTTCCTTCCCGCTCCTATCCCTTTCCTATCCCAACGCAGTCGGTGAGATGTAAAAACAAATTGTTGAAAGAAGAGGACGTATAGAAAGCTGTACAGTTAAACATAACAGGACGGAGTAAATGAAATTCTTCTTCTTAATAATCTGTTTAACCTCCAGGGTTGATTATCCCTCGGACACAACGAGGGATCCCACCACTACCGCCTAAAGGGAATTGCGCTGTTGCGTGAAACAATGGGTCAGGGATGATGCTGGGGAGAATGATCAGTACCTCGCCCAGGCGGCCGCACCTGCTATGCTGAACAGGGGCCTTGTTGTGGGATGGGAAGATTTGGATGGACAGACAAGGAAGAGAGAAGGAAGCTGCCGTGGCCTTAAGTTATGTACCATCCCGGCATTTGCCTGGAGGGGAATTGGAAAACCACGGAAAACCACTTCCAGGATGGCAGAACTGGGAGTCGAACCCACCTCTACTCATTTGACATCCCGAAGCTGAGTGGACCCGGTTCCAGCCCTCGTACCACGTTTCAAATTTCGTGACAAAGCACGGAATCGAACCCGGGCCTCCGGGTGGTGGGGGGAAGCTAATCACATTAACCACTACACCACAGAGGCGGACACATAAAATGAAATTAATCTGAGGAAATAGCAGGCACCATCCTGGCATTTGCCTGGATGAAAAGTGGAAAACCACGGAAAACCAGTTCGAGGATGGCTGAGGTGGGAATCGAACCCGGGCCTCCGGGTGGTGGAGATAAGCTAATCACACTAACCACTACACCACAGAAGCGGACCAGATATTTCATAAATTTATTTATTCGAAATTATCGGCAGACTGAAGAACTTTTCCTTTCTTAATCTGCTTACCCTCCAGGGTTGGCTTTTCCCTCGAACTCAGCGAGGGATCCCACCTCTGCCGCCTCAAGGGCAGTGTCCTGGAGCGTGAGACTTTGGGTCGGGGGATACAACTGGGGAGGATGACCAGTACCTCGCCCAGCCTGCCTCAGCTGTTGTGCTGAATAGGGGCCTTGCGAGGGGATGGGAAGGTAGGAGGATATACAAGGAAGAGGGAAGGATGTAAGTTAGGTACCATTCCGGCATTTGCCTGGAGGAGAAGTAGGAAACCACGGAAACCATTTCCAGGATGGCTGAGGTGGGAATCGAACCCACCTCTACTCAGTTGACCTCCCAAGGCTGAGTGGACCCCATTCCAGCCCTCGTACCATTTTTCAAATTTCATGGCAGAGTCGGGATCCGGGGATGGCAGCTAATCACACTAACCACTACACCACAGAGGTGGACACTGAAGAACCTAAGAATTATAAATGAAGAGAGTTAAAACTGAACGCTGCAGGTGTCACAAACTAATCTCCAGAATATCACATCCAAGCATGTAATAGAGTATTATCTGTGTATGCACGACAATAAAGTGTCGTTATTGTATACAATACAAGAATCTGAACTTTTAGTTTGTACTCGTTACGAGTTTAATCTTCAAGTCGGCGAAATAAAAAACTACCGACCGTGACAGGACTCGAACCTGCAATCTTCGGATCCGAAGTCCGACGCCTTATCCATTAGGCCACACGGTCCTGTCAAACAAAGCATTTGCTAGTGGCAAATCAGTTTCGATTCAAGAACACATTTATGTAATATGTAATTAATACTCCTTAAAATTTATATTGTCCGCCTCTGTGGTGTAGTGGTTAGCGTGATTAGCTGCCACCCCCGGAGGTCCGGGTTCGATTCCCGGCTCTGCCACGAAAATTTGAAAAGTGGTACGAGGGCTGGAACGGGGTCCACTCAGCCTCGGGAGGTCAACTGAGTAGAGGTGGGTTCGATTCCCACCTCAGCCATCCTGGAAGTGGTTTCCGTGGTTTCCTACTTCTCCTCCAGGCAAATGCCGGAATGGTACCTAACTTACATCCTTCCCTCTTCCTTGTATATCCTCCTACCTTCCCATCCCCTCGCAAGGCCCCTATTCAGCACAACAGCTGAGGCAGGCTGGGCGAGGTACTGGTCATCCTCCCCAGTTGTATCCCCCGACCCAAAGTCTCACGCTCCAGGACACTGTTTCGCGGCTTTGCTACGAAATTTGAGAAGTGGTACGAGGATTGACAAGGGGCCACTCAGCCTCGGAAGGTCGGTTTTTCTCTCGGACTCACCTGTACCGCTTCAAGGACAGTGTCCTGGAGAAAGATACTTTGGATCGGGGGATATAACTACGAAGAAGGACCAGTACCTTGCCCAGGCGGCCTCACGTGCCATGCTGAACATGGGCCTCCTGGGGTGGGGGGATGGGAAAATCGGAATGGATAGACAAGAGAAAAAGAGGGCGGTCATGGCTTAGAATTAGGTACCATCCTGACATTTGCCTGGGAAAGACGTGGAGAAACCACGGAAAATCACTTCGGGGGGTGGCTGAAGTGGGGATCGAACCCCTCTTAACTCAGTTGACCTTCCGAGGCTGAGTGGCCCCGTGCCAATCCTCGTACCACTTCTCAAATTTCGTAGCAAAGCCGCGAAACAGACCCTCTCCTACGACGGTGGTAGCTAATCACACTAACCACTACACCACAGAAGCGGACAAAATCAAAGATTTTGAGATCATATAATAAAAAAATAGAAAGCAAAGCTCAACGAATAAAAGAAAAGGAATTCGAACAGTAACAGTCCGCCTCTGTGGTATAGTGGTCATCATTAAAAATACACCAGCTCGTTTAACAGAAACTTAGTTTATTTAAACCAAAATTCACATTCTACAGTAGGCTTCATGTATGAAATTTAAATACAGTTTTTTTAAAGCTACGTATTGATATTCTTAAATACTTTCCTTTCGAGTTGACCGGGACACATTCCACCCTTGGGAATAATTTGGTCCATGCGCAGACAAGGATGACATTTCTTCTTTACCTGTACATGATCACTCTGCTGCTCCATGGCTGCTGAAAATAAATTAATCTTCTCTACATTATTTTTATACAAGAAAGGAAGGTAATTGCGGAATGGTGACGGTCTGTTTGACACCATCAAATTCAGGAGATCTCTCAGAGACCAGGTAAGGTAAGGGTTATTCTGCCCGAAGGCAGGTCCGAACCTCCGCAGAGGTGTTCCTAAGCCGGAGTTTACGTGCGGTATGGTGGCCAGTTCCTTTCCGCTCCTCCATTCCATTACCCCCAACCAACAGCGCGTGGCAACCCATCCAACTCCTGACCAATGTTGCTTAACTTTGGAGATCTCACGGGATCCGGTGTTTCAACACGGCTACGGCCGTTGGCCAGAGACCAGGAATATTAAAAATAATATGTCTATTAAACCAGAAAGGCAAAGGTATATGCCTTTATCCAGAGTTTACTCCAGCTAACCGGTGGATAAGTAAACAGGGCGGACTCACAAGCACCGAGTGGAAAGATACTCTCAAAATGACAGCGAATTTAGCCCTGTCCGCGTCATACCAGACAGATCCAAAGACGGTAACCACTACAGGCGGTGCAGTGAGATTATACTTTCGCACACTTCCTGGGATCCTGCCCATTCGGCGAATGCCTAAGAAACACCATAGAGTGGTGGTGGTGGTGGTGTTTTTAAGGGGAAGTATAACCATCCAACCATCCTCTCTGAACAAACTAAGTGGAAAAGGAATTTTAAATAAAATTTCTTTTTTCAACGAAGGGAAACGAAGTACAGAATGAAACAAAAATGTATTGTATTAAGCCGGAAATGTTACTAACGAATCAAAAGGGAACGTGAGTTCCCTGAGTAATAGAACACTCAAAATTTACATAGGCCTACCCTTGATTATTCCACTGTCTCACATAAAGCGGATGACGAGATCAGCAGCAGTCGCGTCATCGGCTAGTATGCGTTCGAGTGTCTCCTGCGGGCCGAGGCTCCTTCTGTAACACACTGTAACGATGTTGGCCACGGTGAAGTCGGCACCACAAGAACACACCGGGGGTTATTTTCTCTTTTGTAGATAAGAGTTCATTGATCGTCCGTGATCTATCCTCAGCCTACACAATACTATGGCCTCTCTCCGTGAAGGTCGGAAAAAGGACCGCCACACGATCACATACGGTCTTCCTTGGCCGATACGCTGCGTGGAAACGGGTATCTAGTACACGAAGGGGTCCATGGCCTCGCAGTTGACGATGGAACAAGACGAATCGAAATGATAGCCTTCAAACCTGGGAGAAAAAACGGTTTCATTCATTCCCGATCGAAAATCAGATTTCAATCAAATGCACAACAGCCCGCTGAAGTCGACGAAGAGAAACAAGGATTTATTCACAAAAACCAGTCCTTAGTAACCCAATATGTACAACCATGAGAACATCGAGGTCATAGGACGCATGCAGGGTGCAAGGGGCATTATTCCTAAATTACTGGTCACCTACTTACCACGCTTCGTTGTGCCGAATGAGACCATTGTGGAGCTAGGGCATACATAAATAATACATTAATTATTTCAAATAACGTATTTGCTTTTTATTTGTCAAAAAGGATTGCTTTCTTTACCTTATCATTAGAATTAGGCTATAATTTATATTTTATTCTGAATTGTAATTAGACTACTAAATTTATATTGGGTGATATTATTTGTCGGTTTGGCAATCTCAATCATGTGAGTAATAATATAATAATAATATTAATAATTGATACGGGGCTACCCACGAACCAGCAGAGGTGAAAGAAGGTGCCGGGGTGAATGGGTCTAACTACTATGTCAAGAAGGAATTTAAACTGAAATGGTAGGTTATATTTTCAGAAAGCAACAAGTTAACAAATTCTCACTTAGTAAGATAACAATGACATAGCAATTTAAAAACAAGACATAGAAAGGTCCAAGATTTCAGAATTTTCACGCCCTTGGGCTACAAGCCCCTAGTTTTACAAATTTTGAGTTCCCATCTCAAAATTACAAAAGAGTACGAATTTATATTAGAGCAGAAATCCCTCAATACATGGAGCCCTGGTTCCCAACTCACAATATCAAGCCTTCAAAAGGCATTCAGCAATCATACTTTGAAAAAGAGCTAACAGGCTCTGTTTTCACGCCTATTCAAGGCAACACCAAAAATATCTTACACCTTTTGGCCTTCCATGGCCCAGCTTACAAACTGATACAGGGGTATCTCGTACCCAACCTATAGAGCCTTCGTGTAAAAGAAATAACAGTTAAATAAATGGCCCGAACACAAAATGAATGGAGGCGTGTACTTGCACTCCTAAATATGCATTCTTAAAACCTAAAGGACACTAGGCCAATGAAACAGGGGCTATTCCCAAACTATGGGGGTGACTCGTATAAGGATAAATTGAGACATTACGGAAAGGAAAAAGACCAGTTACAAACGTAGTCACCTCAAACCAATATGAAGGGGAGCTCGAGAGGGTACATCATTCTCTATCCCCGTTTTCCAGTTAAAGATTTTATGAAGTTTTTACATAAGCCGGCAGAAATTACATTTTCAGAAAAGTAGGTTATATAGTTAAAGTTTCGGACCTCCCCCTCGGGTTAAACCGCAGAGCTAGCAAGAAATAAAGATGTTAATAGGCCATTACCTTGCTGAAGAACTGCTGCCTGATGAAAGAGGCGCCTCCCACCCCCTGCTTGACACATACACACTTAGTTAGATATTGAGCAAATGGCCAAGGGACGTGAAAATCCGCAGTTTATAAACCCTCGGGGAAAGTTCAAGACCTTTCATGAATAAACTAGTCCCGCCCTCTCAATTTTATTGGAGATTTTAAAAGTCACACTCAAAATCGAAGAAGATAGTGATTGGTAGAAAATTAATTACAGAAATTCTTGATTGGTTGGATTCAAAACTGGCGGAAAGAAAAGATCAATACTGCCAACCCAAAAATAAGGAACATTAATTAGTTAAAAAAATATATGAATACAAAACTTCTTTAAATCAAAGTTCATCCACTTATAGTTTTTTAGCTGTGACCTCTGTTGAAGAAAGTCCAAACTTCTTGATGAATGATAAACAAAACACGTAGAATTTCATACAGTACATGAAACTTCACAATAAGAAAATTGCGTCAAATTACTGTAGTGACGTCTTCTGAGTAAAGGTTGAATTAGGTCTAGTTTCAAGTTCACTGTTTCTCCAGCACAGGAGTTCTTTCAGGCGCAGGATTTAAATGTGCGGCTTAGAGGTTTACCTCCCGGTACAACAACAATAATAATAATAATAATAATAATAATAATAATAATAATAATAATAATAATAATAATAATAATAATAATAATAATAATAATAATAATGAAAATGATACCGTATTGCCATCTCACATGATAACATAGCAACCAAATTTCCGGGTGGTTACATAGGGCCATATACTACGTTTGAACTGTACTTCTGTACAAATTAATGATTTCCAGGGTAAGAAGTTTACTTATATTTATGTTAGGAAATCCTCAGTTTTCTTCCCAGCCGTAGCGAGCATCCACTAACATCTATCACCCCGTTTTTAACATTCCTATTAGTCTTTCGTCAAAAGTTAATTTTTATTTGTGTTGGGGAGGCCCCATCCTCGCCTCCCGTCCGTGGCGATCATCCAATTACATTTATCGTCCCCGTTTTTAAAATTCATTTTAGTCTTTCATCAAAAGATTTTTTACTTATGCATGGCAGGCCTCATCCTCGCCTCCCCTCCTTGGCGATCATCCAGTTACATATCTCGCTCCCGTTTTAAAAATTCCTATTAGTCTCTCGTCAAGAGTTAATTTTTTTAATGCTGGAGAGGCCTCATACTCGCCTACCGTCCGCGGTTTTTTACCCAGTAATATCTGTTGTTCCGTTTTTATAATTCCTATTAGTCTTTCATCAGAAGTTAATATTTATGCTGGGGAGCAGTGGAGGCTTGTGCTGTATTTTGTTGGTGATTCTGCTCTGTGACCCCCAGTGCATTTCAGTAAATGTAATAGACAAATTTAAATTAGTATCGTATATGAGAAGTGCCAACTGAGTTCGTGTCCTTCCGTCTTGCAAACCCGCAGGAACGCCTCACTCAATGTCCTATCAGATTTGTAGTACCCGAAAATGTACAAAAATGTTTAACACACATCTCAATTTGTAAGACCCCGATTTCGAGGCACATCGATGATACAAATAATTGGCGAAAAGCAACTGTTAAACGTTACAAAGTTACAATCTGGTATAGACACACTCATATTTACAGAGGTTCCGAGACCTGCAGACATCTTCTGGAGCCGGTTTTCTTAATGGAGGGGGAACGTCATCTAATGGTACTAACGTTCCTGTTTTCATTTTCATGATTACTTATAGAATGTTCGGTCAGTTTCTGATGAAAATAATTATACGGCTTGTCTCATCTTGTCAGCTGTATTACGAAGAGTTAAGGAGTATCTACGAATTATATTACATAATATCTCAGTTATCTTCAGTCATAAAACTTACTACTATCCTTTTCCGCTAAGGGAAGACATTTTACATCTTAAGAATCTTGTAGCAATTCGAAAATTTCAGCAAAAGTTAAATATGAGCTCCCCAATAGACTAAAACCACAATCGAGTGTCATATTTCTGTTTATAATCACATTTAAAAACACCTATGGCAATAATTTGTCTACTTAGCTTCATAAACTCGCCAAAGCCTAAAAACACTATCATTCTCTTCGTAGGAGAGAGAATGTTTTCGGTTGTTAGGTAGAATTATGCTTATGTCTTGGCCATTTACACAAAAGATAGAGAAATATACGTACCTCAATCTCAAATTACGTTGTTTGAAGACTTAACATGAACAGAAAATTAATTTATGTTACTGAACACTCGTCTTTTACCGCTAATTTATTCTATATTGAAGCATTTAGGGCTTAATTTCTACTGAACAAAAACATCGCAACCATACTGTAGTATCTGAGAGTGATAACAAGCAAGAATATTAAACCATATCGATATCCACGCACTTTTAAAAGTCCTTCATTTACATGAGTACATCGGAGCGAGTGTTTTGCTAAATAGCTGATATTTCAACATGCTCTGCTCACTACAGTGATTCTCTCACAGACGGTGGCGCTGGTGCTACCTCTACAGCATTATTTACTAACTTTCTGGCCTGATAATCCATTCAATATATCGACGGGATTTCTAATGAATGGTGAATTTCCTTCTGTGTGTGGATGTGTTAACGGCAGCCTATTCTTATTAACATTGATGTGTCATCATTTGAGAGGTTATCTTTAAAGTTGTCAAAAAAGGATGGCACGTTTCTCCTTGACAACTTCCAGCCCAGCCAGCTGCTTGTAATAACCTTTCTTTCCCATGATAAAAACTTTAACGGTACGACAATTATACCGCCAAGTTCGCTTCGATAAGTAAAGCTTTAAAATAATAAAGTATTAGGCCTAAACAGTTTGCTCATGGAATAAACTCGATCGGATCACTCATTCGCAAAGACTTTTCACTTTGCGAAGAAATTGAAAAGTACAACCTAGTTCATGGTGGAACAGAAAGAAGAAGAATTGAAAAGTGAAAAGTGCAAATTTGAAAAGTTGCAAGGTTCGTTCGTGGAACAGGCCCCAGCTCGCCTCCCTTTCTCCTAAGTATTCCCAGTCCAAAGTTTGCAACATATTCGTAAAGCTACTCTTTTATCAGAAAACACCCAGAAAAAATCGAGCTGCTTTTCTATGGATTTTTTGCAGTTCACGAATCAAGTAATCCTGGTGATTGTCCCATACACTTGAACCATACTCTGGTTATAACAAGTTGTCTGTCTATTCGGCTCTCTCCACTACGATCTAGTCTATTACTTCAGTAATACATCTGACAAATACAGTCCCACACGAGGAACTCTGATCATTATATCAGCCTGCGGTAAGGGAAACATGTGAGTAGCACAGCATGATCATCATCTTGGACGTTGCATTTCTCTTAACCACCGCACGGCTCGAGGGTATATCTCAGCGCTTCTCAACTATAGCTTAGGGGCTACATACTTGCAATGGATTGGTAGATGTTTGATGGTGGTGGTGGTGGTGATTTTTGTTTTAAGAGGAAGTACATAGAGGTAATCATCCTCTCTGAACAAATGAGTGGAAGAGTGTTATTGACACACTACGTAGATCTCCTCTAATCCGGGCGTACCAATTTCAAAATGGAGAGAATAGAAAAGTCCACGCGGCTAGAAGAAATATGATCCCGACCGCTGGTACAGCTATATCGCTGACAATTCATACCTATGGTCACACGGTTAAGATTAACTGGGATTTGTCCAGTATGTCAACTGAATCCAATAATCCAGTTCACTATGATGTGATAAATGGACAGAACACCCTTTTCTGGAATTCTTGTGAAGGGAGAAGGCCATAAACTGTACAGAAAATTTACGCATATCGATGGGTGTATCAAGAAAGGCTCTTTTCAACACTCTAAATTCAAACAGGTGATGATGACGTTGTTCGAGGAGCCAAGTCAGTCGGTTATGTACCCGAACGGTGGAGTATGACTTCTCGGATTTTCACTCTAATGGAAATAGCAATAATGAATTCAAGAGGATTGAAGAGCCTCCTCCCTGATCGCATGAGAAACATTAAGAGAGTGTCAGATAAAGGCATTCCTTTCACACATCCTACCCTTTACGGAGAGTTTTGGCAAGATCTTTAAGGTCGCGGAATGAAAGCCGCCTTTGTAAGTAACAAAGAAATTATTCCATCAGATACGCTGAGCTCATGACTAGGGATGCTCACTACATAACAGGCCTGCACTGAACGCTGAAAGACATAATATTCTAATTTGTAGATATACGTACGTATGTATGTACTTTTCTTTTTCATTTCAAAGGGGCTGGGCTGAATGGCTCAGACGGATGATGCGCTGCGCTTGCCAGGATCGGTCCTAACCTGATCGTACGAGATGATTCATAGAGGACGACCAACATTACACTGAAGGGACATGACAGTCGTTGTTTCCTCATCAGAATGGGAAAATGCGCAGTGGTGGAGATAGATGTCGAGTTTTTGAGGTGAACCACGGTTGCGGTTACCGCTCCCAAGTATCATGTTGGTACCTACCAGGAAGCTAGCGATAATAAAGTGAAAAGTGTTTCAATAAGAAAGAATGTGGCTTGCAGATTTGCAGAGTTTGGTGACCACCAGACGACACAAGAATGAAAGCACTGTGTCCCACTCACTGTGCAGGTCAAAGGAACACCCATCAGTGAAAGGACAAATCGATATTGGCGGCACCAACTAGCCTCCTCACTGGTTTTAAAAGTGCGGGTGTCCACTAGCTCGGGTCATTTCGTCTTGACTACAGCCTCCAAGGAGTAGCTGAAACGTCGATGTGTGAAAATTGTCAATATGGCCTAATATCTCGGGAAAATGGAACGGTTGTATGTGACATAAGCCGTGAAACCTGCACCAGTAAGTGAGAGTATGGGAGAGGGGGAACATATCTAGCAAAATGACATCTAACTATGTCTCTCAGTAAGGTACGGTCATGAACAGTAAAATATTTGTTATAACTTTATTGTTACGAGCAAGGACAAAGAGAAATACCATTCACCGTACGTTACCCAACACAGAAAAAACTTTGTAAACACTGTTTTAAACTGTTTGGAGCGAATACATAGTTGGTTAATAACTTAAGTTGGAAACAGCATATCTCTAGTTTATGTGATTGGTTTGCTACAATTATTGGTGTGTTCAATCAATCAATCAATACTGATCTGCATTTAGGGCAGTCGCCCAGGTGGCAGATTCCCTATCTGTTGCTTTCCTAGCCTTTTCCGAAATGATTTCAAAGAAATTGGAAATTTATTGAACATCACCCTTGGTAAGTTATTCCAATCCCTAACTCCCCTTCCTATAAATGAATATTTTCCCCAGTTTGTCCCCTTGAATTCCAACTTTATCTTCATATTGTGATCTTTCCTACTTTTATAGACGCCATTCAAACCTATTCGTCTACTAATGTCATTCCACGCCATCTCTCCGCTGACAGCTCGGAACATACCACTTAGTCGAGCAGCTCTTCTTCTTTCTCTCAATTCTTCCCAACCCAAACATTGCAACATTTTTGTAACGCTACTTTTTTGTCGGAAATCACCCAGAACAAATCGAGCTGCTTTTCTTTGGATTTTTTCCAGTTCTTGAATCAGGTAATCCTGGTGAGGGTCCCATACACTGGAACCATACTCTAGTTGGGGTCTTACCAGAGACTTATATGCACTCTCCTTTACATCCTTACTACAACCCCTAAACACCCTCATAATCATGTGCAGAGATCGGTACCATTTATTTACAATCCCATTTATGTGATTACCCCAGTGAAGATCTTTTCTTATATTAACACCTAGATACTTACAATGATCCCCAAAAGGAACTTTCACCCCATCAACGCAGTAATTAAAACTGAGAGGACTTTTCCTATTTGTGAAACTCACAACCTGACTTTTAGCCCTGTTTATCAACATACCATTGCCTGCTGTCCATCTCACAATATTTTCGAGGTCACGTTGCAGTTGCTCACAATCTTGTAACTTATTTATCACTCTATAGAGAATAACATCATCCGCAAAAAGCCTTACCTCGGATTCCACTCCTTTACTCATATCATTTATATATATAAGAAAACATAAAGGTCCGATAATACTGCCTTGAGGAATTCCCCTCTTAATTATTACAGGGTCAGACAAAGCTTCACCTACTCTAACTCTCTGAGATCTATTTTCTAGAAATAGCAACCCATTCAGTCACTCTTTTGTCTAGTCCAATTGCACTCATTTTTGCCAGTAGTCTCCCATGATCCACCCTATCAAATGCTTTAGACATGTCAATCGCGATACAGTCCATTTGACCTTTGCTGGAATCCTACAAGTTGAGCTTCAGTGGAATAACCTTTCCTAAAACCGAATTGCCTTCTATCGAACCAGTTATTAATTTCACAAACATGTCTAATATAATCAGAAAGTATGCCTTCCCAAAGGTTACATACAATGCATGTCAAACTTATTGGCCTGTAATTTTCAGCTTTATGTCTATCACCCTTTCCTTTATACACAGGGGCTACTATAGCAACTCTCCATTCATCTGGTATAGCTCCTTCGGGCAAACAATAATCAAATAAGTACTTCAGATATGGTACTATATCCCAACCCATTGTCTTTAGTATATCCCCAGAAATCTGATCAATTCCAGCCGCTTTTCTAGTTTTCAACTTTTGTATCTTATTGTAAATGTCATTGTTATCATATGTAAATTTTATTACTTCTTTGGCCTTAGTCTCTTCCTCTATCTCGACATTATCCTTGTAACCAACAATCTTGACATCCAAAGCAGTCCTATTAGTACTTTACAGTGATCTTTGTATTATTATTTCATACATCCTCACATTACTTATATGGTTTTCATTTGGGGTCACAAGTGAGGAAGAGCTTTGAAATTACTGTTAGTTCTACAGAATAGAGCGATCAGAAATTTTAGGAGCACCGATTTCAACACTAACTAAAGTTCTTTGTGATCAGATTAGGATACTACACTTGGAATTAGAGATTAAGTTCTATGCCACTGATAATATTTAAAAAAATATTTACAATAAAATTTTTAACAATCTTATGATAAAATATAACAGAAATATTCATCAAACATCTGAATATATATATACCTGTCAATCAGGTACAGTAACGTATGGAATAAAGGTATCTTAACAATTGTCTCTACGTCGCACCGACACATATAAGTAATATGGCGACGATGGGATAGGAAAGGTCTGGAAGTAGGAAGAAAATGGCCATGGCCGTAATTAAGGTACATCCCAAGCATTTGCCTAGTGTGAAAATGGGAAACCACGGAAATCCATGTTCAGGGTTGCCGACAGTGGGGCTTGAACCCACTATCTCCCGGATGCTAGCTCATAGCTGGAATAAAGTGTCTGAAGAATTATTTGTCTAAAATATACAAAGAACTACCCCATGAAGTACTAATAAATTGAAACGTAAAGTAAGGAAATTTTTGTTACAGTCCTTCTTGCAACGTTAACTTTTTTTTATGTAGTGTGGGCCCCATCCTCGCCACCCCTCCGGGACAATCATCCAGTAACGCCTGTCGCCTCCGTTTATAAAATTCTTATTTTCCTTTCTTTGAAATTTAATTTTTGTTTATGTAGGCGAGATCCCATTCTAGCCTCCCTGCGTAGCGATCATCCAGTAACATCTTTCGCTGCCGTTATTAAAATTCACATTTATCTTTCACTGATAATTAATTTTTGTTTATGTAGGGTATTCCCGTGGCGATCATGCAATAACGTCTGTCACCTTCGATTTAAAAATTCTTATTTTTCTTTCTTTGAAAGTTATTATTGTTTATGTAGGGGAGGCCCCATCCTCGCCTCCCCTTCGTGGCGATCATTCAGTAATATCTCTCGCCTCCGTTATTAAAATTCTTAGTTTTCTTTCTTTGAAAGTTAATTTTTGTTTTTGTGGGGGAGGCCCCATCCTCGCCTCCCCTTCGTGGCAATCATCCAGTAACATCTCTCGCCGCCGTTATTAAAATTCTTAGTTTTCTTTCTTTGAAAGTTAATTTTTGTTTATGTGGGGGAGGCCCCATCCTCGCCTCCCCTTCGTGGCGATCATCCAGTAACATCTCTCGCCTCCGTTATTAAAATTCTTAGTTTTCTTTCTTTGAAAGTTAATTTTTGTTTATGTGGGGGAGGCCCCATCCTCGCCTCCCCTTCGTGGCGATCATCCAGTAACATCTCTCGCCTCCGTTATTAAAATTCTTAGTTTTCTTTCTTTGAAAGTTAATTTTTGTTTTTGTGGGGGAGGCCCCATCCTCGCCTCCCCTTCGTGGCGATCATCCAGTAACATCTCTCGCCTCCGTTATTAAAATTCTTAGTTTTCTTTCTTTGAAAGTTAATTTTTGTTTTTGTGGGGGAGGCCCCATCCTCGCCTCCCCTTCGTGGCAATCATCCAGTAACATCTCTCGCCTCCGTTATTAAAATTCTTAGTTTTCTTTCTTTGAAAGTTAATTTTTGTTTATGTGGGGGAGGCCCCATCCTCGCCTCCCCTTCGTGGCGATCATCCAGTAACATCTCTCGCCTCCGTTATTAAAATTCTTAGTTTTCTTTCTTTGAAAGTTAATTTTTGTTTTTGTGGGGGAGGCCCCATCCTCGCCTCCCCTTCGTGGCGATCATCCAGTAACATCTCTCGCCTCCGTTATTAAAATTCTTAGTTTTCTTTCTTTGAAAGTTATTATTTTTATGTAGGGGAGGCCCCATCCTCGCCTCCCCTTCGTGGCGATCATCCAGCAACATCTCTCGCCTCCGTTATTAAAATTCTTAGTTTTCTTTGTTTGAAACTTAATTGTTGTTTATGTGGGGGAGGCGCCATTCTCGCCTCCCCTCCGTGGCGATCATCCAGTAACATCTCTCGCCTCCGTTATTAAAATTCTAATTATTTCTTTGAAAGTTAGTTTTTGTTTAGGTAGGGGGGGGGGCATCATCGCCTCCCCTCCATGGCGCTCATCCAGTGACATATCTCGCCTCCGTTATTAACATTTTTTTTGTCTTTCATTCAAAATTATTTTTTGTTTATGTAGGTGAGGGGCCATAGCCAACTCGCCACCGCAGCGATCATGCAGTAACAACTGTCGCCTCACTTTTTAAACCTCCATAAATCATTCATCCAAATTTAAATTTTTTATATAGGGAAGGACCAACCCTCGCCTCACCCCTGCGGTGATCTTCCAGTAACATGTTTCGCTCCGGTTTTTTAACTTTTCCTAAATTCTTATATCCAGAATTTTTTACTGTTTATGTAGGGGCGATCAAATCCTCGCCTCCCCTCCGTGGCGATAATCCAGTAACATTTGTAGCCTCCGTTTTAAAACTTCCGTATTTCCTTCATTCCAAGTTAAATAGTATTTACGTAGGGGAGGCCCCATCCACGCGTCCCACCGTGGTGATCATCCAGTAATACCTATCACCTCTGTTTTCAAAATCCCTATTTTTGTTTCTTTCAAAATTTTGATTTATTTGGAAAGGTCACATTCTCGCTTCCACTCCGTGGCGATCATACTGTAAGATCTCTTGCCTCCGTTACTTAAATTCCTATATTTCTTAACACAACATTCTCAACACAATGGGACACTTCCTTCTGAAGTCTACGGCGTCGATAGATCGAGTTTTGGCAACATAGTTGCTGATCGAAGACATGGTTGAATGCTAATAAGATCATTTTTCACACATTCTCTAGTAGATTGCAGTATCTAATTCAGATATTATGTATTGAAGACCAATGAAATTGTGGGCTTGAAATAGATTGTCATTGACTCAGCCTTACGAAGACCGAATAACAGCAGTGCGGGCCCCAAACGAACAGCTTTTTCATGGTCAATATCACTTAGCTGTTGTCGGGAACTTTTGGCGAGTCGTTTATAGACGTCAATAATTTATTCTTGATAGAAGTGAAACGGTACCAGGTCAGTAGTCTCCTCTACGTGCAGAAGATCTTTCTACTAGAAATCACTGCATGGTCGTCCGCCCAGTAACACAGAATCGGTCAGACTGTAGACCCACAGCAACACAGCATGGATAGATGCTACACATAATTCAAATTAGGCTGCTATGTTGGGCGACGCGAGTCGCTCTTCTGAGAAGTATGAGCAATCAAAACGTACATACCACCGCCAAATGCATGCCAAACTGTGACAAGGTATGAGAAGTGACGATGTGAATTTATGAGTATATTTGAGAGCAAGTACGGTGTCGATCCTACAGTTCATGGTATGTTGTACTCCACAGAGACAGTCGCAAAGTTTTCTAAATTCAGCCATTAGTATGCGAAGTTTTTCCCGGGGGATATTTCTTTATGGACGCTTGCAAGATATTTTTAGGTATGATTATCAGTCTGCTCATTTTCTGGAATTTTCCGCACTTGCACTGTGCACCTCAGAAACACTCCGAAGACATACGGGTACTTAACTATCCGACTAACAGAGCACATAAACACACGCTTCAAGATAGGAGTGGGAAGCAGCAATATCCACGGATTCTGGGTTCAAGGCACTCCTCCGACCACAGATTGCCTGAATGTTTTCCTCACTGACTCCAGCAAGTTACCAAGATAGTACATTACTTGATGTCTATGGACCCTAATTGCCAGCACGACCACAGATAACAAATAAGAGTATATGAACCAGCTTCCTTACACACATTGATACATGGCTTACGTCTATTGACATAAAATTTTTAATAAGAATACCACATTATTTTAGTAGAGTATCAAAGAATGATATATCAAGTGGATTGATGCTTAATTGATATTTCTGCAATAAACCTTTGATTATTCTGTTGTACAGCTTTCTGCAGATTTTCACTCTGAGAACCACGAGTAACGTAGAAATACAATCCTATGCAGGATTTCCGTTGTTATGGATTACTTCTTCCCAAAAGACTCAGATAATTTACGTGGAATACCCCTGACGGATGTGAATTTCTGTCTCCTTGTATAGACCCAGGATGTGCGCTTGGAGCCCAAGTTGTAGGGTTTGAATGTGGCTCAGTTCGCAGGCGTTAAGGTGCAAACACCCGCCGCCTCCTTTGGATTGATTAAACACCTCATAAATTATTTCTTTGGGACAAAATTCCGGCATCTCGTCGTATGCGAAAAACGTCAAAACATCTTGCGGGACGTAAAAAATGTATTGTACTGTACCAGCCATACCGGCAATGACCGACACAAGTTAACAAGCAAAAATATTAAGCCATAAAGAGAAAATTTAAAGTGGAAGCAAAATACTTACCTTCAAGAACACGAGCTGGACCATTAAACCAGAGGCAACACAGATCGTTACTCGCGGTTTTGCAGTGGTGAATGTCAGAGAACGTGAAGAAAAAAACCAAGAAATTTTTTGAACCAAAGGAAAGTTTAATTAATATTTCTTTGTAAGAACCTTACAATTTCTGAAAGAAATACCTTTCAATGTTCCCTAAAGGTACGGTGCACCGTCTAAATCAAATTTAGTTTTAAAGTTAGAAATAAAATTAAATAGAATAAATTAAATCAACATGTTTTCCACAGAGAAGAGGGACGCCCTCAAAATCAAAGATAATTTTAATATAAAGAAAGAAACAATAAAAGGGAAGAATTATTTCCTGGCGGTAGGCCCTTAAAATAAACAGTTTTCCAACAGGTTAATTTTCGAAGCCTTACAGGTTTTCTTCTCCTTTAATTAATTATCAGATTAAATAATGAGAAGCCACGGATTCACCCGAAGAAACCTGAACACAAGGGCCTTCACAATTAATTCATCAAACCCAGAAGAAATACGGTAAAACACATAAACACCAGAGACACGGGTAAAATGAACACGACCACGAATATCTTTCGTACAGAGCGAAAGCACTCCAAGTTTTAATAACAAGGGGATAAGGCATCAGCACCAACATGAGGCAACAGTCAAATTACAACTCAAACACCATATTCTCCATTTAAAATAATCATCAGCATCATACCAACACCACATCACTAAGGGCAACGGTTGCCATAGAAACAAACAAGACCAAGCGTCAAACTAGACCATTTCAATAAATAGAAAAATATGGTTATCAGAAAAGGGGAATAGGAGAATGCAAATTAAAGAATAAAAAGATTCGGGTTTCTTGAGAAAATCGCGTGGTCTCAATTTTACAGCAAATGACTATCAGTTAGTAAATTTACTTTCACTTCAGATTAACAATTTCTTTACATGATGCAAAATTTAGGATTTACGAAGTAGTCGTTTCTCGCAGAAAAATGCAGAGATAAACAGGTTTTGATAGAGTTCTTCCCGCAGTACCAAGTTAGAAAAGGTGCAGTAAATACTCCAAACACTTTTCACTTTACCAAATTTTCCAAGTTCATTCGGTCGAAAATCAATCAGCAAGGTTATTCGTAGGACAGAATAATATCCGCAAACTTAATTAAGATTTTGAGACGAGGCAATCCAGCTCCAGGAGAAATAAAATAATAATATCTTGAAGTAGGTAACTTACATTTTGTCCTTGAGTAGATTCTAACGCATGGCGGCAGATGGAATGAAGATTACTTACAAATCCATAGAGATAAAATTAGGCAGAATAAGCAGCGGACGTCCACTCCGGATAAGAAAAATAAGATAAATAAACTCTTCAGGGCATTAGCCCTGATCCATTACACACTATCCTGGCATGTTGAGATAAATACACGTTCTTCTGAGAAACCACCACATCAAGCTTCCAACACTCATGGCGGGCGACAATCAACTCACCTCACGCCAATAAGCAACGCGAAGCAGATCCCGGCAGGACAGCAAACGAGCCCAGGGAGACAGACTCGCTTCAGAACCAGTCCAACACCGGACCAGATAACAAGAATAGGAGAAGAATATATCGTATATGGACGATAGAGCACAATTCCTCAGACGTAGTAGATGCAATTAAACTTAGCGAAGTAAGTCGTACAGAACATAAAATTAAAAGAGTAGACATAAAATGCTAAAGTGAAACAAAATTTCAAAGGTGAGGCACCAAGGCCTAAAATGTAGTAGGGAAAGGCTAAAATCGTGTGCCAACCGGCACAGTACTTATATGCGACATGAAATTATAAAAATTTTACCAACGTAGTACACATTCTTATTAATTCATTATAATGTATACGTGTGCCTTTGCTGGCAAGACCTAGTGTTTACAGTGCACTATGTCTTCTGGTATAGGCTAGAGCAATTTTGTTACTTTCATTGATCTGTCTCTGTCGTATACTTGGCTTTGACAATATGAAAGTGACTGAGGTATGAGCGATGCTAGTAATGCCATTCCTTATGCAGCCAGTCCCTGCTATGAATGGTGTGAAACTATTGCTCATAGGGTCGATTGGTGCATGCATTTCAGTGGGCTTGGCAGACTGATATGTAATAGCAACTTCTGGCTCAGTGAGGAAAGCAACGGGAAACTACCTCACTCCTCATATCCCTAGTACGCCTCTCCAGTGATGCCTAGGCCATCTATGACAGCTGATGGCGGAGCTGTTGAGGATCCAACCAGCCTTCGGGCTGATGACTAAACATACAATGTATACGTTATTTCCATTTAAATTTGCCTATTAAACTCATAATAGACCCAAGTGAGCCAAGAAGCCACGTCATGCAGATCCCCACCAAAGCTCATCGGTGCATCTCATCATTGCATCACAAGCTACTGGGTTCAGGGAAAATTAGATTAAGTGTGTTTAAGCATTCCTACGATTCGAGGAGCAACAGGAAGCGAGTGTATGATGAAAGCACAGCCCTCACTGATCCCAGGTCTTGCGGACCATCCCATCTTCGGCAATCAGTACCATGCCCGCAACAACTGTGAAACTTGATAGGAAAGAAAAGTAAAAAATGCCCTAAAAGGAAAGAAGAGATCCCGCAGAGAAGCAGAGCTTCGCAGCCACCGCCCACCAACCGAAGACAGGTAAGTGAACGAGCTGAGCCTCACTGCGCAATTCTCGGGATCAAAGAGAATCCTCTCTTCTAGTCAGAAGTGATGACCGGGAAGGGCCACACATTGTACTTGTACGTTGCCAGGGAGATGATTTACGAAATTCTTGGCGTCCAAATTCAGCATTGCACAAGTCATAAATATTAAAAATATTATACACAGGATATGTCTGAGAAAGGATAAAAAATAATGAATGATTTAAAAGATTAAAAATCTCGAAGATTTCTACGCAAATTCTAAACATCAGCGGTAATACAAACACCATAGAAGCTCTAAAACTGCTGAAATATACACGCTCTGTGTCTTAATGAACCGCATTTTCCAGAGGTAGGTGCTATGAAATTCTAATGAAAACGTATGTCCACGTCATAAGAAAATGTTATTCTGGTTACAGTACTGGAGATGTATACACTCTTCCTACGGTGGCCATCGGTTGCTGAAGGTGGTTCACATTCACGTCACGAAATGACAAGAACTGGAGGATGACCACTCCCCCAGAGTAGATAGAAAGCCAGCCGGATATAACTTCAGAGCCCCGCATCCTTCCCAGATATGTGCGTGCAGGACGTACACAGTACGTACCTTTACAGTCCACCACCGAGCAACCGCCACCAAACACTGCCAATTCGCAGACAACTCTCCACACCACTCCGGAACTGTTGCCACGTTGTACCACCTCGACAGAGTCCCGGCAAACACGATCACGACATCGGTGATCGGCAATAAGAACCGTGCTCGACCCAAGCCCACCTGACAGTCGAGTTAATAGAAAGCAAGCTCGATGACCATAGGCAACCCTTATCGGACAGATCTCTCAGCCTGGGGACAACTCTTACCATGGCCGTCCCGACATCAAACATATCCGCACGCACAGGGAGCGCAGTACATGTCCGTTCCCCAGCCAAACTCAAAACCTTTCATGCCCTCTTCATTGCAAATACTGGACTTAAGCAGGGATGTGAATTAACACAAATATTGTTCATACATTTTTTAATGATGTATTGGATAATCAAGAGAAGGAGGATAGGATGAATCCATATATAAATAATAAAGAAATTCCCGCCCTAGTTTTCGCGGACGACAAGTGAAAAGTGCCGGTGGTTAGAATGTGTCGAAAGAGTAATTTTCATTTAAGAACTTAGGAATTATAGTGGCATCGAATGGGCCGTGGGATGAGCAAATAAGATGTTCTAAAATGAATGGGTTGGCCGCTTTGTCAACCACAAGGTATTTGAAAATGATTAATACTGAACAGTGGCGGCTGGTGGTATATGAAGCTGGGTGTTGCACCAACATTTTCAGTGTCACATTTTTATAGCTTAGAGAAATAACAAATATCGTTAAGTAATGATTTTCATGGGGGGCGAAGGGGTAGTATGTGGTCCTGGGTTCACTTCTTGCTGGTGGAAGTGTACTAATAAAACACAGGAAATGCCATTTATTCCTACTAAGTCCGATACATGCATGTCCACGCCATGACCCCTGGGTAACGGGTACACCGTGTGTACACGGCTAAATCATGTAAGGGCGAAAAAGCGAGTTTCCGACGCTTCAAAATGGGGACCCACCATCTAAGGGAGACAACCCCGAAAGAAAACATCGGCCCTCCAGGATTGCTGGGGGTTGGCGTTGGGATGACAACCCAATCTGTAAAAAACTCTCGTTACGAAATCTGAAGAAGAAATAGCCGGCCTGGCCTTTTTACGACGACCTCGCAAACGTGTAAAAGACTTGAGAATTGGTTCGTGGAATGTTTTAACTCTTTACCAAGCTGGAAACCTCAGAAGGTTTCTCGATCAGCTGGATGAGTATCGACTAGATATTACTGCTACTCAAGAAGTGAGATGGATTGGTGAAGGAGTGATACAGAGGAAAAATCACATTGTATTCTATAGTTGCCACATGAAGGATCACATGTTTGGTACTGGTTTTATTGTCAATAAGCAGATAAAGCACCTTATCATGGATTTTCGGACAAAATCGCATAGATTGTGCAGGCTTAGAATTAGAGGGAATTTCTTCAATTACAGCCTTATCTGTGCACATGCTCCAACTGAAGAGAAGAGCGACGAAGATAAAGATTCATTTTACGATGAACTGGATGAAATTTATGAGTGCCCAAGAGCAGACTGTAAAACAATCTTCGGGAATTTGAATGCAAAGATAGGAAACTAAGACAAATACAAACCTTGTATTGGAAAATATAGCTTACATGATATTTCTAATGATAATGGAATCAGACTTATCCATTTTGCATCCTCAAGAAATATGGTAGTGGGAAGTACTACTTTTAATCACAAGGACATACATAAAATGACATGGAAGTCTCCAGATGGAAGTACTTTTAACCAAATTGACCACCTCCTAATAGATGCAAGACACTTCTCTAACTTGATGGATGTTAGAAGTTATAGGGGGTCCAATATTGACTCTGACCACTACCTTGTGGTAGCAGCTATTAGAAGCCGAATATCTAATGCAAGAAAGATACATGGCTCCAACGCAAGAAAGTTCAACGGTGCTCAGCTGAAGGAGCCCGAAACTGCTCTCAGATGTGCTAGCTTGCTTAATGAGGCCCTGACCGATATGCCTAATAGTCAGAGTATTGATGAAATCTGGAAGAATCTTAAAGACGCGCTATCAAAAACTGCAAATGAAGTTTTAGGAAGGGAAGAGAAAGTCTGGCACAACGATTGGTTTGATGAAGAGTGTGCACAAGCAACAACCTTAAAAATGAAGCATACAAGAGGATGCAACAGAGGAACCACACCCGAAAAGCAGTGAAAGAGTATAGAACTTCCAGAAGAGAAGAAAAGAGAAGAAAAGGAAGAAAGAGAGACAATATGAGAGGAAAGAATTAGAGGAAATGGAACGGTTGAAAGGGATGAATGATGTGAGAGCTTTCTATCAGAAGTTAAATAAAAGTCGTAAGGATTTCCAGCCTAGAAAAAGTTTGTGTAAAGATAAAGATGGTATAATACTGGGCAGTGAGGAAGCAATACTAGAAAGATGGACCCAATATTTTGACGAGCTGTTGAATGAAAGTCCAGGTGATAACCAAGTAACCTTGCCTTCTATAAATACAAGAAAACCAGACATAGAAGTACCGATACCTACTGTTGAGGAAGTTGAGCTTGGTATTAAGAAGTTAAAGAATAACAAAGCCCCGGGAATGGATTTAATACAATCAGAGCTTGTAAAAAATGCTGGAAAAGAATTTGTTAAACACTTTCACAAACTAGTGGCCAAGATATGGGTAGCTGAATCAATCCCTAATGAATGGAACGTAGGTAGCATCTGCCCGATACATAAGAAAGGTGATATCATGATGTGTTCTAACTATAGAGGTATCTGCTTACTATCCATTGCTTATAAAATATTTTCCAATATTCTCTTTAGCAAATTGGTGCCTTACGTGGAAAATGCGGTTGGTGACTGTCAATGCGGATTTCGCCAAGGAAGATCTACTATTGATCAGATCTTTACAATTCGCCAGATACTTGAAAAATGTAAAGAATTTGGAATTGATACACACCATCTCTTCATTGATTTCAGATCAGCCTATGACGGCATTGATAGAAGTAACCTCTATGTAGCAATGGAGGAGTTTGAGATCCCTAAGAAATTGATCGCCCTCGTGAAAGCTACCATGGAAAATACTCGGAATTAAAATTAAGTCCAGAATATGTTTTCAAG
Source organism: Anabrus simplex (assembly GCF_040414725.1). Classification (NCBI taxonomy): domain Eukaryota; kingdom Metazoa; phylum Arthropoda; class Insecta; order Orthoptera; family Tettigoniidae; genus Anabrus; species Anabrus simplex. The sequence continues at coordinate 409,856,490 of NC_090268.1, forward strand.
TGCTGTAACGACCAAGAACGGAGTTAGGCAAGGAGATTCATTATCATGCCTTTTGTTCAATATAGCTCTGGAGAAAGTTGTTAGAGATGCAAGTATCAACACCAGGGGAACCATCTTATATAAATCAGTTCAAATTTTGGCATATGCAGATGATATTGATTTAATCGCAAGAACACCAACAGCATTGAAAAAAGCTTTCACCAGTCTCGAAAAAGTAGCAAGAAAGATGAATTTACAGATTAATGAAGGGAAAACTAAGTATATGCCCGTAACCAAGAAAGACTACCTGAGTGGGTCTACATTCATAGCAATTGGCTCGTATAAGTTTGATGTTGTGCATAGCTTTACCTACCTTGGATCAGAAGTTAATTCAAAGAACAATGTTAGTTCTGAAATCCAAAAACGTATACTGTCTGCCAACAAGTGCTATCATGTCCTCAGAAATAATCTGAAGTCTAAGTTGCTGTTTAGGAAAACTAAAGTCCTGATGTATGAAGTTTTAGTAAAGCCTGTATTAACATATGGTGCTGAGACCTGGTCACTCTCAAAATCAGATGAAAGACAGCTCGGTATATTTGAAAGAAGGATTTTCAGGCAAATCTTTGGGCCAGTGGAAGAAAATGGTGTCTGGAGAAGAAGATATAATCATGAATTTTATAATTTATACCAGGTGGCTCCCGGACGCCGTACTTTCTACTTATAAATGTCCCGCATGCATAAGTGATGTGTGGGGTGTCTACCACCTAATTTTAACAGGGGAACTACTTTCAGCGGGCAGGTTACGTCAAAATATGAAGAGATAAGAAACAGAGTCACACTCGCAGCATGTTACTCAGCGTTCCCGGTCGAATGCACCCCTTGCATTAGTAAACATCGTTTTCGACCGCATACTTCTAGGCTGGTGTATGGTACAGCCGCACTATATTTACTGTCTGCTTATCGACAATGGCTAGTGTGTTCAGCAGCGATGAATACACATACATTACTTTTAACTGGACTGCCAGGTCATAATGCAACCGAAGCTCCAAACAGACATATGCCGTCTACACAAGTATTTCACCGAACAGTACCGTGTTTGTTTCATACAAGCAACTCTTTTATCGCGTGGAATGTCTACACGTGTATAAATTAACACGTTATTAAATTTCCTTTTCTGCATCTTCGGCATGTTACCAAACAGTTGCGGCGATTAGGGGGTGGGGCGAGAAGGGAACGTCGCCCCCGCCCCTCGCCACTTTGTGGAGTAAACATTACATATTCACTTTAGCCACCTGGAACTAGGATTTTTTTTTGCTAATTGCTTTACGTCGCACCGACACAGATAGGACTTATGGCGACGATGGGAAAGGAAAGGCCTAGGAGTTGGAAGGAAGCGGCCGTGGCCTTAATTAAGATACAGCACCAGCATTTGCGTGGTGTGAAAATGGGAAACCACGGAAAACCAGATTCAGGGCTGCCCACAGTGGGAGATTGTGGGTTCGAATCCCTGTCTTCACTTTCTGCTTTCAGCTTCACCACCTCTTCCTCCATCTTCGTTTTTGCTCTCGAGTGATATAATTTCTCTCTCGCTGATTTCCACTTTGTTCATTGTCTCGTCTGTTTTTCCCTGTATCCAACGCCTCATATGTTCAAATTCCTTCATTTGTTCCTTCATCATATTTTTAATCTGCTCAAACGTACATACTTCTTCCACCATTTCTTTCACCACTCTTCTTATGACCTACACGTCCTCCCAGTTCATGTTGCCAGTGGAAGTCGTGCTGAGGTTCACCTCCACACCTCCTATAGCTAGCAGTACCATAATCACCGCTGCCACCAGTATCATCTCGCCCATCATTCTTGTTTCTACTTTACCTCCTTTATTTCTGGCTGCTTCCTTCTTCCATCTCCCCTGCAATCTTCCAATAGCTGCACGATATTGATCAACGCCTATCATCTTCCTCTTCCCTCCCGTCTTACTTTTCCACTCACCGGTCACACTCCACTCAGCACGTTTGTCCCCGATCGCTGACTAGGTTAGACTGTGACGATTTTTTCAGCTTATGAGTATGATGGTTCAAAACCTGTGCGTGAAACGTTAAGTTTCACAGCTGCCCATGGCTTCCGATACAGCGATCGAAAGCTGGGGTGGAGGGCAATTTTAATCCAGCTATCGGATATACTATTCATAATACAGATGTATGTTTATGAACTTCAAGGACACACATGGAATTCTTCTTCTTCTTCTTCTTCCTGCGTTACGGCCTCTGTAGGACCACGGACAGCTCCTTCATGGATTGCATTTTATTCTTCTCCTCCCAGAACCTCTTCATCCTTTCTCTTCTTATCTCCCGCTCTTCTTCCGAGATATTCAGTATCCTCTTCTCTTGTCTACTCCACTGGTGACTCTCAATCCTTTTCCTGTATCCATCCCTATCATTGATATCTGGCATATTAGTCGGTATGTACTTGTTTCTCCAATTTTCCTTTTCTTCCACCTTGATCGCCAATTCCGAACAATCTTTCCGGAGTTCAACTACCCACTTGGTTCCTGTCTTTCCTCGTGTCCTCGCTGTTGTTTCCCATACTCTTTTCGACATTCTATCCATATTCATCCTGATTACATGTCTCGCAAACCTTGCTCTTTTCAGTCTGATTTCTTCTGAGATTGTCCTCATGTTCCGGTATAGTTCTTCCCTGGGTCTCCGCATCCATCTCTCACCTCCTCTCTTAGGGCCTAGTTTTTTCCTCAATATTTTTCTCTCCTCTTTCTCTAGTTGTTCCGCACCATTTCTTCCTCGTGCTATTGTCTCAGCAGCATATAATACAGCATTTCTCACCGTTGCCTTGTAATGTCTAATCTTTGCGTCTGTAGATATATTCTTTTTATTGTATATATCTCTGGTCATACAGAAGGCTGATCGCATCTTCTTTATCCTATCTGTTATTCCCTCATTGCTCCTCTTCCTTCCTGTTATAAATTCTCCTAGCTACTTGAATTTGTCCACCTTTGGCACGGTGCCTTCCGGTGTTGTCCAGTCCTCAGTGGTATGCAATGTCTTTGTCTTGTTGTAGGTGATCCTCAGTCCTACCCTTCCGGCTATATTGCTTAACTTGTTGAATTATATACAATATATGCCTATTGGATTGTGTCGTTCTGAAATACTTCCAATCTCTCACTGTCTACTCGCTTGAAATTACCACGAAGTTGGATAAAGTAAGTACTACAGTATTATGTGTATAATATCGTATATTACATTTTCTTTGTAATGTTTTATGCATATCCAATTAAACTTGCTCATCGATGTTATGCCTGATGTCACAGTATTCGTTTTAGACCACAAGAAACTAAGGCAATTTCACAGTGACAGAAGCCAAATACCGTATTGTTTGCGTTTCTGGTGTACACGTGTCACGTTCCAAGTTCCCTAACATATATCGATATTGTCACTAGTTGTTTGTATACATTATAGAAGTTCATAATCCAGTTTCCGGTTTCTGCATCAAAACTACGGACTGTTACATATCTTGAAGGTACACACACTACTTTGTAAGTAATATCGTTGTAACCTGAAAGTTTCTCGTCGTCAACTCCGCAACACATCCTTGTAAGTTTATTAGAACTAATACTGTCCTCTTATCCTGCCTTCAAAGCCCTTTAGAACAAAAACAATTATAATGATGGTAATTATCATGATCATCTTGTCGCCTTGACTTGTCATGTGAGGTGGCAATTCACTTTATGTGTGCTTTAAGGCTCCTTGAACATAAAGAAAAACTGGGATGAAATAATTTGAGAAAAATGTAGCTTCGCGCATGGGTGGTGCAATGAGGTTTAATGGATAGGACCTTGGACGTATTTTCAAGGAATTGCCACCTCACCTTACCTTACTTCACCTCACTCATGGTGCCGAGATGTGCTGACAGCTTCCTCTTCGACAGCTCACCTAGCGTATGGGTAGCCATTCAGTAGGTAGACGCTCAACCAATATGTGACACAGAAACTCCTGATAACCGAAGAGCGGTTGGCGCCTGGTGATTACTTCTTGGAACGACATAAGGCTACCGCATGGTACTGGTATCCTCTAGCGTCTATTGATTTTGGGACATGATATCGTCTTCATAATTAGCACTTAACAATTGAATTTCTTAGCACACAAAAACTTCAGTTATACACTAAGGGCACTTTTAAATGGATGCTGATAATATAGAAAATGTGCGGACCGCAAAGAGAATCATGAATGTATTTACTCTTTTCTATACTCTGATGTAATTTTACAGGAATTTCCTTGAGATCATCTTCAAAGTTGCCGGTCAAAGTTTAAATTGCTGTGAGCTTGCATCCGGCGGATAATGGGTTCGAATTCCACTGTCAACAGCCGTGAAGATGGTTTTGCGTGGTTTCCCATTTTCACATCAGGCAAATGCCGGGGCCTTAATTAAGGCCACTGTCGCTTCCTTCCAACTTCTAGGCCTTTCCTATCCCATCGTTGCCATAAGACCTATTTGTGTCGGTGCGACGTAAAGCCAGTAGAAAAAAAAGTAGCAAAAAGTAAGTTAAGAAGTATTAATGGGCGATGTAAAGTGTAATCTATTTTTGATTCAGTCGGCAGCTCGTGGACATGTTTCCTAACCAAAAAAATATGTTTCCTTGAAGAATTCATTATGTTAAAAGATCACGATTTACTCTTGCTTATGTTTAAAGAAACTATCTCATATTGTCCAAGTTAAAGACTTGCTTCTGATAACAAATCCTAACGGTAGTAAAAATTTGTCAGTTTCCTGGGATACGAAATAACATTGTTGGTAATTGAAGGAAAATATCATACACATCATTTAGATTGAGGCCTTCACTGCCCGTAATCTTTAAGGCTTTTCCCTTGTCGGGAAAGAAAGTGAAATTCATTACATTTTGCAGAGAAATTTGCTCCGCACCTTCGGAAGAAAATCCTATCTATCTACGAGCAAGACTTCTCTAATTTTTCTTCTGAGAACGGGAACAAATTTCTTTGCGGAACATAAAGAACTTCACCTTGTTTCCTGACACGGAAAAAGTCGTTATATATTATTTATACAGTTTAGATCACTTTTTGGGCTCTCACAACCGAGCAGTGTTAACAAATGAGATGTAAACATTTTTTTCTAGAGCAGTGACCAATTCCATTTTTTTGTATAGATATTAGAGATTTGTTAAAAACGCGTCTTTCTTTAGCTAAAGTTGTTTCCACCTTTGAAGCGTAAAATACGTAGTTGCTCAGGTCATAATTCTTCTGCCATCTACTGCTTCCCGTGGATCTATTTCCAACTTACGGTTGCTTTGTCGTAATTAATACATTCTAGGCTTCCTTTCAGTACCAAATTTTTCCGACATTTTCATTATTCGTATGTTTTTCGTCCCATTTAATGTGCCTATGCTATGACCATTAACAAATCAGAAGATGAAGCATTTAAAGAGCAGATTTGTACTTGTCCAATCCCGTGCTCTCGCGTAGACACCTTCATATAGCTTTCTCTACAATTAACGGTGTTTCCTAGTATTTTGTATCTATCACGGAAAGCGAAAAACAGACTATCAAGAATTCTTCAACTTTGCTTACAATGTTTTCTTTAAGGAAGTATTGGAAACTATTATCTCCAAGAACGCTTGTAAATTTAATTGAATAAACTTTTGTGAAATTTTCTTCAATTGTAATATAAATGCATTTTTGCAAAAGTAATGATTTCTTACAAGTTGTTTTACACACAGATAGGTCTTATGGCGACGATGGCACAGTAAAGTGTTCGAACCCACTGTCTCCAGAATACTGGATACTGGCCGCACTTAAAAGACTGCAGCTATCGAGCTCGGCAAAAGAAATGTTCTGCTAAATATGAATTGTATTGACATTATAATAATTTGGGGATATTAGGTCGCATAATATTATGAGTTTTCAGAGCAATAACAAAGCATGGATTGACAACTGTCACTCTATAGTAACCTGATTCAAGATAGAGATACCCTGTTAGAAGTAGAGTTCATTCCAGGGCCTTTAGGTCGCATAATATTAATAGTTTTCAGAGCAATAACAAAGCATGGATTGACAACTGTCACTCTATAGTAACCTGATTCAAGATAGAGATACCCTGTTAGAAGTAGAGTTCATTCCAGGGCCTGTAGAATCAAGGAGAAAGAGGTTGACGATTTGACTATGGAGGACAGCCATAATCGAAACGCGTCAGCAGATTTGTAACATTACGCAAGCTAATTGCCCCAAATTATTACAGTGTCAATTAGTAGTCGTGAAAGTGTGTGTATTATGAATTGTATTGCATTTATTTTCATGCTATATTCCATAAATTGAAAGTAATATTTATACAGTATGTTATACAACTAACACGTTTCGCTAACAACTTTCACCCTTCTTACTGACTTATATGAAAAGGAGGGAGATTGGGTTTACACATGCGGGAGTTCGACTTCATTTTATCACAGTTAAAATATTAATTCAAGAATGCCTTCCGTGGGAGATCCTCCAGACAGCAGCGAAGAAACGCTCCAGCGATTCTCGTACCCAGTGCATGATTTCCGCCATTGACAATAAGAGTGGCGATTATTGTGGTCGAGCTTTTACAGATCGGTATATGGCTTCAGCGATTCAGTTTGGCCTTAGTTCTGCTACTGATTCAGTCAGCAGGACAGTGCTGTGCAGTTAATGTACTGCTAGGGAATACTGGATCAGCGAGGGGACAAGTGTCTACAAAGTGCTGTTTGTGAACTGGCTGCGGGACAGTGCAACTGAGTGGCGAGGGGCAATGAACGGAGACCGCTGTGAGTGCGAATTTCAGATTGTAGGCTATGCGACCGTTTTAATATGGTAGGCTTAATCGTGAACTGGCCTAGTTTCCAAGTGACAGTTGCTGAAGTGGTCTCTCTCTCTCTCTCTCTCTCTCTCTGTGTGTGTGTGTGTGTGTGTGTGTGTGTGCGTAGTTCAGTTATTTGAGACTGTAAAGTGTCTGAGTGAATAACTTAGAGAGCGAAGTACAGCAATTGTATGTGTGTGTGTGTAATGGTATAGCAGTTAGATTTGGTTAATACATCAATAAATCTTCGAGCAAACGCTACCAGCAAGCCGACCCTGCAGTGTAGGGTTAGTTTGCCTGCCTCTTTTACCTGGACCTAAGTTCTGGTTAGAGGTTCACTCACCCTACGCGATTAAAATTGAGGCCTTGTCTGGCTTTGAGATAGCGGCCTCGGTCTTGGAAGCCAAGGATAACGGCCGAGAAGATTCGTCGTCCTGTACACACGACACCTCATAACCTGCAGGCTTTCGGACTGGGCAGTGGTCGCTTGGTAGGCACTGGTCCTTCGGGGATTTTGCGCCATTTGGTTTGGTTTTAAACGCTACCAGTCATGTATTTATTTACCTGCAAGCTGCCTTGTGTTACAGCATGCGAGACAAGGAGGAGAATGTCAATGTGTTACATGTGCAGAAAAGACAGTAAGAGGAAGTAATACTGCGAATTTCGTAACAGTTTTCTATGTCTAAGTAATGTTGAATGTTCATGCCAGGGGTGTCCATTCTCTAAATATCTGATGAATAGTCAATTCAATGACAGACTTTTAAGCCCAGAGCAATTAGTCTTGAAGGAAATGTTCTGCCCAAACCAGGACGAGTGTAGCGAGCTGCTCTGGCCTCGCCCACCAGCAGTAACGTCACAGTTGCTTGATGATGATGCTTGTTGTTTAAAGGGGCCTAACATCTGAGGTCATCGGCCCCAACGTCACAGGTAGGCTATGCGTCGCCAACTATGCTTTCTCTCAGGTGGTGGAGGTGGTGATTATTGTTTCGAGAGGAAGTACAACTAGGCAGCGGAGCTCTTGTGGGATGCACCGGTCTCCCACAAGAGTCTCTCTGTAGCCGCTAGCAATGACCAGAAATAACGATATATCTTGAACTGAGAGCCTGCCGTCTCTAAAGGCTTCCACGAGCTTCTAGTATTCAAAGTCCTTCGGAAGGCCTTTTAGCAATACAAGACATGGTTCTCTGTGGGGTTCAGTTCGGTACAGTTGCAGTGGACTCTCCGGTAGTGCTTTGTTCCTGAACGAGCCTGTGTGTGAGTGAGTGTCCCTGTGGACGTTGTCAGCCTGAGAATGAGGAGACAGTCTGTGGAGTGTTCATTGTGTGCGTCTATCTGTTGCTGTGAGTTGTGTCTCTTGGGCAGGTAGCTGTGAGTAGATATTGAGTTCTGGGGCAGCGAGGAAGCGATTATTGGGTATCAGCATGGGACAGCGAACGAAGTTCTCCTGGAGTACGGTGAGAATTTCGTGTGCGGGCTGTGAACTGAAGATTATGAAAGCGGCTGCGAGAGTAACTGTGGGACTGAGTGAGACTGAGTGTGGATTAGTGTCACTGAACACCGAGAGCTGAGAGTTAGAACGTGAACCGTGTAAGAGTGTACTCTGTACTGTGTCGTGCAAGTTGTGGTCAAGGTATGCCTGTGAGAGTAGTTTTATACTCAGTTTTATAACAGAAGCGCTACCGATTGTAATCCTCAGTTATTTACCCACCCATATCACGGTATGGTACGTCAGAATATTGTTTAATAACAAATAATTGTAACTGCCTGACGCCAGTACATGTTTGTTGAGTAATACTAAGGATGTTATTGGCTTTAAGTCCCACTAACTACTTTTACGGTTTTCGGAGACGCCGAGGTGCTGAAATTTAGTCCCGCAGGAGTTCTGTTACGTGCCAATAAATCTACCGATATGAAGCTCTCATATTTCAGCACCTTTAAATACCACCGAACTGAGCTAGGATCGACCCTGCCAGGTTGGGTTCAGAAGGCCAGGGCCTCAACCGCCTGAGACATTCAGCCCGGCTGCTCAGTAATATACACTACCATTAACATTTTTTAAAGTAATTTTTAGAATTTTGCCTTGTTCTTTATAATAGGACTGCTAGTTCGAGGCGGTGAAGGTGAGCTCGGTTCACCCGGAAGACGTGGGTTCGAATTTCCCGTCACGGAGTCAAAAAATTTAAGAAACGAGATTTCCGCTTCTGGAGGCACACATTGTCCTGAAATTCACTCAGCCTACACTATGAGTACCAGGTTAATTCCTGGGGACAACAGTGGCCGGGCGTAGAGCCAACCACTCTACCCTATCAAGTGCCGAGGTTACGGATAGTGGAAGCCTTTACCTTTGGCCACTCCAAGGGCCTTCATAACCTGTACGGAGACATCTTTGCTTTTGCTTGTTCTTTATAAACCTTTTGAAGTATTAAAATAATTGAAACTGTCTGTTGGTTATACTTTTAAAATATACAGGAGTCTGTGAGACTAGGTGCCAGTAATCAAGACACCATGTAGAGCGCCAATGATAACCATAAATAGGTTTTATACACTCCTCTAAATTATGAGAAAGCGATTAACGGAACATTTCCTAAATTTGCTTTACGTCACACTGACACAGATATGTCTCATGGCAACGATATGTTCGGAAAGGACTACGAGTGGGAAGAAAGTGGCCGTGGTCTTAATTAAAATACAGTCCCAGCATTTGCTGGTGTGAAAATGGAAAACCACAGAGTACCATCTTCAGTTCTGACGACAGTGGGGCTCGAAACCACTATCTCCGAGAGCAAGCTCACAGATGCAAACCCCTAAACGCATGGCCAGGTTGCTGGGTCACGGAGTATCCCGGCACCACAAATTATTTCCTGTATTACACAGGACTAGAGTAAAACAGAAACTCATTACACTCATGTGAAACTTGTAGAAATTTCAAGAAGCTGTAATATCCCCCCCCCCCAGCAGTACTTTCAGAACCCCTCACTAACTCTCTTTCGGAGATTTAACGAAGGAATAAGCACTGGAAAATACAAATATGGGAGTGAAACTTGAAAAAACCCAGGATAATCATATTTCCCCATGATTAGGCAATACCAGCACCAATCCAGCTTCCCTGAAGCCCATCATTAACTGAATTATATACACAACAAGGAAAATTAAAATGGTACAAAAAAAGTCGAATTTTCAAATTTATTTTTAAAATATTCCCATTACTTCCCTTTTGAAGTCCCGTGGCCTGTTTTGCCATTACGCAATTTTTAAAGGTCTAAATGCATACAGCATACCCACACTCTTTCTCTCACGCTGTCAGACAATATTGGCTTCACGGATTTTCCGGACTAACATTGTAGTAATTCCGCTGGAATCTACTTATCTTGTGGATTTATTTATTTATTTATTTATTTATTTATTTATTTATTTATTTATTTATTTATTTATTTATTTATTTATTTATTTATTTATTTATTTATTTATTTATTTATTTATTGAAGAAATGGCTGAGTAGCAACAAGCTCTGTCTCCTCTCCGTACAATTAGGCCTGTAATTCTCTGGACAGTTTTGCTGTTTGCCAAAGAAACCTGGACGATGAGCAGAAATGACGTCAAGCACATTGAGGCAATTGAAATACAATTTTCGGCGAATGATTAAAATGACCTGGAGGGATGAGGTGACAAATGCTGAGATTCTCCGTGAAGTTCTCCATTCATAATTCTACAAACTACTCATTACAATCTCATTCCTCTATAGAGCTTCTAAAATGTCTGCTCGCCTTCCTAACTACCATAACCTTACTTCACGTACCCCAAAATTCAAGACCACTAAGTCGAGCAGCTCGTCTCCTTTCTCACAAGACTTCCCAGCCCAAACTTTGCAACATTTTTGTAACGCTACTCTTTTGTCGGAAATCGCCCAGAACAAATCGAGCTGCTTTTCTTTGGATTTTTTCCAGTTCCTGAATCAAGTAATCCTGGTGAGGGTCCCATACAGTGGAACCATACTCTAGTTGGGGTCTCACCAGAGACAAACATGCTCTCTCCTTTACATACTTACTACAACCGCTATATACCTTCATAAACATGTGCAGAGATCTGTACCCTTTATTTACAATCATATTTATCTGATTACCCCTGTACCGGGCGGTACACCTCCACGCCGCTAATTCAAATATTGCGCCAGTTGAAACTCCTCTACAGGAGAAAGCCTGAACTTTAACAACTGAATTAACTCAACGGTTTCTCGGAAGATGTCACTTTAGTAATTTTGAAGTGTTCTGAACTGTGTCTATTTCGATTTGTGTTTGTTTGCTCCGTATCAAGAAGTTGGGACATTCTCTAACAGATGTCTCTACCAAAAACTATGATAACGCACTCTGGTGTAAAGGAATGTATTCTCCGGAAGAAATATTGTATTCCTAAGTTTTGTTTTTACTAAATTTTGTTCTGTGGTTTGTGGGTTGGCAGTATAAACCCTTTCTTTCCGCCCGTTTCGAATGTAACCAATCAGGAATTTATGTAATTAATTTTCCACCAATAAGATGTTTCTTCCTCGTCTTGTGTATTAGTTTTTGCTGTTATCCAATAAAAACGAAAGGGTGTGTCTAGTCATTCCTGAAAGGTCTCGAATGATCCACGAGGGTATATAAACTGCTGATTTTCTTGTCTCGGGGCCACTTCAGTAACATCTTTTTTAGTGTGTGAATATGTAGCAGGGGGCGGGTAGAGCCTCTTTATTCAAGCAGCAGTTCATCTACAAGGTAATGGCCTGTTAACATCTTCATTTCTTGCTAGCTCAGCAGTTTAACTCTCGGGGAGGTTTCGAAACCTTTGGTATGTAACCTACCTTTAAAAATGTAAATTCTGTGCTGTCTATGTAAAATCTATAAATTATAAATCTATAAATTACTGTAAAGCGGGGATGGAGAGTGCTTCACCCTCCCTTCATTTTTGAAAAGGAGGTGACTACGTTTTCATAACCGTTCTTCTCTTCTTTAATGTAGTAAAGTTTTCTCATACGTGTCAACTCCTTAGCTTGGGATTAGCCCCTTTATGATCGGCCTAGCGCCACATAGGTTTTAGACAAAAATTTGGTGTAGGAGTGCAAGTTATCGCCTCCATTCATTTTGTATTTTGGGCCATTTACTTAACCCGTTTTGTTTTCCTTCCTGCGAAGGCCCAGTAGATTGGGTACTAGTTACCCCTGTTGTGTGCCTTAAGGGCAGATAGAACTGAAGTTTGTTGTAGCCTTTGATAGGCTTGTAAAATTGAGAGCGGGTCTGCTCTTTTTCTTAACATTGTAATTAGGAGCAAGTGCTCCTCGTACTTAGGGGTTTTCTGCCCTTCAGCAATTGTGATTGTGAGCTGAGAGCTCAGGAATTAAACTTGGGGCTCGAAGCCCAAATCTTGTAACGAACTGTAATTTGTTCATTTGTTGATCTGCTACTTGGTACCTGTTATACTCTGTTAATTGCTGATTTTGAAAAGAAAATATAACCTTTGTTAAAGTTTTAAATTAACTTTAATTTTGTAGTTGAGACCTATTCCAACCAGCACCTTCTTTCACCTCTAACTACCACGGATATGACCGTAACAACCCCAATGAAGATCTTTCCTTTATTAATGCCTAGGTATTTACAATCATCTCCAATGGGATCATTCACCCCATCAACGCAGTAATTAAAACTGAGAGGACTTTTTCTATTTGTGAAACTCACAACTTGACTTTTATCCCCGTTTATCATCATACCATTTCCTACTGTCCATCTCACAATATTATCGAGGTCATTTTGCAGTTGCTCACAATCTTGTAACTTATTTTATACTCTGTAAAGAATAACATCATCTGCGAAAAGCCTTGTCTTTGATTCTACTTCTTTACACATATCATTGATATATATAAGAAAACAAAGGTCCAATAATACTGCCTTGAGGAATTCCCCTCTTAATTATTACAGGGACAGATGAAGCTTCATCTACTCTAATTCTCTGGGTTCTATTTTCTAGAAACAAGGCCACCCATTCAGTCACTCTCTTGTCAAGTCCAAATAGACTCATTTTTGCCAGTAGTCTCCCACGATCTACCCTATCAATTGCCTGAGACAGATCAATCGCGATACAGTCCAATTGACCTCCTGAATCCAGGATATCTGCTATATCTTGCTGGAATCCTACAAGTTGGGCTTCAGTGGAATAACCTTTCCTAACCCCAAACTGCCTTCTATCAAACCAGTTATTAATTTTGCAAACATGCCTTATATAATCAGAAAGAATGCTTTCCAAAAGCTTACATACAATGCATGTCAAACTGACTGGCCGGAAATTTTCAGCTTTATGTCTATCACCTTTTCCCTTATATACAGGGGCTACTATAGCAACTCTCCATTCATTTGGTGTAGTTCCTTCATGTAAACAAAAATCAAACAAGTACTTCAGATATGGTACTATATCCCAACCCATTGTCTTTAGTATATCCCCCGAAACCTTATCAATTCCAGCCGCTTTTCTAGTTTTCAAATTTTGTATCTTACTGTAAATGTCATTGCTGTCATAGGTAAATTTTAATACTTCTTTAGTGTTAATCACCTCCTCTATCCCTTTCAGACCGAGTACGCACAATTGTGCGGGTTCGTATTTTAGTTATCCCTGACCGTATTTGATGTTTTTTCGGCGCTACACCGGACTGCAGTGATTGTGCAGGACACGTGGCGTGTATTTCAATTGATTTTAGTATGCGCTTGACCGCCAGGGCGAGGGAAGAAGAGTTTAAAAAGCACAGTTGATCGGCGAGATGACAGGAAGCAGTAGTGCCGAAAGTAAGTATTTATTTACTGCGTTTATATTAATCTAGAAGCTTTACTGAATATCGGAATATATTCAATGAAGTGTGTACTTTGGTTAGTGAACGTAAATTTTGAAGCTACACCATCGTACGTGATACAACGAGGTTTGGAATTTTGATACGCACAATTGTGTGGGTCCTATTTTTCGGATGTTAGTTTTTATTTTGTAAAATAAATTATTAATATTTGTATTGAGGAGCATTTTAGTCCGTTCTTGACGTACAAACAAAAATTCACACCTCCAGTTTTCTTTCAGGTCTGAAAGGGCTATATGGACATTATTCTTGTAACCAACAATCTTTACATACTGCTGACTGAATACTTCTGCCTTTTGATGATCCTCGCATAAACACTCCCCTTGTTCATTAATGATTTCTGGAATGTCCTTCTTGGAACCTGTTTCTGCCTTAAAGTAGGTGTACATACCCTTCCATCTTTCACTAGTATTTCTATGGCCACCACTTATGCTTGCCATCATGTTATCCTTAGCTGACTTCTTTGCTAGATTCAATTTCCTAGTAAGCTCCTTCAATTTCTCCTTACTTCCACAGCTATATCTAACTCTATTTCTGTCCAACCTGCACCTCCTTCTTAGTCTCTTTACTTCCCTGTTATAATATAGTGGATCTTTACCATTCCTTACCACCTTTAAATGTACAAACCTATCTTCACAATTGCTTTAAAACTATCCCAGAGTCTGTTTACATTTCTATTTAATGTTTTCCACTGATCATAGTTACTTATTAAAAACTCCCTCATGGCTGTTTTATTAGCCATATGATACAGCCTAATAGTCATTTTTATATCTTCCTTTCTTTCACATTTATTGTTAATTACCACAAAAACAGCTTCGTGATCACTAATACCATGTATTACTTCGGTTTCTCTATAGAGCTCATCTGGTTTTACCAGCACCACATCCAGAATATTCTTCCCTCTAGTTGGTTCCATCACTTTCTGAATCAGATGCCCTTCCGATATTAACTTATTTGCCATTTGTTGGTCATGCTTCCTGTCGTTCGCATTACATTCCCAATTGACATTTGGTAAATTGGGATCACCCGCTATAATCACGTTCCATTCCTTATAATTTCCCACATAACTGATTATCTTATCAAATAATTCTGAATCAGCATTTGCGCTACCCTTTCCTGGTCTGTACATTCCAAAGACATCAAGTTGCCTATTATCTTTAGAGATGAGCCTTACCCCTAGAATATCGTGTTTGCCATCTTTGACTTTTTCGTAGCTTACAAATTCTGCTTTCACCAGAATGAATACTCCCCCTCCTACCACTCCTATCCTATCTCTACGATACACCCTCCAGTTCTGTGAGAAAATTTCTGCATTCATTATATAATTTCTCAGCCGTGATTCAACTCCTATTACAATATCTGGTAAGTATAAATTCTATTCCTTTCTTTACAATACTTCTACAGTTGAGCACTAACAGTTTTATGTCATCCCTACATCCCTACTTGATTACTTGGTTAAATGTAAGAGAGGGCCGTGTGCCCTAACTTTGCCACATGAAAGAAGCCATAATAAATAAATAAATAAATAAATAAATAAATAAATAAATAAATAAATAAATAAATAAATAAATAAATAAATAAATAAATAAAATAAATAAATAAATAAATAAATAAATAAATAAATAAATAAATAAATAAATAAATAAATAAATAAATAAAATAAATAAATAAATAAATAAATAAATAAATAAATAAATAAATATATAAATAAATAAATTTCCAGTTCCCTGTTCCCTTAACACCGCACCCTAGGCCACACTGTTTCCCTGAAGGTACCTCCCTATAACCCTTCTGAACAAATTTTCTAACTTCTATATACCACTTCGGTTTAAGTGAAGGCCATCTGAGTGCAGATCCCTATCTCCTACCCACCCATTAGGATCTAGAAATCTCACTCCCAGTTTCCCACATACAGACTCCATAATCTCATTTGAATCCCCGATCACCTTCCAGTCAGTATCCCTCCTACTCAGTTTTCCACTGATGACAATCTCCGCTTCCTTAAACTTCACCCGTACTGCATTTGCGAGGTCTCACCCATCCCCAACTATTTTGGTACTTATACCTGCTTTTGTTACGTTGTTAGTACCAACGTGAAACACTACCACCTTCTCCTTTCCCTCCTTCTTATCTTATACTTTCCTCATCATCTGCCTTAACCTAATTCCTGGATAACACTCTGCCCTGGTACCCTTTCCTCCCCACACTCTTCCGACATGTCTAACGATAGAATCCCCCATGACCAGAGCCTCAACCCTACCCAACTCATTTGATCCCCTCCCCTCCTGGTCTGTCCTATCTTTCCTCAGAGCTGCAGAAGCTACTTCCTCCTCCCTTTTCTCCATCCCATGACCCTGTTCCACGTGTCTTTTCCAATCCACTACTCCACATTTCCCTTTCCTACCTCTTCCCTTTCTCCTACTTCCACACTTCTCGACAACAGTTCCCTGTTCCTCATCTTCCCTCGGTTGTTCTACCTGCTGTGACTCGTACCGATTTCTCACCGATACTTGTCCTGAATTCTGATCCTGAATGGAGCCCTTAGCCTGCAATCTCGTTCCCCTTAAAACATTAGACCAACTGTTTTCTACAATTTCCCCCTTTCCTTCCCATCCCTCTATTACACCTACTGTATCCTGTACATTATTTGAGGGAGGCCTACTTTCCCTCCTGTCCTCTGAGAGAATCTTATTTATCTCCCTCAAGCTCTCCAACTCGTCACTCATACTCCTTAATGCCTGGACACACCCATAGTTCCTACACTCGCACTCCTTAGCCATTCTTTACTAAATAATGAAAATAAAAGGAAAAATAAGATAACTTATTCTGTGCAAAATAAAAATGAAAGGAAAGAAATAATGTCTAGGTTAATTTAAAAATATCATACGTCAGGAAGCTAATTAATATAGGCTACTACTGCACTACAATACTACTTAATTGTACGATTTTTTTATTCCTACCACACGCTAGCAGGATGAAAATTGCTGTTAATTACTGGAAAGAGAGAGTAATACACAAGAATTACACAATTCTTAACTGCAGTTAAGTCTACCCTAATTACAACAACAGAATTCTAGTAAGAGAGTTACTACAGATACCAGAGAAACGGTGCTATACTACACATATATTTCTCAGTAATAGAATAAACACACTATTTTCTAATAAGATACTATAATACATGGCAATAATTTTAAACTACGTTCAGACTAAGTACATCTTAAACTACGTTCAGACGTATTCTAATTACAACAGGTTATATTACCAAGCACAAATAGAAAAGAAAATTACCGTTAAAGTTCGAAATTCTCAAAACTACTCAAAATTATAGAATAAGAACTCTAATTTCGAATAAGTTACTATACTACAATAATGTTTAAACTACGTTCAGATGTATCCTAGACTAAGCACAAATAGAAAAAATTTCCATTAGGCCTAAATTATATATTCGCAAGAACTTCCGGTAGGTACTCAAAGATTACCTACAAAGTTAAACACGTAGACAGATTAATATTATCCCTACTTTGTCCTACTATGCTCTAATAGAAATGAAACCTGCCATTTGCACAAAAATACACACGAATATAACAGGCAAGATACTATCTGATATACCGTATCTACACTACAATTCTCAACTGAAATGTGCAGAGAACTGTACTCTTTATTTTCAATCCCATTTATGTGTTTACCCTAATGAACATATTTTCGTGTGTTAACACGTAGGTACTTACAGTGATCCCCACAAGGACCTTACACCCCTTTAACACAGTAATTAAACCTGAGAGGAGTTTTCCTGTTAGTGAAACTCACAACCTGGCTTTTAACCCCGTTTATCATCATACTATTGCCTCTCTGTCTCACAAGATTATCGAGGTCATGTTGCAGTTGCTCACAATCTTGTAAATTATTTATTACTCTATACGGTTTAAATTCACTCAGAAAAGCCTTACATAATCGTTGAAATCGATAATGGAGCTGTTGGGTTATTGAACGGTGGAAATAGCTTATAATCCTTGCGGGGGAATTTAGGAGGCCTACAAGCTCTGCAGATTATATTTGCTACATTAGTATCTACAACGCAGTTTATTTTCCAGTGGTTTAACCTTGCATTAACACATCGAAGGTTTTCGATGCCGCAAGGATTGGAAAGTGGAGGCCGTGGGAAACCACGGAAAACAATCTTCAGGAGTGCCATTGGTGGGATTCGAGCTCACCATTTCCCGAATGCAAGCTGACAGCTACGCCACAATAACAGCTGGCCAACTCGCTCGGAACATTGTAGTTACAATCCAAAAGGTCCATACTTGCTATTTTATCGGAGTTATTCGATAAGCCAGGATGGAACTTTTAAATAACTAAATGTTATGGAATGTTTCTAATTGAATTTGCGTGTGTGACTCTGCATTCGTCCGCGTTTTAATAATAGAATTATTGATTCAATGGAGCAAATATGGCTGATCATTACTGTAATAGTCTACAATGTATTGTAATTAGAACAGGCTGACAATAGCATTAGCAAACTTGTTGTTCTTCTCGTGGCGATTATCGTCCCACTTTTGTGTCGTCCAGAACCACCAAGAGTACAGACAATATTAATCCATATTCACTTTCAGAGCTCGGAGTTTAAAGCACCAATAGTTTGTATTAGATTGGCGATTATGTAGAATGGAAAATATTCAATTTATATTACTTTAACACAAATTAAGATATTGCTTACGAGGCCACTTTTTTTCCAGTGTAAATGTCTGCAGAGGTGTGTGCTTCTTTGTTCAATTGTCTGTACCCCTCTACTAACTTCTGTAGAAATAATGCAAACAAACAAAGAAGCTTACAGACAAATAATAAAATAACAAACAAACATAAAAACAAATATGCCAACAAACATACTATCATATAAACAATCATTCGAACAAACAAAGAAACAAGCAAATATACCACACACATACCTATAAACATCCCAACAAACAACTCAATATAAACAAACGCTCACAAACAAGCATACAAATAAACATACAAACACGCAAACATACAAACAGAAAACATATAAACAAACATACCAAAAACATATAAGCGAATATACCAACAAACATAAAGAATCACAAACAAGCAAGCATACAAACAAATATGCCAACAAACATACAAACAAGAAAACATACAATCATATCAACAATCATTACAACAAAGAAACAAGCAAATATACCACAAACGTACTTATAAACATACCTACGAATAAGCCAATATAAGCAATCATACAATCAAATAAATATACCAAGAAACGTACGGCAAACACATATGCAAACAAAGAAATAAAGCAAGCAAACAAACAAACAAACAAGCAAACAAACTATGGCCCATTAATTCCATTAAGGAATTCGATCTGCCAAGATGACTGGTGGTGGTGATTTTAGTTTTAAGAGGAGTTCAACTGGGCAATCATCCTCTAGGGACAATAAACGGGATGGAAATGGATAAAAATCACATCTTAGGATAATGCGGGTATTGAATAAGGAAAGGGGAGGGATATGAATGTCGTGACAACGAAATGCTTGCTAAGTATTAGAAACCTAATGTTGTTACGGTCAGAACAAAGATTTACTAAGCAAAGTGTGATAAATGGAACTACCACAAGTAAATGGAAGCAAAGCCAGTCTCTGCTACAGGCCAGTGATCACCAACCCATGCTATCAAGTCCCGAGCCCCTGGGTTTACCCCTCAGTTATCTCTTACGGTAGCAGAGGATACCGTGAATACATACGTTGATTATTTACTTGTGGGAACTATTAGTGTTCTTTATACATTAGATTCTAGGTTTTACAGGCGTTCAATGGAGCGAACAACTGTGCGTATAACATGTTCGCAGCTGCGCCGAAGCCGTTGGTTACCGTCGACATTCACTGTAATGGAGTCTCCAAGTAGAGTTTCAAAAAGACACATTGGACAGGGAACTTGGCGCTCAAGTTCTAGATTTGCACCACAGTCACAGTCAGCATTCTATGTATAACCCCATCGTTTGAGCGTAGCCTTTGTTCTCGGCAATATAGGAGTTCTTATCCTGTTAAGGGTCTTCTTGGCAGGCCCAGGTTGTTAACTATATACTGGAGTTCCTTCTGTAGGCCAATTCCAATCTGATATTGGGGACTGTTACAGCCGGTTTTGATTCCCAAGAATGCTTGATGTAGCTGCTTTGACGTTATTAGTAAAATACCTGAGACATAGCACTATTTCATGTCAATGAAAATATTGACGACCGTCCACCTCTTGTATGGATTTCTCGGTTTCGGCTACTAGTTGCCGTCGGATTGAAGAAGGAGCTATGCTGAAACTGTGGTTCACGTTTTGGACGTTTGTTGATTTGAGACAACCAAAACCTTATCGTTTAAAGCAGTGTCCATTCTCCTGTAATTAACAGAGTTGCCCCACACATGACAAGCATACTCGGCTGCAGAGAAAGAATATGTAAAGTAAAGCGGTGTAAGTAGTTGAAGATGATCCTGGTCCAACTGAAACTAACTCCCGTGGAGGGTGTGTATTAGGTAAACACGAAGTCTGAAAGCCAACTTTGTTAGTTCAACATTGGCTAAACTCATAACACAAACAATGTTAACTTACCAGAGATTCAGACGTTGTAGCAAACTTTGTTAACCACTCTAAGAAGGATTATTTACTATGATTCCGAATCTTGGGTTTTAATGCACTTATTTCCTCGCATCTCAATTTGAAAATGAGTGCTAGAATGCGAGAGAGAACTAACCCACAGATATGGAACTGAGATGTTTTGTGTTTGTATTTATTGCTTCAAATTTTGCATATTTGCAGTCACTTTTCTAGTTCATAAACAGTTATTAATAATCCAGCAATTATAGAAAACTTAAAATTATCTTCTGATATCCACTATTTATCTGAAAAATGTCAGCTCCAAATCGCCAAACCTGAGGAATGAATTTCTTTTAAAATTGGTTATTTTAACAAAAGGTCAGTTTTAATCAATTAGTTGTTTTAAAATACATTTAAGATCAGATTTACTTCAAACATAGATTACTTGTTACATTTAAAGTTTACTAATAGTGTCTGGGATTCAAGTGACACCGACTCTAAGCAGCCGTTTTCATCCAAACCTATAGCTAACTTTCAACCGTCTGAATCCTCCTCCTCTTACTCCTCGCTGTTGTCAACTTCAGTGTCTAGTTGAAGAGCTCGGTACACGACACGATGTTTTTCAGAGATGTAAGAGAGCAGGGACATCGAGTCCTTTTGATCTGGAGCAGCAATCTTTCTGCCAACATGATAGAAGCACTCCACATTTTGTACTATAATAGGCGAATTACATGTAACCTAACTATATATTAATGACATGTTTAATTAAATATTAATTATTCAATTAACTACTGTTGTTATTCCAAGTATCAATTTCCAACTAACCATCAATCAATCCTCAGCTGATAAACAAAGCAATCAGTTAAATATCAATCCAACTTCAAACACTTCGTTTCAAAGATAAATTTCACAAACTGCACAGTTAAACACCTGTATTAAAATAAAATCAAGTCTGGTCATGTTGATGTTAATATAATAAATTGAGTTTATTACCTGTATTTTAATGTGTCTTGTTTAAAGGTTAACATCTCGAGAAAGCAGCCCTACTCATTGTATGAATTATGTTGAACCAGTGGGGAGCACTCATGGTTAACAGCACCAAACAACACTGCTCCGTGCATAACATCTGCGGGGAAGTTGTCAGGTATTGTAATCAAGATGATATTAATTCAGGATAAAACTACACTTCATTTTAAATGCTTATTGTAATCTCTTAGTCTCTTAGTTACGACACCGAGAACATAAAGGAAGAATTCCCTGCTGTCAAATACACACCTATTGGGCGCATAATGCAGTACGTGCTTCAGGCGACGGTGAATACCATGGCGGACGAAATCCAGAATTCCCGATACCATCTGTTGAACTAGTCGGAAACGCGCATTGTCAATATATATATAATGCCTGACGTCTGCTGTAACAATAATCAAGAACAAACTGAAATGTCACTGTTTCGTTCTAAATAAAATGAGAAGGTGAGGTATATTGTAAAAACTCATAATTGCGACATTTAATTATGGTCGAGTATTCATCTTGCCTATGATGGTAATTAAGAAAAGTATGGAATAAAATTACATTTTCATCTTAATAAAATAATGTCATCATAGACTCGTTTCTTAATATGCTACTGTATTTTATAACCGTAAGATTATAAAATCAGAAACTTAAACAAACTAAAAAGGGCTAAATGTGACTTTTATACCTAAAAAGGCTAAAATGGCCCTTTACAAAATCCGTTAAATAAACACTACGAATTCAGTTACAGCTACCAGGTATTTCGAATGCTTAGGTTACATTAGAGCTGTAAACCTGTTCACAACCTTCTTGGTGGCTGTTGACAGAATGAAAAGGAGTAGAGTACGGTATTCTGTGAAAGGAGAATTATGTAGGATAGGCCAAACCTTACCTCGACGATCAAGACACAGAAGAGCACACTTCACATTTATGGTTTGACCAGCCTTTTCTTTCTTGTCTCCTTTCTGTCACTTGTGAATACCCAAGTTGCTAGGTGACGTTGTGTGCCCTATTTAGTTCAACTAGTACGTGTGAAATTTATAGCACCACATTCGCAGTGCCTAAATACACCATGGTAGGAAGAATCGTGTTGAAGATTAATTAAGGGAGAGAACTATCTATGATGTTGAATCGAAATATTTGATACGTGTTCTTTTAATGGAATGTAATACAGATACATCGCCAGTGACCATCAAAATAGGTAGAGAATAACATTGATAATTATATCTTCATGATGTAATTTAACAAAGAGTTAGAAAAGTCACTGAACAGAATATTAGCTAAGTTATATATGCAGTATGGGATTCAAATCTTCGAGATAGAATTCAAGTGTTGTAATGCTATGTGAAGAAATAATACGGCTACGTAATTAAATTAGTATGTTTTGCGGTGAAAATTAAGGATCTTCGAATTGAGTTAATCATGGATGTATTACGTAATGAGAGTATCCAGAAATAATTAATGTCTGGATAAGAATATGAGAAGAGAATATTTGAGTTACTATGAAAATATGAATAGGTGTTTACGTGTTAGGTAGTGCACAGCTGATTAAGTCTTCGAAAGTTCAGTACAAGTGAATGTAAGGGTACATTTATGCTGCAGCTTCGTTTCTGGCACATGGATGCTCGCTCCAGCACCTCGCTGCTGGCAGCTCTCAGCTGTAGTCAAAAATTCAAAACTACGGAATTTATAATTAAGCTTGTTTGTATTTTGTGTAATGTGATTATAGATATAGAGGGGCTGAACACTTAGACTACGAAGACATACTTCCAAGAGCTACCCCGTCAAGGAGGAACAACGCAGCTCCAGCTGTAGCTTTTGAAGTGCGGAATAAATTCAGAGATTTTTTTTAACGAGTGAGTAACAGTTTTGTTGGCGAGTGTATCTTAAAATTATTTGGCGTATTGAATGTGTAATAAAATGCGTAAAATGCCCTAACTGGATTTTTCAGTGCTTTTCTACTGCAGCAGTAGACTGAAGAATGAAGTTATAAATGCTTCATTTCTTCATTTCATGGTGTACTTTTGAACAGATGTAAAATTACGGGTTATGGATTACCTCATTTTGACTTTAGTTAGGTCTCCTAAACAAAATGCATTTACAATTTAAGAAAATAACTGTCGAAGTTTTCATGAAAAACGAGGTACTTCATATAAATCACCTGATTGTAATGATAGAGGTCCCTTAAGTAACAAGAAAAAAAATAAAAACGTTGAAGTAATCATTCCGCATTCTTTTGCAGATTAATTGCATAGTTTGATGATGATGATGACGATGCTTGTTGTTTAAAGCGGACTAATATCTAGATCATCGACCCCTGATGGTACGCGATGGGACGAAAGGGATTACAAGTTATAATTAACCCACTGACTAAGAATTTAAAGAAATACAATGAGGAAAATTGTTATGAATTTACAATAATCATTGGATCTAACTGGCAATGCCTTATTTTACTCTAAAATTAGAAAGAGTGAATTGTAATAAAATTGAATAAGGCACAGACATAGAAGTAAAATCACATATTTAATTCAAATTAAAAGTACACAATGATAGTCAATAGATAGTCAACAGAAGAAATACTTGTTAACACAAAAAGAAAAATTATAAACAAATGGAAACTTGACTTTGAAACACTATATAACAGGCCACTATCCCTCATAAAACGGAGAACGAGATCTACCGGCCGCTCGTCATCTCGTCACTCCATTCATCGCCCTCTAGTAGGTATAGTAGAGGGCGATGCTCCATTTATCCCATTTGAACCTCTTATGATGATCCGCATGCCGCTGGTACCAGATCGAATTTTTTGTTCGAAGACAGGTTCAGGTAGCATGTGATCACAGGCCATCTGCGAGGAAGAGAGGGAGAGCGGGTGACCTTGAAACATAGTCCAAGTTACAGGATAGCTGGCGAGGTGCCAAGGTCGAAAAACCAACATGTTTGAGACTATCGATGTGGCGAGGATAGCAGCGAGCAGCGTAGCGATAAGCCGAGCTCCAGCACCGATTGAGATCCATTGGTTTGTTTCATCTTCGCCTAACATCGAACAGCGAGACCTGGCGAAGCTGCAGCATAAACGTACCCCAATGTTAATAATGGCGTATGGCCTCCGGAGAGGCCTGGTGCAGGTCTTTTTCTAGTAGACGGCCTATTAGGCGACCTGCATGTCTCTGAAGATGAGGGCCCTACCTAGGATGATTTCTAATGTTGAATACGCCACACACACCCAGCCCCCGAGCCATTGGCATTAACCAATTAAGATTAAAATCCCCGACCCGGCCGGGAATCGAATCCTCTGAACCGAAGGCCAGTACGCTGACCATACAGCCAACGAGTCGGACACCCCAATGTTGTTTATATACGACGGATGTTCGTATAGATGAGCCTGTTTGATGTTACATTTTTACTAGTTTCTTGTATAAGAAAGAACTTCTGCGATGCTTATTCTATATCCGCTAATATATCTCATTTACATAGGAAGTTCGTTTGATCATGATTAGGGCTCGAATGTTCAAGACCTAAAAATATTCCAAATAAGCAAGCAAATATGACCTCAAGGGTGACGAAATACGACCTCAAAAGTGACGAAATATGACGTAAAAATTACAAAATATGACTCGAAAATACTTGGCGAGTGTGTTTTGAAAATTCCGTTTTACACTCTCGCCAACTATTCCATGCGATTGTTGTACTGGATTTCAGTACTTGCATGAATTCCTAAGCTAGCAGTTTCTAAACGAGTAATTGTGCTCGATATAATTCCAAAGTTCGGCTGTATACCGTATACATGAAGGACTTTCTGACAAACTGTTGGAAAATTCCTACCGAATCTTGACAGAAGAAGCAGAGTATTCTGTTTGTATTAACTGCAGATGTGATACCGAGAAGCAGTTTTATAAACACTAGTTCGCATTCGGTACGTTGAATATGATTTTGCACAGTTACAGCTGTCGTCAAGCCGCCAAAATATGACCGAAATATGACGCATCTACGAAAATAGCTCAAAATATGACCTTATGACAAAAAATAGCCAAAATATGCATTTATATGACAAATAAAAATCACTTAATTGTGACGATAATCGCTTGATTTTCATCAAAATCCAATCAGGCAAGAAAATAGAGGCAAAGAAAAAATATGACTTTTCCTAAACATCCGAGCCCTAATCATGATATTTATGCCTGCATGGAGGATGTTCTCATAGAAGTAGGAAATGTCAAAGCCATCTAAATAGAGGAATGATAATTTATTTGGGTTGAAAGTTAATTTATCTGAATTGTTATGATGGTTGATTATGCTAGAATCATCGTTTGAAGGAGATGTAGAGAACGAAGGTGTAATGTGTCTTCAAACCGATTGTTTGTTCGAATATTTATCTTCAGACCCTTCCCTATTCTTATTTTTTCAGAAAGGCGCATGTTGTGATTTACTTACTATTTTTATTGAATTTTTTTTCATAAGTTGTGATATTTCGGCTTGAACTACGATAGATCTGAGGAATAGCCAGAGCTGGAGTCTTATAATTTTGATCGCTTGTATGTTATTGTCGATTCAGGTTCATAACCTTATTAATGTTTTTGTTTTTGTTTTCTTGTTCTGTTGCATTATTCACTTAGGCTATTAGTTGATAACTTTATGTTATTTAACAGGTTCGATCATTCCATTTTTCATTTAAAAGGGAGGAATAATTTGAAGGAACGTAAAAGCGGCTGCGTATGAATAATCATGTTCAACAAAACAAAATAAGGCCTAATAACACAATAGCGCATATGTTACAAATCCCAGTAGAAATCAAATGTATTTGATTGGTGTGATGTTAATTGAGATTTGATGTATACAGCTATCGGAGATTTCATTTGAATTAAATTCTAGTGTGTAAACAGAGTAGGTGTGGTAACCGATGGTCTCCATTGTTACGGTTAGACACAATTATTGAAAAGGAATGCAGTTTCGTAATTGGCGATTGTTGTTAAACAACGACAGGACCAATCTTCTTATTATTGTCATACAATTTCGTTTTATGTCACGTTATCGTAATGTCATATGTCCACCCATGCTGTAACAATTAACAGTTTTCTACAATCTATATAAGTTATATAAAATAAGAGTTTTGTCTATACGTTACTCAGAATTTGAAAAAAAAATGGTATTTCTGTATCGGTCATGTCCACAATAACAAGGAAATGCACTTTTTTACTTCTCCGTAATTTCTGTCTGTCTGTCTGTCTGTCTGTCTGTATGTACACGCATCACGAGAAAACGGCTGAAGAGAATTTCATGAAAATCGGTATGTAAAGTCGGGTGATGAGCCGCTACAATCTAGGCTATAAATCATTCTATTCACGCTGAGTGAAATGGTAGTTTAGAGGAAGGCTTAAAATTAAATTCTCACATATTTACATTGTTAGTGGTCCTATCGATAAATACTACATAACTAAAGTTACATAGGCTAGAATTAAATTTCCAATCATTTATGTCTTATACATTGTTACCGTACCGGCTATGATAACACAGATATTCATGAATTTCGATTTTGTTGCTAAGTCCACATCAACGCCGAGCAGCGAGAAAATGAGTGAAAAGAATTTAACGAAAATCGGTAATAGAGTCGGGGAAGAAGAAACTATAGTCTAAGCTATAAACAATTTTACTGACTCTGGATGGAATGGTAGTTTAGAGGTAGGCGCCTAAAATTTAATTTTTATATACCTATGTTACTGGTCCTGTAGAAAAGTACTGCTTACAAAAGTTATAGAAAATACAGTTTCCGATTCATTTATGTTTTATTCAGTTTTACCGTACCGGCTATGATAAGAGTAGTATTTAAGAGTCGGAAGAAAACTAGATGTGAAGACCTACAATATCGAAAGCGCATAACACTGATCAACAATAACATTTCATTGATCATTGTTTGTTGTGATGTTCTTTGCCTCTTATAGTGCCCTCAACTCCGATAGATGCGATTAGGCCTACTGTTGCGTATCAAGAATAACAGCCTGATTGAATATTGGCGGAAATAGCTGGGGAGTTAGAAAACTTTTCTTTAGCATGGCATTCCTCTAGTCCATACATTGTCTGATGCTGCTGGTACGTAACACACTGGTTCGTCATAGTATTCCAGCTATTCGAGCCCTACTCTGACGCGCTGTTTTGAATGAGCAGTGTGCACATTTGGTAGAGGCTCACGTAGTAATAGTAGAAAGACCTGATCTAGAATTACAATTTAGGCCTATTCCAAATTATAGCACTACAATTCACTAAATAATTCAAAATCCAACCCTGAAAAGGGCCGTTTCTTAATAAAAGCCTCGAAATCAGATAGATTTTTCCGCCGCCAGTGTAGTGAAATGAGATTTTCCAACTCATCGGGTACTCCTAGGAAACAGATTAGTAAAAGGGCATAGATTTGCCCTGGGACTCTCCACTATTCGACACGCCTCCCCCCCCCCCCCCCCCGCCGAAAAAAGACGAAGATTGTTCACGGATCACGGCTGTCTCGGCTTGGTCATTCCAGCTCTGGAACTTTGGACTGTTAGATCGGCAGCGTAGTACTGTTCGTTACAAGTGAGAACATGTGTTTTTCATTTGATCGAGTATTTCATATTGCTTTTAATCGCGCCATTCCTACTGACGTCATTGTAATGACTTATGTTCATTTCACTTGGGAAAACCACTAAGACAGTGTTTCTGACGATGTAAAAAAGCAGGTGGAGAGTGAGTGTCTGTCATTATAATGAAAACTCCCCAGTCTGACTGTGACTGATGGTAGGCAAGCGGGCCAACCATTACAAATGAAAATTCCTAACGCAGTCTTCATATGAGAAAAGGCGTTTGGAGACTTCCCCGTCGTTTCTAGGGTAACGTTCAGAGATATGCAATATAATACAATCTTTGCACACAAAGTGTACACTACCTAACCTAGAATACTGTATACAATGTAGAATTCCGTAGCGAAGCACGGGTACATCAGCTAGTTTTAAATACATTTGGAAAAATCCTTCCGAGTACATCGAGCTTGTGTGTTATTTCTATATAGCCTAGTTAGCTGCCAGGCTGGGTGGCTCAAACGGTAGAGCGCTGGCCTCCTGAGTTCAAGTTGGCATGTTTCATCCCGGCTTAGACCGATGATTTATATGAAGGGGCTCAAATACATCAGCCTGGTGTCAGCAGATTTACCGGCACGTGAAAGAACTCCTTCGGGACAAATTTCCGGCACTCTCGGCGTCGCAGAAAACCACACAAGTAGTGGGACGAAAAACCAACAACATTTTTTTCTACCCAATCTTTCATATAACGGCGATCAAAAGGCTTCCGTTCGACGGTCATGCAGTCCTGAATCGGGATGCCAATCAGGCAGTGGCGGCTCGTGGATATCAGCAGTGGGGGGGCGCACCTTAGTTTCATAATTCCACAAAATATCTCAAGTTCTTCAAAACATGTTATCAAGGTACACACTTCGAACACTATACGGTGCAATGCATATGCAATTGTTTTGATTATGATGATGTTGATTATTATTATTATTATTATTATTATTATTATTATTATTATTATTATTATTATTATTATTATTATTATTATTATTATTTCGAATGGGCCACCAGAGGACCACGTGCCAATTTCAATTCTTTCTTCTTTGTTCTTTCCTTTTCTTCCAGTACGCTTTCATCTGTTCACTATGTTTCTTCTTTCTGTCTTCAGACCACTTTGAACCAGTCTTTTTTACTTTCCTACCTTGGAATCCTTCTATTTTCAATAATTTTTCCCGAAAGCCTTCTCTATTATTTTTTCTTCTGTTGTTATATTGTTTTTTCTAAATCCTTTCTTACTTCATTGACCCAGCTTGTCGTTGATTTCTTACCCCACAAATATCTGAAAATCTTACTGGATAATCTACTATCTTGTATTCGATATAAATGTCCTAAAAACATAAGTCTCCTTTTCCTCATTACATCTGATATATTTTCTATTTTTTGATATATTTCAGCAATACTTCGTAATTTCCATCCTTCTGCTGTGTTTTGTGGGCCTAATATTTTCCTCATGATTCGCCTTTCTAGTATTTCTAGCTTATCTAAATTATAGTTTAATGCCAGACATTCGCTTGCATATAGGCATTCTGGCTTCACTACTGTGTTGTAATGCCTTATTTTTGCATTTTTGGATATGCATCTTTTATTGTAGATATCTTTGGTGACTCCATTGTTATTATTATTATTATTATTATTATTATTATTATTATTATTATTATTATATGCCTTTACTGGCAGGACCTAGTGTTTACAGTGCACTATGTCTTCTGGTGTGGGCTAGAGCAATTTTGTTACTTTCATTGATCTGTCTCTGTCTTATCCTTGGCTTTGACAATATGAAAGTGACTGAGCTATGAGCGATGCTAGTAATTCCATTCCTTCTGCAGTCAGTCCCTGCTAAGAATGGTGTGAAAATGTTGCTCATAGGGTCGGTTGGTGTGTGCATTTCAGTGGGCTTGGCAGACTGATATGTAACAGCAACTTCTGGCTCAGTGAGGAAAGGAACGGGAAACTACCTCACTCCTCATTTCCCTAGTACGCCTCTTCAGTGATGCCTAGGCCATCTATGACAGCTGATGGCAGAGCTGTTGAGGATCCAACCAGCCTTAGGGCTGAAGACTGAACATACATACAGATATATTATTATTATTATTATTATTATTATTATTATTATTATTATTATTATTATTATTATTATTATTATTATTAAATGTTCTTGTCTACCATAGAGTTATGTTTACGAATAGTTTCGTTGTAGTGATCACGTACACAAGACACGACATTGACTTCACCAAGCATTTCAAAGTCCATGGTTCTATTGATATCACCCCTGTGGTGATCCATTTATCTCCTTTCCTAGAAAGGGAGAATAGCAGGTTAGGAAAGCAGTAAAAGGTTTCTGAGATATCACTTTCACATATCCGCGAGTTCTTGTTATATACGTCAGGAGAACTAATTTCTGTTTGGAAAGCCCTATTTTCATTTTTCTTTGTCTCCGGTTTTTTCAACGAGAAGTCTGGTGTCGGCCTAAAACACTCCTTCAGTTCGACTTTCTTCTCGATGGAAAGAGAAGAAAACGTTAGTTCTTTAATATGTTCGACGGTAATCATACTGTACGAAGTGCATACATAACACTACGCCTACATGTAAATCACAACCTTTCTCGTAATTCCACCTTGCCACAGTCACCTCACGAGATCATTCATCAACACAAAGTTAAACATCGCGCTCTCCAGTGAGTGTGGCCAACATGAGTCAAGTGCGAGGAGCCAGTAGTTACAGTCGTTACTCGTTTCGTTAGTTAATAATCCTAACAATTACAAGACAATTTTAAATGTATACCGGCACATTTAACTCAGGTAAGTGCCTCAGTAAAATAGTTCCTAGTTTTAGGAGAGAAATGGCATAAACTGACCCCTGTTAAATAGAAATCGGATCACCAATGTTTCGGGTAGGTTGGATGCAACGATGGGCCGCGGCAGAAACGCACCGGAATCTCCGTAGAACAGCACATCTCTACTGCGCCTCTGATTGGCTCCCTCAAGGCCAGTCAAGCGAGACTCGGGAGTATTTGGTCCGCTGTGAGAGAGCGCCCTCCTGCGTAGGGCCAGCAGCGCATCGCGCCGCAGCACAGTACAACTCGCGCCCTTGATAATAATCTTATAGTAAAATATTTCCCTTGTTAAGATTTAAGATTAAAATTCCCGAATTTAATGGAACCCCGTGGAGGGCGCGCGCCTTAGCGCCTCCCAAACGAGCCGCCACTGCAATCAGGCAAAATCGCCATGAGCGTTCAAACACTCATCCCACCGGCGCACCAGCTTGAAGATCTCCGTGTGGTAAAACACTGTGTCCTGCTGCACATCCTCGTCCGAATTAATCAGAAGCGATTAAAATCCCCGTCCCGACCGGAAATCG
The DNA here is from genome assembly GCF_040414725.1 of Anabrus simplex. Taxonomy (NCBI): domain Eukaryota; kingdom Metazoa; phylum Arthropoda; class Insecta; order Orthoptera; family Tettigoniidae; genus Anabrus; species Anabrus simplex. The sequence continues at coordinate 409,887,726 of NC_090268.1, forward strand.
AACCCGGGACCCTCTGAACCGAAGAGCAGTGCTCTGACCATTCAGCCAAAGAGTTGAAAAGTATCCTTTCCACGTCCACTGAGGAATAAGATTCATGCTGAAAATACATAGCTCTAGTAAGGAGAAGGGGCTGCCTGGCCGAGACGGTAAAGGCGTGCTCGGTTCGCCTGGAAGGACGTGGGTTCGAGTCCCCGTCAGGAAGTCGTAAAATTTAAGAAATGAGATTTCCACTTCCGGGGGTGCATATGGCCTACAGCAAAAATGAGTACCAGGTTAATTCCTGGGGGCAAAGGCGGCCGGGCGTCAAGTGCCGAGGTTAACAATGGTGGAAGCCTTTACCTTCCACTTCTCCAAGGGCCTTCATGGCCTGTACGGAGATGACTTTGCTTTTGCTAGTAAGGAGACGAGAGTTAATTATTTGCGCTTCATAACCTTGGTTTCATTCGTCCGACTCTTTGCCTGAATGGTAAGCGTTTTGGTTATCTTTTCAGAGGTCCCTAAGTTCAATCCCAGGCCAGGCAGGGGATTTTATTCGTATCTGGTTCGTTTCTGTGATTTGGGAACTAAATAGGTGTTCCTTTTTTTTTTTCAAACTATACTTTCATGTTCACAACACAGAAACACGTAATAGTGAATAGATCCTTCACCGGGCGAGTTGGCCGTGCGGTTAGGGGCGCGCGGCTGTGAGCTTGCATCCGGAAGATAGTGGGTTCGAATCCCACTGTCGGCAGCCCTGAAGATGGTTTCCCGTGGTTTTCCATTTTCATACCAGGCAAATGCAAGGGCTGTACCTTAATTAAGACGTCGAACGCTTATTTCCAAGTCCTAGGCCTTTCCTATCCCATTGTCGCCAGTGTCAGTGCGACGTAAAGCCACTAGCAATAACAGAGAATACAGCGTTCCAAATAGTGTTGCGTCAGGAAGGCTAGCAGCCGTAAAACAGGTTCGAATATATATTGCACAACAGCTCGCACCTGCGACTCCACGAGAAGGATAAGTGGTAGAAGAAGAAACTTGATTCGATTAAGCTGTTAAAATGTTTGCACATTTTAATATGGCTTCCAGTTTCACTACTTTCGAGAACATGTGTTTATATTATTATTATTACTAAATACGATTACCATCCAGGGTTGGGTTTTCCTTCGGACTCTACCCCCTCAAGGGCAGTGTCCTGGAGCGTGAGATAATTGGTTTGGGATACAACTGGAAAGGAGGACCAATACCTCACTCAGGCTGCCTCACCTACTGTGCTGAACAGGGGCCTTGTGGGGAGATAGGAACATTGGACGGGATAGACAAGGGAGAGGGAAGTAAGCACCCGTGGCCTTAAGTTAGGTAATATCCCGATATTTGCCTCGAGAAGAAGTGGAAAACCACGGAAAATTACTCCGAAGATGGATGAAAACGCAATCGAACTCCCATTTCCAGTCGTCGTACCACTTTTCAAATTTCGTGGCAGAGCCGGGGATCGAACCTGAGCCTCCGGGAGTGGAAGCTAATCATACTAACCACTACATCGCAGAGGCAGACTATGTTTATATTACCTTGCTTTATTTCTAGCAGACAGTTTAGCGCTCTAATTTTCGTATATCACTCATTCCTTTTAACGTAGGTAACTGACAAAATATCAAATAACCCTTCCTATTTGTATCTTGTTTTGAACACTTTCAATTTATTGAATGAAGTTGGTTCTAAATCTTCGGATACGGACGTCCCACGGCTTAGCAACTCTCAGAAGAGTGAGATATGAAAACTTTTTGTTCGCTACGTGACTTCGTCGCCTGGAGATCAACTTCAAATTAGATTCCCAGAGTTATGTTCAGGCCTGCGTGAGGTGCAATATAAACAAGGGGAAAACAGACGGTTTCTTTGGGACGGCCGAGATGTTAAGTTCTCTGCCACACCTCTCGAAGAACCGTCGGATATAATACTGACTGACTGAGATAACCTTCCACCTCATTAATCGGAAATACATGCAACTTGATTCTATGATGCTTGTTGTTTAATGGGGCCTAACATCTAAGGTCATAGACCCAAACTTGATTCTAATCGTAAGAAATACTTTTTGTCAAAAGAGATTGAAGTAAAGAAACAGAAAATCAGAGAAAAACTTACTGCTAGTTTCTACAGCACAAAGGAGCTTTGATAGACTTGATATGCCAGAATTGCGACGGAGCATGTTGTTCTGGACCAGAGGTGCACACACTGGGCATTTCATCCCGCGGGCGCACGCCACTGTAAGCGGGTGGGCAGGCAGGCGATGAGCGTATGCTATTCAGCCACAGTGACGTTGTGATTACGTCACAGGCCCTGAAGTTTGGGCGAAGTTCTCCCAGTCACTCTCGATTATAGCGGCTGTACCCGAGTTTGAAATGGAGGCAGAAAATAATTTAAAAAAGCTAAAATTAACGTCATTTTCAATTTACGCTGTAGGAAATAAGTTATCCGTGTTCATTGCACTTTATGTATTTTGACCGGATACAATAAAGAGGTTAGGCCCACAACCTCAAATACTTTTATACTCTACATTAGTAAATTAATTATAATTTTCACTACGATATTTTAGAAGTGTTTTATACACATTTATAATATAATACTGAACCCGAGTGACTTAGGCCCATAGTCAGTCATGATTTGATTGATAAAATAATATATGGTACATTTATTGAAATACAAAAGTGTAGTTGAAAATATTTCATCTGTGTCGAAATAATGAGCGAGGAAGGACGACAGACTGGAGCCTGACGGATTAGCTCGACACAACAACATTTAGGTACTTCACAGCAGGGGATCTCATTAGTTGGCGAACAGGGAAATACAAGTCCACAAATAAGTCTTGGTCAGAAAGAGAAAGGGATGGGTGACACAAAGGAAGCTCGCAACATGAGTAATGCGCTGGGATATTTTTGGCAGGACGGAGATTCCGTGACGTCATGGAAAGCTACAGCGGTTGCGAGGACATTCGCTAGCCTAGGTTCGGGCAGGTGGAGATTTAAATCACGTGACCGCTTGCCGGCCAATCGATAAAAGTTGATGGAAGACCCAGGGATACCATCTTAAGGAATGATGGATGAGATATTCTCGTAACTTCAAAAGTAATCAGTAATAAATTATTGTGAGTACACGGATCGATGTAATGAATTTATTAGATGTCACGCATGGAAAAATAATCAATAATTATTGGCAAATTAAATAAATTGAAGGCTGGATTTCTTGGAAACCAGACAGCTTGAATGTCATTGGCTGGACGAAGACCACGTTGTAAGGGACGCTTCCAAGGGCGCGAAATGTGAGGAGCTAAATCCACCCGTATCTCCTAAATCTGTGATCGCCAGGAGTTCATATTTAATCCAGCAAATATGCTAGCGGAGTGGATTAATTTGATATAAATTTTAACGTCCAATTCGGAGTGCAAGTACCGATATTAAAAATCCATCCCCTCCCTCAGGGGTATGACGTCAATGAATCCGCGAGGGAAAGCTTCATCCATATATACGGGACAAGGGATCCTCGCCACGACACTTGAAATGAATCTCTGGAGTTGAACCGTCGGTCGCAGCTAACTTAGAATTCTACGGGCGTACAGTAACTCAACATTTAATGGCGCGAGCATCCGCCAGTGTTTAGAAAATGTGATCGCGCTCAAGCAACATGAACTGGAAATAGTTAACGTAGGACAGTGTTTGTCAGTTATAAAAATCAGTGAAGTAAATTAATTGCACTGTAAGAGAGTAATATAAATTGCACCGCAATAAGTACGTAAATAACAGACTGTGTGACGAACAGTACTTTAAGGGAATAATAGCCGGTACTTTGCAATATCGAACCGCTATCATGAACACTTCAAGAGTGCCGTATGAAACGGGCGTATCGCGTCGGACGACATAAATCGCGACGGGCGTAAAGTTTGACACCTCGTCGTACGTGTCCAGGTCCATTGTGCGGTAATTGGACGAAGATTAAAATAGTGTAAATATTAAATTTTTGGGTCTAGGATATTAATTTGTTGTATAAAAGTTAAAGTGTTCAGTGTTAACGTTGTCAATGGTGAAGGTTTGTGATAATTAAGGTATTAGTGTAAAATGGTAATGTGCCAGGAAATCTTTTGTGGAACTACGCCATAAAGAATGGAGGAGTAAAATGCAGAGAGGGACCGAAAGGAGCCTCTCATCTGCAAAGCTGTAATGGAATACCGAGAAACTAAGATGAGTACATAATGTAAATAATATTTGGGAGATGTTATCGTGATGGGAAAAATGGGAATAATTTGATTAGACTTGGTTACCTTCTGTAACAAGATGAGTCGCTTAACGACCCCATCCTAAATTTGTAGCACGGACAGTATTAAATAATAACAATGTAAATAATCGGGTCTTTTTATGTATTCAGTTTGTTGTAGATGTAAATTTTGTAGATATAGGGTAGTACGTTAAGTCATGCATGCATTCATATTTTCTTTGTAGTCAAGAATAATTTTCTTTACATTTGATTTTGGTTATTATAGTTAAATAGACCCGATATGTCCATTTCTGTTTGTCATTTTAACGAGCGATGTAATGACATTGAAGCAAAGTCCAGCCTCGTCATACCAGTTGTGTTTTGTTGTTGATGAGTATGTTCATATTTTCAAAGTGAAGTTGTTAAATTTGTGAGAAGCGATAATAATAAAATTTCCAAGTAAATCATATCTGGATTGATTAGTGCCAGAATAAATTGAAATTGTAAAAGGGGTTATGCGTTAAACATATTAAGAGTGGACTACCGTGTAACAGGCGAAAATTATTTTTTTTAATGAATAATAATAAATATAATAAAACTACTTTTTTAAAGAAGAATTTACTTTTTTTAAATTTGGATATAATAATAATTCATGTGATATCGAAAATTTAGTGAGCCGAGCGTAATAATAAATTTAAGTGATCAGGTGTTGAGTTTATCAGGAATCATTTAATGACGGGATGTCGTTTTTAATTCGGAATTAAAGAGTGTGGTAATTTAACTTGATAAATTAATAATATTGAAATGTAGATCGGTGCTAATAATCCGTACATGTTAATGAACGTGTGGTTTAAATTACGGTCCAATATTTTTCTTTACGAATAAATATCGTGTCTTAAATTTGCAATTCAGTAGCCGGAACACGTAGGACTAATATTACGAAACCATGATTGTCAAATTTTGGTAAAATAATTTCAAGATGTTACGATTATTTGTGGAGAATGAACTAAGGCGTAGATCAAAATGAGATAGAAATGTTAAAGAATCTGCAGTCAGATAATAAAAGGTTGTACGATGTCAGAAGTGGAATAAATAAGTCAGTTGATAATTCTGTGAGAAATAAATGAATCAAGGGATATTGAGATAGAAAGGGATATAAATTCCGTACGAGAGACACTTAGGATATAAATGAGTGTAAAAAGTACGGGCAGTGTAACAGAGAAATGCTGAGTTACGTAGCGTGTAGAATTCGAACCCGTGACAGCATGTACGAAATAAATAGACTGCACAGCTATTCGTCGAGATACTACGGATTTAAGGATAATGAGAGTTCAGATTCCACATAAATGATCGGATATTGTAATCATTGTAATGACGAGCGATGACAATCATGATGTCGTGATAATAATAATAATAAATATTGCAGATAAAGGATTGGACCGCCTTAATTAATTGAGCGTTGATAAAAATGTAAAACGGGAATCTAAATGATAATATGCAACCGATAATAATAATAATAATGTAAGGACGATGTTAAATCATCGCAGTCAGATTAATAATAATTGTCATAATAATAACAGTAATGATGCCGTTGGTTGATCAGTGAAATAATTATAATTGCGACCGATATCTTAATATATGTTGGCGGAAGTGACCGGTTCATTAATAATAACAATCTTGAGTAACATTAATAATAATAATAATAATCTTGAGTAACATTAATCATAATAATAATATCTGGAGTCACCTATTCATTAATAATAATAATAACCACAAGAGGGATATAATAATAATAATAATAACAGTAATAACCATTTGTGTTTGCATCCCGCATAATAATGACGATATTAATAAAACGTGACAGTGCCAGGAACCGTTGAGTGTAATAATAATAATAATAATAATAATAATAATAATAATAATAATAATAATAATAATAATAATAATAATAATAATTTCAAGGATGATAAACTTCGTGGATAAATGAATATTCTGACGATAGTGGATTTAATTAGTTGGTGACAACATCCCTCTACTCTTATGTTTCAGTAATAAGAGTGATAAATATTATAGTCATTTGTTACCTCGTTATTGTACGGTTTCCGCACGGGACGAGTTACAGTAATACTTGGTGTGTTTGTTTACTTCGCTGGCGATGCGAGTGGAGGTCATTGTCACGATATTTCCCACCGCTTCTCGTTATCTCATCTGTGGCAGTAGTCTACTGAGGTTACTTTGTAACATTTCAGATCAGGTGTAAATAAAATATAAATGCTAATTCAGTGGTATGGCATCAGCTGGACATCGTAAGATAGGAACTGTCCGTGTAATCCATTTTTCGTAATTCACGAGAAACATTACCCAGTCCGAGTACCGGTCTCAGAAAAATGTATATAGCCGGGGTACATCATCTTAGTTAAATCGAGAAGCCGACCGTAACATGGGTTATGCTCGGGCTCCCGATAGAATGAAGCTATATCCTTGAACAACGGTTCGATTCAAATGGAATCGATCCGTAAGTTATACTCCACTTGTAATTTCTTTCAGAAGCAACCCAGCAACATATTGATACCACTTGCGGTATAGCAAGTGATTTATTTATGTAACATGTGTGGGAATTTAAATATCGTTGCCAAATGTATCAAAGTTTCGTACGTCGGATGGCGTAATAAACTGCTCCTTCTGGCAAATTATTTCAAAGGGAACCATTCTCATAATCTTTTTATTGTAGTTAGATGATGCCCTTTTTAAAGTTAACAGTCACTTCCTATTCCTATCATGGAGTCCTTAAATTCAAGTTTACAATCGAGCCTTCCCCATTTTTAATTTTTAATTGCTCCGTTCATTCCCGTGTTCATTGATGCCGCTATATTTATATTTGATGACTTAAATAATGAACCGACACCCCTGAGATAAATGCTAGTCTGGGACTCGGGAGGTGGACGGGTGCAAAATCATTGCACTTTATGTATTTTGACCGGATACAATAAAGAGGTTAGGCCCACAACCTCAAACACTTTTATACTCTACATTAGTAAATTAATTATAATTTTCACTACGATATTTTAGAAGTGTTTTATACACATTTATAATATAATACGGAGTTAAGGTAGATGGGCTGTGGCATGTGGCTGCTTGGGTTTAAAATATCTGATAAACTCACCAACAATCCCATCATTCTTATCGGGAATAACATCAGTCAGGTTATTTATTTGAAGACATATTGTATATCTATTTGGTAGATGCATTTGTACCGGCCACGTGGTGTAGGTGTAGCGTGCCTGCCTCCTACCCGGAGGCCCCGAGTTCGAATCCCGGCCAGGCCAGGGATTTTTACCTGGACCTGAGGGATGGTTCGAGATCCACTCAGCCTACGTGATTAGAATTGAGAAGTTATCTGACGGTGAGATAGCGGCCTCGGTCTAGAAAGCCAGTAATAATGGCCGAGAGGATTCTTCGTGCTGACCACACGCAACCTCGTAATCTGCAGGCCTTCGGGCTGAGCAGCGGTCGCTTGGTAGACCAAGACCCTTAAATGGCTGTAGTGCCATGGGGTTTGGTTTGGTTTTTGGTGTTTTAGATGCATTTGCACTTCAATCTTGGATAGTAGATATCTATGCACTCACTCATGATGAAACTCCAATCATCGGAAGGCTGATAAGTGTTAAATACTATCTTCAGAAATTCAGTGAACTGAGAAAGTCACATAACACTACAATAGTGTGCAAAATCAAGCAGTAAAACTTGTTGAATTATGCAAATATATTACGTTTTGCTGAATGAATAACATGAATTTTAATTTTTTTTGAATTGGAATACTGTTATTTCCGTCCAAAGAATTGTAAATCATAGCTTGTACGCTTAAACTTCGTATCTTTGTAAACTGTGACACAAAAATTATAACGTGTCAGGTTTTTGAGAAAATTAAACTGACTGTTTATATCGTTCGCAGTATAAATCAAACTGGAATATCTTGAAAAGGTCGAGTTTCTTGCGATTATAGCGTCTTTCTTTGAAAAAGCCTACTGTTTCCCAATCAACATTTCGCTGAGTACTGGAAGAGAGATTCATAGTCAAAATCGAACGCCCCTGCTCCCTTCCCTGCAAAGTGTGTTCGCTCTCTCACTTCCCTGTGACGTATGCTTGCTACGAGGCTGTCCGTATTTACGTCAGGCCAACGAGGCCGCACTGGGCCAGTCTTAACGGGCGCTCACTTGAGCACCTCTGTTCTAGACTGTTTTTTCGTCCAACTAAGAACAATTAAGCGGAAATCTTCATGCATTCGGAAGACAATTTTTATACTCACAAGGGCCTGAGGGCCCCTTTGTGATGAAGATGAGTGAAATATTAAGTATTCCATTTTCCTTACCCTTTACAAAGCAATAACCTAAATTCGATTACACTGGATCTAACTGCTTGGAGATGATTATACCTTGCTGTTTATTAACAGTCACCAAAACGAATGCAGCTGATTTCTCACGTACAAATAATATCTGTGCCAAGTTAGGAGACGATTTCATCATTTCTAAGACCGTAAACTGTAAAAACTGTCAAGGAGAAATTTTAGGTTTAAATCGAACCATCCAAAATATAATCGGTCAATTTTGCATTTCTTGAATTTGGATACTGGTTATTCGTTATCTCAATCATCCGATCAACTGATCTGTTCCAACCACCCACTTAGAGTATTCATTCATTTACTCACACATTTCCTTCCAATTTACCAATGATTCATTCCGTCATGCACTCAAACATAAATGCAAAAGTTCATTTAAATAATGTTTTCTTCGTGAACAATTAAAATTGCGAATGAAATAAATTCCCCTAAAAACGAGTTAAATTATATTCGTGGAGCCACAATACAATCCCTTCTGAAGGGAAAAGTTGAAATCCTACTCGTCTTCACTAGCGGAGAGGTAAACAAGTGATAAACTGCTAATTCGACCACTAGTTATAAAACCAGAGAGGGATTTCCGAAGAAATAATAGTTCAGTTTTGGTTGAATGCTGTATAGGTGGAAAAGAACCTTGTTGCATGAAAGTGGAAGAATGGATATATTATGAACCTTTCCACGCGGCTCCCTACTTTGTTATCTTATTCATATTCTCTGCTGTTGTTGCATATTAACATATCAACTATTCGTCAGAATGGGACGTACCATGTACAGGTATGATCACTATAATTCATGGTATAAGCCTCTTAAATTTATATCTAGGAACCCCATTATTTCCGTTGTCTTGCACCTTAATTCTTTCTATGAATATTTCAAAGTAACAAAGTTATGCTGCCGATTATGAAGTATTTATTTATTTATTTATTTATTTATTTATTTATTTATTTATTTATTTATTTATTTATTTATTTATTTATTTATTTTACATAATATACATTTCTGTATTGAATGCCTCAGACGGTTAAGGAGCTGGCCTTCTGATCCCAACTTGGCGGATTTTTTCCCGGCTCAGTCGGGTGATATTTGAAGGTGCTCGAATACGTCAGCCTCTTGTCGGTAGATTTACTGACACGTAAAAGAACTCCTGAAGGAAAAATTCCGGCACCTCGGCGTCTCCGAAAACCGTCCAAAGTATTTAGCGGGACGCAAAACGATAATATTATTGTTATTATTATTATTATTATTATTATTATTATTATTATTATTATTATTATTATTATTACGGCGATTCCGTGCCTCACTAAGGAAAAGGAAGCTCCTGGGTTGAATGGCTCGACAGGGGATTACTTAGAGCAACTTTACTTTAACAAATTTTAAAATTTTACTTTTTCCTTTCTTAAAACTGAGAGAGTCCGCCTCTGTGGTGTAGTGGTTAGTATAATTAGCTGCCACCCCCGGAGGCCCAGGTTCGATTTATCGGCTCTGCCACGAAATTTGAAAAGTGGTACGAGGGCTGGAACGGGGTCCACTCAGCCTCGGGAGGTCAACTGAGTAGAGGTGGGTTCGATTCCCACCTCAGCCATCCTGGAAGTGGTTTTCCGTGGTTTCCCACTTCTCCTCCAGGCAAATGCCGGGATGGTACCTAACTTAAGACCACGGCCGCTTCCTTCCCTCTTCCTTGTCTATCCCTTCCAATCTTCTCATCCCCCACCAAGGCCCCTGTTCAGTATAGCAGGTGAGGCCGCCTGGGCGAGGTACTGATCATTCTCCCCAGTTGTATCTCCCGATCCGATGTTTGAAGCACCAGGACACTGCCCTTGAGGCGGTAGAGGTGGGATCCCTCGTTAAGTCCGAGGGAAAAGCCAACCCTGGACAATAAACAGATTAAGAAAGAAAGAAAAGAAAACTGAGAGAGAGAAATTTAGTAGTATAACAGAGACCCGCTAAACATAATAACAACGAGCTTGTCAGCTACAACAGTGCCTTGGAATTAGAAGTCCTAAATCACATACATAGTAATTTGGGAGAAACTCCCAGACGTTGAATTACATACGAGAAAGCAGGTACAATATTAGGAAAGAGCAACGATGCTCCGAACAGGTACAATTTACAGGAGTTTCAGCTCCAAGTTACAAGAGGCTAGCTTCGAACAGGCAATCAGTTGCTTTTGGCACAATTAGTTACATACGGCAACCCCTAGAGTGACCCAATCATTCACGGTTGAGATATATTATAAGGTTCCACAATTATTTTAAGTACTGTTCACAAATGGAACCCAAAGGTAGACACAGTTACCTTAAGACTGTAAAGAATAAAAAGAAAATGTTACACATAAGAGGCCATTAACAAAAGGCAAGTAGGCGAAACACCAGCAATCCTTAAAGAACATTATGTGAAACGCGAGAACATGCTTTGACTTAAGACCCAATGGTGCAGAGGCTAATCCCATACTAAAAGAAAGAGTGACTAAAGATGGGAAATGTAAAAGCCGAGATAAATTTTCAAAGATTGAGAGGTTGAAAACTTTAGTAATCCAACTCAAGGTTGAAGGGAAGACGACTGAGGGTCACCACTCGTGCTCTCGTACATTAAATATTTTCCCAATAGGGAATAGAAATAGAGTCCGAATCCTGTGCAGAAGGTCCTACATTTTAGCCTAAAAGGAAAAATGTACATGTTAGATATCAAGAAAACTGCTGAAACCTTCATCTAGAGCTACCCGTCAGCACGATCACATATTTAGGTAAATTTTGCCATTATATTGCAGCGCTGGATGTTCTTCAAAACCCCCGCACCCTGCCTCCCTAGCCCTCCCTGGCCTCCGTTAGTTGGCACTCTCAAGAACTGGAGCAATTCAGGCCCTAAAGTGTCCTATTTAAATAGCAACGTAGGAGAAAGTTCCAGACTAAAGTAAAATACAATACGTTGGTAGGTTGGATTTCCATACACACTCCCGGATTTGATTGGATGGAGAACATAGTTACAACCATGTGATAGGCAGATTACAATAGAGGAGCAACCAGCAGAAGGGTGGACAACGTCAATACATTAAAAAACAATCCTCAGCAAAGAAAGTTTAAAAAAGCAAAAAGAAAATTCCGCCATCAGTTTGTGTCCAGCCACAAAATGTCACTAGCGAATAGACGGTAGAGCCATCTAACCGTCGATGAAGAAAGTTTTTGAAAGTTTTTAATGGTTCGTGTTCACTGACATAGATGGCCATAGAGAAGCAGCGCAGAGGAAGGTGTAACCCTGGTACAATTAATGTTATTATTATTATATCATACACACATCTTCATTATAGCCTGTTATGCTTTACTCGATTCGATCCTCAAACCTCCATGAATTAACTAAATGTCTTCACAATCCTCTATTTTGCAACTAACTCTGTGGTCTCGCTTAGCTGTTTATTATTTATATAATTGATTATTGTTTCGATATTTAATATGACTCTTGACAGGCTTAGAGTCTGCTCTGACAGTGATACTTGACAATACTCATGTTTGATAGGATTCGTGCTATTTCTTGTTCCAGTGTAGCCGTAGATTCCTTTCGACTCATTAACCACGCCACACGCAGTCGATAACGGATATGAAATACACGGCGGTTTTGCTTCCAAACCAAACATCGAGCCATCACGGTAAATAAAGCAATTCCATGCCCTGGAAATGTCGATCTGCCGATCCTCTTGCTGCATTGTAACATGAATCTCCACGCGAGGGTCAGGAGTTCCTGTCTCAGTGTCAGGTAGAGCTGTAATTACTATCTGATTACCATCATCACCTCGTGTGTGCTGAGTTACGGCTCAGGATGTAGCGATAATCATAGAACATGAATTAACCTTTATGCGTTATTAATTTCTGTTGCAGAAGTCAGGTTTGACCGCCGATGAGTTGAAAAGGATTGCATACGTTCGTTTGTAAACCAAGGAGTTGATCATTTAAATATATTATTCTCACAAGTCTTAGAGCCTTTTCCTTTAAGTACTGAATGCTTAAACGAGATTTCAATTTTTTTGTGGGTATATTTCTATGTGACGCTGTTGTAAATGCAGTAATGAAAGCACAGTATTATGTCATTGTTGCACTCGATCTAATGTTCATCATAGTGTTAAGCATTTCTAGGCAGTTATATTCTGGTACAGACTTAAATTAAGTTATTTTAACTTATGTTTCTTATTCCTCCTTTATTTTTCATTTAATGTTTCAAAATAATCTGTTTTCACGCAATTCCTTGTTGTGCTTAATTGTAGCCGTTGTTGATGTTATAATATAATACATGTTTATATATCTTAATAATTATTTCATTTGATTTTTCGCCCCACTAACTACATTTTTAGCGGTTTTAGGAACGCCAGGTTGCCGGAATGTAGTCCCATAGGAGTTATTATACGTGAAGGTAAATCTACCGACACGATAGTGAAGTATTTAAGCACCTTCAAATACCATCGGGCTGAGCCAGGATGCAATCTGCCGATCTGGGGTCATAAGGCCAGCGCCTTAACCATCTGAGCCATTCAGCCCGTCTTTTTATATCTTATTTCCTAACTATGCTATAATAAGTAAGCAATGATATCGGGATATATCCCAATTGCAAATGTACATTACCTGATCAAAAGTTTCCGGACACCCTTATGTAATGCGGAATTGAACACTACATGTCGCAAGAGGCGGACTCGCTAGTATACAACGAGACGTTGAGTAATATTTTGTCAGTAGAGAAGCAGTAACAGCAGAATGGGTCGGTCAGGATAGCTCAGGGCCTTCGAACAAAGACTAGTCATTGGATGTCACCTGAATAACGAATCCATCAAGGACATCTCAGTCCTTCTAAAGCTGCTGAAGTCGACTGTTGGTTATGTGATTGTGAAGTGGAGAAGTGAAGCAACAACCGCAGCTAAACCAAGACCAGGCACCCCTCACGTAATGACGGCCAGGGACCGTTGAGTATTGGAGAGTGTGCTTGTAGAATAATTGCAAGAAATCATCGGAAGGAGTTCCAAAGTGCTACCACCAGTCCAGCCATCACAATGACTGTGCGTTGGGAGTTAAAAATAATGGGGTATAATGGTCGAACTGCTGTTCATAAGCCAAACATTTCTGTTACCAATGCTAGGCGACGCTTGATGTGGTGTAGAGAGTGATGTCATTGGACAATGGATGACTGGAAACGAGTGATATGGAGTGATGAATCACGCTATACCCTGTGGATTAGACGAGTGTCTTGAGAATCTTACCTGCAATCATGTGTAGTGCTAACAGCGAAGTGCGGAGGAGGTGGTGTTAATATTTCGGGGTGTTTTTAGTGGTTAGTGTGTGGTCCCCTTATTGCGATTAGAAAACTCTAAATGCGGAAGGATATGGACACCTTTTAAACAATTGTGCGCTGTGTACGGTAGAGGACCAGTTCGGAGACGACGACAATGCATCCTGTCATAAATCTGCATCTGTGAGGCAATGGTTCGTGGACATTAACATTCCTGAAACGGACTGGCTTACCCGGAACCCAATAGAGCACCTTTGGGATGAGTTAGAAGGTCGACTTCGCTCCACAGCCCAGCGTCCAACATCACTACCTTCTCTGGTTTCGGTTCATGAGGAAGAATGGGCTGCCATTCCTTCCAAAACTTTCAGACACCTCAATGAAAGTGTCCCAGAAGAGTTAAAGCCGTCATAGAGACAAAAAGTGGGTTCACCCCATATTAATGTCCCATAATAGGGAACGTGACCCAGATAAAGTCTAAGTGTAATTTCAGATAGGTGTACATATATTTGGATCAGATAGTGTATTTCCCATTTTTTAACAACGTTGTACCCAACTAAGGAGTGCGATTGAACTTACTTAGCAGTTGCATTTGATTTGTTCTATTCCCAGAAACTTTTCATCCTCTCGCTATGATTCTTCTTCCGTTCGTCCATCCATGCAGTGTTGGTTATCACCTAGGGTTTTTCAGCAAACTGATATTTGTTCACCAACGTTCTAAAGCTAGGCCTCTTCCATATAATTCCGTCAGTTAATTTGATATCTTGAAGGTCCTTGTCCATTTCGAATATCCAATTATTCTTAACTTTTATTGAAGAGGCTTGATTAAATACCTTTTATTAAGCCTTTCATTGTTCATTCTTTCAATGTGCCACAAAATTTCAATCGTCTCTCCTAATAGTCTGGTATTTTCACAGACTGCTGCTATTACCCACTCCTATGCGTACCGCGCCATAAAAATAATTGATCGCAAATGGGACGAATCCGGCGCGTCTGCCTGCCGACCAATGAGAGAAACTCACTGTCAATTTTGTAAACGTGACTCGCAGATGGCAAAAATTTAAATACCTGGGAGAAATACTCACCCCCAATGGAGATGAAAAGGAGGGATTAAAGGAGAGGGTGAGAAGGATGGAGCTGGCATTCAGACTATGTCATGACACCTATAAGACCAAGTCTCTCTCAATTCAGGCCAAGTTAAAACATTACTGCACAGTGGTTAGAACAGAGTGCCTTTATGGAGCAGAAACCTTGACGAGGATGGCTGACCCAGTCCTTGAAAAAAGAGAAAGAAGATTCTTGCGAAAAATCTTAGGCCCTAGAAAGTCGACGAGTGACCCAAACACATTCCGGTTAAGATCGAATTTGGAGCTCTACAAGACAGTAGAAAGAATCACGACTGTGATGAGAAAAAGGAGACTGACGTTTTATGGACATATCAAAAGAATGAACCCTGAGAGATTGACCAACAGGATACTTCTTCTGCAGGAAAGGTGGAAAAGACAACCGGGATGGCTTACACACGTGCACAATGACTTGGCAGAAATAGGTATCAAGGAGGAGGATATAAAAGAAAGGACATCATTTAGGAAGAAGGTTGCGGGATTGAGGGATGCGTCTGAAGAGCAACATGCGAAGCCACGGAACATCTCGGTGGAAGAACGAGCAAGAAGAAGTCAAAGACTCAAGAATCTTTGGCGAGAGTGTAAAGAAAAGGGTATCAGTCTGCGTGACAGAAGGAAGATTGTGTAAACGTGGCCCACAGGTGGCCGTATCGATTAATAATAATAATAATAATAATAATAATAATAATAATAATAATAATAATAATAATAATATATAATATAATAATATTATTAAACATAGTAGGTCTACAACTAATATCTGCGAGGGATCACTTCTTCGTTCGAAATATAGATTTCTTTACGTCCAAGTTCGCCTCGTCAGAAACGCACTGAAGGATCATTTGGACACACTAGTCTTCCTTTACACTGGGATTTATTCTGGTTTAAACATACCCATATCACCAAACATTCTTGACTTTCCCGTAATTTTTTGTAAGATTATCCATTATATAAAGCACAAAGCTTCCCTTAATTCGTCTGAATGAACTCTATGTCATAAGTACACAGATAAAAACAAAAGCTACTGCACATCGATTATAGATGTCTACAGCTGGAATAACTATGTTGAAATCTACAGACTTTACCACATCAAAAGGGCCTTCTCTTCAACTAGCGACTGTTTCATTTCCACTGCAGAATATGATTGTTTCGATTTCTCAGGCTTAGATCTGTTGTCATGTGATTTATACTCGTCACATGTACCAAGTTACACGTTTGAGTATGTGGATACCCGAAATATACATTGAATTTTGAATTCTTCATAGGAAACACTGTTTGCTGTTTCTCTCGATACATTTCATGCAGTTTCTTAACACTAAGTTCTTCTGGCAAATATACTCTCTTCGATTCATTCACACTACATGGACCTCTTTTTTTTTACAGTCGACAATTCACCTCTGACATGTACTTCACCACCACTGCACGTATCTGTATTCATTTCAATAGACATGAAGAAACAAGCATTAAACCATACAGCAAAATTTACAAGTACGCCCGCATGGTCACAGTGGACAAACAATACAGTTTCGCAGTTTCAGTGAGACTCTGGTCGTTCTTTCATACACTGTCAAATCCACATCAAGTTTCGAACACATAAACGTGGAAGGAAGCTTGGAATAATAATAATAATAATAATAATAATAATAATAATAATAATAATAATAATAATAATAATAATAATAATAATAATAATAATAATAATTAAGCAGAATCAAAATTAAATTCACACCCAAAGGGAAATTCAACAGGAAAACATCGGTGATTCCAAAATTTGATCTGCACAAAATCAAGGACTCCAAAATTTCAGAAGAATGGGAAAAACTTCCTGCAGAGAGCTGGGAGAATTTCCAGACTAAAATAATCGAAACGGCGAAGGACCTAATCCCTCTTCGCAAGAAACCAAAACATCCTTGGTGGAATCAAGAATGTGAGACCGCACAAGAAGAAAGGAAAAAGGCATTTCAAAACTACAATTGTAACAAATCAGAAGAAACACAGAAGAAATTCTTCGAAGTTCGCAAGCATGTATCCAAGATTTTAAGACAAAATAAACGGAAATACGTCAATGTCCAACTGAAGTCAATTGAAGACAAATTCAAAAATTACAACACACACGATTTCTACAAGACCTTTGCGAACCAAATTAAAGGATATTCCTCACAGAACCTTTGCTTTCGGAAGCACTATGGTAAACTAGCCTTGATAAATAAGGAAAACTGCCAAGAATTAGCTACATATTTTTCACAGCTTTTAAATTGTCCAGAACCCAAAAAGAGATTCCCGAAAGTACAGCCAGAAATCATACCGGAAAATTCGTCACCACCAACTCAAGAAGAAATTTATTCACATATCAAGAAACTTAAAGACAACAAAGCTTCAGGGGAAGACGGAATTGTAGCTGAACTTCTGAAAAATTTAGGCCCAAATTCACTCAGAGAAATTACACAAATAATCCAAAACATTTGGCAAACCGAAAAGCTCCCGGATGACTGGAAAATTGCTCTAATCCATCCACTACATAAAAAAGGCAGCAAGTTAGACGTAAACAATTACAGAGGAAACTCATTTGTATCAGTCACATACAAAATACTATCAGCCTGTCTCTTGCATAGAACACAACAACAATTAGAACCCAAATTATCAGAATTTCAAGCAGGATTCAGACCAAACAGGTCATGCCCAGAACACATTTTCAACCTCAAAACCATACTTAAACAACGAGCCCTCAGACAAAAGCCTACAGTATGCACATTTGTAGATTTCAAAAAGGCATATGATTCGATAGACAGACCCTCACTATTCCAAATTCTAGAAGAGAGAGGACTAGATCCCAAAACCCTAGAACTCATAAGACAAACACTAACGGGCACAAAATCTAAAGTGAAATTTATGGGAGAAATTTCAGAACCCTTCGACATTCAAACAGGTGTGAGACAAGGTGATGGACTCTCTCCTATTCTGTTCAACGTCATCCTAGACAAGGTTATGGAAGAATGGGAGAAGGAACTCAAGAAACGTGAATCTTGGAAACCGATCCGATTGGGCTTTCCAAAAACCAACCTCTACGTACCATACCTTGCATTTGCGGACGATCTGGCGATTTTAGCAAAACCGTCTCCAAAAAGTCAAGGAGGCATTAGGGTTAGTTCAAGACATCTACAACAAAAAATGCATGTCAAGACAGACAAAAATTCGGCATTACAACACAGTCATAAAACCAACAGTCCTTTACGCAAGTGAAACATTGTCACTTAACAGTTAACAAGAATTAGAAGAAATAAAAAAGCAAGAGAGGAAGATCATCAGGAAAATCCTAGGAGCAAGATATACCCAAGATGGTTACAGGCTACAATCAATCAAAACAACAGAAAAAGTTTCAAACATTGAAATTGACATTAAGAAAAGACGAATGAAATTCTTTGGACACCTCACAAGATTACCAGAAAATCGACTGTCAAAAAGAATATTAAATTATGTTAGCTCACTTAAGAATTCAACACCTTGACTGGACGAACTTCGAAAGGACCTCAAAAACGCAAACATATGTGCAACAGACATTTTAGAAAGAGACACCTTCAGACACAAAGTCAACAAGTGGGAAGTTACATCAGAGCAACCAAAGCAAAATCAGTGCAGACCGAAATGGTCGGAAGAACGTAAACAAGCCTTCTCAGAGAGAATGAAAGCCTATTGGAAGAACAAGAAGAACCCAAAGAAAGCTTGATTGAGTTGTTTGCTTAACGTCTTCCATTATTGGGAGAATACGCTAATAATAATAATAATAATAATAATAATAATAATAATAATAATAATAATAATAATAATAATAATAATAATAATAATAATAAAACAATCTTTTAATTAGGAAATTGACCCTGAACGGGTTTGCCATAAGAAACAGTATTGTACAATGTTTTGTGTCTTGGAATATGAATGGTTTCTCCAAAGAAGCACGGACCCATGGCAGTCGCCTCGGCAATCGGCGCTAGGTAGCTTTCTTTGAGGGCAAACCTCGGCCATCTTCCCCGGTATAGTACCCACTAACCATCCGTAAACGGTGACGGAGTTTACGTGATATTTCGTCATGATGTAATTGGATATTGGAACGTAGGTTGCCTGCTTCTCAGAGTGTACATCGTGCGGATGTTGTTCGCCTGATTCTAGACGTAATGTTGGGTCCAATATTACAGAATGATCTCTTTGTTTATCGATGGCTAGAATATCTACACTTCTCGTGCTAACATCGTTATTGCGAAAGGCTTGTGCAATAAGAACATGAATCGTATGATGGCGAATAATTCTAAGCAATGAGCCAAATGGAGAGTAGCCATGAACAATTCCTAAAGTTTCAATCGCACCGCAGGCACGCCTGCACTGGTTACTTCCCTGGCTTCTATTAAGTTGAATATTCACCCGTTATCTAGTCGCAGAAAAACATCCGACCTTAAATTCCTATATAACGCTGTTAACGGTTTATTTCGTTTTCCTGAACCTGTATTCTTCGTTTCCCTGCATGTCCATATTCGCAAAACAGGATAATTACACCTCCACATATTTTGCCTCTCTCTTCTCAAAGAACCTTATGTATCCGCATTGTAACCTTCCTTAACTCCTTGTCTCCTGACAGGAACTTGGGCGGTTTTTCTTCTTATGCCTCCTTTAATCGAACCTTCATTAACTTAACCAAGCTCCTTTCCTTCATTTCTTCCTGTTTTTCTCTTCTCCTTGCTGTTACCACTATTGTACATAACACTACTTTTCTTTCTTCTTTTACTGTACTGTTACATATGTATCATATCAATTACAAGTTACTATGACTAGTTATAAGTTCTTATCTGTCCGCCTCGTTGGCTGAACGGTCAGCGTACTGGCCTTCGGTTCAGAGGGTCCAGGGTTCGATTCCCGGCCAGGCAGGGGATTTTAACCTTAATTGGTTAATTCAAATGGCACGCGGGCTGGGTTTATGTGTTGTCTTCATCATCATTTCATCCTTATAACGACGCGCAGGTCGCCTACGGGAGTCAAATTGAAAGACCTGCACCTGGCTAGCCGAGCCCGTCCTGGGATATCCCGGCACTAAAAGCCATACGACATTTCATTTCAGTTCATATCTTCGATTTACTTTCAATATTTCATTTTCCCCATTCTCCTCATTTGCCATTATTTTTATTGTTAATTGTTTCCCTGCATGTATCATATTAGATTTCAAATTTCTTCCACTATATTTGTTATTAGTTGATTTCTTTCTTCGTTGCTTTTTCATAAGTTTGCACTGAGCTATATTTTTCTTTCCCTTTCTTAATCCGTTTACCCTCCAGGTTTGGTTTTTCCCTCGCACTCAGCGAGGGATCCCACCTCAACGGCAGTGTCCTGGAGCATGAGACATTCGGTCGGGGATACAACTGGGAAGAGGATCAGTACTTCGCCTCAGCGGCCTCACCTGCTATGCTGAACAGGGGTCGTGTGGATGGCTGGGAAGATCGGAAGAGGGAAGGAAGCGGCCGTGGCCTTAGGTTGGGTACCAACCCGGAATTCGCCTGGAGAAGAAGTGGGAAGGCATAAAAAACCACTTCGGGGAAGGCTGAGAGGGGAATGAAACCCCCATTTACTCAGTTGACCTCCCGAAGCTGAGCGAACCCCGTTCTAGTCCCCGTACAATTTTTCAAATTTCGTGGCAGAGCCGATAATCGAAGCCGGGCCTCCGGGGATGGCAGCTAAACACACTAACCACGACACCACAGAGGCGGACATTGAGCTACTCCATTATAAATATCTCTTCCGCTGCGAAACTGTGTAATTCGACATTTCGCTTTTTACGTTTCCCAAATAAATAGCCTAAATAAATAAATAATTAATTAAATAATAAATACATCTTCGAGTGTCTTTGAAAAATACGAATTTATACTTCCCGTCTGTAGCTTTACATCATCAGATTTTTTATTAGATTTCATTTGCTGAGATAATGAGAAAACCATGACTAGTGACTTTCATTAAATACTCATAAAATGTCTGTCAAGAGAGGCGGCTGGCACCGCCTTCTCAACTGTGTGGGGTAATTGATTTTCAAAGTAATCAGCATGGACAGGCTTCTATTTTAATTTGAAATGTATCTCCCACTGTGGATAAGTGACAGGGATTCAGCTCCAGGAATCGAAGTACCCATGTTCAAGACCTAGTGGAGTTCAACGCTTTACTGTTTCGAAGCAGTCAGATTGCTTCGTGTATCGTGTCGCGTGAACAGAAACTTCAGTCGTTCCGTCAGCTACATCGACGCTTCGAAACAACAGAGCTTTGACAGAGTGACGGTGCTTCGTTTACCCTCTCTCTCAATAGAAGCACTCCGAGTTGTGAACTATCTAGCTATGCTTACGCAACAAGTTTAGGTTGTTTGTTAACGTACGTAAAATTCCGATTTTGAGCTCTTCTTAGATTTAATTACTCATTTTATAATAATTCAAGTTAGTTCATTTACCTAAATTACTATTTTACTATGCTTTAGTAACTGGAGTGGGTTAAGTTTGTTCTCTTGTATATAGACCTCTGCTAGTCAGTGAGTATCCAGTTGCTTCCTCCAAAGCTTTGGAGTTCATCTCCCCATCTAGTAGGTGGTCTGCCAACACTCCTTCTCGAACCCCATGGTCTCCACGCCATCAGAGTCTTTGTACATTTTGTGGTATTTGTAGCAACCTTGCCTGTCCGCTTTCACTTCATTCTCGCCACTTGTTCCATCACGTTGGCGACTCTGACAGACTCCGAGCCGGCTAGCTCTGTTCACTGGGAAAATACCAGTTTCAAGCCCATATATAAGGACTGGTAGAAATACACATGTACTTTAGTAATAATTCCTTTTGAGGTTCATCGAAACCGTAAGATTTAGTAGGATGTAGTCGATCCTGCAGAAAGCTACCCAAGTCAGGCCAATCGTATTGTATTGTTATTGTTTTTACGCCTCTATAACTACTTTTGGACAGTTTTAGAAGAAGCCAAGGCGTCGGAATTTTATCCCTCAGGAGTACATTGCGTGCCAGTAAATCTACCGACACGAGGCTGACGTATTTGAGCACCTATAAATAACACCGAAGTGAGCTACTCATCCCAGTCCTCCCCAGTTAAATGCTGTGCCCCAGGTATATGCATTCCTCAGAATTGTCGGATATTTGATTGTCAATGGTGACACGTGTGTTCTTAGGGTTCTTTTTTTTTCTTTTACTGAGATTGAAAGACTTCCTTGAGTTTATGCAGCATCGACTTCAGTTCCTCACGTTTGCCGTTCACAAGGACGATATCATCGGGGAGAATCGCAGGTGATTCAGGTATGTACCATCTACGTTCATGCCCTTTTGATCCCATCACAATACATCTTCTAATGCCAGAGAGAATAGCTCTGGTAAAACTGAATCACCATGCCTTACGCCTCTAATGATGGGAATTTATCCAGTCGCGCAGTCTTCTTCACTTTTAACTGAAAGAGTGGCTTGTTCATAATTGTACATGATATGACTAGAGTACCAGGAATCAATACGTGCGTTGTCCGTCGCTTCAAGGGCTCCTCACTTCACTATGGAATCAAATGCTTTCTGATATTGTGAAGAGGGATAATATACTGTGTATATTTTTCGATTTGAGTGCGTACTTGTTGAATATTGTCAATTATATAGCAGTCCTTCATGAACCCTGCTTGCTCGACAGATGGATAGAGGTCTAATTTTCAGGTGAGTCACTTTGTTCCTATTTTGACCAACAGCTTATACGTATTGACGTAGACTGATAGGTCTATAGTCCTCTGTATTTCGTCTGTTACCCTTCTTGTAAAGCAGGAATACTTGAGCATTCTGCCGTTATTGTTAATGATAATATTCGTATTATTATTCATCCTTTCGTAGGTTTTCTCTAGGTTATCTGGGGTCGGTGCTAATGTAGATCACGTTTCGTTTTATGGCCGGATGCCTCTCTGACGCCAATTCAATGTGGAAGGGGTGTGTTCAGCACAGCTTATTTCTGTGGTGGTTGATTGCTCGATGTGTTGCATATGAATAATAATAAGTACTAAGACGATAACAAACACCCAAGCTACAGGAATTACTCAAATATGGCTACAATTTTGGCAGAAATGTGCATTGGATTTATAATTCCCTGAACCGACAGCTAATCGAACTCGAGGGCGTATGAAAGGAAAACCACTGCGCTGGACTTCAAGTCAATAATTGAGACTGTTACGGAGATTTCGTGAAGCAGAAAGAGGTGAAAGTAGGTGCTGGGTGGAATGGGTCTATCTACTACATCAAAGATTGATTTAAACTTTAAAAATAAGGTTATATTTCTTTTCAAAAATCAAACGTAACAACTTTTCGCTTAGTGAAATAACAAGGTTACAGGTACAAAGACAAATTTGGGTATTAGAATAGAAATCCCCAGAATAGGGAATTTAACAATTTTGGGCTTCAAGCCCCTAGTTGACAAATTTACAATTTCGCAAATGTGGTATTACTTAGACAAGGACAGAAATCTCCCAATTCAAGAGCACTTTGCTCCAAAGGTTACAAATCTATAGCCTTCCAGAGGCACCCCTCACTATTACAGGAAATTCACAAACACAGAAAAGAGCTTACATGCTCTCCAACATTAACCAAGGAGACTGTGCTCCCAATTTCTTACAGCCTACTCAAGGCAATATTACACAAAATCTAACACCTTACGGCGTCTCTAGGCCCAACCTAACATTTACAATTTCTACACAGGGGTATCTATTACCCAAACTACTGGGCCTTCGTGGAAAGAAGAACAGGTTAAATTACTGGCCGGGACATAAAATGAATGGAGACGTACACTTGCGCTCCTAGAAAATTAAATAATTGGGCTCTCGGCCCGATGATGCAGACGCTAATCCCAAGCTACTGAGGTGACTAGAATTGAGGTTAATTTAACACTTTACAGAAAAAAGAAAAATTACAAAATCATAGGCACCTCGAATTAAATTGAAGGGGAACTCGAGAAAGTAACGCACTCTCTATCACCGATTTACAGTTTAAGACTTTATGAAATTGTACATTAGCCGAAAGAAGGTTTACATTTTAGAAAACAGGAGGTTACATAGTTAGAAATTAGAACCTTCCCCTCGTGTAAGTCTGCAGAGGTAACAACAGAAAGATATGACTGGTGGCCATTACCTGGGCTGTTGAAGTGCCTGACGAAGAATGAGGCGGCCCGCCTCCTGTCTTAACACACACACTCTCAGAAATTCGGTCATCCAAAGACCAGGTAGCCTGAAAGGCCGCAGCTTATATACCCGAGGGGATTGTTCGAGAGGGTTCTGGACTAAGTCTGGACAAGCCCTCTCATTTTTATTGCAAATTTGAAAGGTACAAGAAATGTGTGATTGGTTAAAAAATAATTGGCCACATTCAAAAACTGGCGGAATGAGAAAAGAAGTGTTGCAAACCTTGAAATAACAAAATAAATGAAAGTTAATTTAGTTGAGAAAACATAATAACACTAAACTTCTTTAAATCATTACTTCTTTTACCATGCACCAGAGTGCATTACCTCAGTTTTTGTAATGACATATAAGGAGAAAATGTTAAACTTCTTCACGTAAACCAAAACGAAACAAATAAGTCCAGTCAGTTTAGGCAACTTCAAAATAACACATTACTCAATAATTCACTGGTGACATCTTCTGGTCAATGTCCCAACTCCCTGCATTAGTTGTTTCAAGTTTAGAATGAGAGATAGCGTTCATTAAGGCGCTTCTTCTAAACTTAGCCTACAAGGAATACAAAGCCTGCTCACTCGCAGTGCTCTCTTCAGAAACAGTGTCCGCCTGGCAGTGCGCGTCTTGACCGCTGCAGCGCTAGTATACCGCCTCACATCAGCACTCAGTAGCATTGGTAACGGGAGTTAAAACCAGCACAAATTGACCTCTATACTATACTTCCTGTATATTATATACATTACTGATCAGAATGAAGTAGAAAATAATTAATGTTCACCTTTTACCCCTAGGAGTTCAATTCAGCTGTGGATTTTCATTTCAGATAACGCATATAATTGTCGAAATTTATGTCTGGCATTTAAAAGGATGTACGGTCTGCACTAGATATTTTTACTACCGCACCATAGATTTTCAGTGAAAAGGAACAACTTTAACTATTTTCCTTGATATTTTCTTCTCATAAATTGTTTTTCTTATCGAGAAGTATTCTCAGCGATGCTCATCTGTCATGCCATTAGCGTAGTTAGTGACAGAGAGGTGCAGAAACTTCTGCAGTATTATTCTGCTTTGTTCCTCAGGATGATCACTTTTCCCACACTGTAGAATAGGATTTTTAGCAACACGTGGCAACAGTATTTCGGTTAATGGTTGTGCTGTTTTTGGACTGCCCAGCGTTACCGATAACATTTTGTCCCTTACTTGCCCCAGTTTCATCAGCAGTGAGACAAAACTTGGCTTTGGATACCTGAGACCACCTCTGTCTTTGATTTTTATTAATGACGTTAGTGGAGATGGACTCTGGATACTACTAATTTTATCAACACACTCTTGACATGGCATGTGGTCTTCGACAACTCTTACCAAATACCCTTCAATATATGCCATTGCAGCACTCGACGGAGCGGTCACTAAGGTTCCATAACTTATTCTTGGTACCACCTACACAACAGAATAAGGAAATTATTATCATCAGAATAGGAGCAATAATAATTAACCTAAATTTTGCCGTCTCGCGTATTTACTGTACCATACCCGGTCTGTTTATTGCTTTAATCCATAATTCCCTAGTTGGCTATTAGCAAGGGAATTCATAGAAACTAGTTCCAGGAACTTTATTTCTAGAGCCTTGTTTACAAAACGGAACGCAGCAGTACACCAGCGTAATATGATTGACGTATTTTAACCATATCCTTTACCCATTTGGCCAGTGTGTGAATTAAGCAGAAGGTGTCAGGTTCCAATTCATCCTCAATTTACAAGAGTTTACCCGTTTCACATCGGATGGTAAAATTATATTCTGCGACGTTTGCAGCAAGAGGTGAGTGAAACTTGTTTTATATTTCCCCATAACGAATTATTATCACTTTAACAAAATCAACACGGTGTTTAAAATAATGCATATTAAGATACGTAAAACTGCAGCTGCCTACAAATACTGTAGAGCCTATTTGAGAGCCTGTTTTAGGCAGTTAAAATAACATTTTAGCACCTAAAAATCCGAGGTCTAGTAATCACTATATCAACAAACACAAACACCAGTCCCTGAGCCAGAAGAATTAATTAGACGTGATCATAATCACCCATCCGGCCAGCAATCGAATCTGCGACCTTCTGAACCGAAGGCCTCAACGCTGACCATTCAGCCAAGGATTCGGACAAAATAAAATCATTATTGAGTTTCATTATTTCTATCGGTATTAACATTCAACTTTCGTCACCAGTAAGCATACAGTGTGTAGAAATACCGCCAACCGACGTGTTCATGTGAGGTTGAATTGCAGCGCCTCTAGCGGCAAATATAGCATCCACAGGGTGGACAGCTATGAGTGGCTATTGGGCAGGCTTTGTATTCCTTGTAGGCTAAGTTCTAAATGAACGGAGTTGAGGTGTACCTCCCAGTACAGGGACTGTTATTATCAATATTACATGGAAGCACTTAAGTGATAACAGTAGAGAAGAAACCTAAGAGAACTGAAAGTCAGGTATATCGGATGTATATTCTCCCAGGATGGCTGTGCAATAAATGAGATTCAATCAAAGAATAGTAAAGCTAATGCAATGAGCTCGCAGTAGCGATCAACCGTATTCTGTAAGACCGGTCAATTTTCAAACCTACTGTTCATTACGGCAGAGAGATCTGGGTGAAGTTAGGATTCGTAAGTTAGAAGTAAAAAACATGAAAGTGGCGAGAATCATCCCGAGTAAAATCAGGTGGGAAAAATGGCAGGTGGGTATTCGGAATTAGGAGCTAAGAGCTATGTTGGGAATGAACTCGATTGATGAAGCTGTACGCATGAACCGGGTTCGGCGGTGGGTCATGTGTGACGAATAAATGAATATAGGTTACCCAAGAAAATTATGGATTCGGTCTTAAAGGGAAGAGAAGTAGAAGGAGACTAAGACGATGATGGTTAGACTTAGTTTCTAGAGATTTAAATGTAAGAGGTGTGGAATCAAACGAGATCACAGAGCTATTTACAAATTGAATTTTGTGGCGGCAGTTAGTATAACAAGGAGGCTTGTAGACTGAACGCTGAAAGGTATAACTGTCAATAATGAAACTGTGTGTATTAAGCCCGTCTAGCAAACGGTAGTCATGAGGATACAGGGCGGCGGTCCGTTCGTGAGTCCGATGCTTGCAACACAGACAATAGGTTGTCACGGACTTACCAAGGTAGCACAAATAACTAAAGAACACATAAAATGGCAACCTAACTTTAATACGAATCAAAGTTAAAAGAAATAAAGTTGGCAAGGATATCAACATTAACCGGCCTCAGCGTTCAATCTCTTGATGTTCAAGTTAAAATAAATCACTTATGATATGTCCTTTCTCTTGGTAATATTCACAACGGTATTCAATATTTCATAAATAATGAAATTGTTTACACTCACTTTAAAATAAATATAATCTGACAATCGCTTTCATTTTACTATCCGTCGAGACCATTCACATTATAAGTCACAAATACGCACTTGATAATTAGATAATCAAAATGTAGATCCAAAATATTATTAAGGCTTCTAAAATTTAATTTCAATAATTTTGTGGTAAATTATTCCATGGAAATTGTTTTGAATTTTCGTTACTTTTCCTTGCTCAAATTTGCTTAAGTTGAATTAATTGCTTATTTATTTATTTATTTATTTATTTATTTATTTATTTATTTATTTATTTATTTATTTATTTATTTATTTATTTATTTATTTATTTATTTATTTAATTTCGACTTTTCCCATCTAGAAATTGTCACTGAGGTATACAAGAGGAAACAAGACGGATTAAAAATGTGATTTGATTACATAATAGTTGGTAAACACACTTGCTGCATTAAAAAGTTCAGGAATTGGATCGAATATTTCAAGGAAGTCACTGCAACTTACCCTCTTAATGCCTGATCGAGGTTAAAAGATTTCCAGAACTTGACGAATAAGAGAGGAATGTTTCCTCTAGCACTAATCGTCAACCGTGATCTAAATTCTTCCTATTCGAAGAAAACTAAACCTTTTTATTTGAACAGGATCAAATCATCCTATTTTAAAAAATACTGAATTTCTATTCGAACAGTGTCAAATCATCTATTTAAAAAAATCTTCTCAATTGGAAACGGAAATAGTACGCTATGATCTCTCAGTAAGGTCAAATTAATAAAAAAAATATCCTCTCCACTTCTGAAGACAACGATATTCAACGCTGGCAATATACAATGAAGCATCAAGATAGTCATTACAGCAAATGACCAAAACACAAACGATAAAAGTTCTCATACAATCAATTTTTAAAATCTGTTTTACGTCACACAGATAGAGATAGGTCTTATGGTGACGAAGAGATAGGAAAGGGCTAGGAGCGGGAAGAAAGCGACCGTAGCCTTATTTAAGGTACAGTCCCAGCATTTGCCTAGTGTGAAAATGGGATACCACGGAAAATCATTCTCAGGGCTGCCGACTGTGTTGTGGTGGTGGTTGTTGCACTCTGAACAATTGAACTGGAAACAAAATCAAAATAAATTAAAAGATACATATTATTAACCGTAGGAATTTGAAATAATTTAAAAATCATACAAATGATTTTCTTAAGCCGCAAACTGAGGCTGAAAACTTGAAATGCAGAACGCCTTCGTTACTCCATTCTCACACATAAAACGAATGACGAGATCAGCACTCTTCCCGTCATCGGCTGGTAGCAATTCGAGTGTCTCCTGCAGACCGAGGTTCCGTCTCAGGCCAGAGAGATCGGCACACTCTGTGACGATGTGAGCCACTGTGGGGTTCGAACCCACTACCTCCCGAATGCACGCTGATGGCCACGTGACCCAAATCGCACAACTACTTGTTCGATCCACGTACAATCAACGAAGCACTGAAAAAATACCAGTTTCGCATTGCACCTTTATCAAATTCAAAGCGCAAAGGAAGTATGGTACACTTTATTAACGAGGTCGTTTATTTTAATTTTAATTGTTCATTATTACTTTTATTATTGTTTTGAATTGGATGAAGTAAATGGGAATATGCTGGAAGACACATGTTTCATATGAGGAACAGTCATAATCCAAGCTGTCGTCAAACACAACTTAATTGAACGTGACGGAAGCTTTATATGAGTCACTTTAAAGATCTAATTTGGTTAGAAACCCTGGGGGAAAATAATGCACATAAAAATAAAGCCAGCATGAGATATCTGGGAAAAGTTAATCATAAATGACACCATCACGTGTCTCAAATCTCGACGCTGTCTCTCTGAAAATATGGGGAGATCTCATGGAAGATAGGGACAAGCATAATCCTACTACTATCTTAATTAATCAGGTCCGTAAAAATATATGTATGTATCAGTGCTCACAAATTTATTACACCAATCTTGCTCAAATATATCGCAAATTGTTCCATACAACACTAAAGGCTCGACGGTCTAACTGCGTTTTCCACCAGTACAGAACACAATTTAAATTTGAACACTACATATAAACCTAACATAGGCAAGCACTCGATTCTACATTAATGGCATGACCGTTATTATCACAGAATGATTTATTAAACCATCAACTTCCCATATGTACGGGCTGCCAATAATGCACAAAATGTACAATAGGCAAATTAGGGGTTTCCGATTGTTACACATGATCTTTAAATTGCACAACGATTCCTTGGATGAATGGTCAGTGTTCATGCCTTCAGTTCAGAGGATACCGAGTTCGATTCCCGGCCGGGTCGGGGACTTTAACCGTGACTGATTAATTCTTCTGGCTCGGGGATTGCGTATCTATGTTTATCCCAACACTCCCCTCTTCAAATTCAGACAAAACACCACACTACAACTATCACAGAAACACGCAACAGTAATCACATCCATCCACATGGGGTTGACGTCAGGAAGGGCAACCTGTCGTAAAACATGACCTAATCCACATGTGCGACACGGATCTCTCGCGCGAGCCCACAAGCGTGGAAAAGTGGTGGAAGAAGAAGACTTAAGAGAAAATATTACGATGAAATCTTCACCCATAAAACATGACCGAGATGTGCACACAAGAAAAAGAATTAAAAACTCTGCGCTCAAACTACTAAAATACTTGAAATAGAAAGAATTCTACAGTCCAAATAAAGCTGATTATAATTAACTCTACTAGAGAGATTAAGAAAAAAGGTAAGGCAGTAAGAAGTTTACAAGTTACTTGATTTGTTTAAAAATCGTTTTGTTCCTTTTTGTTTAATTTTCTGATGATTCCCTTATTTTTCTCATTCCATCCTAATTTTCCTTTCTTATTTTAAGGACTATACACACCTCAGTCCCCGAGCTAGTAGATATAACCAATGAAGATTAAAGTCTCTCACCCGGCCGAGAATAGGATCCAGGCCCCTTGAACCAAAGGCCAGCACGCTAACAATTTAGCCGGATCAGGATTAATTAGCCGTCTCGTTCCGTTCTTATGGTTGCTTCACTGTTCACGGTTGTCCCCGTAGATTCATCATCTATGTTAGGAAAACTCGTCCAAATTTAGCCCTCTCGCATGATGTTCAGCACGTTGGGGTACACGGCGTCTTGTTTAACTGTAGTATCATATCGTATCATTGTTGTAGTCTTCTTATCTCCAAACTATAACTGAAATACAAGTCTAAGTTGTATACTCACAAGGAGTACAATTGTAGAGGTCAGTTTGCCGGGGAGGACTCGGTCTTTCATCTGGCCTTAATCTATAAACATAATCTTTTCAGTCTCCCTACGTCCTTCATCCGCTTCTTTGCTTCCTATCTCACCAATAGAAAAACATTTATACACATCCAGGGCTATCTCTTCCGACCCTTCCCCATGTCATTTGAAGTTCCCTTAGGATCGCCGCTCTCTCCACTATTATTCATCCTCTTCGTGGCAGACATTCCCCAACCTCCTCCAACACTTCAGCTTCTCCCATTCGCAGACGACACTGCTGTCCTTGCTCCGCTTCCATCAGTCCAAATTAATCGTACCCTTCAACCTTACCTCAATTCCCTTACCACCTGTTACGACCGATGGTACTTATCCCTAAACTCCATCAAAATACAATCCATGCTGCTCCGACCCCGTAGGGTCCAACTTTCTGCCACCCGCAAACCTGACTACCTCAGGCTCAAAGTCCGCAAGACCCCTATCCGACCTCAACGTACTGTCAAACACCTACGCGTTACCATAGACCAACACCTGACTTCCGCCTCCACTTCCTCAATACCAAAACCAAAGCCCTCCGCCGATCCCAGCTCCATCACCGGCTAATCAGCACCAGCTGCGGTCTAAACTCCAACTTACTACTCCTAACCTATAAAACCTTCATCCGATCTGCTATCACCTACGGCCATCCCACCTGGGCAGCTGTTGTCCACTCCCAGCCAAACCTTTACTGTCCTCTCTTGTCCATGGAACGCCACCTTGTATGAATAGCCCTCCATCTCCCTCCCCTCTCTCACACCAAGTACCTATCTGACATATATATCCCTTTCCCAAACTATACACCCATATCTCCCTCCTCTCCAGAGTTTTCTAGACAAAGCCCTAAGTCCGAACAACCCGCTCGCATCCCAACTACTCATACTTCACAAAAACTCCGAAATTACGGTTCTCCTCTTCTTTTCCATCATATCCTCACTCAATCCACAGACCGGCCACCCCAAAAATGCAGACTGTGACTGTGCAACCTAATCAACCCACCCACGACCTAGAACCCTTCACATACAACTAGGCCAACTTAATATACAAAAAAAGATCAGACTATGTGGACCGCCCTCGCAATCAATATGCACTCTTCTAATTATATCATCCTGTTTCATTTATCCATTATTGTTCTTCATTGTAAACAATATAACTAATTATGTCGCCTATATGAGTTATGTTTAAAAAACATGACCAAATTGTTACTAACAATAAATAAAAGTATACAATGCTTTGCGAAGAGGCTAGAAATCGCCTCCAAACTCCTACTTCTTCACATCTTTTACCCACTACTTCCCTCACATCTCCCCAAACCGCTCGCATCTCTTGGCCAGAGAGAGGGCGTAAACCTCTAGGTGGCCCACCCCACACATTCAGAGTGGGGAATGGAAGCTGTTGATGATGATGATGATGATGATGATGATGATCATGATGATCATGATGGTGGTCATGCCGGGCTGGTTGGTAGATGCAGAGTGGGTCTTGGCCCACACACAAAATTCTGCACTCTGGCCAGCCAACCTAGCATTGAAGGGCGGCCATGGCCCAACCGTGGATCTACGTCTCTGTACTCGGGAGACGGAGAAGGATCGCCACCGTCGGCTGTCCTGAGGATGGTTCTACATGGTTTTCCATTCTCCTGGGCTAGGGTGAATGCCGGGACAGTTGCTAGTAGAGGCCTTCTACAGAACTTCTACCAACATGAAAACATATTGTTAGATGCCAGCCCAGTGGTAGCCCCTTTCGGTACTTGCTGGAAGGACATAATGAGTCAGATGGCCGGGGAGCTTCTAGGCGGCCTGGAGGGCATGGGAGGCCTTTCTGTGTATTGCTACCTCGTGCGTTTCTGGAAGGTGGAAAGAGAATGTTCCATATCTAGCCACATCGCGAATATTCCGGTACTCGTCACCCGAACGATGAAAAGGAGCCTAACCGCGAACAGTTAGTCAGAGTCGGGGTCAGTTTGTTAGGGTAAGTGTTGAAATTCGGTGGCTGGACTGAGGATGGCTGTAGTAGTGTTGGCTGCCTTCAATATCCCACAGGAGTACGTGTGTCGTCGCGTAAGGAACGGTCTAGTGTGAGTAGACTGTCTTCGAGTCTATGTGTGAAACAGTGATGTAAGTAGAATTGGAGCA
Source organism: Anabrus simplex (assembly GCF_040414725.1). Classification (NCBI taxonomy): domain Eukaryota; kingdom Metazoa; phylum Arthropoda; class Insecta; order Orthoptera; family Tettigoniidae; genus Anabrus; species Anabrus simplex. Next base: position 409,920,757 of record NC_090268.1, read on the forward strand.
ATCTTAACCACCGTTGTTGTGCGGAATATTCTAGTGCTGTTGAACTATTGCTGTTTGGCTATCGGTGTTAATAGCTAACTGTATTTGACTGTGTGAATTATTGGACTGTCTCTGAAGTCGAACCAAGAAACAGACATCGAATGTTCTGTGGCCAGTAGTTCTGCTGTGTTCAAACACAGCTGTCTGCACGCAGCTGCTGTGTGAGGTGACTGGATTTGCAGGGGAAGTGAAAGTAAGGCGAATCTGTTAATAAGGATTATATCTATCTCTGGTAATTCCAACAAACTGGACTCCCTCCAGTGTGAAGAGGACAATATATGTAAATAGACAGGAACTCGTGAGCGTGATTATTCATGACTGAATGCAATTTTGTATATACATGTATATGTGTGTGTGTGTGTGTATGTGCATTTATTGGGTCACTTCGGAATAAAATAGAACGATAAAGCAAACGTTTTATTTGTAAAAATATCAAAGGAAGCCTTTTTTACTGTATGTAAAACAGATATTTTGATACTTTACACTTGCCTACACTGCGTTATATGGGCGTCTCACATCTGTCAGCTGATTCTTGAATGATACCGAGTCTGTCAGGTTTGAAGCCCATGTGGTTGGGAGCGGTAGAATAACACACACGGTATCCCCTGCCTGTGGTAAGAGGCGACTAAAAGGGGCCCAAGGGGTTCTGAACTTGGGAGCGTGGTTTGGTGACCACGGAACACTGAGCTGAGTTCTGATATTGTTCCCACTTACTTGTGCCAAGCTCTTAACTCTCATCTATCTTATCCGACCTCCCTTGGCCAACTCTTGTTCTTTTCCAATCCCGACGCTATTAGAGTACTCGAAGGCTAGGGAGTCTTTCATTTTCACGCCCTTCGTGCGCCTTGTCTTTCTTTGGCCGATACCTCCATGTTTCGAAGGTCTAATCCCTTCCATTTTTTCTCTCATAGTAGTCTCGTAAAGAGGATGGTTGCCCAGTTGTACTTCCTCTTAAAACAATAATCACCACCGCCTGTCACGATGACGTGGACTGTTTAAATGATTGATCCTGAACTTCATCTTCATATTATTTAAATAAAAAATAAAGAATTGAACGTAGTATGAAGTAGAATATTCTATTACACGAGCGAAAATGTTCTACGACTTTGATTCGAAATTCCAGCCTTGCCTCATGACATGACCGAAAACAATCAGTTCATTAAAGCTCACTTTCGGCCATTATAACTTAAATAACAACAACGGGTCATCATGTTCGGCTGCATGGCCGAAGGGTCAGCGTAGTCGCCATCGGTTCAGAGAGCTCAGGGTTCGATTCCCGGCCGGTCGCAGGTTTTAACCTTAAATGGTTATTTCCCCTGGATCGGGGACTGGATGTTTCTACTGTTCCAAACATCCCTGCAACTCTCACACAACACTATCCCCCATAATAGGAGCACTCAGTTCCCATACACGGCAGAAGCTCCGATGAGGGTGGGCGGTGATATGAGCTCATCATCACTATAGGCTGCACGCTCCGACGAGGGTGGACAGCGATAAGAGCTCATCATCACTATAGCCTGGACGCTCCGATGAGGGCGGACAGCGATAAGAGCTCATCATCACTATAGCATCGACGCTCCGTCGAGGGTGCGCTGCGATAAGAGCTCATCATCACTATAGCCCGGACGCTCCGTCGAGGGTGGGCTGCGATAAGAGCTCATCATCACTATAGCCCGGACGCTCCGTCGAGGGTGCGCTGCGATAAGAGCTCATCATCACTATAGCCCGGACGCTCCGTCGAGGGTGCGCTGCGATAAGAGCTCATCATCACTATAGCCCGGACGCTCCGTCGAGGGTGGGCTGCGATAAGAGCTCATCATCACTGTAGCCTGGACGCTCCGATGAGGGTGGACAGCGATAAGAGTTCATCATCACAATAGTCTCGACGCTCCGTCGAGGGTGGGCTGCGACAAGAGCTCATCATCACTATAGCCTGGTCGCTCCGGCGAGGGTGGGCGGCGATAAGAGTTCATCATCACTATAGCCTGGACGCTCCAACGAGGGTGGGCAGCGATAAGAGCTCATCATCGCCATAGCCTGGGCGCTCCGACGAGGGTGGGCGGCGAAAAGAGCTTATCATCGCTATAGCCTGGACGCTCCGACGAGGGTGGGCAGCGATAAGAGCTCATCATCGCTATAGCCTGGACGCTCCGACGAGGGTGGCAGCGATAAGAGCTCATCATCAGTATAGTCTGGATTTTCCGACGAGGGTGGGCAGCGATAAGAGCTCATCATCACTACAGCTTGGAATCTCGGACGAGGGATGGCGGCGATAAGAGCTCATCATCACTATCGCGTGCATGCTCCGTCGAGGGTGGGCAACGATAGGAGCTCATCATCACTATAGTCTGGACGCTCCGACGAGGGTGGGCAGCGATAAGAGCTCATCATCAGTATAGCCTGGATTTTCCTACGAGGGTGGGAAGCGATAAGAGCTCATCATCACTATGGCCTGGATTTTCCGACGAGGGTGGGCAACGATAGGAGCTCATCATCACTATAGTCTGGACGCTCCGACGAGGGTGGGCAGCGATAAGAGCTCATCATCAGTATAGCCTGGATTTTCCTACGAGGGTGGGCAGCGATAGGAGCTCATCATCACTATGGCCTGGATTTTCCGACGAGGGTGGGCAGCGATAAGAGCTCATCATCAGTATAGCCTGGATTTTCCTACGAGGGTGGGAAGCGATAAGAGCTCATCATCACTATGGCCTGGATTTTCCGACGAGGGTGGGCAGCGATAAGAGCTCATCATCAGTATAGCCTGGATTTTCCTACGAGGGTGGGAAGCGATAAGAGCTCATCATCACTATGGCCTGGATTTTCCGACGAGGGTGGGCAGCGATAAGAGCTCATCATCGCTACAGCTTGGAATCTCGGACGAGGGATGGCGGCGATAAGATCTCATCATCACTATAGCCTGGACGCTCCGACGAGGGTGGGCAGCGATAAGAGCTCATCATCACTATAGGCTACACGCTCCGACGTGGGTGGACAGCGATAATAGCTCATCATCACTATAGCCTGGACGCTCCGACGAGGGTGGGCGGCGAAAAGAGCTTATCATCGCTATAGGCTACACGCTCCGACGTGGGTGGACAGCGATAATAGCTCATCATCACTATGGCCTGGACCAAGCGAGTTAGCCGTGTGGTTAAGAACGCGCAGCTGTGAGTTTGTATTCGGCAGATAGTGAGTTCGAACCCCACCGTCGGCAGCTCCGAATATGGTTTTCCGTGGTTTCACACTTTTACTCATGCCTAATGTTGAGGGCACGACCGCTTCCTTCCCACTCCTAGCCATTTCATATCTCATCGTCTCCATGAAGCCTATCTGTATCGTTGTGACGTAAAGTCAAATTTAAACTTTTTTAGCCTGGTTCCATGGATGTCTCGCCAGCATCTCGTCGTTGATTCCAGGTGGGGACGGGAATTATAGTCCTAAGCGTTTGATTCCATTTCCTCGGGAACTGTCTTCGACATTCCCGCAACTAATATACCACATACAATACTACCCTCGCCCACACTAACACACAGATTCCTAGACAAGGCATATTTAGCTCATCTTCGCCGGAGTTTCTGCACCTAAACAACCTTCGCAGGCTAGAAAAAAACAACCCAAATTTAGGTTAATAACACAGTGACTAATATTTTACTTATTTTGGAATCGATTAAGCTACGCTGTGAAGACAAGATCTAAGCAGAAATAAATTTCCTTGTGGAAAATATGAAACTAAAATAAAGTACATAATTACCAGGTTTCTATCGGCAGCCCTGAAAATGGTTTTCCGTGGTTTCCCATTTTCACACCAGGCAAATGTTGGGGCTGTACCTTAATTAAGGCCACGGCCGATTCCTTCCCACTCCTAGCCCTATCCTGTCCCATCGTCGCCATAAGACCTATCTGAGTCGGTGCGACGTAAAGCAAGTAGCAAGAAGAAGAAATTACCAGGTTTCGGAAGTTTAGTACCTAAAAAGAATCCCAATAAGCAGGCAAATATGTCCTTAAATAGTTAAATATGTCCCCAAAATGGAGCATATGACCAAACATTTTATTTATTTTTATTTATTTATTATGCCCTTGTAGGTGGCGAAGTTAGGGCTCTTGGCCCTCTCTTACACTTAACCACTGTAGTGATACATCGTTGAGAACAGAGTTTGAGTACATAATATTGTATAGTAAATAATAACCTACACAAAAATGCATTACACTTTTCTAACTCACATTGATCCGATCTTCCAGTCATACAAGTTAGTCAGCTGCATTCAGCAGGTAGTCTCGGCAAGAAGTCTTAAATTTAAGTAATGAGGTGGAATTTCTGACTCTGGCAGGCAAGGAATTCCAAAGTCTAGAACCGCCACAACAAAGGAATTGTTGTACATAGAGGATCGGTGAACAGGAATAGAAAGGGAGGAACCAGAGCGGGTATTACTGCTGTGAAAGGAGGACAAATACTTAAGCTGGGATGAAATGTATAGTGGTCTGTCTTCAGAGAGCAGTCTGTATATCTGTATCAGTATGTGATACGTTCGTCGTTTGTCAGGTTTCAGCCATGAAATAGTGTGATAGTATGGGGTGACATGTGCATCATAACTCAGACTGTATATAAATCTAAGGCAACGCTGAAGTTTCGAAGTCTGCTCTTTTGTTGCGTCTACCAGAATGGCGTCACGGTATTCGAGGACGGGAAGCACTAGCGTTTGTATAAGTTTGACTCTCACATTACAAGGTAAAATATCGCTGTTTCTTTTAACCGAATGAAGTATCGAAAATATTTTTTACACACATTCTTAATATATTCAGAACAATTTAAAGTCGCTCCAAGATTTCTCACAGTTTGGCTGAATGGAATAACTCTACCATTCAGTATAACTGGAGGAATTGTTTCGTATCTTAGTGTGGCCAACAAATTTTGAGAGCCAATAATTATTGCTTGTGTCTTGGAGGGGTTAGGAGGGAATTTTTCAAGGAGTAAGCATTAAGTCGCTGAAGGTCAGCATTGATGCCTGTTATGACATGAGGCAAATCAGAGGTCTTACAGTGACAGTAAATTTGTAAGTCGTCCGCATAAAGATGGTAGCTACAATTCTTTAAATTAGATGAAATGTCGTTTATATACAAGATAAAGAACAATGGCCCTAAAACACTACCCTGCGGCGTGCCTTCCTTCCTGGTTAGCCAGTGAGATGTTTGATCAAGAGTTATAATTAGTTGCGCGCGATTTTTGAGGTACGATGAAAATAAATGAATAGTTCGTTGATCTAAGTAGTAAGATTGCATCTTTTTTAATAGAGTCTGGAGGTTTATAGTGTCAAATGCGCTACTGAAATCGAGGAGAGTAAGTATTGTCACCAGTCTTTGGTCCATTGCGTGCCGTATGTCATCAGTCACTTTGAGCAGGGCAGTTGCTGTGCTGTGTCCCTTCTTGAAGCCAGATTGCAATGGGTCTAGGGGAGAATGGTTGTTTAAGTATTCCAACACCTGCTCATGAACTAGACGCTCGAGTGCTTCGGAAATCGCTGGTAAAGTAGAAATGAGTCTGTAGTCGGATGGTAGGGAGGGGTCAGGTTTCTTCGGCACAGGGATAACATTAGCTAGTTTCCATAGTGAAGGAAAGGTTCCGTTTTTAAGGCAGTAGTTGAAAATGTGGGTAATAATTGGTAAAACAGCACCAATAATGTTGTGTAAGAAAGTTATAGGGATATTATCCACTCCTCTGGCTTTCGATTTGATAGAATATAATACTTTTTTTAACTTTATTAGCAGTAACAGGGTGGAATGTAAAATGTTGTTGGTCAGGTAAAGGGTTAATAACGGAGTTGGGTACTGAGTTTGGGGAATTTAGTACATTAGGTGGTGTTCTTTCTTCAGTAAAAAACTCATTTAACTTATCGTGTGGTATGTCTGGCACATGAGGTTTTTGCCGAGGTTTCCCTATGCCTAAGGCACGAAGCGTGTTCCAAGCACTGCTAGAATTCATGTTTGCAGTCATGTTTTGCAAGTAAGTATATTTACAGTTTCTAACGAGCTGTTTAACTCTATTTCTAAGGACCCGATAATTTTCGAAGTCACTTTGGTCATGAGTTCGTTTAAAGCGTCGGTAAGGTGCATCGCGGGGACCATCATGTTTTTAATTTCATTACTTAGCCAGGGACAAGATGGGCGAGTAACTTTTATCTGTCGCTTAGGGGCGTGTTTATCGTACAGGGTGATTACAAGGGAGTTAAACTTGTCTACTTTCGCGTCTATATCGTCCAATAGGAGTATGTCATTTCAGGGTAGATTGTAAGCGTCATGTCTTAACTCGTCCATATCCATACCTTTTGTGTTTCTGGGAATAACATACTTAGGTTTATATTTTGGCATTCGGAGGGAGTAGGATAGGTAGATAAGGTCATGAGTGGAGATGGCTGGGACTGGAATCTGGCTGTGAGTTATAACTTTCTTTGTGTTATTTGTCACAATGTGGTCAATGAGCGTGTGTGTTTCGTAGTTTTCTGTGTAACTGTGATTAGTAGGCTCTAAACGGAGGATGGCCTTATCACGGGAAGGAAACCTGTCAAAAAATTGTTTAGTATCGTGCGTTTTAGTAAGTAGGTTAATGTTGAAGTCACCTATGGCAATGATATGCTTGTCACTAGGCAGTAGGTCAAGTAAGCAAAATTTGAATTCAGTTATATTTGTTATTTTGTTCGGCTTGTATACAATAACTATAAGGAGTTTCTGTTGGTTAATAATGACTTCAACAAACATGAATTCTGGCCCCAGCTGTGCATTGTTAGATGATACACATATCACCCGGCTTTTTAAGTCGTTTCTGCAGTACAAGGCCACCCCACCTCCTCTTCTGCTATCGGATCTATCATGACATAAGAGGGAATACCAGTCAAGTTGTAACATACCAGAGGGTATGCTCGGTGTAAGCCAGCTTTCGCTAATAGCAAGAATATGGATATTATTTTCCCTCATTATGGCTTGAATTTCGTCGAAATGCGCTACCAGGGAGAGTGCGTTGACATGGCAGCACTGTAAACAGTTGATAGAGGGAGATAATGCCTGTTTGAGGAGCAAGCCGGTGGTGAGAGGGGGATGTTGCCAAGGTCACTGTCAGGTACAGAGCTCTGGATCAGCTGAATAACGGATTGTTAACGAAATAGTATAACAGAAATAGCATGCAACTTACCTCGACATCCTGAAAATGCTTACACTGACTACCACTAACACACACACACAGACACACACACATAATACACTTACAAAAACACTTATGAATAACAAGCAGATGTACTATCGAGCTGTGCTGTTTCATGTTAATTGTCACCGTTATCTCGCAGATTTTTTATGCTGTCCAGTTCCGCGACAGTGGTGATGGATCTTTTCGTCCCATTAGGAAGGTGAATCACGATGCGTCCGTCTTGGGTCCAGACGCGGGATGGCCCGAAGTGAGCCCTAGCAAGGTTTAATATGCACTTTCGGGTTTTGGTGATGGACTCGGTGATGAGTACCTTTGTGCCCTTCAGGAGCCGCGTCGGCTTCCACACTCGGTCACGTTCGTGGTAACGGGTAAATCCCGTCGAAGCTCTCCATCGTGAAGTCCACGTTCAACTTCGTTCGGATGGTTTCCCTCACTTTTTCGTAAATGTCCTCCAGCGGTTCCTCGGAGACTCCATGGAGGCAGTTTCTACGGCTGTACTGCTCTCCTTCATCAATGAGTTCTCTTGATGGTCGAGCTGCCGTGCTAACTTGCACAGCTCTTCTTTCAGCACGGCAAGTTCGGAGGAGATGGCGGCTCGGAAGTCTCGAAAATCGTGACTCAGCGAGTCTACGGACTCTTCCCTGGGGTTGGCAGAGCTGGATAACAACTGAAGGCGCGCCTCAAAGTCCTTCATCGTTGCTTCAAAAGCATTAATCCGCTTATTTACTTTCTGGACGGACATATCTGTTATTATTTACGTCCAGCTCGAACCATACTTTTACTAGATGACTTAGTACACACTTGCAGGACAAATATGCTACCAGTTATGCGGTTTCTGTGAGATATAGACAAAACACTCCTACGCGTACCTACGTTTCAGTAGACGCCATGTTGTCAGGAAAGGGGAAACATATGTACTTCCAACGAATACTTTCCCCCACTAGTCCTTTTACTGTATATTCAAGATTAGTTCTTTTAACATGATTCTACTAGTCTCTATCATAAATTCATTAGCAATCCTTAAACTGAGGTCAGTACAGAATTTTTTTTTCATTAACATTGCAGTCTCACTCAATTGTGACAAGAGACCACATCGCTGCTCCTGCAAACCAATGAAAATCGTATTAGTAATCAGAATTAAGAATGTAGCGACAGTCGCCGTTGGTACAGAATATTTAACTAAAATAAAATATTTAAAAAAACATACCTCGTGTTCCCCATTCATCTCAGCAGTTTTGTCAACCAGTGTCACTATGCTCGTGGACACTAAAACGCGTTATAGCACTAACCTTTACCTCACACATTTTACAGAAGAGGATTTTTCCTTCAGTACAGAAATACTCCTCCCCGATCACTTAAACTAAATGCCTTAATTTCACCCCTTATTTAGGCATATTTATGTCAGCTCTATCACTGTTAATGTAGCTATGAAGCCTTGAAATTTGTCTCTCTTGACATTTTTAATAAAGGTGAGGGGAGAAAGGTAAATTGTGCGCTACGTGATGTGGTCACGAGACACAAGTGCTAAGGCAGGTAAAAATATATTATTTGTCGGCAGCCCTGAAGATGGTTTTCCGTGGTTTCCCATTTTCACACCAGGCAAATGCTGGGGCTGTACCTTAATTAAGGCCACGATCGCTTCCTTCCCACTCCTAGCCCCTTCCTCATCGTCGCCATAAGACCTATCCGTGTCGGTGCAATGTAAAGCAAATAACAAAAACAAAAAACAAAGATATTTCCTTGTCTCTCAAGAAGGGTGAAGTTGCAGTGGACATAATTAGCCGCATTCCAAGTCTTACTCTACAGGCCTCTCCACACGACACAATCTGCTGGGTAGTTGGCGCGGTAAATCGGGTACTGCTCACCACACAACAAGTTGCTGGGTGGTTGGCGCGATAAATCGGGTACTGCTGTCCATATAACAAGGTACTGGGTAACTGGGGCGGTAAATCGGGTACTGCTCTTCACACGACACAATCTGCTGGGTAGTTGTCGCAGTAAATCGGGTACTGCTCTCCGCACGACACAATCTGCTGGGTAGTTGGTGCGGTAAATCGGGTACTGTTCTCCGCAGGACACAATCTGCTGGTAGTTGGCGCGGTAAATCGGGTGCTGGTCTCCGCACGACAAAATCTGCTGGGTAGTTGGTGCGGTAAATCGGGTACTGCTCTTCACACGACACAATCTGCTGGGTAGTTGGTGCGGTAAATCGGGTACCATTCTCCGCGCGACACAATCTGCTGGGCAGTTGGTGCGGTAAATCGGGAACTGCTCTCCGCACTACACAATCTACTGGGTAGTTATCGCAGTAAATCGGGTACTGCTCTCTGCACGACACAGTCTGCTGGTAGTTGGCGCGGTAAATCGGGTACTGGTCTCCGCACGACAAAATCTGCAGGGTAGTTGGTGCGGTAAATCGGGTATTGCTCTTCACACGACACAATCTGCTGGGTAGTTGGTGCGGTAAATCGGGTACTGCTCTTCACACGATACAATCTGCTGTATAGTTGTCGCATTAAATCGGGTACTATTCTGCGCAAGACACAATCTGCTGGGTAGATGGTGCGGTAAATCGAGTACTGTTCTCCGCACGACAAAATCTGCTGGGCAGTTGGTGCGGTAAATCGGGAACTGTTCTCCGCACTGCACAATCTGCTGGGTAGTTGGTGCGGTAAATCGGGTATTGCTCTCCGCATGACACAATCTGCTGGGCAGTTGGCGCGGTAAATAGGATACTGCTCTTCACACGATACAATCTGCTGTATAGTTGTCGCATTAAATCGGGTACCATTCTCCGCACGACACAATCTGCTGGGTAGTTGGTGTGGTAAATCGGGTACTGCTCTTCACACGATACAATCTGCTGTATAGTTGTCGCATTAAATCGGGTACTGTTCTGCGCAAGACACAATCTGCTGGGTAGATGGTGCGGTAAATCGAGTACTGTTCTCCGCACGACAAAATCTGCTGGGCAGTTGGTGCGGTAAATCGGGAACTGTTCTCCGCACTACACAATCTGCTGGGTAGTTGGTGCGGTAAATCGGGTATTGCTCTCCGCATGACACAATCTGCTGGGCAGTTGGCGCGGTAAATCGGATACTGCTCTTCACACGACACAATCTACTGGGTAGTTGGTGCGGTAAATCGGGAACTGTTCTCCGCACTACACAATCTGCTGGGCAGTTGGTGCGGTAAATCGGGTACTGCTCTTCACACGACACAATCTACTGGGTAGTTGGTGTGGTAAATCGGGTACATTCTCCGCGCGACACAATCTGCTGGGCAGTTGGTGCGGTAAATCGGGAACAGTTCTCCGCACTACACAATCTGCTGGGTAGTTGTCGCAGTAAATCGGGTACTGCTCTCTGCACGACACAATCTGCTGGGTGGTTGGCGCGGTAAATCGGGTACTGTTTTCCGCACGACACAATCTTCTGGATAGTTGGCGCGGTAAATCGGGTGCTGCTCTTTACACAATACAATCTGCTGGGTGGTTGGCGCGGTAAATCGGGTACTGCTCTTCACACAACACAAACTGCGGGGTGGTTGGCGCCGTAAATCGGGTACTGCTCTCCGCATGACCCAATCTGCTGGGTAGTTTGTGCCGTAAATAGGGTGCTGCTCTTACACAACACAATCTGCTGGGTGGTTGGCGCAGTAAATCGGGTACTGCTCTCCGCACGACATAATCTGCTTGATCCGTTCTGCAGTAGACTGACCGGCTCGCTCTGCACTCAAAACACTCGCGATCATTGGTCCTTCATCTTCTAAGTTAAAAAAAAATAGGAATTGCATTAATTTTGTTGTCCCTGAAGTCGATACGAAAGGGAACATATTAGGCTTCAAAGTGGTTATTACAGAGAAAGCAATTTAGTCATACAAATATTATTAAATCACTAGAACTATTCGATTTTAGAAATAGTTTTCGATAAATCGGCCCGAGTTGCACAGCACACGACCCAAATGGCAGAGTGTCGCAAAGGCGAGTTGGGAGATTGTGTGGTAGATCCGACCAACCATCCGACATGAGTTATGTCGACCCGATCGGTCCCGACAAGCCTGGAGGGATACTGCAGATCGGGCCCAACAGACTGGGTCGTATGTAGGAAGTTATTCTATAACTAGTGAATTAAACTCAGTCGAGATAAATTAAACATCAACTACTCAGCTTTGAGAACCGACCTTCAAGTTTCCTCACAATGCTACAAACACATTTATCCAAGCTACATCGGAAATCACATTCAAAGTACAGTACAGTACACGTTTCCGTAAGAAAAATAAACAAAATGTGATCTTAAACAACTAAAACGACTGAAATATGACGAAAACAATTAATAATGGTAAAATATGCGTTTATATGCCCAATAATATAACATGCCCGAAATTTCAACAAACAGCCAAGTGGAAGATGGGGAAAAGGTATTACGTTTCCGGAACATTCGAACCCTAATAATTACTATTTGAACCATGCTTCGCTGCTACTCAACTCTGTGTCAAAGTTTCCATCCTGGTGTGAGCAGAAATCCAGTATTGGCGACTTCTTCTAAAGTATGTTAAATATTTGTTTACTACTGTATTAGAAATATGTATGAAGAGCCATTTTAAGGACCTAACTGAACTCTCAGGCCCGATGTATTTTTAAACTGTGTTGTGCCAACTGACTGTCTATCATGCCTGAATGCACAGTAGCCAGGAGTAATCAGAATATAAATTGCTCTCCCGTGCGTGATATGCAGGTCACATTGATTTTGCTATTGAAATGGGCAAATCAAATTTTAGCCTGTCGACGTTTATTTATTTTTCCAGTTATTATTTTAACTCCGCTTTGGCGAATAATGAAACATGCATTTCATTCCCAAACAACGAATGAAAAAAATATAAGTTACAGTCGAAAGGCTTCGCAATTGATTTTAAATTTGTTACTCTACTACGTTACTCCAACACTCGTTTTACTGTGCAGCAACCCAAGAACAGGAAACACGTGTGCACCTTTAACACATCTAGCGCCATGTGATTCACCGGTGGATTCACCGGCTTATCGTGCATCGCTACTCCATGGAAATTTAGCGCCGCCTGGCCACCCGTGACCACTCTTACCGTTCATTCTCCCTGTAAGAATGGACTCTGCCGCCCCTGTGCTCAGAAGAACTGGAATTGGGTTGGGCCATCAGGTAGGTTTAGGCTAAAATTTCTTGCTCTTATTTACAATGTCAATATTAATCCTATGATCCAAAATCTGCATACTATTTGCTTATTTCAAAGAAAAAATAAAATACATAATGCTAATTACAGAACATTATAATATAGCATTACAGATCTCATCACTATAATGCCACTCAGTCATTTTAATATTGGGTTTCTTTCTCAGTTCTTATTAATTGAAACGGGGATTTAAAAAAAATCCCTAGTCCATGATTTTTCGAAATCGAGTTTCCCGCGGCACTTTGTTGTATGAAGTGCACCGCATTCAGTGACAAGAAAAACTACCCAACTTTTCATTTCACTGCCGTGCATACCGATAGCTGAATATTACAGTAATTTAAAGAGAATTCCAAGTCTAGAACTTTGGAGGTTGTTGAACTCAACTTCCGTCTTGCATAACGCTGCTGTCACCAAATGAAGGACGGGTGGAAGTAACGAATAAGAAATCTACCATGCATTGCTTAGAAACAGAAGAAGTTATTGATTTAGAGTCCTTCCGTGGCTTAAAATCGAATATAAACCAATAAAGCAATCACAGTTCATCAAAAGGAACTTGTAACGTTTGGGTTCACCAATAAGCAACGGTAGATAATTGAGCTTATGTTAGCCACGTAAATGCGAACCAAATTTGAAGGAGGATGTTCAGATATTTTAGGTTAGCTACAACTACCGTGTGGCGTCATAGATACTTCATGACGCTAAGGCAAACTTACCAATTGGTTGGTCAAACACCAACATAAGAACTCTTAAGTGATAATAAGTATTCATCCATCCAGATGAGTGACATGCAGTAGTTCAGACGTACATTCAAAATCCTCTCCACACACATTCAAAATTCTTGCCAAATTCTCCAAATATTCACAGAAATTACATTGAGAAACGAATCGAAACCAAGCCTTATACATGATCGCGCAGGAAACAATGGGTTGGCAATACCAGAGTGTGCCGTGGATCTACATGACATTAGATATTATGAGGATTAAAGGAATGAAAGGGAATTTAACCTTTAAGGAACGTGTAGAAATTTGACTTCAATGTGTGTTTTACTAAGTTATAGTGGCTGTAGCAAATTAGGACATGAAGTATGAGCCTAGATCAATATTTAAGGTAAGGACTCAGTCCGGGACTCACAAAGTGCAGTGATTTGAATCAGGTACAATTAATCACAGTTAAAGATATACAAGAGAAATTACATTTTTTGTTTACCAGCCCCTTTGGACAAAAGAGAACATCTATAAACAAATCCCCTAGGAAGGTTAAATTAGACTAAATGAATCGTATGATTCGTAAGTTTAACAAAAGTGGAAATAAATAATATGAATTTATAATGTCGATTTTTTCCATGACCACTACACGGGAGAGTAAAAATAACTATATTACGGAAAACAAAGAAAAACGCAAGGCAGACGCACAAAGTCCAAGGTTGAACGGACGGGTGGTGGTGGTGGTGGGGAGGAGAGGAATACTAGTAAATTTATAATATTAAAATTCTTACAAAAAGTCCAAACATGAGACAATTATCGTATTAAAATCTAATACGGAAGCGGACACGAAGTAAGATACATCAGGTGTAAGGGGAATAATAGCAAGATTAATCATTTTAATTTCAAAATAATTCACCAAAAGAAGTCCACAAAGAACCAAAGTTTTCACAAACAGGAAAATTTTACAAGTTTCATAATTAATAGTCCACCGATGACCGTGGAAAATGATAGAAGTTGAGAGTTCATTCAAAGAATTAGCGTTAGCGAATAGCCAAGGTCATAATGCTTGTTCCTGTCACAAGTGCGCTACCTCAATGAATGTTTCAGAAATTACAAAATTCTGGAGTCATTTACCAGGTTATGCCAATAAAGTGATTCATAGCTTGACAAGTAAAGTTCCTTTCTTTCTCCCTTATCTTCTTATATGATGAAATGTACATGGAAACCAGCTCCAAGGATTAAAACAGCTTCCCTCCACCACCTCGACACACACTATTGACGAACTAGCCAAGTACGCGAATATAGCTTATACAGGGTTATTCACCTAATATGTTAAACGGAAATAACGTCTAAACCATTAAAGATATCTGCATTATGTTCTCATATTCTTAAATCAGGGGCTTGTGCTACGTATTCTCATGGAGTAAGTAATAACCGGGATATTGTTACTAACTCCACATGTTTAAATAGAACGGCACAAATTCGTACAACTGGTCTTAAAGTTCAACTACGTACAAGTTAAAATATGGAAGTATTTTACCAAGCGAGTTGGCCGTGAGGTTAGGAGCGCGCAGCTGTTTGCTTACATCCGGGAGATAGTGGGTTCGAACCCCACAGTCGGCAGCCCTGAAGATGGTTTTCCGTGGTTTCCTATTTTCACACCAGGCTAAGGCTGAGGCTGTACCTTAATTAAGGCCACGGCCGCTTCCTTCCCATTCCTAGGCCTTTCCTATCCCATCGTCGCCATAAGACTTATCTGTGTCGGTGCGACGTAAAACAAAATAGCAAAAAATGATGTAAGTATTTGGAAACTGGACAGTTACTCTTTGAGATCTCAATAAGAACAGCATGCGCGATTTTGTATGCCGCATCAGACAGCGTGGAGACGGGCAAGGACATATATACGCGCAAGCAGTTTCCTGGGTGTGATTCCAGCTACAGGCATGTAAACATATTGTGCACATTTGATGGGTTTGCAAAGTGTGTATGACAGGCGAACTCATGACAAGACAGGGAGGGTTGATGTTGTTCAAAGGAATAAAATAATTACTTTGCCTTCCAGTGAGCATAACGAAAGCTATAATTGTCACTGGTTTGAGTGTACAGTACATACTGCTGTATGAATTGAGAGATAAACATAACACAGGATACAGTACATACCTGGTATCCGTTCTGTGGCTGGAATCACACCCAGGAAACAGCTTGCTTGCCAATACGTCCTTGGCCGACCTCACGCTGTTTGATGCGGGACTTTAGAGCCCATAAGCGGTTTTTATTGATATCTCAAATTGACTGTCCGATTTTCAAAATACTTACATATTTGAACTTGTACGCAGTTGAACATTTAGGCCAGCTGTATGTATTTGTGACTTTCCATTTAGAAATATGGAGTTAGTATCAATATCTCGGTTATTAATCACCCCCATGAGAATAAGTAATATATTATTTTACAAGCCTCTGTATATCATTTAAGAATATGAGAACAGAGTGCAGATATCTTCAATGGTTTGGACATTTTCGTGTCACATCTTAGATGAATAACAGTGTATAGTGGTCGGAGGGCCAAGGTTGCCGGCAAGTGAATAGTCTGTGCCTGACAGAGAACACGTTCGGAGTTGCAACACGGGGCGTAGCGAAACAATCGTTGATAAGTAGACTGCTACAAACTTCATGGTGTTAAGTCTCTGATGAAGTATTTACAACCACATGCTGCGAAGTTCATTAAGTTCCTTGTTGGATCTGATGATCCTTATAACGAGGACAAGGACGGAGATTATGGTGCTGTTGCAGAAAAGCCGTCAAAGAATACTTTGCGAATTGTGCAGTGGGTATGCTTTGAACTATTTGGTGAATATTTACTCAGAACAGCAGTATTTTATTCGTATTCCTGTATCTCGTAATAAAGTAAAATCTTGCAATAAAAATATTTAACCACAGTAAAACTCATGTTACTTCAATATGAACATTGTCCGGCTCCATGGCTAAATGGTTTAGCGTGCTCGCCCTTGGTCACAGGGGTCCCGGGTTCGATTTCCGGCAGGGTCGGGAATTTTAACCATCATTGGTTAATTTTGCTGCCACGGGGGCTGAGTGTATGTGTATCGTCTTCATCATCATTTCATCCTCATCACGACGGGCGTCAAGCCAGAAGACCTCCACCTGGCGAGCCGAACTTGTCCTCGGACACTCCCGGTACTAGAAGCCATTCATGAGGAACATTGTTTCCAAGAAACATCCCAAGTCCTCTTGCTTTGTACACCCACCGATGGCCACATATAAAAATGTCATCATTGGATGACTATTGTACGGGGTTAGACGTGTTGGCTCCTATAACTATTTTTAATAAAATCCTGTTTCTTCGACAAGTTTTTGCCTCCGAACTTGGGATGTTTCCGAAATCATCGTTTCAATTATAAGTTGAAAGTTAAATTTGACAGACCTATACGTTCGCTCTGGAAACAATTGAAGCACGCGGGCACACTTTAAGATTCACAGTATGTATCCACTTTCTTGGCGTGGGTCCGAACATAACTGCTGTCTTTCCCTAACCAGTTTTTTGTACCAAGGGAAGCAGCGCGGCTCCAAACTCGTAGAGTATCACAGAGTGAGACAGTAATGCCTACTTTGTGACATACTGTCATCCCGCACTGAAAGTTTTAACCAATACATGGTGTGACACCCGGTAAGCACATGGACTGTAGAAGTAATTTTACTTCAAAGGGCCTCGTGCCCACCGGTAGGCAATGAAAAAAATATGAAAATATAAGTCCGCCTCTGTGGTGTAGTGCTTAGCGTGATTAGCTGCCACTCCCGGAGACCCGGGTTCGATTTCCAACTCTGCCACGAAATTTGAAAAGAAGTACGAGGGCTGGAACGGGGTCCACTCAGCATCGGGAGGTCAAGTGGGTAGAGGGACTCGATCCTCAACTCAGCCATCCCCGGAAAGGTTTTCCTCGGATTCGCACTTCTCCTCCAGACAAATACCGGGATGATACCTAACTTGAGGCAACGGCCGCTTCCTTCTCTGTTCCTTGTCTATCCCTTATAATCATCCCATTCACTACAGGGTCCCTGTTTAGCATAGCAGGTGACTCCACCTGGGTGAGGTAGATGTCCGTCCTCCTTCTCAGTTGTATCCCCGACCCAAAATCTCATGCTCCAGGACACTGCCCTTTAGGTGGAAAGGTGGGACCCCTGGCTGACTCCGAGGGAGAAACCAATCCTGGAGGTTAAACAAACTAAGAAAGAAGGAAGAATAATATCTTAAAATAAACAAGGAGTAAAGAAAAGAGCACTTCATGCTTGTACTTTGTAAAATGATCAATGACTTGTTCACTCGGCCAGTTCTTTTCTAACATTCCTCTTATCTTCTCAATTATACTTTCTCACATTTTTAACACACCTATTTGTATCAGCGTTAGTTCTCACTACCTTCACGTCAGACTTTTAAATGAGATATCCTGAGTAAAGCCTATGTTTGCTCCCGTAAGCAAAGTCGATCTAAAAATTAACAATTTTAAAGAAACTTTTCCTCCGAAAAGTGCTTACTTCTTTGAGAGTGCCGCAGATCACACATTTTAAATTTTTTGTTTCACTTACTGTACCATCATACTGGAAAAATGTACAACATTTCATTAAAAATATCCCACAGAATTCCATTATCTCCTTTGTCACAATAACTTATCTTACGTTTCCTCCCAATTGAACGGAAAACGAAAACGTAATTATTCTAGTTATGGACCTTCATAATCCACGCACTCGTGATAGACATCGTACTTCACTTACCCTCTCGCTCTGACAGTACCTCCGAAGCATGGAAACAAAACTCTGATATTCAATATCACTTTATACTTGCTTTCAGTCCGCTGGACACCATCCAACCCGACAGTGGTGGAGGTCCCTAAATCGAATCACGTCTGGTCCAGGCAGATGTGTCACTCATTCAATAAATGGGGGACGTAGGCATCAATAACCTGTGACGGATGTGACCAATTACAAACTGTGGATCGCGAAATGTTTGATCGTACTCATCCTCCTCGCGACGGAGGAATTATATTTAGTTGATTCATTTACCCTATGTTGAGCTGTAATTTGTTTTACGAACTAAAGATATGTCGATTTACATCTGTACCGAGCGAGTTAGCCATGCGGTAAGGGGCGCACAGCCGTGAGGTTGCATTCGGGAGATCGTGTGTTCGAGCCACACTATTGGCAGCCCAGAATATGCTTTTCTGTCATTCCATTTTCACACCAGGTAAATGCTGGAGCTGAGCCTTAATTAAGACCACGACCACATCAATCAATCAATCAATCAATCAATCAATCAATCAATCAATCAATCAATCAATCAATCAATCAATCAATCAATCAATCAATCAATCAATCAATCAATCAGTTACAATTCATCTGCATTTAGATAAGTCGCCCAGGTGGCAGATTCCCTGATATATTTTTTTTTGTACCTAGCCGTTTCCTAAATAATTACAAAGAATTCAGAAATTTACTGACCATCTCCGATCCCTAACTTCTCTTCCTATACACGAATGTCTGTCCCAATTTTTCCTCTTGAATTCAAACTTTATCTTCATATTGTGATCTTTCCTACTTTTAAAAGTACCACCGAAATTTATTCGTCCGCTAATGTCATTCCACGCATCTCTCCACTGACAGCTCGGAACATACCAGTTAGTCGAGCAGTTCGTCTTCTTTCTCCGTAGTACTTTGCAACATTTTTCGTGACGGTACTCTTTCGTCGGAAATCACCCAGAACAAATCGAGTTGATATTCTTCGAGTTATTTCCAGTTCTCGAATCAAGTAATGCTGGTGAGGGTCCCGTACACTGGAACCATACTCTACTTGGGGTCTTATCAGAGACTATCCTATCGTTGCTGTTGACCCTAACTAGTATGTCACTGAATGTTTCATAAAAGTGTCAGTTTCATCCTCATCTGCACCCTCACTTGGTCAATACACTAAGACAATCCTTTTACTAATTTCCCCAACTGCCAAATCTATCCACATCATTCGCTCATTTACGTTCCTAACAGTAACTATGTTGCGCGCAATGGTATTCCTAATAAACAGCCCTATCCCATACTTTGCCCTTACCTTTCTAACACCCGTCAGGGGCACTTTATAATCTCCTATCTGCTCCTCGTTATCTCCCCTTACCCGAATATCACTTACGTCTAGCACATCCAGATGCATCCTCTTTGCTGACACAGCCAGTTCTACTTTCTTTCTTCCATAATCCCCATTAATATTGACAGCTCCACATCGAATTCCATTTCGTTCGCCAAATTGTTTCCAAGGAGTCCCTCGCCTGTCAAATGGGTGTGGGACTCTGTTACTCCCATAGGTCCGAGGCTGGCTTAAAATGTTCTGAGATTGGTAAGTTCATAAAGCAGGTGCTACCCTACTTGCACATCGTCTAAGTGAGGATCTCTCCTCTAACGAGTTATGGACTCCCGGCGGATTGTATTGTCCTAGCCGTCTGAGCACAAGGAGGGCCATGACTCAGAATATGTCCGAAATGCCCACTCCCATTCCATAGCAACTGGTATCCCGACTCTCTGGACCACTTACTAGACCACTCAGCCGTTGCCCATTGTTCACGAACTGGGACGTGACTACAGTAACCCACACTATGAACCATTAGCATAAAAATTTGAGAATTAAATTTTAGGTCTTTCCCTGAACTACCATTTGGCTCAGCGTGAATAAAATTATTTATGGCCTAGATTGTAGCGGCTTATTCCCCAACTTTACATATCGATTTTCACTCAATTCTCTTCAGCCGTTTTCTGGTAATGCGCGTACATACAGACAGATAGACAGACACTATGGAAAATTTAAAACAAATATTTCTTTGATAGTGTGGACACGACCGATACAGAAATTTCTTTATTTTTAAATTCTGAGCAATTTACAGACAAAACACTTATTATATATATATATATATATTATCAGCAGAAAGAATATTATAGCACGTTTCGAGCTCTCTGTACCACATTGTTTACGCTGTCTCAATGCCACTAACAATGGAGTAAAATGGTTTACATTAATTTCAATAAAATCAATTTTAAAGAACTGTGTCATAACACCAACATTGATTCTACATTCATCCAGTAAAAGTACAAGTTGCACCAAAGAACCATTGATACGTTTTATCAAAATCTAACAAATGCAGAAAAATGTCCGGCTTTTCAGAATTTTCCATTTCTTGAAGCTGAATCACAACCGTACTTATACAGTTTTGATCAAAATTAACATCGTAAGCTAATTGGCTGAATGGTCAGCGTACTCCCTGGGTTCAATTCCTGTCAGTTACTCTAAAATATCTCAGTACTGAAACATGGTACCGATTAAACCTCACATCTGACACCCGTTACAGCTGTTTATCAGGTAATCTAAAGTTGCTACTCAGAGAGGTAGTATGTTTTACTATCCAGTAAATTTATCGATTACAAATTCCCTTGCATTTGAGTTTTCCTCTCCACATAGCTTTTACTCGCGATGTTAAGACACTCTCGAACTACGGTTCCTCTCATGGATTTTTACAGCGCAGTGTCCTTCCAGAATAGTTCGCGACTAGGGAGGTTCGTTGAACTCTACGGAACCGTCTGACGGAATCACTCACGGACTCGCGACCGTCTGCTTGCCTGCACGGACTTAAGACTGGCTCTCCCGAGGAGAAATTGAGACTTATTGGCGCGTGTCAGTTGCACTCTTTAGGAAGCCCTGCAGAATATTCATGTACGAGGGCAAGTCAAGAAGTAACAGCAATTTTGCTAAAATTGGCTCTCTGGCGTTGCTTGTTCATCAGCCGCCAGATGTCACCGTTATCTACGTCTGAGGTAGGTTTCAACGTTATCCGATTAGTACAACTTGCGCTGTTGTGACTTAAAAATGGCCGCGCCACTCTCTGTTTGCACCAAGGAAGTACAGCGTTCCGTAATCCATTTCTTGTGGTTAGAGGGTGTACTTGGAGCAAAAATTCATAGACTTTCAGCACGATACAGGGACAATGTTTTGCCACAGCGGATGCTTACATTCCATTCTCTGACGTTTGCCTTCTTGTTCGAAGTGGTGCACCCATGTTTCATCTCCAGTGATGATACGTTCTTCTTCTCCTTGTTCTTGCGTTACGGCCTCTGTAGGACCACGGACAGCTCCTTCATGGATTGCATTTTCTTCTTCTCCTCCCAGAACCTCTTCATCCTTTCTCTTCTTCTCTCCCGCTCTTCTTCCGAGATATTCAGTATCCTCTTCTCTTGTCTACTCCACTGGTGACTCTCAATCCTTTTCCTGTACCCATCCCTATCATTGATCTCTGGCATATTAGTCGGTATGTACTTGCTTCTCCAATTTTCCTTTTCTTCCACCTTGATCCCTAATTCCGACCAATCTTTCCGGAGTTCAACTACCCACTTGGTTCCTGTCTTTCCTCGTGTCCTCGCTGTTGTTTCCCATACTCTTTTCGTCATTCTATCCATATTCATCCTGATTACATGTCCCGCAAACCTTGCTCTTTTCAGTCTGATTTCTTCTGAGATTGTCCTCATGTTCCGGTATAGTTCTTCCCTGGGTCTCCTCATCCATCTCCCACCTCCTCTCTTAGGGCCTAGTATTTTCCTCAATATTTTTCTCTCCTCTTTCTCTAGTTGTTCCGCACCATTTCTTCCTAGTGCTATTGTCTCAGCAGCATATAATACAGCATTTCTCACCGTTGCCTTGTAATGTCTAATCTTTGCGTCTGTAGATATATTCTTTTTATTGTATATATCTCTGGTCATACAGAAGGCTGATCGCATCTTCTTTATCCTCTCTGTTATTCCCTCATTGCTCCTATTCCTTCCTGTTATAAATTCTCCCAGGTACTTGAATTTGTCCACCTTTTGCACGGTGCCTTCCGGTGTTGTCCAATCCTCAGTGGTATTCATTGTCTTTGTCTTGTTGTAGGCGATCCTCAGTCCTACCCTTCATTAGTATGGCGGTCCAGTAGGTGCGGGCAGATTCTCACACGATTGCGCTTCTGCTCTTCATTGAGTTGTTTTGAAATCTATCAAAAACAGTCTTTGTGAAAGTTAAGGCTGTCATGCATGATTTCAAATACAGAACCATGGCTAATGTGCATATAGTTTGCCAAGTCATCAACAGTTACTCGTCTTTTATTCAGGATCATATCACGCACTTGTTCAATATTGGTATCAATTACGGCTGCAGATGAACTCCCGGATCTTTCCTGATCCTTCACGTCTGAACTGTTCAATGCACTGGTAAACACTTCTCTGTGGCAAAACATTATATCCGTATTGTGCTGAAAGTATTCTATGAATTTCCACTCCTGGTATACCTTCAGACCGCAAAAAACGGATTACGGAATGCTGTTGTTCCTTGGTGCAAACAGAGAGCGGCGCGGCCATTTTTACGTCGCAACAGCGCAAGCTGTACTGATTTGATAACGCCGAAACCTATCACAGGCGTAGACAACGGTTCCATCTAGTGGCTGGTGTTAACACTATGCCATAGAGCCAATAGAAAGACAATTAGAGGAAAATTGCAGATACTTACTGACTCGCATACGTAGTTTGCAATTCCAGACCGTTTTGGTGCCTGCTCCTTCTAGCACTTTATAGGGGAATGCTCTGTGATCCTTAAAATAATACTTTCATTATGCCACTGGTTTTCTTTCGGCCATGCCCCAAGTCTCAGACGGAATCCAGGAGATTTGGATCCGTTGAGGATTCTAGCCCTCCGACCGTGTAGGTCTTGGGTGCTATCTCTTAATTGGTTGAAGGAGACTACATTGATGTATGGTAGGGGGACCTGGAATCAACGAAATCAGTACTGGTCAGAATGTGACCTGCGCCCCTTTTTTAGGGGCGACTAATCTAAGACAACCTTGGGTCGCTTATAGCGGAGACCAAGGGTATCGTAGTTGCCCAGCGTCGAGATGAGGGGGTTGGACTTAGTAGTCAGACCAGAAAAGAATTTCCGGGATGTCTTCTTTATTCTGGTTCTGATCTCATCAATCCTAAGGGATTGGTGGATATCCCGATTTCGTTGAAACCATTGAGCACCAGAGATGAGGCGCAGCGCACGATTTTGGAGGCGCTGCACCTTATCCAGGTGAGTTTTGGCTGCCATTCCCCAGACCGGACTGGCATACTCTAGAATAGGTCGAATATGTGTCTTGTATAGCGTGAGCCTGTTTTCTAGATTTAGGCCTTGATCGGCTTTCATAAGTGGGATAATTTCAGATAAGCGTCTGCTCGCGTGGGCCGAAATCGAATTGATATGATCTTTGAACGTAAGTCCTCTGTCTAGGATAACACCTAGGTATTTAGTTGCATTTCTCCACCGGATCACTTCGCCGAAAAAGACCAGTGGGAGAGGGTTTATCCTAGTACGTTTAGAAAAGAATGTAGCATTGCTTTTGTTGACATTGATTTTGATTCTCCACTTTCGAAACCATGGTTCGAGGGTGGAGAGGGCATCTTGGATGTAATTTTGTGTAGTATGTAAAATGAACCCACATGTGACCTTGTAGGTACCTACTTCGATGTTATGGGGTGATCTGTATACGAACCAGAGACCATTCAGAAAAAAATGTACACATAGTGTATTAAAAAAATTATGAACCAGAGGAATGAATGGCATACTAAAGAAGAAAGTTATCTAATTCCCCAGCTACTTCCCGCCAATATTCAGGCAGACTGTTATACTCGGTACACATCAGTAATCCCACCTATCGGTGATGAGTGGCAGGAGAGGAGGAAAAGAACACCACAACAAACAATGGTCAATGTAACGTTATTGTTGATCAATTTTACGAGCTTTCGTTATTGTAGGCCTTCACATTTTGTTGCTTTTCGGCTCTGTGATATTAAAGCATCTAATGTAAACGGAGTCATTCTTTCTTTAACGAATCCTTCTTGTCTTCGTTGCTTTACGATTTTTTTCTCACTTTTATAATCATCTTCACAATTATTTTCATTGTCGATGTGGACCGATGACCATGCGTTTCTACACCTTAAGACAATCATGAAAAAAACCATCGCCAGTTAACAGAATTGAACAATATTTCAATTTCGGCGTTTTAAAGAAACAACAAAGTTCACGAATTCCCTTATCATAGTCGTCCTCTGTGGGTGGGGATGGTTTTTTTAATGCTATTTGTTCGGGGCGTGGACCTCGAAAGATCTTTTGCTCCTACTGGCAACATACGTTATGAACCTGCGTGTATTTGTAATTGTGGAAGTGTAAAGTGTTGAATGTGAGGAAAGGAACGTTAAGGACGACACAAACACAAAGTTCCCGGCCAGGAATCGAACCCGGGGCCGCCGGGCGACAGGCGGACACGATGCCCCCTACATTGGGGGCCGGATGGGTGGGGATGGTAGAATAAAGGCCCCGGTATCCCCTGACTGTCGTAAAAGGCGACTGAAATGGGCCTAGAGTGGCTCTGAATTTGGGAGCGTGGGTTGGCGACCACACTGTGTGTGTGCTAAAATAATATTTTATGATTTTAACTACGTATTTATGTTTTTAGTGTTTTGAGATGTCAAGTTCGCAGATAAAGAGAGTTGGATATCTCTCGAAACGTGTACGAATAATAATTAGTAAACTTACCAATTTTATAATACCGAGCTCGATAGCTGCAGTCGTTTAAGTGCGGCCAGTATCCAGTATCGGGAGATAGTGGGTTCGAGCCCCACTGTCGGCAGCCCTGAAGATGGTTTTCCGTGGTTTCCCATTTTCACACCAGGCAAATGCCGGGGCTGTACCTTAATTAAGGCCACGGCCGCTTCCTTCCACTTCCTAGGCCTTTCCTATCCCATCGTCACCAAAGACCTATCTGTGTCGGTGCGACGTAAAACAAATAGCAATTTTATAATAAATATTTACAGGGCAGACCCTGCAACTAATCGTGGCATATTTCATGAGCTTAGTCAATACGGACCAATGAAAGACCAAAAATGGTCAAATCTATTGATTCTGGGTATGCCAGCCAGGCAAAAAGGTTAATTCCATTTAAATTCTTTTACTTTCTTTTTTAAGGTATAATTCTGTTACGATATGCTTTCTTTCTCAGATCCTTTATAAATTTATTTATTCAAAATGAGTTTCTCCAGACTGAAGAACATTCGAATTATAAATTAACCGAGCCGAAATTGAAGTGAGATGATTGCAGATATCACAAAATAAAATTTTCACGCTCCAGTCAGTCTCGAGTAAGTTTTGAGTCTATCAATCGCAAGTGAAAGTTAGTACGAGGCAGTCGCTAGTCCGTAACGAGTCATTCATTGGGAGCGAGTTAGTCAGAAAAACATTGCGATATGAGAAGCCGTATACAAGAATTTGGCGATCTGGATTCTCGACTTACTGGTGTTAGTGTTTGGTTTTTTGTGTTTCGTTTTTTGTTTTTGCGATCGTGAGTAAAATTGTGTCCAGCGGAATACTGAAATGTGAGTGAACTTGTGAATAACTACAAACAGTAATTAAATAAATTCCGTGGATAGCAAAACACGCTACCTTTTAGTGAACATTTTCAGAAACGCGACTTCACTCTCTAGTACTTCAAGATCAAAGAATGCGAAGTGATCCCTTATTATTTCTATACCATGTGTCTCAATGGGCGAGATGGACGTGTGGCATAGTGCCAAAGCTATAATGAGAGATATTGCAGTTAGACTTTTGATCTCATAGATGATTCCGATGGCTTTTGCTGACCTTGCTTGTGTATGTCCTGTAAAATATTAGTTTACGAGCTAGCGAAAGAATCCTTCTACATGGAGGACCTTGGAATGAAATTATCATTGGCTGCCACAGTACCATCTATACACCTATTAGAGTGTAGACAAGTAAAGAGAAGAGAGATTGACCGAGATTTTGATATTACTGACACCATTTAGGTCAGAACGTGAGAAAACGAGAATCAAGATCAAAGTCATATAATGACAAGACTCGCCATTCATGGTCTCCACTATAAAATATGTTCAGTCAGATCATTCCGCAGTCCACGTGAGAAATGTGTTTGTGTACTACGTAATGAAAGGCGTACCAAGTATCATCTAACGACATGCCACAAAAGAACAATCCTTTTAGTGAAAACAGTAAGAACTGATACCCATTCGGGCGATACTGTTTCCTTTGTAAAACACGCTACCTTTCTGCTTAGCAATTTTTGTTTTATAGAGTCTACTTAAAATGGAACAGAGAAATCATTAAAACTTTTAGACGGTCTCCAGGAGGCTGTCACTTCAATCCATCTCAGAATTCACAAGATAAAGAGGAGAGAACAGCAACAATTATCTCACTAGCCTTGGTAAGGATCCGAACTCGCAGAACGCTGGTTGCCAGCGCAGGTGAGTCTGCGCTGGTAACCGGCAACAAGCGAGAGGAATATCGCCTTCCTTCCAAATGTAGCCGAACCCAAAGAAAGCGTTTCCAAGCTTGTCGGAACTTGCAGTGGGCACCGACCAGCGAACAAGAAAGGTCGAAACATTCATTTGCTGGCTTCCAGCGCGCTTTTAGTCACCTGGCGGACTGTTTGTTTATCTCATTTTGTGAAAATTCATTTATAGTCTCCTTTAATTCAGGGATATAAGTGCGAAATCTTGGAAGGATATCAGTCCCTTGTAGTTCTTGGTCGATTACATTTGTCTGCTTATTTTTGGAACAGCTTACCGTATTAACTATACAGTATGATTAAATTGTAGAAGTTAATGAACCTTCTGAAGAACAGCGACTGAGGACAGATGAGTTTATTAAATCTATGTAGGAAATAGAAAGTAAGAAAGTACAACTGTTACCCCAAGAAACCGAAAACATATTAGCATTTCACAGTGAGAAATTAAATTCAGTGAGTTTCTGTCATCGGTTGGCCGGCAGGCGCGCCCAGCTTATCTGCCTATCGTTGAATCATCACTCCTCGCTCCGCGCCATAGCAACAAGGACAGAACTTCACTCACTTTATCCGTGCATAATATGAGATAACAATTAAAATTAAGAAAATAAGAATTAAGAAAATATATATATTTAAAAAAATTGATGAAAACTGAAGTCCGTTAGTACGGCCATTCTATCCGGTCGATTTCATTCATTTTTTTAACTGAAAGGTATTCATGCACAGATTTGTCATCAGGCGCTATAAATCACTTAACTTTCGCCTTCCACAAATTATTCGATTTTTCAATTTTTTGTCTCTTTGAAGCTAACATATCTTTGGCTCTAATTGAGGTACTGCACCCTTGCAAAGCTTCTTCGGTGTTTACTTGATATCCCACGTTGCCACGGCTGCCCCCCAAAAAAATATACTCACCGAAGGTGTGAGGTCTCCATCCCAGGCGCGATCAGTCCCCGTCGTCAAATAAGGATGCACAGGGATACCATATAAAGGATAGTCTACACACTATATAATTATGACACAGATTGATTTTTCATTTTGTGTATAAAAAGAACATTTATTGACCAAACTCAAAGAAAATGAAGATAAACTCCCTAAATATCCATTAATATGAAGTTACATATAAATTAATATCATGTCGTCGCATTATTATATTGTTCCAAAAATTATAATTACCAAAATAGAATACCTGATCACTTCGTTAATTAATTTCAAAATAAATAATTAATTAATTAATTATAAAATTTTGATGGAATATTAATTACCAGATTAGCTCATGAAATTCATAAATACCAGTGTATTTGTACATACTCACAGGGTAACAGTGTTCCTATAAAATAACTGGTGGACCCCAATAATAATAATAATAATAATAATAATAATAATAATAATAATAATAATATGCGCCGTCCCCGCTCCCTGAGAGGACGCAAAAGATCCAGGCTAGCTTAATTACGATCCTTTTGACTAACATAATCTACCATTTGGGCTATGAGTTCCGAATATGAGAAAGACATGCCATACGGAGCCAAAGAAATCTTAAATTACACATAGACACAACTCTCATACGTTACTTATTGAATTTCTTACGCTACGAAGATGTTGCAGCATTTATTCATTAAATATAAGTCTCTACGCCCCGATACACATTGAAAGAATGATTTAAGTTTTACATATCTTATTTATTACATACTTGTTTCAATCCAAAGGTCGAACATTATGCTATCCTCCCTAAAGAATTTCTAATAGAGGAAACTGCATAATCATCTGATTATCCCATCCATCTCTGGTGAGCATGGCCTTAACTTGCTAAATCTGTCTACTTCTTCTACCCGAATACATAACCAATCATTTTACTTCCTCTCTTAGCCTCTCTCCATACCAATATTTCAGTTAACGCATCCTCATTCCTGGCGCAAGGAGAAATCGAAGAATTGTCAGTATCGGGCAAAATACATACAAGCGACGTTCACCTTGAATCTGCCGGTAATTGACACGTCCGGCACCCACTATGCATTATATAAGAAATGCTATTTGAGTTAGTCATTAAAAAAATGAATCTATTGAAATCTATTGCACTAGGTGCTTAAATCTTGACTGACCCAAAAATCAAAGACAAAATGGAATATACGGCAAATTATTGAAGTCCGTATAACCAATTATTTAACTGAACATTACTATAATTCAGCTCGTAATTAACAAATTAAAAATTATAAGTCCAAAGATGTCGAACTCACCATCTTAGGTTTTTTAAAGAAATGATTAAATCGAAATACAAAGTTAAAAATTAATAAACTGAAGCAATTAAATTAAAATAGGTTTGGGTAATTAAAACATGTTTGGGTAATTAAAACATGTTTGGGTAATTAAAATATGTTTGGGTGATTAAAACATGTGTGGGTGATTAAAACATGTTTGGGTGCACCCTAGCAAAGAAAAATATTTACAATGTGATACCTTACAAGCTAAAGTGTAGATTGAGGGCGGTTTCAAGATATTCAGGACGCATTTTAGGACTAAAACCATATCTCATGAATTGGAATTCACCTCTGTTGCCTATGAAGTCTTTGAATTAATTGCTGGCTCACACTCGGAGCTCATATTAATCTGCTGACATATAATTATTCCTATCTTTCACACAACATATCAATAGATACCTATAAATGTCAACCTGGGAGGATAGTTCCCTAATATTTCTACAAACAACTGATTTACAATTCTGAATATTCATGCTTCTTCCTTTACTGCGTGAATATTGATAAGTCTTCTTCTAAATTAATGTAATTTTAATAAATGGTTCAACAAGTACCAGTAAGTTCCATATACTATTCTAAAATCTGAATCTTCTCATCATTTTTATTTGAACATACGTGCGATTTTATATATATTCTATCGACTACTCTACTAGTTTCTTCTGAAGTATACTAGCTAATGTGGTCTGCATTGTGCGAAGACTCGACCATAAGATACAATTTATACACCTACAGTCAGTCATCAGTGATAGGGTGTTGCCTAAGAAGTTACTACACGTCCTTTCGCTTAAGAATAGATCATAATTAGGAAACATCTGTGACATAGTGCATGTGTTTGGTTCATCCTCCTAACTGAGACTTCATTGGTACTACCAGGTATGCACGCTAACCAACAGGTGTCACTTTAATCATCTATGAACTTTCTCATGCTTGCTCGTAAGAAAAATAGTACATATAAGTGCTACATATTCATTTCCACTTAGTAAAAACTCAACTTGAAACCATTAAGTCCACTATTATATCACCGTGCTCATATTCGCGAAGAATCAATAACTACCATCATTCTAAAATTATCAATCTGATATCAACTTCTTTTAAAATAATCATTATTTCACTTCCAAACATATATCCCGTCTCATTTACTAAATACGTATCCACTCCATTTTAATCGTGGCATTCATTATTTTAATCACGGTTCATGAACATATTTCACGACATTATGACCTGATTCCGTCATAACCTTAAATTATTGTAAACACATCTATCTATTTGGCAAGCATATCCTACTGCTGGTTCCTAACTTGACATTCTTTGGTCATAACCAACGTACACACGTACCTAAATCTATCTTTTACATAGTACACAATTCACTGTCACCTGAACGAGCTCAGTATTTCATACTACATGGATCACATCTCGAACGTAGGCTTTCATCACTGATTGACTACCTATCTATGGATTTGTCATTCATATACGAAGATTACCTAACCACCTTTGATCTAATTCAATACACCACTTTCGTCGCTTCATTATTTCGCACGGAATAACTTAACAAATTGTATTATACTCACATACGAATATAAAACATTACTACATTAATTTAAAAACAAGACTTATCTGAATTCAGCAGCTCCAGTCGTCGGCATATGTCCAGCTGACAGGACATAGGGACACGCCTCCTTTTACTTCCCTAGGTGAATGGGAAATACTGGCATAATTCTCCTCTGGGTTTAGTCATCTCTCGGCAGGCAACGTCATCCGACGGCACCCATTTGGGCAGTCTGGCCTATCATCTTCTTAGAACATCTTGGAATAGAATAATAAACAGAATCAATTAGCATTGCCATCATGAATAGCCGTGATAATCTGCTTAACGCAAAAGATTGCTTTCTTTGAAAGAGTTGATCTACTTGACAAATAAAAATCTTGGGTAGTGTAATTCTATGACTCGAAACGAACAGATTTTTCTCCTTTATCTTTCCAGGAGTTATTATAGGATTCCCACTTCTGTAGTTCTTTAACTTGGATGATATCGAGTAATACGTCAGCAGAGATTGCCGTGACGTAAGCTTGTCGTAGTTTATGCTTGAGTTTCCACGTATCTTAAAGTTCGCGGAACGAAATTAAAAATCTTCTGCTTGATCTGCGACGCAGCTTCCAATAAATTTGCTCCTTGTTTCTGCTGAAATGCTCTTGTCGATACCTTCTTTTTCTGACGTAGTTGCTTTCCGTCTTCGACTCTGATTTAGAAGTGTTTCAATCTCGTTTTCTTATTTTTTTCTCAATAATTGTTAGTAACAATCTTCACATTCGTTCTTTTTCACTGCCTTCTGTATCTAAATTCTTTTCTCTAGCGCCTAAGGTAAATACTTTGCTTTCGCTTGAGGTATTGTCAGACATTTTGACGTTAATTATTCTCGGAGACTTGGACTCCATCTTTGTCCTTCTTACGGACGGAATTTCTCATAACAGTGAAATGGCACAAATAATAATAATAATAATAATAATAATAATAATAATAATAATAATAATAATAATAATAATAATAATAATAATAATAATAATAAACATTATCTGAATAAAATTTTTAGTGGCTAACTCAAATCAACCATAGAAACGTCAGTAGCGATCTATAATATAGAATTTAGACTTCAATAAAATATTTTAGAAAATATGTAAATAAACAAATGTATCATAATAATAATTAATTAATAAAAATAATTATATTAATAAAATATATACTTAATTACCTTGAGAGATTGATAATATGCCTCCACACTATCTCAAATTTGTATACTATTATTGGAAAGCCTCATTGAAAGTCAATAATAATAATAATAATAATAATAATAATAATAATAATAATAATAATAATAATAATAATAATAATAATAATAATAATAATAATAATAATAATAACTGAAATTGTTACGGCTATCCATAAATCAATACTCAGATATGCTAATAATGTTTCTCTGAATCCAACAAAATTGATTACCAAACATTTTGAAGTTACGATAAAAATATAAATATTAATATTTAATTAATTTAATTACCATTTAATTAATCCATTTAATACATAACTGACCATCATCAATACTTGATATCATGATTATCTAGGTCTTGAAATCAAACTGTTAAATATACTGGTAACGTACTGGAATAAAATAATAATAATAATAATAATAATAATAATAATAATAATAATTTATAAAATAAAGAAAAGTAGCCACTAGTGTCCACCCTAACTCAATACCACTGTGTATGTGTAGTCTTTTGACTCAGAACATTCACATTTCAACAATTCATTCCACTGGTTAATACTTTTACTTTCATTTACAGAACTGATTAAATTTCTTTGCTTACAACAATTTTTTTTTTACCATGACATGGTTACAATCAGTAGAAAATAAATTTTGTTCACTGTGCAAAGACGGTAACATTAGCTTCCTGAAACATGTATCCCAAAATTAATAATAATAATAATAATAATAATAATAATAATAATAATAATAATAATAATAATAATAATAAATTCATTTATCAAATCGTTACTGTACTTCCTATATGCAATTCGTGTTACATAACATGTTCTTTTACAAATGCGAAAATGTTAAACTAAATATTCGCGTACAGTAACCTCGTAATTTACTTGTATATTTGTTGTTGTTGCTTTGGAATCTAAAACTTTGCTTTACAATATGCGCGAGCATTTTCCCTATCTTAATTATATAATGTCAGAGAAATGTACTCTCCCATGTGAATAAAAATAGCTCCTAACTTATCCTAATATTTACACCAAGCAGGAAAATCACAGCCAAATGTAATAGCCCATTCTGTAAATTAACGCTAATTATATACAAAATATACAATGAGGATTCAACATCTACCATAAATTCTTCCAAAAGAATACCATATTGTCACACATTTATACGACGTGTCTCAATAATTGTTGGTTTATTTCAGCGTCCAAATAAATATTAATTCGCTGAAATAACCATTGACCACAGCCCAGATCAATTGTTCTTGTGGCTCACACATAACAAAATATCCTGACAATCTGAAATGCATCTCGTTATGTTTATAAGGATCGTAGTAAACAAAAAAATAATAGTAATATTTTATTATTATTAATAATAATAACTACGTGGTGTCCTACAAAAGTAGTACCAAAAAGTGAGCTATAGCAAGCATACATGTTAAATTAACTGGGTGTTCTCTATGCAATAACATAACATTTCTATAGTAGTCAAATGTACCTAGAAAATTTTATATATTCAATGAACGATGTTGTGTTCCAATTTACTCGTATGCACATTATTAGGTCCCTACACATACATAATAATCCTTGACTGTCTCATATTAAATCCCTTCGGCTCCATTCTGCCGGTAATATATCTCAGCTGTCACGCTGACCACTATCATTTCAGTCAACTTGCTACACTATAAATATATCTCATTTTTCCTTTACAAATAACTTCATTTCCCCTGTATGCGGACCTTACCAAAACTCGCTTACATTTTATCATCACCCAACATCGTGCATATTTACTCGACAACACTTTAATTACACAAACAGAAATTATTTATTAATATCGCTCACCCAATTATTTATTACGGTACAAAAAATATTATTTTATATGAAAGAAATAACTATCACCATCACAAACCTGAATTTTGATAGTGACCGCATAAATTTTGATTTTCAGTATTAACCATATTATCATCATTGCACCACAATATGCTAATCTGCATAGGAAAAAATATATATTTAATTACCAATAATAATAATTTTTATTATTATTTTACAAACGATGATCCCTTGAAATAACTCGAAGTAAATATGTTTGTGACAAGGTAAGTGGTTAAAATTGTGCTTCGTACATACGTTACCAATAATAATTATAATAATAATAATAATAATAATAATAATAATAATAATAATAATAATAATAATAATAATAATAATAATAATAATAATAATAATAATAATAATAATAATAATAATAATAATAATAATAACAATAATAATAATAATGATAATAATAATAATCATAATAAAAATAAAGATACCATCTAAGCACATCATGGTGATAAAATACCCTAAATTATTTGGCTGTGTTCCCGGGTATCCTACACTAACTACTCCCGCATTCTTACATCTACATTATATTAAAGAAAAGTTTTAGATTCTATAAATAACATGAGGACAGTACTCACATTATCAGCAACCTGCTGCCACCGTCAAAGAGAGCGGCCATGGTAGTTTAGAGACTCATGACAGAATATGTTATCTCCATCTTCTTTCTCGCAGTATCCAGATTCGCTTACTTACTAACTCTCGCTGTCACTCACACATTTACACACGGTTTCCTTTTTCTATAATAACACTGGTACAAAAATTATTATAACACGAAACACTTCTGATATATATACAGCCTATACAGTGCTCGAATGCATAAAATTGGAAATGTAAATCATCATCCTAGACGTTCTTCCACGTTTATCTCACGCGCAGTGAAAGTACTCTGTAGATTCAACACCTCCTTGTATCTTCACAAAGAAACGGCTGTGTGTGGGGTTTCGCCTCCGGCCCTGACCTCAATACTGGTAGAGAGAGAGAAATTATATTCCCCCTTGGAGAACCGTTCTAACAGCTGACTAACTATTGCCAGTAGCAAACAAAATGTTCCAAATCTACTGTAGTCCCCCTGACTGTTTTAACGTTGAACTTCTCGTACGGACTAGCATACTAAAGTCGCGTACAAAGGAATCAACTATTGCGTAGTTCCAAGTCTTACTTCAGTAACACGTAAATCTGACATTATAAAGTACCTTAAACTGTTATTTAGTTCGATGATGCTCTTATAAAACACTTTCATAGGCAACTAGCATTTATAAAGTTTAACTTTGCCTGAATATATTGGTGAAAGCTCTTTGTTCGTTAGAACACTGCTCAAACTGAGGAATGGTGTCCTCAACACGTCTTAACTCAACGACACTCCCGATGATGACTGAGGGTTCAAAGCTGCAGCTTCAGGGAAGTTGGCGCACTACTTGGCGGAATGATACAAACTTCGACACCTACAAATCCTCACTGGCGGCACTGGAACAGCTCCCAAATAAAATTGCTTAATAGATGAAATGGCTTGCACACAAAATTTCAATAACTGCTCGCCAACACATTAAAGTAGTGTGCTCGTGAAATTGTTCGTATTTTCTCTAGTAAGATCGGTGGCGTCAGCTGGAGTACATCTCGTTGTACGCTGCCTAACACAATCCATGATGGCAGGGGCTTCACAGTCGCATCGCTACCCAGCAATTGAATACGTAATTATTCCAGTTTATTTTCAATATGCTATTAGCTTGTTCCAAAATTTCTTCCGTAAATACCGACATCTTGCTGTGACAAAATCTTCTTTAATTAATGGTCTGGATTGCAGATAAATTACACACAATTTTGTCCCGCTACATTTAAAAATATTCAAATACTGTAACCTGATTGGAGCATACATACGATGTTCAATCGTATGGGCGAGTCCATTTCAAACCAAGGGAAATCTGGTAGTTCCACTTGTCATTTTCTGTCTCACTCTTTCACGGTATTTTTCCACTGTTACTGCGTAGTTACATAGCTGATGCATTATCAGGTGTTTCTAAGATAACGATTTGTTCTAGAAAGAAAAGAAGCGTGGGTTTCTACTGAAGCTTTGTTCTCACGCACTCAGCCTCTTGAATGTCCCAATAATATAATTATGATAGCGCATATGGAAATTATTATCCATTCTTTTTTTGTATAATTAATTTAATTCGCCAATCAGACTCATCTGATGGGTGCAGTACGGAGTTCGTTTTGACCTAAGAACTCTCAGTGGATCAAGTTCTTTCATTTCAGCTCTTAACTATCCAAATTGGTTGATTCTGAGGAAAGTTATGAGTGCACATTCAATTTGACAACCCATTTCTTCAACATTTTTTCTCTCATTGAAGCAATTAAATCTTTCCTTCTAATTGAGGTACGCAGTTCGTTTTGGTCTAAAACCACTCAGTGGATCAAGCACTTTCTTTTGAGGTAATAACTACTTAAATTGGTAGATTATGAGGAAAGTTATGAGTACATTTGTCTCCATGACGAAGATCTTTCAAGGACTTTTCAACAGTTCAGCGCATAGTGTTGTTCCAAGGAACGCTTAATTCAATTTCTTTGTGTGATGTATTTTCAAATGTTTTGTTGACATAATATTACATTCTATTACCGCAGCAGATCATGTGCTTCATTTCATTAAGTCGGAACTTCGCAAATACATCCATGAGGAGGGTAACGAACAACACCATACTTTACACATTGCGGGCGGAGCCAGCGGGAAACTCCTAGTTAGTAATTAAGAATTAAGGAAATAAATTCGTACCTTATGATAGGAGATGCTGGAAATCGCTTCAATTTCAACATTTTCGTAGCCAGCCTTGCTGAGCTATTCAAAACCACGGCCTCATGTACAAGTCTTCTAAGGAATTTTGTAGGCGTATGTTCTAATCTTTCTGTGATTTAATTTACGTTTTTCTTTTAACACTTCGCTTCCTCTCAATTCGTTTACGCATTTCCGCATAGTCTCTCTATGAGGAGTGCCCCTGGAAATTGTGTTACAAATCGCCTAACGACTTCCCCGCAAGACACTGTTTTCACATAATTATCGTAGACAAATACCTTTTCCTCTACCGAGTACACATGTGGAGGCATTATGAGGATTATATCCTGAAGTAACACTTCACAACTCGAGAACAGTTGGAGCGATATATCAACACTTAATACGTGTTCTAAGCACGGACCTGAACTGAGAAGTGCGGGCATTCCCGTGCTCTCACTGCGCAGTGTAAAGGGAAGTGATGAGTCAAAGGGCGGCAGGTAAGCTGGGCCCGCCTGCAGGCCAACCGATGAAAGAAACTCACTGTATTATTCTCTATAACGTACCTCTGAAAAAACAAAAAAATTATTGAATAAGGAATTAAAAAATCACAATTTTAATCGTGATTAGTAGTGTGTATTTTTATCCCTTGTTTAATAATGTGATTTTGTTACTGTGTCATATTTATATTAACTTGTGTATTTGACAGTCTGGAAACCTTTTAAGGGGACATGGAACGAAAAAAAATGAAAAATTACATTTTATTTTAATATTTTGAATTTTGTATCAGTGACCATTTCTCTTTCCAGTGGTGTATAAATTATGATAATCCTTCTGCTGGATGAAATTTTAATTAATTCTTTTGTAAAATGATGCATAGGCTCCAAGCTCCAGCAATACAGGTATTTTGACATTTAGACTGATGGAAGCAGTATTTTTGATATATTTGCCAATAGAGTGGTAGATTTAAGTAGTTGAGGGAAATCTATTGCTGTAGAATTTCATTCTTTGCAGCATTGTTGGATTTCGTTGTTGACTCATTTGCTTGCTTTATTTATGGTCGATGTGATTACATGACATGTGTTTCTGTTTACTTCGGTGTTCTTACTGTATTTAGGTGATCCAGTATGCCTCGTGTTAATAGTAAGGTGTCCAAAAAGCGTGTTCATTCGCCGAAGAAGGCCAGAGTTGGAGTGAACTTTGTTGATGACCGTTTAATAACCACTCCTTCTACAGGTAATGTTCTGTCACATGTCATCAAACGATGACAAGCCCCAGCATGGACTCTGTCCACAGGGAGAAGACAGCTGATATAAGTTCAACAGTGGAATAGAGACAGGAGAAACTGACAGTCATCATTACAGCCTACCATATGCTATTATCGAAGAAATACAATCTACTTTTAAGGGATCTGTCAGACATTAACCTTTTAAAAATGTTTCCATGGTCGCACACCATACACTAATGAATGTGTAAACAGTATTATATGGAGCTGTTTGCAAAAGACAATCAATGAATTAATCAATCAACACTGATCTGCATTTAGGGCAGTCGGCAAGTTGACAGATTCCCTATCTGTTGTTTTCCTAGCCTTTTCCTAAATGATTTCAAAGAAATTGGAAATTTATTGAACGTCTCCCTTGGTACGTTATTCCTATCCCTAACTCCCCTTCCTATAATTGAATATTTGCCCCAGTTCGTCCTCTTGAAATCCAGCTTCAGCTTCATATTGTGATCTTTCCTACTTTTATAAACGCCACTCAAACTTATTTGTCAACTATTGTCATTCCACGCCACCTCTCCGCTGACAGCTCGGAACATGCCACTTAGTCGAGCAGCTTTTCTTCTTTCTGCCAATTCTTCCCAGCCCAAACTTTGAAAAATTTTTGTTACGCTACTCTTTTGTCGGAAATCACCCAGAACAAATCGGGCTGCTTTACTTTGGGCATTTTCCAGTTCTTGAATCAGGTAATCCTGGTGAGGGTCCCATATACTGGAACCATACTCTAGTTGGGGTCTTACGAGAGACTTATATGCCCTCTCCTTTACATCCTTAACACAAACCATAAACACCCTCATAACCATGTGCAGATATCCGTACCCCTTATTTACAATCCCATTTATGTGATTACCCCAACGAAGATCTTTCCTAGATACTTACAATGATCCCCAAAAGGAACTCTCACCCCATCAACGCAGTAATTAAAACTGAGAGGACTTTTCCTATTTGTGAAACTCACAACCTGACTTTCAACCCCGTTTATCAACATACCATTGCCTGCTGTCCATCTCACAACATTTTCGGGTCACGTTGCAGTTGCTCACAATCTTGTAACTTATTTATTACTCTATACAGAATAACATCATCCGCAAAAAGCCTTACCTCTGATTCCACTCCTTTGCTCATATCATTTATATATATATAAGAAAACATAAAAGTCCAATAATACTGCCGTGAGGAACACCCCTCTCAACTATTACAGGGTCAGATAAAGCTTCGCCTGCTCTAATGCTCTGAGATCTATTTTCTAGAAATATAGCAAACCAGTCAGTCACTCTTTTGTCTAGTCCAATTGCACTCATTTTTTACCAGTAGTCTTCCAAGATCCACCCTATCAAATGCTTTAGACAGGTCAATCGCAATACAGTCCATTTGACCTCCTGTATCCAAGATATCTGCTATATCTTGTTGGATTCCTACAAGTTGAGCTTCAGTGGAATAACCTTTCCTAAAACCGAACTGCCTTCTATCGAACCAGTTATTAATTTCGCAAGCATGTCTAATATAATCAGAAAGAATGCCTTCCCAAAGCTTACATACAATGCACGTCAAACTTACTGCCCTGTAATTTTCAGCTTTATGTCTAACACCCTTTCCTTTATACACAGGGGCTACTATAGCAACTCTCCATTCGTTTGGTATAGCTCCTTCGACCAAACAATAATAAAATAAGTATTTCAGATATAGTAGTGTATCCCAACCCATTGTCTTTAGTATATCCCCAGAAATCTTATCATTTCCAGCTGCTTTTCTAGGTTTCAGCTTTTGTATCTTACTGTAAATGTCATTGTTATCATATGTAAATTGTAATACTTTTTTAGCATTAGTCTCCTCCTCTATCTGGACATTACCCTTGTAACCAACCTTTACATACTGCTGACTAAATACTTCTGCCTTTTGAAGATCCTCACATACACACTCCCCTTGCTCATTAATTATTCCTGGAATGTCCTTTTGGGACCTGTTTCTGCCCTAAAATGCCTATACATACACTTCCATTTTTCACTAAAATTTGTATGATTGCCAATTATGCTTGCCATCATGTTATCCTTAGCTGCCTTCTATACTAAATTCAGTTTTCTAGGAAGTTCCTTCAATTTCTCCTTAATTCCGCAGCCATTTCTAACTCTATTTCTTTTCAGCCTGCACCCCCTTCTTAGTCTCTTTTTTCTCTATTATAATAAGGTGGGTATTTACCATTTCTTACCACCCTTAAAGGTACAAACTTGTTTTCACATTTCTCAACAGTTCCTTTGAACCCATCCCAGAGTATGTTTACATTTCTATTTACCGTCTTCCACCGATCATAATTACTTTTTAGAAACTGCCTCATGCCTTCTTTATCAGCCATATGGTACTGCCTAACAGTCCTATTTTTAAGACCTTACTTCCTATCACATTCATTTTTAACTACGACAAAAACCGCTTCGTGATAACTAATACCATATATTATTTCGATGTATCTATAGAGCTCATCTGGTTTTACCAGCACTACACCCAGGATATTTTTCCCTCTCGTTGGTTACATCACTTTCTGAATCCGCTGTCCTTCCCATATTAACTTATTTGCCATTTGTTGGTCATGCTTACTCTCGTTCGCATTTCCTTCCCAATTGATATTTGATAAATTGAGATCACCCGCTACAATCAC
Organism: Anabrus simplex; assembly: GCF_040414725.1. Lineage (NCBI taxonomy): Eukaryota > Metazoa > Arthropoda > Insecta > Orthoptera > Tettigoniidae > Anabrus > Anabrus simplex. The sequence goes on from NC_090268.1 coordinate 409,960,896, forward strand.
ATTCCTTTCCATGTCGTTTCCCACATAGCTGATTATCTTATCAAATAATTCTGAATCCGTGTCAGTGCTACCCTTTCCCGGTCTGTACACTACAAATATATCAAGTTGCCTAAGGATACTTCATTTGAAAAGACTGAACTATAGTCGCTGTCGGGAAAAATCCTCCTATGTGAAATATTTTAGCTTAGAACTTTGGCCGGTAAGATTCTGTCATCTGAGGTGCAATACTGAGTGAATATTGTCAAGGCATTCTCGCTCTTCTTAATGTATGTGCTGCGGGTCAGTATATCTCAAGAAATATTATCACGTAGGAGGTTTTTTTTCCCGGCAACGACGATATGCTGAAATGGCTGCTAAAAACGTAGCCTACATCAGAACGCCATACAAGTCAGGAGAGCTAGTAAGAGAAGGCTAGGAGATGAAATGGAAGAGTATACAGATACTCCAAGCTATGGAGCATCATGCACTAAAGCTGTGACCTTAAAGTCCATTTGCTGAAAGTAATTGTGTTCAATACATAAGGAACATTTTCTCAGGTTGTGTGAGATACAGAGGATTCAAACTTTCAGGGTTCCTTTTGTAACGGTTCAAATCCCGTTACAAGATGATATCTGTATTTTTATTATTGTATGATTTTATCTGTATTATTATTATTATTATTATTATGTCAGTATTATTATTATTTTATCTGTGATATTGTTACTATTATTGTAATTATCCGTTTTATTCAATTCGATTTTGCAATTGCCTGTTGCTTGCAAGATTGTACTTAGATGTATGCATATATACGTATGTGTAGAATAACACTCAATACCTGTACAGTGAGAATTGTTGTATATATCAGAGATTGTATGTGACGTTGGTGCATTGTGCAATATTGTTGGCGATTCTGCCAAGTCATCGCCACTCCATGGCTACGGCATCGCTTTTATTTAGATATGCGCTCAGAGAGTCGGCCGGCCCGGGGCTATTTCACCACTGTGTGTAATATCTGTCGCGTAGGTGGGAGTATGTCATTGTTATTTCTGGAGATTACGTAGCTGTGTCAACCAACGTCTATATAAGGTGGATGCATATTGTAGCGTCAGTCATTAGTTATACGGATGCAGTACAGTGAAGAAGTCTACTAGATCAAGAGGCCTCAGTCGGTCAGTCAACAAGTGTGAACGAGAGATGGAGAGGACTCAGTGAGCCATTAATTATTGGTAATTGAGAGAGTGAGACCAAACTTGGTCCGTCACTTAGTGGAAGACACGGACGCAAGGGCTTACCATGGAGTCAGAGAGGGCAACCCTGGACCTGCCAAGAGGTAATACCATATTGACTTACAAAGAAGTCAGATGATATGGAGAAGAAGCAGTTACAAGGATGTATCACCAAGTTAGGCGTGACACATCTACAGTAAACACCAGAGCAATGGATTACGTCGTAATTACACTCAAAGTGTTGAAGGTACAGTCAAGTGAATCAGTGAGGGAAATATTTCGTATAAATTGTTAAATGTCCGGTCAAGTAGAATTCAAATTCATGCCTAGTTTCTTTCAGTTGCAATGTCATAATTTCATATTCTCATCTGTTTTATCGCAACAAGACTCACTATTTTTTTATATATTATTTAAAGAATATATATTGTTCTATCAAACGAATTCATAGTTTTATTTCATTTACAGTAAAATATATTAACCTCAAAATTAATGGGGAAACCGAACGCCAATCTCCTTTTCCCAGAACTTATATGGTATGTTGTTAAAAGTAAGCTTATTACCCCACACCCTAGAGATAGTCAAGAGTCTCATTCTATTATTGCTGTACTGAGGGACAGCTGGCGCCCTTCAAATAACGTATGTGTAAGTAAGCAGGTAACAAGTAAGTGTGAGTACAAGATCCGACGAGTGTGTATTTTATTTAATGAATGTAAATTTTCAGATTTTCCATTTTAAATGCAGATATTCAGATTTTTTAAGTTAAATGCAGTTTTATATGTTTATAAAATTAGTCAGCGACTCAGGAACATGTTCACAAAGTGTCGACGTAACGTGGGACTCGAATAAATTCAGAATCTGTTCTGAATGACAGCATATCATAGGTTCATTTGGGAAGAGTATGCACATTTAAGCCAACGGAATTATTACCGGTAAATTTCAGGACTATAATTTTGTGATATATATTTGTATTTTGGGGATATGTCAAGGGATTTGAAGAGGGAAATTAATTTGAGATCGCGTACTATCACTAGTGAACCAAAGATGGACAAGGAAGACAATAACAAGTCAGGTGACGACGAGGTCATTGCTTCTGCGGACATCCAAGGTGAAATTCAGAGTAGGGAGCAGGTGAATACGATGGAAGCTTCTGAGTTAATTCAGGAAAGTGCAGAAATTGAGAAGCACACTGAAACTCAAAAGGAAATCGCGGGGGGAATGAACCAAGATTTTTTTAATTTGTTCATGGCCGAAATGACCGGGCTCAAGAAACATATGATGGAAAAGATTGATACTAATAGTGAAAATAATAAGAAAGAGATGAAAGAATTAATTAATACTAATAATGAAAATTGTAAGAAACTGATTGAAAATAGTAAGGAAGATATGAAAGAGATGAAAGAATTAATTAGTAATAATAATGAAAATTGTAATAAACAGATTAACTCTCTAAGTAATAAAATGGAACAAATGATTGGTATTAGTAATGAAAATAATAAGAAACAAATGGAAGAATTAATTGGCAGTAATAAAGAAAATTTTAATGTGACCAATGAGAAAATAGGTGCTTTAAGTGAATCACTAAATTATAAAATAGATACTAAGATAGTAGAGGTAACTAGTCAAATATCTACGTTAGAAAATAAGTTAAATAAAGAGTGTGTTGACCTTAGAGGAGAAATGGAGTCGAGTCGGAGCGATCTTCATACTCAAATTGAGCATGTCAAAGGAACTTGTACAGAGAATATCAAAGAGTTAAGTAATAAGATTTCTAGTAATCGGGAAGAAATTCACGAGATTGTAGACAAAAGACTAGACAAGATCCATAAAGCAGTGGGGCAAGATATGAGGGAATGTGTCAGTAAGGTAGAAACGTTTGAAAAAGAGCTTGGGCAGGTCAGAGAACTAAAGAATAAACAAGAAACTTTGTCGCAGAAGGTTACAGAGAAAGAGGAAAAATTACAAGAAGAATTGAGAATAATGAAAGAGAATGCGGAGAAAGTGGCGGAAGAAAAAGTTTTGAATTGCCAGAGGGTACTACGGCAAGAAATGAGAGAAGGTCAGATTACAAGAGAAATAGTAGTAACGAGTGGTTTATACAATAGGGACCAAGATTTGCCTAAGTTTACTGGAAAACAATTTAATCCTATGGAGTTTGTAACATTAGTTGAGAAAAGATTTGCAAGTAAGTTGAGGAATAATGTTATTGAATGGGAATACGTGCTGGAAATTTTGTCTAATGTTTTTATCGGTGAAAGTAGAATATGGTTTCGAGTGTACTGGGATAATATGTCTAATTTAGAAGAGATTGAAGTGTTCATTGATAGGCTTTGGGAGGAATGTGTGCTAGGGCGCGCGCGCGAGAGAGAGAGCGCATGATAGCTGGGGAAAGTAGTATAGTAGAGAGAGAGGGAAAAATGTTAGCCGTGTATCAGAGGAGAGGGGGTGATCATGATGAGCAGAGGATTAATAGTAGTGTCAATGGTGAGAGGGGTCAGAGGAGTAACCAGAAAGAATTGGAAGATGGGAGGCGTATGTATTTGCGTTATGAGAGAGAAGGTCAGAAGAGTAATCGGAGAGAATCGGAAGATGGGAGGCGTATGGATTTGAGTTATGAGAGAGAAGGTCAGAGGAGTAATCAGAGAGAATCGGAAGATGGGAGGCGTACGGATTTGAGTTATCAGAGGGATTATGATAAGCCGAATATGAAGGTTATCAAAGTGTCGTTATCGAGTCAGAGTATTTCAGATTCACAGGGAATCGGGTAGGGTAAGTGGACAGGCTGAAGGTAGAAAATGAACAGGTATTTAGTACAAGTAGTTATGTAGTGAAAGTAGATTTAAGAGTAGTGTGATTGTGACCTAAGTAATGTTAAGTGAGATATTTAAGTAATGACGTAGTCGTAGATAATGAAGTAATTAATAGTAGTAGTAAGCTAGACGTAAGAAGTGTTCTGTTAAGTGATGTAAGTACTTGTAATGCCGAGAATATGACGTAAGTAGTGAGGTAGTAACTCCGATGATGGAAATTGTGATGTGAAGAAGGTACTATTTTATAACAGCCGTTGGGTAAGTCACAGTGAGTAAATAAAATGATAGCGGTACCGATCATAAGTAAAGATAATTGTAAGTTTCAGACATGCCTTGTTGTACCAGAACTTGTGTATTCAGTTGTTTTAGGAGCTGACTTGGTTGTAAATCATGGAAGTAGAGTAGACTTTAATTTACGTAGTGTGTGTTTGGTCTGGGAGTAAAACTAGCAAAGAAGTACGTGTTAATTATGATGGTCTGAGGTAAGTGTGTTGGTGACGTGTGTTCTTTGAAATATATGAGAGGTAAGTGAAGTTGTTCCTAGTGAGAGGAAATGTTTTGTTGTGTGTGTTACGTGCCTGTACGACCAGTATCCGAGGGATAGTCGGTATGAGGCAGTGACGTGAGGTAATTTGAGTGAATTACAGGAGGAGTAATTGTGTTCGATGTTAGGTAAGCATCGAGATGTATTTAGTGGTTAAGTGAGGAAGAACACGTATATGAACATAAATTTGTAGTAAATGACCATTGATCGTTTGTGGGAGGTAAGTACCCCATTCAACTTAAAAATGCTAGTGACGTCTAAGAACAAATAAACATTATGCTGGATTACGGAATAATTGAACCATCTTGTAGCCATAGTATTGATTCTTTAATTATTGTTGCCAAGGAGGATGTGGTCTATTGAGAGATGTAAGTTTACAAGGGCAAAATTGATTCAGTTTGAGTGACAGAGTGCTACTCAGAGTTCCATTTCATCATCTGCAGAGGCGGGAAATATGTTGAAGTTATTCTTTTGTATCAGGGGTATTTCACTATTGTGAACCGTATCGGGGAGTGTGCATATTCTTATTAATTCAGGAAGGGGATATTGTCGCTGTTTATAGTATTAAATATGTAAAGAAGTACGTCACGTGAGATTTGTTGAGATAATAATAAGATGATTAATTTTTGTAAGAAACTGGCAAAATAAAACTAACATCTGCGATTTGCGTGTGAACCAAGTGTCGTATTGGTGTATTGGAAGAATAAGTGCTACATTGTCATGTTCTGTGTGACAAAAAAACGGAGAACAGGACATTGGACAGTTATCTGCGATAAAAATATGCAAGAAAAGTTCTCATATAAGTGAATTTTCACAAAATATTTTGATATGTTAAAAAAGGAGAAGAATGTTGTATATTGATTGAAAATTATTTGTGTGTGTTAAATTAAGGGCTATGCTCTTGTGAATTGTATGAGAATGGGACACTGGACAGTTATCTGCGATGACAATGTGCGAGAAAATTCTCATACCTTGGATATTTTATAAAATGTATGGATGCTGAAAAAGAAAATTATTGTTGTATACTCATTTAAAGTGCTTATATGTGTCAGTGTTATACACTGACTGACAGAGCAAATGCAACACCAAGAAGGAGTGGTCAGAACTTTATGCCAATTGCAGGGTAGACTGACGTCACTGAGGTATGCTCATGATGTGAAATGCGCCGCTGTGCTGCGCACGTAGCGAACGATAAATGGGACACGGCGTTGGCGAATGGCCCACTTCGTACCGTGATTTCTCAGCCGACAGTCATTGTAGAACGTGTTGTCGTGTGCCACAGGACACGTGTATAGCTAAGAATGCCAGGCCGCCGTCAATGGAGGCATTTCCAGCAGACAGACGACTTTACGAGGGGTATGGTGATCGGGCTGAGAAGGGCAGGTTGGTCGCTTCGTCAAATCGCAGCCGATACCCATAGGGATGTGTCCACGGTGCAGCGCCTGTGGCGAAGATGGTTGGCGCAGGGACATGTGGCACGTGCGAGGGATCCAGGCGCAGCCCGAGTGACGTCAGCACGCGAGGATCGGCGCATCCGCCGCCATGCGGTGGCAGCCCCGCACGCCACGTCAACCGCCATTCTTCAGCATGTGCAAGACACCCTGGCTGTTCCAATATCAACCAGAACAATTTCCCGTCGATTGGTTGAAGGAGGCCTGCACTCCCGGCGTCCGCTCAGAAGACTACCATTAACTCCACAGCATAGACGTGCACGCCTGGCATGGTGCCGGGCTAGAGCGACTTGGATGAGGGAATGGCGGAACGTCGTGTTCTCCGATGAGTCACGCTTCTGTTCTGTCAGTGATAGTCACCGCAGACGAGTGTGGCGTCGGCGTGGAGAAAGGTCAAATCCGGCAGTAAATGTGGAGTGCCCTACCGCTAGACAACGCGGCATCATGGTTTGGGGCGCTATTGCGTATGATTCCTCGTCACCTCTAGTGCGTATTCAAGGCACGTTAAATGCCCACCGCTACGTGCAGCATGTGCTGCAGCCGGTAGCACTCCCGTACCTTCAGGGGCTGCCCAATGCTCTGTTTCAGCAGGATAATGCCCGCTCACACACTGCTCGCATCTCCCAATAGGCTCTACGAGGTGTACAGATGCTTCCGTGGCCAGCGTACTCTCCGGATCTCTCACCAATCGAACACGTGTGGGATCTCATTGGACGCCGTTTGCAAACTCTGCCCCAGCCTCGTACGGACGACCAACTGTGGCAAATGGTTGACAGAGAATGGAGAACCATCCCTCAGGACACCATCCGCACTCTTATTGACTCTCTACCTCGACGTGTTTCTGCGTGCATCGCCGCTCGCGGTGGTCCTACATCCTACTGAGTCGATGCCGTGCGCATTGTGTAACCTACATATCGGTTTGATAAAAACATCAATTATTCGTCCGTGCCGTCTCTGTTTTTTCCCCAACTTTCATCCCTTTCGAACCAGTCCTTCTTGGTGTTGCATTTGCTCTGTCAGTCAGTGTATTTATATTATGTTGTTCATAAATCAATCGATTCTTTGTTCTTCGATTTATTTATGACGGAGGCGAATTGTAACGGTTCAAATCCCGTTACAAGATGATATCTGTATTTTTATTATTGTATGATTTTATCTGTATTATTATTATTATTATTATTATTATTATTATTATTATTATTATTATTATTATTATTATTATTATTATTATTATTATTATTATTATTGTGTCAGTATTATTATTATTTTATCTGTGATATTGTTACTATTATTGTAATTATCCGTTTTATTCAATTCGATTTTGCAATTGCCTGTTGCTTGCAAGATTGTACTTAGATGTATGCATATATACGTATGTGTAGAATAACACTCAATACCTGTACAGTGAGAATTGTTGTATATATCAGAGATTGGATGTGACGTTGGTGCATTGTGCAATATTGTTGGCGATTCTGCCAAGTCATCGCCACTCCATGGCTACGGCATCGTATTTATTTAGATATGCGCTCAGAGAGTCGGCCGGCCCGGGGCTATTTCACCACTGTGTGTAATATCTGTCACGTATGTGGGAGTAAGTCATTGTTATTTCTGGAGATTACGTAGCTGTGTCAACCAACGTCTATATAAGGTGGATGCATATTGTAGCGTCAGTCATTAGTTATACGGATGCAGTACAGTGAAGAAGTCTACTAGATCAAGAGGCCTCAGTCGGTCAGTCAACAAGTGTGAACGAGAGATGGAGAGGACTCAGTGAGCCATTAATTATTGGTAATTGAGAGAGTGAGACCAAACTTGGTCCGTCACTTAGTGGAAGACACGGACGCAAGGGCTTACCATGGAGTCAGAGAGGGCAACCCTGGACCTGGACTTACAAAGAAGTCAGATGATATGGAGAAGAAGCAGTTACAAGGATGTATCACCAAGTTAGGCGTGACACATCTACAGTAAACACCAGAGCAATGGATTACGTCGTAATTACACTCAAAGTGTTGAAGGTACAGTCAAGTGAATCAGTGAGGGAAATATTTCGTATAAATTGTTAAATGTCCGGTCAAGTAGAATTCAAATTCATGCCTAGTTTCTTTCAGTTGCAATGTCATAATTTCATATTCTCATCTGTTTTATCGCAACAAGACTCACTATTTTTTTATATTGTGCCCTACTGCACTTTAAAGTTCCGTCCAGGCGAAGGCCGGTCTCGAACCCAGAGTACAGTAGTGAACGAACTCTCACAGACGTGAGCTGGTGCACATAGTCTTACCTGAATACAGTCCTCTTCAATCAGCCGGGAGAGCGCTCTTCTCAGGGATAACATGGGTATAACGGGGCAACATAAAGATAAAATACTAGGACATGTGCCTACTCAGGTAAGAATTCGGCTAAATCAAAAATAAAAATAAAATATCTAACAGAAAACACCGCTGCATTCAAAGTTTAACAAATAGGGATTTATTACATAAACTTGAATTATTTACAAATGAAAGAGCATTTCAATATGAGATGGTAAAATGACGCTGAGCCGATGACTACCAGTTTACTGCCTTCACGAAAACACGTGAGCTGCAACAAGCATGTTACAATAGTGTAAGTAACGAAGTTTAGAAAGATGGATATCTGCTTAATTACACAAAAAACAATGATTCCCATAAAAATATACAATGCCTCGCGCCGTCGAACCCCGGTGCAAACAAAAATCACCACAAAATTTACAATGACCTGACTCGGTCACGAACCCTAGTCCCATGATAAGTAAGGCGTCCAAGATACCTATGCACACAATATAAGAGGACCCAATCAACACATACATGGGTGTCAGGATAAAACGGGCCAGTGTGAAAATATTACGTAAAACAAATAGGACATAAAACAAATCTCTCTCTCTGCTTTCAAAACATGAAGGTCGTTTCTTCCCCTCCCGGCATTCTTGACATACTGCAGACGACCAACCCACAAGCCTGTGACGTCAAGCTCAATGACCTCCACCCTCACCATTCCACTTGCGGCAGTCCCCTAATTTATGAGCTCAAACGGGGTGACAGGCTAAAGTCTTGCCTTTCAAAAGAACACTTCACGTAGTCAGCTGCTAAAGCCCTCATTTAATATACCTGGGCTATCTGCCCTCGTCTCAATACCTCCAGCAATCTCGCTCATCTTACTTATGCCTCTCATGGGCTAAATCCTGGTGCTACAAAACACTAATCATTAAGCGATCGTCACATGGCCATCCTAGGCATTTCCAAAATATATTCAATAAACTTTCAATGGTTGGGCTCTCTCATGCCAACTGCAAATTTTACTTCTGCCTCTCATGGGCTCAAATCTCTTAAATATTTGGACTCGCTCGCTCTATCAGTGAATCTGGTTGAATTACTGGTCACGGCTTGGTCACGACTTGGTCATAACGATACACTTCTACGTCTGCAGAAACAAATGCCTAAACGCGATCTAATCAAAGTACCTATCTGTAGACTAACCTCCAATGCCCAAATGAGTTCAATCAGACCCTTACAAAAACACGTACGTTAAAATAACGCAATCAAAATGAACTATAACTTCGCTAACAAGGACTCTACAAATAACATCTACCTTAAAGTACGGGGTTCGAGTTTGAGGCCTAGCTAAATTACAAGGGAAATTTTCCTACTACAACAAATCTGTTCACTGACGGCCCCCATATTCCTATCTAAATTTAAATGACATGCTTGAAACAGAATTGGAAAGCTCTGACCTTAATTTATCGGGGACATAGCGGAGCGGCCATCCCTGTGGACCACTGGATCTACCACATTCTGATAGACTGCAGAGCTGGCATCAGATAGTGTTGACCACTTGGAGACATTCTTGCTTGTGTGGCGTCTTCGTACAGCTCCCTCTGTAGTCGGAGGTGTCCCCTTCGATGTTGTGCTGATCAGGTGCTCCCAACGTTCCTGGATCGATGCCCGTTGTTGTGTTGGCTTCAGCTCCTGGTTGTGGCTTCTTTGCAATGATGCTGTCAAACACTCGTTCTGACTTGATGCTGGGGTAACTGAAAATAAATTCATATATTACAGACTGTCCAAACTCGATGCCTGTCTCCACTACTAGCGTGTCTCACACGTCACACTGACCAAGTCTCGTTCAGAGTTTTAACCGGGTACACAATAGCTTCTTCACTACTCTCAGTCACTGTTCTATCGCCCTATCACACGGACCACATATAGTTTTATAATTCCTAACCTGAGCCAATATTAATTCTAGCATTTCGTCCGTAATCCCTTGACCTCACAGAAAATTGAAGCTACTAGTTCATTAGTTTCTTATAAGCAGTACCTCATCTCCCCGTAGCAGATTCTCACAGGTAAAATCTTAAATTCATCTTAATATTCAAGTTGATTACTTACTTCCTTGCAGAAATAGCAGTACAGGTAGTCGGTGTAGCTCGAAGACAAAGCGTTGTTCTCAGTACCAACACGCAGTATGACGATTCGTTCACGCAGCCTCTCGGTCCAAGAATGACCCTGATATGCTCTGGCGGCCTTAATTTATAATTCCGGATAGCGTCATCAAGCCGCTTTACTGCGTGCAATCTTAGCGCGCCCGGGAAAATTTCCCGCATTAATTATATCATGAGCTCAAATTAGCGAATGCATTACTGACTGCAGCCCTAATGCCTATCAAAATAAAGCAGAAATAATACAGGTTGCAATTCTTGTCTCAAATCCAATGCAACTCTTCCGTAACCAAAGATATTAATTTATTTCATTCTTCCCTCCTATAATAAGTTTAGCCGGGAACTGGAAAGCGTCCCCAATCTTCATCAAGAGGCTTGGCTTGGGACATAACTCCTTTTAATGAGTTCTGGAGATTTCTCATAATGACGCTCGCGCTCACTTCACATAAGAACGCTTCTTCTGGACCCCTTTATGACATATACTGTAAGACATCGGCTTCGTGGGTGGTCTTGTGTGATTCCAATATCCAATACTCAAATTAATACAATTGTTCCAATGAACAGAATGGTTCAATATATTATTTAAAGAATATATATTGTTCTATCAAACGAATTCATAGTTTTATTTCATTTACAGTAAAATATCTTAACCTCAAAATTAATGGGGAAACCGAACGCCAATCTCCTTTTCCCAGAACTTATATGGTATGTTGTCAAAAGTAAGCTTATTACCCCACACCCTAGAGATAGTCAAGAGTCTCATTCTATTATTGCTGTACTGAGTGACAGCTGGCGCCCTTCAAATAACGTATGTGTAAGTAAGCAGGTAACAAGTAAGTGTGAGTACAAGATCCGACGAGTGTGTATTTTATTTAATGAATGTAAATTTTCAGATTTTCCATTTTAAATGCAGATATTCAGATTTTTTAAGTTAAATGCAGTTTTATATGTTTATAAAATTAGTCAGCGAATTAGGAAAGTCTCACTTTCTAATGTTCTTGTGCACATGCCGAAAGAATTTGTATTGTTGTAGGTCAAATATTAAGTATTTTATTTAGGATAGAAATTGGCAAATGTATCCAAAATTCCTAACTTCCAAATAATAATTTAAAAAAGAAAGTATTTCATTTCACTCAAAACCAGTTATTCCAGTACCAAGCCAAGATGTGTAGGTACAGGCTGTGCAATTTTCAATTGATAGCTGTAATATGTTTTTAGAAAAATGTACATTTGTGAAGCATGATTTAACATTGCACGCATAGGGCGTTCCGTGTCCCCTTAAGTCATTGAACTTAGTCGACACTGCAAAAAACGGCTTCCTTCCTAGCAAAATAACGGAATAAGTAAATAACGACCAAAATTTTAAAAATGAGATTTCAGTGGAAATAGGGTGTATCATCACGCCTTTGTGTTATGGTGTCTCCTTGTGACTTACATTTCAACTTCAGTCTGGTTTAGAGCCAGCAGAACTTTGTCCTCCGCGGTGTAAGGATGGTACATCAGTCAAGATGGTGGACGGTGCTTGTGTTGGTCATCTCGAGGTGTAATAGCAAAGCAAAGTCATCTCCGTACAGACCATGAAGGCCCTTGGATGAGTGGAATGTAATGGCTTCCACCACCCGCAACCTCGGCACCTGATGGGGTAGAATGTTTGGTTCTACTCCCGGCCGCTTTTGCCACCAGGAATTAACCTGGTACTCATTTTTTGTGTTGGATGACTAAACCTCAAGGCCATATGCACTTCCGGAAGTTTATTAATTTTTACGACTTCCTGACGGGGATTCGAACCCACGTACTTCCAGGCTAAACGAGCACGCCTTTACCGCATCGGCCAGGCTGCACCCCTCGCCCCCTCGCCTCCCAAGGTGTAATAGATCGTTTAAATAAAGGTCACACATGAAATCACACCTATATTTTGAAATAATTTCTTGACATGTTTTGTTATTGTTATTTTTATTATTACACTAATATTATTTACTATTATTTGTGTTCCAAGTGCATGTTCAGGATTTCTCTTCTGTTAACTTATGTACAGACGCAAGGCATACTTACAGTTATTTTCGACTGTATCACTTCCAATTCATTCATCGTTTATAAAACCTTAATTTATAACAGTAAAATATTGTTTTCAATAGATGAACCCAGTTGTACACTTGTATATGCAATTGGTTCAAGTAGTGTATACCATGAAATGAACCCCCCAAAAAAGCGGATTTCTTGGTGAGGCCTACATCCTTATTCCGGAGAGTTCCTCAGTTATGCCATGTAAATAAGTACAATGAAGTCCGGCTCCATGGATAAATGGTTAGCGTGCTGGCCTGTGGTCACAGAGCTCCCGGGTTCGATTCCAGGCAGGGTCGGAAATTGTAACCGTAATTGGTTAATTTCACTGGCACTGGGGCTGCGTGTATGTGTCGTCTTCTTAGTCATTTCATCCTCATCACGACGCGCAGGTCGCCTACGGGAGTCAAATCAGAAGACCTGCATCTGGCGAGCCAAACTTGTCTTCGGACACTCCCGGCACTAAAACCCATACGCCATTTCATTTCAGTATAATAAAAGAACTCACCTTAAGCAAATGTCTATTCATTCTTCGGAAAAGATCGGCTGATTGTACAAGTCGATACGCACGTAGCTAGATAACTTCTTAGGTTCCATTTTCATTTGCGGGGAAAGGTGATGGTACACGCGAAACCTTTAGTATCTCGTGGTCAGAAATATTCATTTCAGGCAAGATATCAGAAGAGCCCTCAGAACCACCCAGTATCTGCTTACACACACTGTCTCATTGGTCACATCCACCAGACGCGTTAACACATGCAGACATCTGAAGAGTGAGGAGAGATGGAGAAAACAGAAGTACGAGGATACCTAGCATGAACGAAACACACGCGGAGGGGAAGTTACTTGCTTCCCCGCCTGGCCACACGTCCCACTGACTTGACAATGAAGGGTGAGGGGAATGAAGGGAGGAACCACCACCTTCATGGCAACAGACCCAATGTGCATGTCAAGTGACTGACGGTCTTTGTAATTCCTGTGTGCGAGGTCTGACCTGACGTTATATAATTATGATTATGAGAGGCGCAAGCGCGTTTGGGAAACCCCTGCTATGAATTTATCGTCTGCGCTGATCAAACAATTAAAAGCCATATATTGGGGTGGTATTATATCGTGCACACTTCATCGCAATTAAATTACATTTACCGTAATTAATTGTTTTCCTTGATTAGGAAAACGCTAGTATAGCCAGAATGTTTGACCATAGAAACATCTTAATCAGTTCCCGAAAAAATAGAGTTTGAAGTGGCCTCTGAGTGCGCAACTTCGCAAGTCACACCTCCTGGAAGATGAACACATTTGACGTTGCCTTGGTTACTTCTCCTTCATCCTCAGGGTTGGCCGAAACCTGCGCCCAAACGTTACCTGTTTCCTTTTACACCCGGAATTCTTGTGATCGCAATTGTACTCTCCGTAATTCTCTCCGTCCACGATGAATTTTATGAACTCCTACTGTTCTTCTACATAAAATTTTAAAATCAATGTTGTCCAGCAGAAACAGATCATCCTCACTCCAAGAATACATCTTTCACTATGACAAGTTCCAAGTAAACTGGAATTAGTCTTCAGCATTCTACAGTACGTTTCGATCGTTAGCGTTTGCAAGCGCGACCAACAAGCACGCTGGTTCCCAGCGCTCTACGTGTGCCTACTCTATGACCTTAAAAATGTTCAGATGTAATAGGAAATAACCCGCTTGTTTGCTGAGAATGCTGGCATGTTAATTATTTAAACTGATATTACTGTTTAATGATGCAATCTATAAATTAACAAGAGGTAAAAATAATCTGCCCAAGTGACAGGCTAGAAATTAAATTGTGCAATATAATGGCCCGGATGATGTATGATGAGGTAAACTGTTAATTAGCACTATCGACAACGTGAGAGTCCCTAATGCGATACAGTGATACATTGCATCAGTAATTTGATACCGTCACGGGCTATTGAAAAAAGAATGGTACAACAACGCTAATGCAAACAACGAACTTCGTTGATAGACAAAGTTGAAATTATTTAACCAAGGGATCGGAATAGAGATTCAGTTCATTTATTGATGTGAATGAATTTCCATGATTTTTCGGCTCTTTACTGATTGGTCAGCGTCGAGACCTTCGGTACAGGTGGTCCCAGCGTTCATAACTGTGAAGAGTGATTTGGCAACCACGGGGCCCTTAGCTAGATTGTGGCATCGCTTCTACTTATTTGCGCCAGTCTCTTCACTTTCATCTATCCTATTCGACTTGCCTGGTAAACACTTGATCTTTTCCGAACACAACGATATTACATTTCCGAGGTCCAGAGATTTCTCATTTTCACGCCCTTCGTGTCCCTTGCAATTCTCTGGCCGATAACTTCATTTTTGAAGTGTTTTAGTGTAATAAAGGATCGTTGTCCAGTTGCACTTCCTCTTAAAAGAGTAATCTCTGTCACCATCACTTCCCGGTTCGATTCCCTGTCCTTTCTAATTTTAATACCTCTCACTCGAGGATTGAGTTTTTGTGCTTTACCAACACTCTCCTCTTCAGAAACACACACAACACACCACACTACCAACCACCACAGAAATATGCAACTCGAAATAGGGTTGGCGTCTGGAAGGGCATCCGGCCATAAAACGTTCCAAAACTACATGTGCGACACAGTTCGCACCCGTGATGTTGGAGTGTGGTAAACGAAGAAGACAGAGAAGAAGAATGGAATTCTATATTTTAATAGTATAATATGTACAGGGGCGTGGGTTCGAATCCCCGTCAGGAAGTCGTAAAATTTAAGAAACGAGATTTCCACTTCCGCAGGTGCGTATGGCCCTGAGGTTCACTCAGCCTACACCACAAATGAGTACCAGGTTAATTCCTGGGAGCAAAGGCGGCCGGACGTAGAACTAACAACTCCACCCCATTACATGCCAAGGTTACGAATGGTGGAAGCCTTTACCTTCCACCCCTCCAAGGGCCTTCCTGGCCTGTACGGAGATGACTTCGCTTTGCGAAAAATAAAAATGATATTGGGCAAGAAATAGGGAATTGTATTAAAGAGTAATACTCTGTTACGCTATAATACTTGTCTGAGAAATTACAAGTAATTTTTAAGAAATATTGTTTTCGAGGCTATGGCGAATTTATGCAAGCGGATTTTTAGGAAAGGAAAACCATAAGAAAGAGTAGCAGATGGCGATTCGAGAATTTGGAATAGACTGCAGGGACTTAAAAAGTACGTAGTAATCCCAAGATTATCTGCATTACAGTAGTACAGACTTCACAGTACCACAGTGCTGAGTGATTTTCATTAGTTACATGATTATTATTATTATTATTATTATTATTATTATTATTATTATTATTATTATTATTATTATTATCATTATCATTATTATGCATATTCTACATATTGTTACGTGCCAGGCCTCTCATAGCTCCCTTCAGTATTTCCTGGAAGGAACTGGGGAGTTAACTGGGAGCTCCTAACCTGAGGGCGTCCGGCTCCATGGCCAAATTGTTAGCGTGCTATCCTTTGATCACAGAGGTACCGGATTCGATTCCCGGCAGGGTCGGATATTTTTAATCCATCATTGATTAACTTCGCTGGCATGGGAGCTAGGTGTTTGTGTCGTGTTCATCATCATTTCATCCTCATCACGACGCGCAGGTCGCCTACGAGCGTCAAATCAAAATACCTGCTCCTGGCGGGCCGAACATGTCCTCGGACACTCCCGGCATTGAAAGACGTACACCATTTCATTTCATCGAAATATAAAAACAAGGTGCAACGAACGAGGTGTTGTTGTTGTGTCGGAGTGTGGAGTGAGTCGTTGGACCTGGGCGGCAGTGCTGGCTATCGTCAGTATCCCACCGCAGTTTGAGTATCGTCGTGCTGGAGTGCTGAGTATGAACTACCGTGGACTGTAGACCGTCGTGGAGTCAGTGTGTGAAACAGCTGTCGTGAGTAGAATTGGAGCAGTGTTAACCGTCGTTGTCGTGAGGAATATTGTACTGTTGGCTAACATTGTTGAGCTGTTGCTGTTTGGAGACCGCTGTTTGGTTGTGTTACGTACAGTACTTTACTGTTTTGATCGTAAGAGTGGTAGACATTCTCTGGACTTGAATCAAGGAATAATCATCGTATGTTGTGAGAGTTAGCTGCCATGTGTTCAGATCTATCTGCGTACAACTGTTGTGTATGAATGGACTGAGAGAAACTGAAAGGAGGAGCCTGTTAACCCTTTAAAACTGGCCCATTGTCTCGCCGACCCAAGCCACATGATTTTTATACTTGGTGGGCGAATGATGGGATTGCTAACCTGTTTCTCTGTGTACCTTCCTCTCCCTTTATCTAGTTTGACTTCGCACTCTTGGTTTACCTGATCAGTTGTAGAACCGGAAATAATAGCCGTTTGGGTCTGCCAGACTTGGCGCCATTGTTAGTGTTATACGTCTAAGTGCACGCATATTTCTCTAAAATTACGTCTATGCGCGTTACGGTTTTAAAAAGAATGTTTCAAATGTTGATTACTTACTTCTTGGAGGGTTCAGTGTGAGCTTCTATATTAATTAATTAATTAATTAATTAATTAATTAATTAATTCATTAATATTAATTATTAATTATTAATATTAATTATTAATTATTAATATTAATATTAATATTAATTATTAATTATTAATATTAATATTAATATTAATTATTAATTAATTAATTAAGAGTGAAGTATTTGAGAGTGAGCAAGATTATGAAAGCGATTTAGAATCAAACCCTGACGAGTCAGACAAGGAAAAGAAATATAATGTGATTCATGTGCAAAATAGAGAGTAACACTATTGAAATTTTTTTTTTAAGGATTTTATGTCTTAAACCATGCTGAATTTTCATGCTAGGGGTGTCCAGTTTTGAAATAGTTTATGAATAGTAAATTCAATCATATAATTTAAAGCCCTGAGTGATTATTTTCTAAGAGAATTGTTTGAATTTGGTGTTTTGCTATTTTAGAATATACACTCATGATCGTAAATACCAGAACACCTTGAAAGGCTAGAGATAAGAAGATCATATTCATCGGACATGTGCATTAGTATGTTCTGAAGAAATGTTTAGCATTTGAACCATGTCGGCCCTCAGGTTCAAGGTCAACATCAATATATCAACGCACCACTACCGACTGGTAGAATATGCCAACGGCTCTCGTTGTCGCTATAAACTGAAGGCAATGGACCAGTGTGACTTGAGCAGATGTGGAGGATGCCTCGCAGACGTATGCGAGAACCGTAGCGTCAAATGAGTGAGTTTGAAAGAGGGCGTATTATTGGTATGAGAGAATGTGATGCATCCACCTGGGAAATTGCTGCTCGTGTGCGACGAAGTGTGTTGGCAGTGCAACGGCTGTGTACAGAATGGTACACAGAAGGCTGTAGAATACGACGCGATGGGTCTGGTCGCGCCACCCAGACACCCCCCCCCCCCCACCACTCAGAAGATCGATAGCTCATCCGAATGGCATTGCTGGACAGATATGAGTTCTCCTCTGCTCTGGCGAAACAGTGGAACAGTGTAATACATCGTACACTACCAGGAGTGGCAGTCGTCACCGTTTAGTACGGTCTGAGTTACCGGCGCATCATCCACTTCTCCGCCTACCTTTGACTAATGTGCATAAAAATGCTAGACTGCATTGGTGTACGGAACGACGTCAATGGGGACAGAAATGGACGCAGTTAGTGTTTTTGGACGAATCCAGGTTCTGTTTTTATTGAAAATGATGGCCGCATTTTGATTCGGCGCAGACAGAGGGAGAGGCATCACACTGACTGCATTCGCACAAGACATACAGCACCAGCTAAAGGCCTTATGGTGTGGGCTGCTATTGGGTACAACCACAAATCATAGTTAGTGCGTGGTCCAGGGCACTGTAACCCGTTTGACCTACGTGAATGACATCCTGCGAACCGTGGCTATGCCCTTTCTGCACGACACCGCAGACGCCATACTTCTGCAGGACAATCCGCCACCACATGTTGCTGCACGATCACGTGCCTTCTTGTTGTCACAGGATGTCAGACTCTTGCCCCGGCCCGCCCGATCACCGGACTTGTCGCCATTTGAAAATGTGTGGGATATGGTAAAAGGACGCGTGCGGCGCTGTGACGCAATGTCAACCACCAAAGATGAACTGTGGAACCAGGGAAATCCAACGTGGATGGCTATACCCCAGGGCGCCATTCGCGCCTTATACGCGTCGATGCCATCACGCATGGAACAAGTTATCAGTGCCCATGGAGGACCCAGTGCCTATTAGGCCAGAGGACACTTGTTTAACCTAGCTGACTGAAATGCTAATCGTTTTTGCATATCATACTAATTAACATATCCTGTGAATATGAGCTTGCTATCTCTAGTCTTTCAAGGTGTTTTGTTTTTGTGAACATGAGTGTATTTTATCTATATATATATATAAAATAAGAGTTTTGTCTGTACATTGCTCAGAATTAGAAAAGAATGGTATTTCTGTATCGGCCATGACCACAGTAACAAGAAAATGCATTTTTTACTTTTCCGTAATTTCTGTCTGTCTGTCTGTCTGTCTGTCTGTCTGTCTGTCTGTCTGTCTGTCTGTCTGTCTGTCTGTCTGTCTGTCTGTCTGTCTGTCTGTCTGTCTGTATGTACACGCATCACGAGAAAACGGCTGAAGAGAATTTAATGAAAATCGGAATGTAAAGTCGGGTGATGAACCGCTACAATCTAGGCTATAAATTATTTTAATCACGCTGAGTGAAATGGTAGTTTAGGGGAAGGCCTGAAATTTAATTCTCAAATATTTATGTTGTTAGTGGTCGTGTTTTAATGAAAATTGCTAGACAAAGATGGGAAATAAGTCGCTACAATATAGGCTATACACGCTAAGAAAAATGGTAGTTTAGGGGAAGGCCTAAAATTTAATTGTCAAATATTTATTTTATTAGTGGTCGTTATCTTCACGAAAATTGGTATGCAAAGTCGGGGAATATGTCGCTATTATCTAGACTATCAATAATGTTATTCGCACTGAGTGAAATGGTAGTTTACGTGAAGGCGTTAAATGTAATCTATATATAAAATAAGTGTTTTGCCTGTGCATTGCTCAGGATTTGAAATGAATGATATTTCTGTATCTGTCATGTTGACAGTAACAAGGAAATGCATTTTTTACTTTTCCGTAATTTCTGTCTGTCTGTCTGTCTGTCTGTCTGTCTGTCTGTACTCGCATCAATAGAAAACGTCTGAAGAGAATTTAATGAAAATCGGTATGTGATGTCGGCTGACGAACCACTGCAATCTAGGCTACAAATTATTTTCTTCACGTTGAGTGAAATGGTAATTTAGGGGAAGGCCTGAAATGTAATTGTCAAATAAGTTATTTATGTTATTAGTGGTCGTATCGATAAATACTACATAACTAACACAACTTTAGTTATGTCGTAAGTTAGTAGTAGTTATGTAAGAAGTTATTAAATTTCCGATCACTTATGTCTTATACATTGTTACCGTACCGCATATAATCAGAGATATTCATGAATTTGGATTCTTGTTACTAAGTCCATATCAGCGCCGAGTCAAGAGAAAATGGGTAAACAGAATTTAGTGAAAATCGGTATGTAAAGTCTGAGAATAAGGAACTACAGTCTACGATATCAATCATTTTGTACGACACCCTAATATCAGAGAGTCGAAAGAAAACTAATGTGAAGGCCTGCAATATAGAAAGCTCATAAACTTTATCAACAATAACATTACATTGACCATTGTTTGTTGTGATTTCCTTTTTGTCTTCTGTTTCCTCTCATCCCCGATAGATAGGATTACTGCAGCGTACCGAGGTTTTCTTAATTTGCTTGACGTGGCATCGACACAGGTAGGTCTTATGGCGACGATGGGATAGGAAATGAATAGTGGTGTGAAGGAAGCGGCCTTGGCTTTAAGGTACAGCCTGGTGTGACTGGTGTGAAAATGGGAAACCACGGAATACCATCTTCAGGGTTACTGGCAGTGGGGTTCGAATCCTCTATCTCCCGGATGCAAGATCACAGCTGCGCGCCGCTAACCACACGGGCAACTCGCCTGGTCGTACCGACTGTAACAGCCTGCCTGTATATTGGCGAGAAGTAGCTGGGGAGTAAGATAACTTTCTTCTTTAGCATGGCATTCCTCTGGTTCATACATTTTCTGATATATCTGGTACGTAACACATTGGTTCATCATAGTATTCGAGCTATTCAATCCCTACTCTGAGGCACCGATTGGGATGAGTAGTGTGCATATTTAACGGAATAATGACAGAGGAGTGTTCACGGCAGTCTGCGACCTGGTTATTCCAGCTCTGGAATTTTGAACTCTTAGATCGGCACCGTAGTACAGTTCGTTGAAAGTGAGAAAGTGTGCGGTTTTTCATTTGATCGAGTATTTTATATGATAACATTGCTTTCAGTCGCTACATTCCTACTGACGTTTTTGTAATGACCTACGTTGAATTCAGTTAGGAAAACCACCAAGTCAGTCTTTCTGAGAATCCCGTAGTGAGGCACGGGTACATCAGCTAGTTATCCAATAATTTAAGATTATAGACGCTAGTATTTCTTGTTATCTAATATATACTACCATTACATGTCTTTAGAGTAACTTTTAAAATTTTAAGTGCGTCTGTAAAATATAGAGCAAGTGTTTGATTTACAATTTTTCCTCTTATTAATAAACCATTTAAAATATTAAAATAATTAAAACTGTTTGTTGCTTATAAATTAGAATATTTTTTAAAAGTATACATTGGTCGGTGAGACTAGGCGCCAGCGCTCAAGTCACAGCGTAGAGCGCCAGTGCCGGTGGGTTAATTAGGATTATTCCCCTTTCAGGTAAATGTTGCACCGTTGCACACCTGGTGTCCTGCTGTGAGAGACTTGTAAACAGTCAGGAATTAGTGAAGTCTGGTCTTTCATGACTGAACAGAATAATTGTGTGTGTACTCAATGGTTCATTCTAAAAGTAATCTGGTTCAAATATCCTTTTAGGCCTATAATGACGGGGATTAAGGGATTGTAATAAATTTTATCAAGGGGAATGTTCGATAAATTTCCAAGTTCTTTGGGAACATTTAAGGGGAAGCTAAGTAAAGAACTGATAGCAAATCTGCCACCTGGGCGACAATCCTAAATGCAAATCATTGATGCGTGATTAATTGGAGCGATAAAACAAGACAGTTTTTATGTTGGAACAATATATTTATTATACTTACACTTAGTATGAAGCTCATTTTTAACACTTCACTTATTATTACACTGTATACAATCTATGTATAAAATCCCTATTTCTATTTGTCTTTCAAAATGATATTGGCAAAGCGAGAACGTTTTAACAACTGAAATTAGCATCAGATATAGTGTATTACCTCTCTTTTACAAGAAAACTACAGTACAATGAACCTCTCATAGATTCTATTTTTAACCTATTAAAAAAACCCTGCTCTGTTAGTGAAGTGTTTGTATCATCTTCGTCATGTTAACACGCATAGCTCTGCACAGCTCCATCTATCGGCATGAGTTCCAAAGACGAACTCCTGATCGGTCGACTTCGGTTATCTTCCTGATTCGTATTGGCAACCTTTGACACACAAACTACGAATCGATTATGCATCGCCGTGAGACATCTAGCGTACACTTTACGTACTAGTTCTGTTGTTGGCACCGCCGTCTCAATCTCTATATACTGCCTGCTCTGTGCTGCGAGAATTGCGTTTACAGCGACATTGCAGATGGCAGCACTTACCGCACCCACAGCACATGTTGGTTAAATGAGAGTTGGTCCGTAACACCAATATAAAATGAAAAATAATCCTTAACATGTTACTAATTGAGAGGATAATGCACATACAGACACTAATATTTCACATTTGAGCTTCGCTTAAGATATAGAAACGTAAAATATATAAAATCTTACCAGTTACAGTAGATATATTAGGATCATCCTATGCTGCATGGTACATACAAATTTCAGAATTTTCTCGACACGAGTAACGGAGCACCTTCTCAGTCCTTTTATTTCTGTTATTTACCAGCAGTGGACGCAAAAAAAAATGTCTATCACTATTTCGTTGACCCTTTGTTCATGACCAGTTTTGAGGATACGTTTTATAGCACATAATGCAGTGCGTGCGTTCGTCATGTCATTAAATCCACCACCCAATCTCACTGAACTAAATAGAGCTTCTATTGCGTCTCCAGAAAATCATCTAGTGAGAACATTAAATAACTGATTTTTTAATAGGTAAGACACACATTCCACTATAGATTTCACCGTTCGCGAGGCAGCATCTGCCCTCTCATTAGTCAGACACTTCAGTTTTTCACGTTTTGATTCCAACCGAATTATTTTAACGTACTCGATGAAATCATCATTCAACCATTGTAAGTATTTTATCTGTTTGCGAATAGAAATGCACTCCGTCTGGATTGTTTTGCCGAAAGGCATTACAGTAATCATTTCTGAAACAAAAGGGATAGATCGTAGACTCTACGCCTTATTGGAAGTAGGCAGCAGCGCTAGAGAACTTATTTGAAAGTCGGATTACAAGAAAACACAACAGTTTATTCGCGAGAGCAGGAGATTTTACAATATCTGTGCCAAATACACCTTCAACATTGACTACGCAAAGGAACTTGTCACTGGTTCGGTCGTAGAGTAGCCGTACCTAATTAGCCATTTAATCTGCGATCACTGTTACACTCCTATCTGTTGGTCTGAGAGTTTTACATCCAGCTCTAAGTGTCTCCTTCACTAATTGGGAAATCCCGACAGACACCATCGACATTTTTCATTTAGGCTACCTGTCCAGAGTACTTTGTGACGGAGCTGACATTAGACCAGCAGTCCTGCCATATTCGTAACCGTTTGGGATACTATTCCCCACGCCACATAGTACCGCGTGATTTGTTCTGACTGCCCGGATTTTGTCTTGCGAAAATTATGGATTTGATTTTAAAAACCGGTCGTTTTTCCTTTGTTGGACTGCTTCCTTTATTTTATTCAGACGATCAATTTCTGGGTTGTCTTCGAATTGTCTCTGTAGTCTTTTAACTTTATTATGATTAGTCATCAGCTGTTATCGCAGTCTCAGAATTCTTGATCGGAGCCTCTAATGTCTGATTTTCTGATCACTGCTGTCATTCTTACTCGTTGGAATCGTTGTTCAAATTAATTTCGTACTCGTCATCCAGTGTATATCCTGCAGCTGAAGAGCTTGTTTCATCACAGATTTCTTCCGAAGAAATACCTTGTCGCTGTCTGGTCTTTTGTGGAGCTATTTTTCTGGTTTGAAGGTAATGGGGATAATTCGAAGACCGACTATGCACTCCCTCTGGCTTCAATAATTGTTTCTTTTAGTTTTATCTTTTATCTCCATCTTTAAAATTCAGGCTACAATTTTCTCGAAGTCTTTACTTGCGGGGATAACAGGAATCCTCATACCTGATTTTTTATTTTTTGCTAGGGGCTTTACGTCGCACCGACACAGATAGGTGTTATGGTGACGATGGGATAGGATAGGGCTAGGAGTTGGAAGGAAGCGGCCGTGGCCTTAATTAAGGTACAACCCCAGCATTTGCCTGGTGTGAAAATGGGAAACCACGGAAAACCATCTTCAGGGCTGCCGATAGTGGGATTCGAACCTACTATCTCCCGGATGCAAGCTCACAGCCGCGCGCCTCTACGCGCACGGCCAACTCGCCCGGTCCTGAAAAATTTGGATTTCCTGTTTTGATATACAGTGAGGAACACAACAATTAATAATTTTACAACCAGAGACACACAAATAAATGCTCGATGCAAACGCACTGGAACAGAATAACGTGGGTACGGAGATAAGTTGGGTGCGTTAGCTGGCGCCCCTAGCGGAGGTTCGTGACACTAAGAGCTCACGCTGAGAAGCATGTTAACCGCATAGCATAGAGCAGGCAGTATATAGGATTGAGACGGCGGTGGTTGTTGGTTACACAGCAAAGAATTCATGCTAGGAACAAAATTCGCATCGAGAAATATTGTACAACGTTATGTAACGTGTGTGTGACGCAGTTGTTGGTTTAAGATAATAATGGTTTAGGAAATTCACATCTATCGATCATATTATCGATTCAATTCAGATTTTATTTCCGTTCAGTTGGCAGTATTACCGGAACTGGAGTAGCTCCCCCCTTACTCCTCACCCCCATAAAACCAAGTATCACTAGAAGTTTCGAGGACTTTGGTTACGAATTTTGACCCTGTAATTTAATTCTTAAGATAAATTAACATGCTCACTTCAAATTTTAAATTTTAGTACTCTTCACTTAGTAATT
The DNA here is from genome assembly GCF_040414725.1 of Anabrus simplex. Lineage (NCBI taxonomy): Eukaryota > Metazoa > Arthropoda > Insecta > Orthoptera > Tettigoniidae > Anabrus > Anabrus simplex. The sequence goes on from NC_090268.1 coordinate 409,985,760, forward strand.
TCAGCTGTCGAAGACAAGCGTGCATAGTAGTCACACTTAGCTAATTTGTCATCTGTCCATTATGATTAATCTTTGTAATTATTATTTACTATTTCTATTGTGTTCACTATTACAGTACTCATCACAAAGGGCAACACTCGAGAGTCATACGAATATTATTATTATTAATTATTTATTATTATTATTATTATTATTATTATTATTATTATTATTATCTTCTTAATCTCGCCATGCCGCGATTTAAGGGTACCGTGCCTGACTCTTACCCAAAGGTCCTAAATTTGATTCCTGGAAATAATGTCATGCTTCAAATTATTTCCCTTGATAAATATGTAACTACAAACCACAAAATTGAAATTACAAGAAATGTCGTAAGATAAAAATTCATTGTAATTTGTGTCCAGTGAAACGCAATTACTGTTTATATTATTGCCTAGCAATGTGTCCTCATTTTCTTAAGGAAGTATTCTTATTAATTAAGAACCACAGAAAGTATGCCTAATGTAGGTAACATTGATTTAGGGTTATTATTACAGTATTACAAAATACATGTTATTATCAAAATAGCATACTAAATGGCGATTGATAATGTAATCGTATTATTGAGTACCATTTAACCGAAAGAAATCTATATCCACCAAAACCTACCAGAGTATCAATGGTTGAAACTACACACTGCGTTAGGAAGTTTAACATTAAACCGTTGGAACACCCAACACAATTTCACCGTATCGCTGGTTTTCCCAAAATTGCCTTCTTCTTGCAAGTAAAGATATGTTGTTGTAAATGTTTTAAATGTCTTACTGGCGTTTCAAAGTATATTTCTTTTGCCAGATGGATTGTAGTGAAAGCCAAAGCATTAGTCGAATTGATATACAATAAAGTACAGTCGGTGGTGAATGCAAAGAAGCACTGACGTCTGTCGAGTAGCAACATGAGGAATTATTTGATCGGCATAAAAAAAAATATGCATAGTGAAAATTATAATTTTGAGGAGGTAAAAAATTAGGAGAACGTTAAACATATTTATTTTTTATTGTTACAATATTCCAAGAGAGTTTATTTCTTTGAAGTTGTTCCCTTCAGATTCAAAATTAAAGAATTATACATTTCCTCATACTTTTAGGAACGTATGTTGTTCACTTAAAGTAACTTTGTAATAGTTCATACAAACCAATACAAAATATCATGATATATCTGCATTCCTTTATCTCATTAATTGTATCTACTATATTTAAGAGCTACTTTGCAGTCCATTTGGTACGTCTGACGATTTCCTTCAAAATTACTGCTTTAACAGCAAGATCATTTCCAAAGAAGATTTAAATCTGAAATGAATTGAAAATTTTAGAAGTGTGCATAATTTAAAACTTAAATCAGATGGTAATATTCCGTTGGCCTTCACTGATGCAGACTGTTCTCTTTGAGAGCAGTTCAATTTCTTGATGGAACAAAAGAATTCAGATTCCCTTCCCCAAAATTACTCCACAAAAGTTTCACTAGAAGGTGCTTGACAGCTTGATTACAAATTGATTTCTAGTAGCGACTGGATTTATATTGCCTGAGCATATTGATTTCAAGCCCTCAGTTACAATAGTTACGATTGAATCCCTTACGTATTACACTGCATGTAGGTCAGAGAGCAAGTGGAAGTGTCTCCCTCGTCAGACTAATATTCATTTTAAGATGGTGTTAGCCGTTTCCCATATAATTCACAGACATATCACAATCTTTCAATGATTCCTTCGTTGCTGGACTGACTAGTGCTGTAGCAACAAGTTTTCTAGAATAATAAAAAATCTATGAAGCGTGAATAATTTGACATGCTGTTTTCGAAAACAGCATTTATGTTTGTCAGGTTTTTTGTTTGATGATTTTGCGTAAATATCTTCAAGTAAACAATGAGTTCCTCTACACAAGATTCACACGCTTGCAAAATGTTATTTTAGTACTTTAAAAAATGACGAAACAACACACTATGTTAGGAAGTATAACTTTTAAACGTAATAACACCCATCGCTGGTTTTCCGAAAATTGCCTTCTTTTGCAAGAAGGAAAATGTCGTAAATGTATTGTCTTCAAAGTACATTTCTTTGGCCGGATGGGAGAATTAAGCAGATAATAACCAATAGATACTGGAGTACCACAAGGTGCTGGATTATACCCATTACCCTTTAAATGTGCGCTTGAAAAGTTGTAAGGGAATGGCAAAAAGCAGGTGCACCGGTACACCAAATCGGACCAAGATATAAAGGCATAGAATTGGAATGTTTAACAGTGCAGACGACATGGCACTAATTGCCCGACCGACCGACCGACCGACCGACCGACAGACCGACCAACCAACCAACCAACCAACCGACCGACCGACCGACCGACCGACCGACCGACCGACCGACCGACCGACCGACCGACCGACCGACCGACCGACCGACCGACCGACCGACCGACCGAACCAACCAACCAACCAACCAACCGACCGACCGACCGACCGACCGAACCAACCAACCAACCAACCAACCAACCAACCAACCAACCAACCAACCAACCAACCAACCAACCAACCAACCAACCAACCAACCAACCAACCAACCAACCAACCAACCAACCAACCAACCAACCAACCAACCAACCAACCAACCAACCAACCAACCAACCAACCAACCAACCAACCAACCAACCAACCAACCAACCAACCAACCAACCAACCAACCAACCAACCAACCAACCAACCAACCAACCAACCAACCAACCAACCAACCAACCAACCAACCAACCAACCAACCAACCAACCAACCAACCAACCAACCAACCAACCAACCAACCAACCAACCAACCAACCAACCAACCAACCAACCAACCAACCAACCAACCAACCAACCAACCAACCAACCAACCAACCAACCAACCAACCAACCAACCAACCAACCAACCAACCAACCAACCAACCAACCAACCAACCAACCAACCAACCAACCAACCAACCAACCAACCAACCAACCAACCAACCAACCAACCAACCAACCAACCAACCAACCAACCAACCAACCAACCAACCAACCAACCAACCAACCAACCAACCAACCAACCAACCAACCAACCAACCAACCAACCAACCAACCAACCAACCAACCAACCAACCAACCAACCAACCAACCAACCAACCAACCAACCAACCAACCAACCAACCAACCAACCAACCAACCAACCAACCAACCAACCAACCAACCAACCAACCAACCAACCAACCAACCAACCAACCAACCAACCAACCAACCAACCAACCAACCAACCAACCAACCAACCAACCAACCAACCAACCAACCAACCAACCAACCAACCAGTCTAACCTAGTCAGCGATCGGGGACAGAAGTGCTGAGTTGAGGTGCAGGTATAGACGGTGTGGAGTGTGACCGGTGAGTGGAAAGTAAGACGGGAGGGAAGAGGAAGATGATTGGTGTGGATCAATATCGGGTAGTTATTGGAAGGTAGCAGGGGAGATGGAAGAAGGAAACAGCGAGAAATGAAGGAGGTAAAGTGGAAACAAGAATGATGGGCGAGATGATACTGGTGGCAGCGGTTATTATGGTACTGCTAGCTATAGGGGGTGTGGAGGTAAAGCCCGGCCCGACTTCCAGTGGCAACATGAACTGGGAAGACGTGGAGGTCATAAGAAGAGTGGTTAAAGAAGTTGTGGAAGAAGTATGTCCGTTTGAGCAGATTAAAAATATGATGAAGGAACAAGTGAAGGAATTTGAACATATGAGGCGTTGGATACAGGGAAAAACTGACGAAACAATGAACAAAGCAGAAATCAACGAGAGAGAAATTATATCACTCAAGGTAAAAATAAGGGAGATGAAGGAAAAGGTGAAGCTGAAGGCGGAAATAGAAGACAGTAGCCAAGAACGCAGGAATAAATGCTTATTTGTATATGGAGTGCCGGAAGAAAAAGGTGAGGACAAAGTGTTAACAACCTACAAAGTTGTGGAAGTCATCCAGAAAATGATGAAAATTAACTTTAGTGAAGTATATATTGATGATGTGGAAAGGATAGGTAAAAACGGGGTAATAGATCGATAAAAGTGAAGCTGTTTTCCACCCTGATGGCGGAAGTAGTAATAAGAGGCGCAGACAATATACGAAACACAAAAATTTGGATTTAAAGAGACATGGGAAGGGAAGAGTTAAAGAATATAAACACTCTGAAGAAACATTTGGTCAGGGCTAAAATGCAAGGGTTAAGAGCCTACATTAAGGGTCAACAATTAGTGGTAACCAATGGACAATGGACCTGGTTTTGGACAGCAATGAAATTACGAGAAAAGGAAGAGAATATGAAGAACGAAGTGGTAATGGGGAAGATAATCCAAGAAAGGCAAGTTAGAGACAGTAAAGTTGTTAAAGACGGGCATGGTGACAAAGAAAAAAGCAAAGAAAATGGGGTATTAGAACAGAGCTTGCAGCAAGAAGAAATTAGCAGGACAGAGTAAGGCGTGCATGCTGTCTTCGAATCGATCTAGAAAGAGCCAGGGAAGCAGCAACTGAGATGAGGAGGGAGATAAGGATGAAGACCAGGGAGACCAGGGCATTAGTTAAGGAGATGAGGACGGAGGCCAGTGTGAGAGGAGAAAGGAAGATACAGGTAATGATTGTGGGGGCGGAAGCACAAGATGTGACAAGTTTACATAAACGAAGTGAAAATACGGCTTGGAGGCAGGTAGAAGAAGTAAGAGGTACCTTTGCGAAAGGAAGAAGCTTCAGCCTAAGAGAGATATGGGATAAGAAGAACAAATTGGACGAAGGCATAGTGACAACAAGTAAAAAGAGAAATCATCAGTAGTAAGTAAATTGTTTAAACACATGTGAATAGTGGAGTGTGTCTATTATTCGTAACTGTGACAAGAACGATTAAGTATTTAAATTAGTAGGCGGTAAAGTGTGTATATTAAGTTCTGTCATTAGATGGTATTGGAGGCTGTAATTAAGATGAGGCGGGTATTTGGTTAGTGAATAAGGAAAAGAGTGATTGTAAAATAGATAGGTGATAAGGGTAAAAGCTAATGGTAAGAATACAAGTGGTCGCAGGATGATTGGGATTCAAAGGATGGATGTAAAAATTGTGATGAGTTAGGGCAGTCGAGTGAACAGGGAGATAGTGATGTTTGGTTGGTAATCTATGGAATGGCAAGAGAGATGGTTTCATTTAATGTGGAGAGTTGTCTGGAATTTTGAAAGATAATAAGTGTAGCGAGATAATAGAGTTGAACAGTGGACAATAGCAATGAAACGTAAGGAGAATAATTGCACACCGTCACTACAGTGGATGAAACACGAAGCCAGTTTTGCAACTTAAGTAGAGCAACAGAGAGGTCAGTGTTCAGGAAATATTGCGCTGAGTTGCAAACCCGGCCGGAAGTGATATACACTTGGTTTAAAGTACAGATGCCGTCTGCCGACACTATTGTACTCTTCACAGTAATATGTTATTATTTTAGTTTCTTATTATCATACTGCCATACTGCGTTATGCCATGGCCAACAGACCACCAATAAGGGTTGATCATGGACCAGGCGACAGTGTTTATCCTACCTCATTGCCATTTTATTATGATTTATATTGTTATTGCCTTTTTCCCTTGTTTTCATTTCTTGTTGTATTATCATGGCTATCGGCTCTCCGTGAGGGAGGTGTCCATGCGCCAATTGGCAGCAGGTACAGATTACGTTAGTTCTATTTATTTTACGAGTATTATTTTATGTATATGTCAGCATAAACTGTCTAGGTTGGGCATTATTATTTTTCTCCTTTGATAGATCAATGTATCAATAATGTAGATCTGGAGGAAAATAAAGATGATATGATGTGAACCAACCAACCAACCAACCAACCAACCAACCAACCAACCAACCAACCAACCAACCAACCAACCAACCAACCAACCAACCAACCAACCAACCAACCAACCAACCAACCAACCAACCGACCGACCGACCGACCGACCGACCGACCGACCGACCGACCGACCGACCGACCGACCGACCGACCGACCGACCGACCGACCGACCAACCAACCAACCAACCAACCAACCAACCAACCAACCAACCAACCAACCAACCAACCAACCAACCAACCAACCAACCAACCAACCAACCAACATTGATCTGCATTTAGGGCAGTCTTCCAGGTGGCAGATTTCCTATCTGTTGTTTCGTAGCCTTTTCTTAAAGGATTGCAAAAAAAATGGAAATTTATTGAACATCTCCCTTGGTAAGTTATTCCAATCCCTAACACCCCTCCCTATAAATGAATATTTATCCCAATTTGTTCTCTTGAATTCCAACTTTATCTTTCCTACTTTTAAAGACACCACTCAAACTTATTCGTCTACCAATGTCATTCCATGCCATCTCTCCACGGAAAGCTTGGAACATACCACTTAGTCGAGCAGCTCGTCTACTTTTTCCGAAGTCTTCCCAGCCCAAACTTTGCATCATTTTGGTAACGCTGCTCTTTTGTCGGAAATCACCCAGAACAAATCGAGTTGCTTTACTTTGGATTTTTTTCCAGGTCTTGAATCAAGTAATCCTGGTGAGGGTCCCATACACTGGAACCAAAGTCTAGTTGTTGTCTTACGAGGGACATATATATCCTCTCCTTTTACATTCTTACTACAACCCCTAAATACCATCATAACCATGTGCAGAGATCTTTACCCTTTATTTACAATCCCATGTATGTGATTACCCCAATGAAGGTCTTTCCTTATATTAACACCTAGGTACTTTCACCCCATCAACGCAGTAATGAAATCAGACGACTTTCCCCATTTGTAAAACTCACAACCTGAATTTTCACTTCGTTTATAAACATACCATTGCCTGCTGTCCATCTCACAACATTATGAATTCATTTTGCAGTTGCTCACAATCTTGTAAGTCATTTATTACTCTATACAGTATAACATCATCCGCAAAAATCTTTATCTCTTTTTCCACCTCTTTACTCATATCATTTGTATTTGTAAGAAAACAGAGAGGTCCAATAATACTGCCTTGAGGAATTCCCTTCTTAATTGCGCATTACATGGTCCGGTAAAGCTTCGCCTACCCTAATTCTTTGAGTTCTATTTTCTAGAAATATAGCCACCCAGTCAGTCACACCTTTGTCTAGTCCAATTGCGCTCATTTCTTGCTAGTAGTCTTCCATGATCTACCCTATCAAATGCACTAGAAAGTTAATCGGGATACAGTTCATTTGACCTACTGAATCTAAGATATCTGCTATATCTTGCTGGAATCCCACAAGTGGAATAACCTTTCCTAAACCCGAACTGCCTTCTATCGAACCAGTTATTAATTTAGCAAACATGTCTAATATAATCGGAAAGAGTGCTTTCCCAGAGCTTACATTCAATGCATGTCAAACTGACTGGCACAATATCCCCGATGCACAAAACCAATTTGAACTCCTGCAATTTAATTTCAAAAATCAAAACAAAATTTCTGACAGACATCAAAACTGACCCATTTGAAGTAAATTGTCTCCAAGCGCATCTCTCGAGTTAAAGAATTTAAATATTTAGGTGAATGGATTACTGAAAATAGTAAGGAAATTAAATCTATTGAAAATTGAGCCTGCATTTCAGTTATCAAGAAATTCTTGGAACGAAAAAGTCTCTTCCGTAACTGCGAAACCTGCCACAACACTACACTAATCAAACCCGAAGCACTCTACGCATCTTAAACTCTGAATCTCCAACACAAATCACAAGAGGTCAATTAAAAATGAAAGAAGGTAAAGTAATGACATTAATCCTAGTACCGAGAATGAAAGAAGACGTACATTTTCCATATAAAAGATTCTCCAAAATCACAGGCACAGCCGGCATGCGAAGTATAGAATTCACTGGTAACTGGAAACAATGGTCTCAAACAGAATGATTCACGGAGAAAGATCTGAAGGAATTACGATCACCAAATCTACTCGACCGAGGGGTATGATGGCCCTGCAACGGAAACACACCCATTCACTACGTATGAAGGAATACTGAGCTGAAAGAAATAGCCAACAAATATTGATCTAGCGTGGTCTGAGCGATCCATTCTCGACGAAGTAGACGAAACGTATTAGGGAAACCCATTTTCCAGGCACATTTAATCTAACCCTGTCATCTTATATTTACGAGTTATGAATGTAATTCGCATCATAATGTTCCTGCAGAAGAAAGTAACGTTTTACTCAACCTATGGATCTCCACGTCTCCATTCGAACTCCGGGTAGTCCATAGTAGTGTTTAGTGCATCGTCTACTTCGCATTGAATCCTATGAAGCCCCGGCTCTAGTTCTCGTTAATCCCACGAAAGTCCATCGTGCTGGTCTCTTCACTATCCATTGCTAATGCTGCGTACAAACACATACAGTTACTTTCCCCTTCTCGAACGTCTCGCACTTTGCAATACCGGGACATTTAACGCCACACTGTTCTGGACTCTAGGTTTAATAGAAGTTTCTCGCGTTGCTGCAGGTTTCACTATGTCCTCTAGTAGAATATTTCGTCCTTTACTTTTTACGTTTCCCGATTTCTTTTGTCTCCAAATAACAACAATATTATTAATAATAATAAAAGTTTAGTCACCCAGAAAAGTTACTTAAATATATATTTCCCGCACACGGATCCTTTACCGCGTAGTATTTCGCGAATATGTGTCATTTAAATAAGATTTGTTTGCCGGACTGAGTGGCTCAGACGGTTGAGCCGCTGGCCTTCTGAGTCCTACATGTCAGGTACGATCCTGACTCAGTCCGGTGGTATTTGAAGGCGCTCAAATACGCCAGCCTGTGTCCGTAGATTTACTGGCACATAAAAGTACTCCCGCTGGACTAAATTCCGGCACCTCGGCGTGTCCGAAAACCGTAAAAATAGTCAGTGTGACGTAAAGTCAATAACATTATGATTTGATATTTGTTTCTCATACGTCCACCAAAATCTGCCTCATAAAGGCAAAGTTCCCGGAACACTCACGTACGTGTGTCGCACCCGAGGTAAATGACTTGAAACAGGAAGGATTAATATAAACAGAAACACATGATGGCGATTAAGTTCAAAACACTGTATTTCAGGAAAAACCTGAACATATCCAAAATACTGCAGTATCCTCTCACGAAGCATAATTAAAATGAGCGGTGTGGAAATTTTTAAAGTTATGCATTACGCCGATGAGAGAAAATATCAATATACAATAACGTACTGTATAATGCTGAAGAATGTACAACAGTCCCCACGTTTTCACGTTCCATCTCGTATCGCCATGTCTAAATTCCTGTCTGACACAATGTGCCCTGCTTCCTGTTAATCCAATTTACTTCACACAAGTTATCTCCGGTAACCTCGCCGTTTCTGGCTTGTTTCCCACAGCTGACACTTTCAATCCTCCCGAGTGAATTGCGGGAGACTCGATAGAAAGTTAACAATCAAGTCTGGCGCCTCCCAAGCTGACATCTTCAACGAATTGAATACCGGTTATCGTTCATATAGATACTCCAAAATATAAACACTATTCACGAAATTATAAAAATAAATCGCGGGTTCTTTATGAGTACAGAATATTCGTAATCGAATATACCGTATCGACAGTTAAAGATAAAGAGATATTACGCCCAGTGAATAATAAACCTGTTTCCAAATCGTTTAGGCCTATATTTCAAAGTATACTCGAGAATGTGGTAATATTAATGAATTATTTATTTTCTAGAAAGTTTTTCAGAAAAATCTAATATGGTTTCAATGAAATGGAATGGCGTATGGCTTTTGGTGCTGGGAGTGTCCGAGGACATGTTCGGCCCGCCAGATGCAGGTCTTTCGATATGACGCCCGTAGGCGACCTCCTTGTCGTGATGAGGATGAAATGATGATGAAGACGACGCATACACCCAATCCCCGTGCCACAGAAATTAACCAATTAGGTTAAAATTCCCGACCCTGCCGGGAATCGAACCGGGGTCTCGTGTGTCCTAAGGCCAACACGCTAACCATTTATCCATGGAGCCGGACATGGTGTCAATCCTAAACATAGGCACGTTTCATGATGTTAGACTGCCTTTGTTCGCATCATTTGAGGAGCTATGGTAGCGCGAAATTTTGGCGCGTGAATCAAAAGACGAGCTCACTTCGCAATGATGCAGTGTCTCTTTTATCCTCGTATATTAGATTCCCTTTCAATATAACTTCGCACAGTACAGAATAATTCGGTAGTTTTTATTCGATAGTCGTCAACTACCGTTATAATCGACTGTTTCCGTTTGTATTCGGTTTTTCTTTCAGATCGCAAATTCCAATTTTTTACACTAGTCAGCACTGAAATCGGCCTCTTCTTTCGTTATTGAGTGAAGTCAGAGTCATTTATTATAAATGAATAGATATCTGACTAAAATTTGTAAAATGATAAATGGAATTTTGTTATTGGGCAATTTACCAATATATAATCATGTTATAATTTTTATAAATACTTTCCATGTAATAATCATGAACCTCTAATGACTGAACATTAACCTTAAATGGGGGTTGAAGTTGTTCACGTCCGTAGGTTTAACCTCACATTGCCCTACACGTGACCCCCGGGTGGTGCTAAGCGAGCAACTGAGACTGGATGCCGCCGTACTGTCCTCAGCGACCTCACGGCAATGACAATCAAAGATTTAGCCCTTTTCAGGACGCAGCATCCTACATATAGACACTAGGCCCTCAATTAACCATCTGTCAACTAAACATTGAGGGTATAAGAAGAGACAAAAGTGAATACTTATCCAAGATACTTCTGGATCATTCTGTTGATATTCTGGTGCTACAGGAAACTCATTATGAAGATGAACATCAATTGATTACCAGGGGGAAAATACCTGGGTACAAACTAACTACTGGACTTCACCACCCTAAATATGGCATCGCCATCTATATGAAGAACAATATTGACAACTATGAAGTTCTGCCACAAGACTCCATGCATAATATCTTCACCACATCTGTCAAGGTTAAAAATATTGCTATCACAAACGTTTACAAACCACTAATGGTTAATTGGCCAGACCCTATCACACTAAAACCCACCGAAAATAGTGTTATCTTAGGCGACTTTAACAGCCATCATACATGATGGGGCTATAAGGATAGCGATGAGAATGTCGATAGACTATTGCAATGGATAGACATTAATAACCTGACACTGGTGTATGATGCCAAGGACAAAGGTACATTCCATTCAGCACGATGGGATCATGATTATTCTCCAGACTTGTGTTTTATGTCACACGGACTAATGACCCAATCTTCACAAACACTAAGGCAAGTACTGAACGATTTCCCACGAAGCCAACACAGGCCCATAATCTATACAATCGGCCTGCAAATTCCAATAATTAGATCAATACCTAAAGCTCGTTGGAATTTTCAGAAAACTGACTGGAAACTGCACTCCTCGTACACGGATGCTAACATACGATGGGTAAAACCATCTCCTGAGAACTACGTCCGTTTCGTGGGACTAATCAAAAATGCTGCTAAGCGAAGTATTCAGAGAGGATTCCGTAAAGATTACATACCTGGGTGGAGTGAGGAAACTAGCCGTATATACAAAGAGTACGAACAAGACAACAATCGCGAGAAAGCTACTGAACTGCTGGCATCCTTGGACAGTGGCAGGAAAGAAAAATGGAACGAAACTGTTGAAGGGCTCAGCTTTACTCACTCAAGCCAGAAAGCTTGGTCACTTATCCGAAAATTGGACTCATTAAACAAGCCAGCAAGAAAACGATCATCTATAAACTTAGAGAACATTGCCAACTGCATTGTCTCCTCATACAGGCCCATGAAAGATAAGAAATACGGCAGAAATGTTCGATCTGAGCTCAAGCGGTTAAGACAAGGAGCTGAACCTCATACCATCTACTCTCGACCATTTTCTCCAGAGGAAGTGCAACATGGCCTGAAGTCCCTCCAGAATGGTAAAGCAGTTGGATTTGACGGTGTATATCCAGAGCTACTGAAGAACTGTGGCCCCGCAACTGCACGCTGGCTGGCGTCCTTCTTTAGCAGTATACTGCACTCTGGACGTGTACCCCCAGTATTTAAGAGAACCAAAATCATCTCGATACTGAATCCTGGAAAGGACCCTTCTCTACCCCAGAGTTACAGGCCAATTTCGCTACTGTGTGTTACATATAAACTAATGGAAAGACTAGTTCTGAACAGGATAGCTCCTGCAGTTGAACACCTGATCCCAATAGAGCAAGCTGGGTTTCGCCCCAAGCGAGACTGTAGTGACCAAGTCCTTGCCTTAACCTGGAGATTGGTTTTGAGAAGAAATTTAAAAATGTTTCTGTCTTCCTTGATCTGTCAGCAGCCTAGGATACTGTCTGGTGAGAGGGTCTCCTCCTGAAGCTCATAAAGATTGTACCTTGTCTTGAGGTGATTACGCTCATTGATAATGTATTGAGTAATCGATTATTCCGGGTATTCTCTGAAAATTCCAGGAGTAGATTTCACAAATTGAATCACGGCCTACCGCAGGGTTCAGTCTTAGCCCCTATACTGTTCAATTTGTACATCCATGATATCCCAGAAACTACAGCTCGGGAATTCATTTATGCCGACGATATTAACCTAACAGTACAGAGATCTACTTTCAAGGAGGCTGAGGATATACTGTCTGCAGATCTACGGGTGATGGATGAATACTTTAGGAAGTGAAGACTTCAGCCAAGTCCTTCGAAGACGGAAGTAGCCGCATTCCATCTCAACAACTTAGAGGCTACTTATCAACCTAGGATATGGTTCAGGAATCAACTTTTGAAATACAATAGTACACCAAAATACCTAGGTGTAACTTTAGACAGATCAGTGACATATCGAAGTTACATAGAAAAAAACGGCCGCCAAACTTAAGACCCGGAATAACCTGCTGAGGAAGTTAGCTGGAACTTCATGGGGAGCTGACGCCAATACATAGCGAACTACCGCCTTAGCCATGGTGTATTCTACAGCCGGAATATGGTTAAATAGCTCTCACTGCAATCTAATTGATATCCAACTTCGCCAGGCTATGCATATTGTATCCGGCACGCTGTACTCAACTCCAGTGCTATGGTGACCTGTGCTTTGCAAAGTCTCTTCCCCTTAAAAGGAGAAAACAAGCACTTAATAGCTTATGATGCAGAATAGTGAAGAATGAGGCCCTTCCTATACATGAGGATATAAAGCAGCCCACTACAACTAGGCTGAAATCAAGAAAACCAGCATGGAAGACAGCTTTGGACCTGTCATGTCTTCGGTTCAATCCCAGGAATGCCTGGAGAGAAGAGTGGAGGATGTCGTCTCCCAGTGGCTTATATGATATCTCCGATCCCAGCATGAAACTGGCAGGCTTTAGTATGCCCCGTGCTGTTTGGTCAACCCTGAATAGGATCCGATGTTGTGTCGGTAGGACTGGCGCAGCCTTACATCTGTGGGGATGGGCAGATTCTCCCTGCTGTGACTGTGGTGCTCAAGTCCAGTCTATCAAGCACATAGTTCAAGAGTGCCCCCTACGTGCATTTCCTGGCTCTGTGGAGGAATTTTTTGAAGTAACACCAGAAGTGATTATATGGATAAAAAATTTGGACATTAAAATATAAAAGTGAAGTCCTGATGCTGTTACCAACTTGTATATTTGTATATCTTGTATTATGTTTGTATATTTTGATTGTCATGTACACATCATAATAATAGGTAAGGTAAGGGTTATTCTGCCCAAAGGCAGGTCCGAACCTCCGCAGAGGTGTTCCTGAGCCGGAGTTTACGTGCGGTAGGGTGGCCAGGTCCTTTCCGCTCCTCCATTCCCTTACCCCCCACCAACAGCGCGTGGCAACCCATCCAACTCCTGCCCCCGCCCAACGTTGCTTAACTTCGGAGTTCTCACGGGAAGCGGTGTTTCAACACGGCTACGGCCTTTGGCATAATAATAATAATAATAATAATAATAATAATAATAATAATAATAATAATTAACCTTAAATGAATGGAATTATTTTTAAATTAATATATGCATTATAACTTGGTCCTAGGAAAATATTTACCTGGCGAGTTGGCCCTGCGGTTAGGAGCGCGCGGCTCTGAGCTTGCATCCGGGAGATAGTGGGTTCGAATCCGACTGTCAGCAGCCCTGAAAATGTTTTTCCATGGTTTCCCGTTTTCACACCAGGCAAATGCTGGGGTTGCACCTTAATTAAGGCCACGGCCGATTCCTTGCAACACCTAGGCTTTTCCTATCACGTCGTCACCATAAGACCTATCTCTGTCGGTGCGACGTAAAGACACTAGCAAAAAAAGGGGAAATATTTTGTTCTTTTTCATGTGGTTTAGTTTGCTGGATTCACATTACCTTAATATGTGATGTCATTACAATAAGGCGTAAACCTAACCTCCACCTGAAATTACCTAACATTTATTATTTTATGAACAGACGATCTTACATTCTTTAACTTGAGGTTAGGGACAGAAAAAGTATTTTATGTAAAATGTAGCATAATGACCATAATTATTTTAATCGGGGCATTTTATATTATTTTATAGACCCACGTACTTCAGTTTCCCATCACTTCACTCGAACATTGTGTAACGTTTGTTACTAGTCTCAATATTTCCGCTTATACCACTATCAGCAAAAGAAACATGGTATAAAATCGGTAGTATAATACAACAATACACATTTCGGTAGTTACCGGCAGATGACTTATTACTAGTTACTAGTACTAACGCTGTACAAGACGTATATTACTACCGATTTCAAACCGAATAAAAATTATCGAATGTCTACCGATTGTTTAAAACATTCGATATTCCCATCACTAGTACCAACTGTAAGTAACCAGGGATGTCCTGTTGGTAAACAATGCTGTCTGTATATCCGAGTGACACTGGCATTGTTGGACAACAGTTCATTTTCATCGGTATTCAGTATTCGTTATGCGGTGGAACCGGCATCGTGATAATGACGAGAATTTGAATGCGATTGTAGACGTCGTTCTAGAAGACGATTATAACAATAATTACGTTTTGAAACATGAATCCGATTTCGAGGCGTGTGATAGCAACAGTGAAAGTTATTCGAGTGCGAAGAATATTGAAGAGAGTGAAAGTGAAAATGCCACACCAGGTCCTTCACTCGCGCACGGCCGGTGACACAAAAGAAATTGGAAAACAAAGACAGTAATCCTGATAAATATATTCAATTTCGTGGATGCAGCGGTGATTCAGAAATACGAAAAATGTAGAGTCCGCCCACCGCCCGAACTTGCGAAGATTTTTGAGAACACCGATCTGCTCTTATGAAATTATTTCAAATTAAACATTTGTACGCAGACAGCAGTCATTCAAGGATTCAACACTTTGTAAATCATAACTCCCAATGGCATCAATGCGAAATTTGAGTGAATTATCTTCATT
Organism: Anabrus simplex; assembly: GCF_040414725.1. Taxonomy (NCBI): domain Eukaryota; kingdom Metazoa; phylum Arthropoda; class Insecta; order Orthoptera; family Tettigoniidae; genus Anabrus; species Anabrus simplex. Next base: position 410,001,240 of record NC_090268.1, read on the forward strand.
AGTTAGTATTTTTTGCATGCTTCTTGTGTGCCACTTACACTCAATTTACTAGCGGGAAAATTAAATCTGATTCCACAGTCAACAATGTGGTCATTTATTGTGAAATGAATAGGTTAAATTACTTCAAATGTCATCGGAAGCATGTGTAAGGTTGACTGGATCCAACTTCACGTGATGAACGAAAAGCTGAATATATTCATGAATGGATAGGACAAAGGGCTACAATTAAATATGGTGTTCTTCACGTACTAATTTACGGTCCAAGACGCTTTATCATATTTTCAAATGACTAACTCGACCTCGTTGAAATTCTCCGAATGTATTTCCTTGAAAAATACTGTAGAAATGAACTGCATATATCTAATCTTAGAAATAATTAATCATTATTTATTTCTTACAACTTCCTACATTAGGAGGCCACCACAAGGACAAAGTATAATCGACATTGGTTTCAGTATTGAAATAGGATAGAAAAAAGAAAAGAAATAAAATACAGAAAAATTGTGTACATGAAAAAGTAGTACAAGAAGCATAGGAAGAAGAAGATGATGATGAAGAATAAGGCAACGAATACCCTGCTCATTGCATTTAATGCTTCTCATAAACCCCTTCTTTATACGCTACGTTGAATTTTTACGAAGTTTAGATACTGATTGCTTTCAAATTTCTGAAGGAACGTAGTCGAGACATTATAATACAACATATCGCATTTACGCGAATAATCCCCGCCGCCGAATAATTCCCGCGCATTAGTTTTAGGCAGAACCATTTGAACTAAAATTCCTTCCGTCGAAAGAATAACGTAGGCATAAACAAACATTTCATATCACTCCTCGAGTTCTACGTGGTATTTACGCAAATATGAACATGGCGGATATAGCTACTTGCTTGGATATATCTGAGATGATAAAAATTCATTATCACTGCTATAAAATATATTTTGGGGCCGATGACCTTCGATGTTAGGCCCCTTAAAACAACAAGCATCATCATCATCATCAAAATATATTTTGCATGAAAATGAGCAAGTAGGCCTTCTTATGTGACATATATTTCATTAATCAGAACTTTTAATAGCTCGATTCGCAGTAGATCGGAAGATACTATGTCTCTTGCGTCTCTAGAATCGTCTCTTAATTACTTACAAATTCGTCACACTCCACGTCTAGAATATTTCTCACACGTGGTCAGTTTTACTGGGATAGCAACACGACCAGTGGTAGATAATTCTTTTCGTGCAATATAAACACAAGAAAAGACACACATGCGAACTCGTTTATTAGTTTTGCTAAGTCGTACGGACGGAAAAGTGTGACTTCGATTTACATGATTTCGAATTAACCGCCAACTTGTAATTCATAAAATGCCAACACTTGCCGCGTCACAAAATATTCTAAGACCCGTTACTGCAAGCAATTAACATTGATTCACGGTTTAAACCTTTCAAATGCAATGGAAAATGCGAATTCCGAAATGTATCCAACAAGGTGCATTTACAGTACTCAAATAATGCAATTGGATAAATCGCTAGCAGATGAAACCTCACGTAACCAAAGAAAAAAATCATTCAAAGACGAGGATAAATCTATGCTGGCTCCCTTGTGCAAGTATTTTATTCATTGGATTACTGTACTCTATGCATTTTAGATGCCTTGTACTTGCACGGAATGTACTCCATGCCCATAAAACATCGTGGCTTATCGAACATTCCAATGACGAGCGAAGGAATTAGGAAGTCTCTCGCATTCGTCTGCACTGCAACACAGTACAGTTAGCCCATCTCCTTTAAACTCATAAGTCCATTGATTTCGGCATTAAAATGCAGTTTCATCGGCATTGACAATATTGTTCTGTGCGTATGAATTGATTATCATTATGAGCCACGCTTTTTGGCCAGTGTTCGTGGATCTCCGCACACTGTCTGCTACGTGATGTGGCGTTTCTTAAAACGTTCATACAAACGAATTACGATTTCACTCAAACTTAGCAAGTATGAAACACATTGTAGACACACCGAAGCGAGTGAAAGTGCGGAAAGCTACCCCTGCACGTTCCGGAAGACGCGTTCTATGGTGACGCCAAGAAAATTCGAATTTAAATTAGTCTGTAAAATGCCACTTTTTAAAAATGTATAGGTGGTTTTGAATTAAAAGTCTGAATTGTTTTCCGTTTAAATATGTCATATGAGGCAGTTTTCTTCCATCTGTGGTTACACAAAGCATAACTGTACACGCAACATCGAAAACTTTATGGACCAGGAGGGTGTTGCCAAACTGGACGCAAATAAAAACGTAACCCAATTTCGAGCCACAATATCTTTTTAAAAGATATGCGGGGATTATTCGCGTAAATACGGTAATTGTCCATGAGTGCATATTGGCTGACTTAGATAGAGACATACATGACCCAAAGTTTGTCCTGACACTTTGTTCACATATATGAAATGTCCTCTCAGTTTTAATTCCTGCGTTGATGAGGTGAAAGTTCCTTATGGAGATCACTGTAAGTACGTAGGTGTTAATATGAGGAAAGATCTTCATTGTGGTAATCACGTAAATGGGATTGTAAATAAAGTATACAGATCTCTGCATGTAAGACCCGAAATAGAGAATGGTTCCAGTGTACGGGACCCTCACTAGGTTTACTTAATACAAGAACTGGAAAAATTCCAAAGAAAAGCAGCTCGATTTGTTCTGGGTGATTTCCGACAAAAGAGTAGCCTTACAAAAATGTTCCAAAGTTAGGGCTGAGAAAACTTGAGAGAAAGGAAACAAGCTGCTCGACTAAGTGGTATGTTCCCTGCTGTCAGCGGAGAGATGGCGTGGAATGACATTAGTGGACGAATAACTTTGAGTGGTGTCTTTAAAAGTTGGAAAGATCACAATATGAAGATAAAATTGAAATTCAAGAGGGCAAATTTGGGCAAATATTCGTTTATAAGAAAGGGAGTTAGGGATTAGAATAACTTATCAAGGCAGATGTACAATGAATTTCTAATTTGTTTGAAATCATATAAGGAAAAGCTAGGAAAACAACAGATAGGGAATCTGCCACCTGGGCGACTACCCTAAATGCAGATCAGTATTGAGTGACTGATTCGTTATACATTTTGTTTAGGTAATTGTTGACTTTTGAACGAATTAGGAGTTATAACATTTGGTAGTCCCAGAACGATTACTGGAATCAGAGTTCTTTGATGTAAACTTTCACCAGTAATACTTTCAGCTCCGGAGGGCTCCGGCAATTAAACGAGTCTCATGAAAAGAGGCTTGAGAAGCATTTACATTCCTTAATAAATTCATCGCTACATAAATTTTTAACGTGGTGGTTGCAAAGATCTTCTCAGTCGAGTGTTTCATTTATTCTTAAAATGTTCCCCTGTAACTTCCTTCAGGCGCAGATTGGAAGAATTGGGCCTAGCGTTTGGCCATGAATTAAAATGGAGTGTGGAGGTGGGGACAGTTTTAATGGGTTGGACGTAGGACAAATATTGTGGAAGAAATCACACGTAAACTCAATGCTCAATGAAACACAATAGTTTTCATAAAACAGGTACCATCGCACATTCAAAGAAATAATAATGCTCAGCATGGTAGGAACCAGCTTTCCCTTTCAAAATTGTACAAAATATCATATACACTTATACTTGAAAGAATAACAAGAGATCACTTATTTAACAAAAAGGAGGTGGTTGGATTTCATCTCTTATATGAACCAACATACAAGGATTAAAATTTAATTTAAAAATTTAATCTCATATTTAATATGAGGGATGGCTTAAATATCAACATATAAAGCAGAGGTAACAGAGCCGGCTAATATTAGTAATCTTAATTGCAGCACACGAGAAAGAACGCAGTGCCGACAATGAGAATTTCATTTGTCACAAGTTTAACGTTAATATATTCTGTGGAAAAGGGGAGGGAACAAGATAGGAACGACCCATTTCATACGTCCAAACTACGGATGGGTGCAAATAACATGAATAATTGTACCAAAAAGAAAGAGAGGCACTACTCTACGTAACATCTATGATTAGGTTATTAATCAATTTTACCAAATAAAAAAATTATTATTATTATTATTATTATTATTATTATTATTATTATTATTAAAAACTGTCTGTCCGACTTCTTGGCTGAATGATCAGCCATGAGGCCGTCGGTTCAGAGGTTCCAGGGTTCGATTCCCGGCTGGGTCGGTGATTTTAAACGCATCAATTGAATTCTTCTGAGTCGGGATTTCTGGGTTTTTGTCTTTCTCCCGACACTTTGTCTTCAGGTTTAGACAACACACCACACTACCACCCACCACATAAACACGTAATAGTGATTACATCCCTCCAAATAGGGTTGGCATGAGGAAGGGCATCCGGCCGTGAAACATGGTCAAATACACATGTGCAACGCACTTCACACCCACGACCCCACAGGTGTTGGAACAAGTGGTAGAAGAAGAAGAAGAAGAAGAAGAAGAAGACCTAATAATAATAATAATAATAATAATAATAATAATATAACAATAATAATATTAATAATGTTTTTAATTTACGTCCCTTTAATTACATTTACGGGTTTCGGAGACGCCGAGGTACTGGAATTTAGTTCCGCAAAAGTTCTTTTATGTGCCAGTAAGTCTACCGACACGAAGTTGACGTATTTGAGCACCTTTAAATACCACCGGAGTGAGCCAGGATCGAACCTGCCAAGTTGGGGTCGGAAGGCCAGCGCCTCAACCCTCTGAGCCACTCAGCCAGGCAAGAAGAGGAAGAAGAAGAAGAAGAAGAAGAAGAAGAAGAAGAAGAAGAAGAAGAAGAAGAAGAAGAATTCAAAACTGTCTCCCATTGGAGATAGTTCCATCGGAATCAGTATAATCTACTCTCATTTTTTTAAAATGATTCATGTAAAGTAAATCATTTATCCACTTGATGGACTAAAATTTGACACTAATTTTTACCAGCACCGTGGCAATTTCGTCTCGTAAAGATTGAGATAATCCGAATTTCTTCCGAAATTGTGGGTTACTGTAGTCACGTCCTAGTTCGTGAACCATAGGCAACGGCTGAGTGGCCTAGTAAGTGGTCCTGAGAGTCGGGTTACCAGTTGCTATGGAATGGGAGTGGGCATCTCGGACATATTCTGAGTCCTGGCCCTCCTTGTGCTCAGGCGGCTAGGACTATACAATCCACCGGTGGTCCATAACCCGTTAGAGGAGAGATCCTCACTTGGACTATGTGCAAGTAGGGCAGCATCCTGCTTCATGAATTTACCGAGCTCAGGACACTTTAAGCAAGCCTCGGACCTATGGGAGTAATGGAGTCCCACTCCCATTTGACAGGCGAGGGACTCCTTGGAAACAACTTGGCGAACGAAATGGAATTCGATGGGGAGCTATCAATATTAATGGGGCTTATGGAAGAAAGAACGTAGAACTGGCTGAGTCAGCAAAGAGGATGCATCTGGATGTGCTAGGAGTAAGTGATATTCGTGTAAGGGGAGATAACGAGGAAGAGATAGGAGATTATAAGGTGTACTTGACGGGTATTAGAAAGGGAAGTGCAGAGTCTGGGGTAGGGCTCTTTATCAGGAATACCATTGCACGCAACATAGTTTCTGTTAGGCACGTAAATGAGCGAATGATGTGGGTAGATTTGTCAGTGGGAGGAATTAAGACAAGAATTGTGTCCGTGTATTCACCATGTGAGGGTGCAGATGAGGATGAAGTTGACAAGTTTTATGAAGTATTTGAGTGACATCGTGGTCAGGGTCAACGGCAAGGATAGAATAGTGCTAATGGGCGATTTCAATGCGAGAGTTGGGAATAGAACTGAAGGATACGAAAGGGTGATTGGTAAATGTGGGGAAGATATGGAAGCTAATGGGAATGGGAAGCGTTTGCTGGACTTCTGTGCTAGTATGGGTTTAGCTGTTACGAATACATTCTTCAAGCATAAGGCTATTCACCGCTACACATGGGAGGCTAGGGGTACCAGATCCATAATAGACTATATCTTAACAGACTTTGAATTCAGGAAATCTGTTAGGAATGTAAGAGTTTTTCGTGGATTTTTCGATGATACAGACCACTATCTGATCTGTAGTGAAATAAGTATCTCTAGGCCTAGGGTAGAGAAAGTGAAATCTGTCTGCAAACGAATAAGGGTAGAAAATCTCCAGGACGAGGAAATTAGACAGAAGTACATGGATATGATTAGTGAGAAGTTTCGAACAGTAGACAGTAAGCAGGTTCAGGATATAGAAAGTGAATGGGTGTCATACAGGGATGCTGTAGTAGAAACAGCAAGGGAATGCCTAGGAACAACTGTGTGTAAAGATGGGAAAAGGCGAACATCTTGGTGGAATGATGAAGCGAGAGCAGCCTGTAAACGTAAAAAGAAGGCTTATCAGAAATGGCTCCAAACACGGGCCGAGGCAGACAGGGATTGGTACGTAGATGAAAGAAACAGAGCAAAACAAATAGTTGTTGAATCCAAAAAGAAGTCATGGGAAGATTTTGGTAATAACCTAGAAAGGCTAGGTCAAGCAGCAGGGAAACCTTTGTGGACAGTAATAAAAAATCTTAGGAAGGGTGGGAAGAAGGAAATGAACAGTGTTTTGAGTAATTCAGGTGAACTCATAATAGACCCCAGGGAATCACTGGAGAGGTGGAGGGAATATTTTGAACATCTTCTCAATGTAAAAGGAAATCATCATGGTGGTGTTGCAAACAGCCAAGCTCATGGGGAGGAGGAAAATGATGTTGGTGAAATTATGCTTGAGGAAGTGGAAAGGATAGTAAATAAACTCCATTGTCATAAGGCAGCAGGAATAGATGAAATTAGACCTGAAATGGTGAAGTGTAGTGGGAAGGCAGGGATGAAATGGCTTCATAGACTAGTAAAATTAGCGTGGAGTGTTGGTAAGGTACCTTCAGATTGGACAAAAGCAGTAATTGCACCTATCTACAAACAAGGAAACAGGAAGGATTGCAACAACTATCGAGGTATCTCATTGATTAGTATACCAGGCAAAGTATTCACTAGCATCTTGGAAGGGAGGGTGCGATCAGTCGTTGAGGGGAAGTTGGATGAAAACCAGTGTGGTTTCAGACCACAGAGAGGCTGTCAGGATCAGATTTTCAGTATGCGCCAGGTAATTGAAAAATGCTACGAGAGGAATAGGCAGTTGTGTTTATGTTTCGTAGATCTAGAGAAAGCATACGACAGGGTACCGAGGGAAAAGATGTTCGCCATACTGGGGGACTATGGAATTAAAGGTAGATTATTAAAATCAATCAAAGGCATTTATGTTGACAATTGGGCTTCAGTGAGAATTGATGGTAGAATGAGTTCTTGGTTCAGGGTACTTACAGGAGTTAGACAAGGCTGTAATCTTTCACCTTTGCTGTTCATAGTTTACATGGATCATCTGCTGAAAGGTATAAAATGGCAGGGAGGGATTCAGTTAGGTGGAAATGTAGTAAGCAGTTTGGCCTATGCTGACGACTTGGTCTTAATGGCAGACTGTGCCGAAAGCCTGCAGTCTAATATCTTGGAACTTGAAAATAGGTGCAATGAGTATGGTATGAAAATTAGCCTCTCGAAGACTAAATTGATGTCAGTAGGTAAGAAATTCAACAGAATTGAATGTCAGATTGGTGATACAAAGCTAGAACAGGTTGATAATTTCAAGTATTTAGGTTGTGTGTTCTCCCAGGATGGTAATATAGTAAGTGAGATTGAATCGAGGTTTAGTAAAGCTAATGCAGTGAGCTCGCAGTTGCGATCAGCAGTATACTGTAAGAAGGAAGTCAGCTCCCAGACGAAACTATCTTTACATCGGTCTGTTTTCAGACCAACTTTGCTTTACGGGAGCGAAAGCTGGGTGGACTCAGGATATCTTATTCATAAGTTAGAAGTAACAGACATGAAAGTAGGAAGAATGATTGCTGGTACAAACAGGTGGGAACAATGGCAGGAGGGTACTCGGAATGAGGAGATAAAGGCTAATTTAGGAATGAACTCGATGGATGAAGCTGTAGGCATAAACCGGCTTCGGTGGTGGGGTCATGTGAGACGAATGGAGGAGGATAGGTTACCTAGGAGAATAATGGAGGGTATGGAGGGTAAGAGAAGTAGAGGGAGACCAAGACGACGATGGTTAGACTCGGTTTCTAACGATTTAAAGATAAGAGGTATAGAACTAAATGAGGCCACAACACTAGTTGCAAATCGAGGATTTTGGCGACGTTTAGTAAATTCTCAGAGGCTTGCAGACTGAACGCTGAAAGGCATAACAGTCTATAATGATAATGTATGTATGTATGTATGTATGTATGTATGTATGTATGTATGTATGTATAATTCAAAGAATTTCGGCATAACGTCGTGAGACCCTATTAGAAGTCCTACTACTTCAAGATATTTCCGATGATATTTTTCCTTGAAATATCCACTTTGGCTCCTATATGCTCTTCGTTTCAGCATTTACTTACTTCTGGCTGAATTTTCGAGTTTTAAATCTAATTGTTGGGTTTATAAAGTGAAGTCATCTACACAGATCAGATATTAAATTTAACAGGAATAATTATCACAACAGTTTAACAAATGTTGGCAAGTATATAATACCGAAATGGGAAACGTGCGTTCTGAAAGTCTTAGCTGAAAGTAATTTACTGTCAGTGTACTTACCATCTATTTTACCGGTCATACGTATAAAACGAACTCCAAAGGTGTGTTCAAACATTCACGATGAGGAGGTACGTAATATCTCTGGAAGAACCTACATTAATCAGTATGAAAATATAATCATCCCGAATGTTCAGCATCACATAAGAGGTTCATTTTTAAATTATATAGAGTTAACGTTTGGCCGGTGATGTGACTACATGATAAGCTACTCCAAATAACATCCCTCCGATCATTAATTCCGGTAATATTGGTAATCTTCTTACGTCTAGAATCCCATTTCCTCTACACACTGACGTTGGATAGAGGAGGGAAGCATGAGCATCTCATTACATCAGGCACATGATCAAAGCTGTTAATTAATTTTATGTCACATCAATTTTGGTTCAAAGTGGCTCGATTACCTGAAGCGTTAAAATATGTGCAGCCACCGGGGGAAATGTGTGCCTACGGATAACTTATAAAAATCTCCTCACGTGGGATATGTTGAGTTCAGTGTCTTGCAGTTCTACCACTAAATAATGAAATAATAACTTCGTGTGGCAATTTATAGCCTGGCGTAGCTCTTGTAAGTTATACCTTCCGACAAAGGTGGACGGAATCTATTGTCTAACAGAAACGACTTGTTTGTGTGAGTGTGAGAGATAGTGTTGTGTGTGGTACACGAGTTACAAACGGCACAAAACACCCAGATCTCGAGCTGAGGCACTACTAATACTAAATGTTTCCACTCCTCCCCTGAAGGGGGAGGCGTGCCCCCTAAACGATGACCGTCTCTCAAGCCAGGGGATTTGCATCGGAGAAGGTGGGAGGTATGGCTACCGTGGCTTATGCTAGGAATGTTCCGGCATTCGCCTTAGTGCAGGAGAATAGAAAACCAAGGGAAAAAATTCTCAGACAAGCCGACTGTGGTTACCAGACCCTCTCCATCTCTCGAATACAGCGGCGTAGAGCCACAGACGGTTAGATCCATGGCCATCCCTCCTCTGCTCCGTTGGTCGGACGGAGTGCAGAGCTGTTGGACCATGGACCAGCCGTGGCCATTTATGGGCCGAGATCCACTCTGCATCCGCTGACGGAGCTGAGGGATATTACTGACATAATCACACGACCGGAAGTCAAACGAAGCCGGCTCCGCAGTGTAAGTTTAGCGTGCCTGTCTCTTACCCGGAGGCCCCAAGTTCGATTCCCGACCAGGTCAGGGATTTTTAACTGCATTTGAGGGCTGGTTCGAGGTCCACTCATCCTACGTGATTACAATTGAGGAGCTATCTGACGGTGAGATGGCGGCCCCAGTCTAGAAAACCAAGAATAACGGCCGAGAGGTTCCGTCGTGCTGACCACACGACACACCGTAATCTGCAGGCCTTCGGGATGAGCAGCTGGGATGAGCACCATCAGAATGTAGGCCGGCAGGGTAGTGGAGGTGGTGGTATACATTTTCTAATCACAAGGTTGCGTCCCAGAAGCATGGATTAAATTCGAAACCTCTCCACAGTGCTCATATGTCTGTTGATGGTGATTCATCCGTCGGATGGCGACGTTAAGCCTTCAACAGACCCCTTGATGCTATTCGACAGGAGTGGACTATGTTCCGGCACCTGTTTTCAACTTCTCCCTTTCTACTGTCACATATCACGTCATTCATTTAATCTCATTAACACCTCGGATGAGGTTGACGTCAGGAAGGACATCCGGTCATAAAAACCCCGCCACGTTAGATTCATCTTATCTCACACCCGACCCCCAACAGAAACTGGACAAGGGTTAGACAAAACAAAAACCGTAAAGAAAACCTGTTCTGTTTCATTCTTTCAAGAACTTGGGAGTTATATCTTCCCAAGTCTCATTGAACAATTTAACATAGCATCAAATCTCAAGAGACTCAAGATGTTTGTTTTCATTCTCATTAAGTTCACATATTTCAGTGCATAACGCAACTCTCCTTACAAAACCTTTTTTTTTTTTTTAGTCACAGGCTAGGGTTTACATTTTCATAATTTGCAACTTCAAACATTTTTAAATGTGTCGAATTACTAATTATAACACGTATAGCACTATAATGTACCAGTAAAACATCACGTTAAAAATTAAAAAATGTCATGTTTCCTTTTGCTACAACATATTCAGATATTATCAAATCACTTAACCACATGTGTGTAAGAACGATATCGTTTACCATGCGTAAACTTATCAATGATTGTGAGTTGGTGATGTTACGAACAAGTGGCACCAAACTAATAATGCAGGGAAGCCCTCCACTGTCACCTTTGTAACTTTGAGGAAGTTATCTGTTCTGTATACTTATGGTAAACTGCTAACCGTCCGTTACCTCCAGCGAATACGTTTGGACTGAAGCCTGTTACCTGCTACGATCGAGGTTTGCTGTATACGGAGTTGCAGAGAATCCGCTAAGTATTAACATTACTCAGTACAGAGAGGAGAAGTGCTGCTTATTTATATTATGTATTATGTGTATTGGCGATTAAATACATGATAATGGTTTTGAATGTGTGGAAAGAAATTAAGGAATGTCTTGTAAGACGTCATTAATTATTATTGATGAGCAGTAACCTGTCTCCAGTAGCGAGAACGCTGCCTAAATTCAAGGAATTTGTCTGGGATAAAAATAACTTAGAGTCAGAGCAGCCTCCTGTGTGATTCACTAAGCGCTAAATAAAAATAATGTGAAATGTTTTCGCAGTCTTGGTTTCCTATCTGCAGTAGGTGGTGAGAGGAAGGTAAAAGCTTAGTTCAGCGGAGAATAGGGATGCAATGTTATGTGGTTATATTATATTTGTTTTGACGTATGTTAAGATGTGAACATATGATAATGATTTGGGTGAAATAAAAATGTAGTCCTATACGACATTACTTTAGTCATAAATAATATCATCATCATCATCATCATCATCATCATCATCATCTGTTTACCCTCCAGGTTCGGCTTTTCCCTCGGACGGGGTCGGGGGATACAACTGGGGAGTATGAACAGTAGCTCGCCCAGGTGGCCTCACCTGCTATGGTGAACAGGGGCCTAGTAGGGGTATGGGAAGATTGGAAGGGATAGGCAAGGATGAGGGAAGGAAGCGGCCGTGGCCTTAAGTTAGGTACCATCTCGGCATTCGCCTGGAGGTGAAGTGGGAACCCACGGAAAACCACTTTGAGGATGGCTGAGGTGGGAATCGAACACACCTCTACTCAGTTGACCTCCCGAGGCTGAGTGGACCCCGTTCCAGCCCTCGTACCACTTTTCAAATTTCGTGGCAGAGCCGGGAATCGAACCCGGACCTCCGGGGGTGGCAGCTAATCACGCTAACCAATACACCATAGAGGCGGCCATAAATAATAACCTAATGAAATGTCCAGATTGGCAAGAACGCTGCCTAAAATTGGAGAATTTAGTAGAGCTAAGACTAGCCTAACCAACATTCCTTTGTTTATCAGTAGGTTATTCTTTTATAGGTACTTTTAGTATTGTATGTATTACAATTAGTGTTTCAGAAAACCTTAACGTTGAGTTAACTGAGCCCACAGTGAAAAAGTATGACTTCTTTCTTAACAAACCTTTCACAGCAATAATCTCTTGTAGGTCCGACTCCTTGCCTGAAGGGTCAGCGTTCAAGCCACCGGTTCAGAGGTCACAAGAATGTTCCAAACTTTGGGCTGGGAAGACTTAAATGAAAGGAGATGAGCTGCTCTTCTAAATGGTATGTTTGGGTCGGTTCGGGAAATTTAACCTTAATTACTTAATTTATATGACTCAGGGGCTGGGCGTTTAAGATGTCTTAATTGAGGTACATTCAATTCTCTGCACCAAAGTACAAGCCTACGTTGAAATATATTTGGGAAAAGGCTCACTCTAAGTATCATTGTAAGCACCTATATATCAATATAACGAAAGATCTTCATTCAGGTTATCACATGAACTGTATTACAAATAAAGGGTACACATCTCTGCACATGGTTATGAGGGTGTTTAGGGGTTGTAGTAAGAATATAAAGGAGAGGGCATGTAAGTCCCTGGTAAGACCCCGTCTAGAGTATGGTTCCAGTTTGTCGAACCCTCGTCAGGATTACTTTGTACGAGAACTGGAAAAAAATCCAAATAAAAGCAGCTCGATTTGTTCTAGATGATTTCCGACAAAATATTAGCGTTACAAAAATATTGCAAGGTTTGGGCTGGGAAGACATAGAAGAAGGGAGTCGAGCAGTTTGACTAAGTGGTATGTTCCGAGCGGTCAGTGGAGAGATGGCGTGGAATGACATTAGTAGAAGAATACGTTTGAGTGGTGTTCTTAAAAGTAGGGAAGATCACAATATGAAGATAAAGTTGGAATTCAAGAAGACAAATAGGGACACATATTCGTTTATAGGAAGAGGAGTTAAGGATTGCAATAAAGTACCAAGGGAGATGTTCAATAAATTTCCAGATTCTTTGAAATTATTTAAGAAATGACTCGGTGAAAACGGATAGGGAATCTGATTGATTGATTGTTTGTTTCATTGATTGATTGATTGATTGATTGATTTATTGATTGATTGATTGATTTATTTATTGATTGATTGATTGAAAGGTAAGTTATGACTCTGATATACCGATGTCACCGTTTGAAAATATAATTGGTGTGGAAGGCAAAAATCATGTTGAATAGAAATAGGTGACGAAAGTGTCATGTGCATATTGTTCTCTTCCACTACACTTTTACCCCTTCATTGAAATCCCACGTCTGCACTCTGAAGGCTTATAGCAGAAAAGATTGAAATCGAGTTGAGTACACTTATCGTACTGAATACGAACCCGTTTGCATGGAGTATCGAATCCGGAAAGCAAGACCGCTGCATTATGAATATCGCTTACATTTTTTGATCAGTCTAACCTATCTTGACGTGATTAATTTTAATATTTCTATTTTCATGCCTCCTTTTCAAGCAGTCTACCACTGTGAAGTGACCTAGTAAATGAATTATGCATGTATTGAAAGCTCTCCTAATGATGACAATTCGTAATTTTTTCGTGATTCTGTTGCCTGAAAATATTTAAAGGCCTGTAACTATGAATGGAAATGAATTGCACCGATTCTATTATGGAAATTATTTTTGAGAGGACAAACTTGGAGCGTGCGGGCAGTGTTTTCCATACCATCTTTGTACGATCCGTGTTGAGATGCAACTCAATTCGAACCGATTACTATACGATCCCAGATTTTACCGTTTCACCTTGAGATTATATCCGGACTGAATCCCCGTTTATATGGCGTTTTCAGTGCGGAAGGTGTACTCATATCGATTTGAATCCTACATGTTAACGCATTATTAGGTAAATGAAATGTCGTATGGCTTTTAGTGCCGGGATATCCCATGACGGGTTCGGCTCACCAGGTGCAGGTCTTTCTATTCGACACCCGTAGGTGACCTGCGCGTCGTGTTGAGGATGAAATGATGATGAAGACAACACATACACCCATCCCCCGTGCCATTGGAATTAACCAATTAAGGTTAAAATCCCCGACCCAGCCGGGAATCGAACCCGGGACCCTCTGAACCGAAGGCCAGTACGCTGACCGTTCAGCCAACGAGTCGGACGCATTATTAGGTAAGTAGAACCATTGCGTTTCACGTAATTACCTTTTTATGACAAGTTTTGTGATAACCATATATGCAAGCAAACGACCGTAGCCGTGTTGAAACACCGGATTCCGTGAGATCTCCGAAGTTAAGCAACATTGGGCGTGGTGAAGGTTTGGATGGGTTGCCACGCGTTGTTGATGGGAGGTAAGGGAATGGCGGAGCGGAAATGAACTGGCTACCCTACCGTACGTAAACTATGGCTCAGGCACACCTCTGTGAAGGTTCGGAGCCTCCTTCGGGCAGAGTACACCCTAAACCCCCATATATACTTACTGCAATAATATTTATTTATTTATTTATTTATTTATTTATTTATTTATTTATTTATTTATTTATTTATTTATTTATTTATTTGTAAGGTACAACAATTTACGATAAATTTGCATTACATTATTGTAATACACAATATGGAAAATGTAAAAACATTATATTCAAGATGGAACTAAGAATAGATGGAAGAAAAATGAAAAAATGTACATGTACCATACACACAGCGTATTTTAGATATTGGATAGATATATAGTGTACCGGGAGGTACACCTCTACGCGGCACATTTAAATCTTGCGCCTTAAAGAACTCCTCTACAGGAGAAAAAGTGAACTTGAAACTGGACCAACTTATAAAACCACTAAAATTTTGTTATGGTGAAGTTTCCAGTACTGTGTGAATTTCAACTCGTTTTTGTTTTCCATTCATCATGAAGTTGGGACATTCTCTCATAGATGTCACTACTAGAAAACTATGATCATGCACCCTGGTGCGAAGTGAAAGAATCTTTTTGAAGAAATTTTGTATGCATAAGTTTTTCTTACTAAATTTTGTTCATTCATCTTTGGGTTGGCAATATTTACCTTTCCTTTCCGCCAATTTTTTAATTCAGCCAATCAAGAATTTCTGTAATTTATTTTCAACCAATCCCGTATTTCTTCCTCTATATTGAGTGTAAACTTTTCATCCACCAATAAAATTGTGAGGGTGTGGCTGTTTTATTCGTGAAAGGTCTCGAACTTTCCCCGAGGGTTTATAAACTGCAGATTTTCCCGTCTCTTGGCCATTTTTCATCGTGATCTAAGTGTGTATGTCAAGCAGGGTGTGAGAGTTGCATCTTTCGTCAGGTTGCAGTTCTCAGACAAGGTATGGCCACTTAACATCTTCACTTTTGCTAGCTCCGCAGTTTAACCCGAGGGAAAGGTTCGAAACTTTAACTTTGTAACCAACTTCCTTAAAATGTAATTCTCCGTGCGGCTCATGTAAGATCTCATAAATCTGTAATCTGGGGATAGAGAGTGATATACCCTCTCGAGCTCCCCTTCATCTTGGTTTGAGGAACCGCATTTGTTTCTGCAATGTATTGAAGTTATCTCCATTCGCGCTACCTCATTAGTTTGGGATTAGCCCCTGTTTCGTTGGCCGAGTGCCCTATAGGTCTGTAAATTTTATGGGGAGCTCAATCTTTGACTCCATTCCAGTTGTACTCGGGCCGTTTATTGAACCTGTCCTTTTTCACTACGGTCCCGTAGGTTGGGTACTAGATACCTCTGTGTAATAAGATGGCTATTTGTAAATAGTGCCTTGTAAGTTCAGTGATTATTAGATTTTCATGGTGTGTTGCCTGGAATAGGCTTGAGAACCGAGAGCGCGTGAGCTCTTTTTCTAGTGTTGTAAAATTGCCTCTGGGAGGCTTGATATTGCAATTGGGAGCAAGTGCTCCATGTATTAGGGGATTTCTGCCCTTTGTGTAAAATTGTAATCTTTTATAAAGTTAAGCTGAGAGCTCAGGTAATGTAAAGCGAGAGGCTGGAAGCCCTGGTTACTAAACAGTCACTAAAGTTTGGGTTTTCTTGCCTTGTCTAAACCTTGTCATGGTACCTGATATATCATTGTTATCTCACTAAGTGGAAAGTTGTTAATGTTTTGTTGTTGATTGTTGAAATTCAAAAAATATAACCTATGTTAAAGTTTTAAATTAACTTTGATTTAGTAGTTAGACCCATTCACCCCGGCACCTTCTTTCACCTCTGCTGGTCTACGGGTAACCCCGTAACATATAGGCCTAAATCTATATATATAAAATGAATGTATGTATGTTTGTATGTTTGTATGTAAATGACACATCTCCTCCTAAACCACTGGAGCAATTTCAATCAAATTTTGAACACTTATTCTTTGCTATCCGGAGACGAGCACTGTGAGGGTAAGCCATCTCTAGCCCCCTTAGGAGTGGGGGGTTAGGGGGGTCAGGTAAAAAAAGTCGAAAATAGTGTCGAATCCGTAGTTTTGGGGGCGCTGAGGTGAATAGTGACACTCCCGATTTTTTGAAAGTCAAATTTCTGCTCAAATGTGGGTGGGGGGCGAGGGGAGACTGATGATGGATGTATGTGTGTAAATGACACATCTCCTCCTAAATCACTGGAGCAATTTCAATCAAATTTTGAACACATATTATTTGCTATCTGGAGACGAGCGCTGTGGGGGTAAGCCACCACTAGACCCTTTAGGGGGGTTAGGGGGTCAGGTAAAAACATAATCGAAAATAGTGTCGAATCCATAGTTTTGGGGGTCGCTGAGGTGAATACTGACAATCCCGATTTTTAAAAGTCAAATTTCTGCTCCCATTTGGGTGGGGGGCGAGGGGGGACTGATACATAAAATTAAAACGAAAATAGTGTCGAATACATAGTTTTCGGGGTCGTCGAGGTGAATTGTACACTCCGGATTTTTAGTATCAGGAGATAAACAACGCGGGGGTAAGAGAGCACAGGAACCCTTCGGGGCGGGGGGTGAGGGGGGTCAGATACACAAATTAACGAAAATAATGTCGAATCCATACTTTTCAGGGTCGCTTGGATGAATAGTGACACTCTGGATTTTTTTAAAGTCCAAGTTCAGCCCCCTTTCGGGTGGGGGTGAGAGGGGAATAATATATACAATTAAACGAAAATAGTGTCGAATATATAGTTTTCGGGGTCGCTGAGATGAATAATGACACTCCGGATTTTCAGTATCAGAAGAGAAACCACGTGGGGGTAATACACCCAAAAAAACCTTAGGGGCAGGGGGGCAAGGGGGCTCAGATACAAAAATCATCAAAAGTAGTGTTGAATCCATACTTTTCGTGGTCGCTGAGATGAATAGTCACACTCCGGAATTTTTCTAAGTCCAAGTTCAGCCCCCTTCGTGGTAGGGGGCGATGGGAGAGTGATATACAAAAATAATCGAAAAGAGTGTCGGATCCATAGTTGTCGGGGTCGCTGAGATGAATAGTGAGACTCCGGATATTTTATAAGTCTAAGTTTATCCCCCTTTGGGGTGGGAGGCGAGGGGGGTGATATATAAAATTATAAAATATATAAAATTAAAATAGTGTCGAATACATAGTTTTCGGGGTCGCCGAGGTGAATGGTACGCTTCGGATTTTTAGTATCAGGTGACAAACCACGTGGGGGTAGGACACCCCAGGAACGCTTAGGGGCGAGGGGGGGCGAGGGGGTGAGACATATATATTATCGAAAGTAGTGTCGAATCAATACTTTTCGGGCTCCCTGAAATGAATAGCAACACTCCGGAATTTTTTTATGTCCAAGTTCAGTCCTCTTCGTTGGGGGGATGGGGGAGTGATATATAGAAATAATAGAAAATACTATCGAATACGTAGTCTTCGGGGTCGCTAAGATGAATAGTGACACTCCGGAATTTTAGTATCAGGAGACAAACCACGTGGGGGTAATACACCCTAGGAAACATTAGGGGCGAGGGGCGAGGGGCTGAGATATACAAATCATCGAGTGTAGTGTTGAATCCATATTTTTTGGGGTCGCTGAGATGAATAGTGACACTCCGGAATTTTTTTAAAGTCCAATTTCAGCCCCCATCGTGGTGGGGGAGATGGGAGAATGATATATAAAAATAATCGAAAATAGTGTCGAATCCATAGTTGTCGGGCTCGCTGAGATGAATAGTGAGACTCCGGTTATTTTATAAGTCCAAGTTTATCCCCCTTTGGGATCGGGGGCGAGGGGGGAGTAATATATAAAATTAATCGAAAATAGTGTCGAATACATAGTTTTAGGGGTCGCCGAGGTGAATTGTACACTTAAATTTTAATATCAGGAGACAAACCACGTTTGGGTAGGACACCCCAGGAACCCTTAGGGGCGAGGGGGGCGAGGGGGGCGGGGGGCGAGGGTGCTGGGATATAAAAATAATCGAAAGTAGTGTCGAATCCATACTTTTCGGAGTCGCTGAGATGAATAATGGCACTCCGGAATTTTTTTAAGTTCAGCCCCCTTCGTGGTGGGTGGCAATTGGAGAGTGATATATAAAAATAAACGAAAATAGTGTCGAAGCCATACTTTTCGGTATCGCTGAGATGAATAGTAACACTCCCGATATTTTAAAACTCAAAGTTTAATCCCCCTTAGTGGGGAGGGGGTGTGAGATATAATAATAACCGAATATACTGTCTAATCCATAGTTTTCCGGGTCACTGAGATGAATAGTAACATTCCGGATTTTTTAAGTCCAGCTTCAGCCCCCTTTGGCATAGAGGGTGAGAAAGGGTGAAAAAATAACTTGTCAAAAATGCCCCCCTTTGGCATAGAGGGTGAGAAAGGGTGTAAAAATAAATTGTCAAAAATGCCCAAGGTAATAGACGTTTGTATGTTCCAGTATGACTTTCAAGTATGGCTTACTACCTGGAAAACATACGGTGGGAGTAAGACACCCCTAGAACCGCTTCGGAAGCGGGTGAAATATATAATCCATATTAATAAATAGAAGTTAGTTTGGCGCGATCTGTATATACTGTACTATACATATATAAATTAAGGCATAAAATGAAAACAGGCGTGAATTAATGTGACCATTCTAGGCATCCTAGAAACTTAAAACTTGGTACCAGACAACCTGATGACTTCAGGATACCTAGAAAAAATCTAAAATTCTCAAAATTCTCTGAGAGGGACACGTTGGGAGTTTCAAATCTGCATAAGAACACAGTCGGTGATATTTATCCTAAACGATGACCTATAGGTTTCATGGGCTTAAAAGTTTCCTGAAAGTCCTAATTTTTAATCCCCTCCTCCATATCAAGATGGCAGCACAATCTCCCAGACGACTTAGAAAATATAAATTTGGCAAAAATATAGCTTTTTGCCTGTAACCGATGGAAGATGTACGAGATTTTTTAAAAATAATTTTTTACCCACAAAAAATATCGAAATATGGAGGCAATTTTAATGACAGTGCAGACCTTCCTTTCGAGGTATTTGGTGGCTAAACGATAAGTCGTATCACAAAACGGATGGCACAATCTCTGTTCAAATTGGAGTGATCTACAACTTTGATCCTATGACTTTTTGTCGTATCTCTATCCTTTATGTTAAATTAGGCTCTATTTCTGGATTTTCCTGCTGGAATCTCTCCGCCTTTCGATATCACTGTGGGTGTTCATCAAGGTTCTGCCCTTTCACCATTGCTATTCATCCTCTGCATGGATACGGCAACAGCTGACATACAGACTTCACATCCCTGGACCCTTCTTTATGCCGATGATGTGGTACTTGCACAAGAAACCCGTCCTGAACTCCACCATCAGGTTCAAACGTGGAAGGACAGACTGGCTGAAAATGGACTGCACCTCAATATCCAGAAGACAGAATACCTGGAATGTGGCCCCCAAACCAGAGGTACCAGAAGTATCAGTGAAGAAGACCTGCAGAAGACCATGCAATTTAAGTACTTAGGATCCGTCGTCACCTCAAACTGTGACACCACTCCTGATACTCGGATGAGTGTAAATGCAGCTTGGCTCAAGTGGAGACAGGTCACTGGAGTCCTCTGTGATAAAAAGATGCCTCAATATCTAAAGGCAAAAGTTTATAAGAGTGTGGTACGGCCAGCAGCGATCTATGGGACTGAATGTCGCCCCATGACGAAACAACAGGAGCAAATGTTGACAACCATGGAGATGAAGATGCTTCGATGGTCCATGGGGCTGACCCGATGTGACCACATAAGGAACACGGACGTCCGGCAAAGGTTTGGTGTCGCGCCCATCATAGACAAAGTGAGGGAAGCCCGTCTCTGCTGGTTCGGCCACGTCATGAGAAAACAGGACGACTCAGTTGCCAAAACAGCGCTCCACATCAACCCAGAGGGAACAAGACCACGAGGAAGACCGGCAAAGAGATGGACTGACAACATCAGGGCAGACATGCACAGTGTTGGCTTAACACCAGAAGATGTCAACGACAGACAGAAATGGAGGAGATGTAGCAAAGCAGCAGACCCTGCAAGTCGGGATTAATGCTAAGAAAGAAAGAGAGAGAGGCTCAATTTCTGGATTTACCTAAATTTTGCACTTTGTACACGTATAATTGATGGTTTGATTCACGTATAAATAAGATGGGATCATCAAATTCTACACGAATATTGGCCCATCCAGCCAAATTCTATGTTTGAAGCTGTCGCATAAGTATCTGAAAAGTAATTCACTGTGTGAAAATCTTACACAAATTTCACCCTATTCAACGGTTCTAAAATAATCTTGCCTTTAAATAGATGAGATACGAGGAAATATTAAGGGGCCAGCCATTTATATAGCTAAATGAGGCCACAGTCGTCTTTTTATACAATCCGTTTTTCAATATGAATTATTTTTATTCACTTCATGTACAACAATTTACTTCGATATCCGTATATATTGTAGAATACCGTAGCGAAGCACGGGTACATTTGCTAGTATTTAATAAAAATTACGTTTCATGTGTGGTTTTAGCCAATACAGCATGCCTAAATGCCCCCTAGAAGTCGTGGAAGATGTCACATTGGAGAAAAATTCATATTCTCCTCAAGAAGATATCTTGCAGTTTACTTTACGTCGTACCGACACAGATAGGTTTTATGGCGAAGATGGAATAGGAAAGGCTTAGAAATGGTAATGAAGCGACCATGGCCTTAGTTAAGGCACAACCCCAGCATTTACATGGTGTGAAAATGGGAAACCACGGAAAACGATCTTCAGTGTTGCCGACAGTGATGTTCGAACCCACTATCTCCCGGATGTAAGCTCACAGCTGCGCCCCATTGACCACACGGCCAACTCGCCTGTTAGAAGATATCTCGGTAGAGGACAATAAGCAAAGCAAAGTCATCTCCGTACAGGCCATGAAGGCCCTTGGAGGAGTGGAAGGTAAAGGCTTCCACTATTGTTAACCTCGGCACGTGATGGGGTAGAGTGGTTAGCTCTAAGCCCGGCCGCCTTTGCCCCCAGGAATTAACCTGGTACTCATTTTTGGTGTAGGCTGAGTGAACCTCAGGGCCATATGCACCTCCGGAAGTGGAAATCTCGTTTCTTAAATTTTTACGACTTCCTGACGGGGATTCGAACCCACGTCCTTCCGGGCGAACCGAACACGCCTTTACCGCCTCAGCCAGGCAGCCCCTAGTGGACAATAAAATATTGTAGGTAAAAATGGTGTTTTTCTCAAAGATGTGCTGAGAGCCAGTTGCTACAGGGACGTGTATATTTATCTGTCGCAAGGGATTAGGACAGTCTCTTATGCCATGGATGTGTTAATATAAAAATGACAGATCAGTAGTCATTCTCCTCTCAGACAACGGTTGACGGCCCAAATTTACTTCATACTCAGAAACAGGAACGTCCAAAAATTCTGATGAACCATCGCTGAATGTACTGAATGTGATCATATGACCTCGCTTGTAAGAGCACCAAACAAGTGAGCCTTATTCTAAAGTTTGGTGAACTATTGCATTGATTTATGTGTGTTTTTCCTCACGTTATATTGTATTACGTTTCCTTGCGTTACCCCAGTTCTTGTCTTAGGACTTGAGTATATGATTATTCAAATGTTTCTTGAGGTAGAATGCACCGTTTTGCATGAATATGACTCAGCAGTATTTTGTGATCAGCAATTTATATTCCAAGCATGTTTTCGTGCGGTTCAGAGTATTCGAGGTCAAGGGTCTCCCTTGTTGGAGGAAAATGTCATTTTTTACCAAGACCCAAGGATTATCGGCTGAAGAAAGAGCGATCGCCTGAAGTTGTACGAGGTACCGAACACGTAAGATTTTGTGATCCTTAAGGATTTGTTATCATTGTGTGTTGAATTAAGACACATTCGTACGCATAAAATAAACATGCACAGTGTGAAAGCAGTTAAGGGGAGCCCTATGCCACCAATGATGTTAAATCACAATAGTTTGTGACCCGTTTATCACAGGGACTGTTAGCCCCACACATACCAGATTTGGTAGGCGCTTACCGTGATACCTTGAATATACAGGGAGGTTGTATCATGAATTTGCAATCATATACGGAATTTTAAAATATTTTTTCTTCAGTACATAATTTGTATTCCTTTTTTTTTTTTATCAAACATTTATCTGTAACATCCACACAACTGCAAGAATGGAGTTACGAGTAACTTAGTAAATTTAAAATTAGTGAGAATATGCACTGGAGAAAAATAATCGGTCCATGATAAGCAGTTTCTGAGAGAACTGGTCATTTTTACGAAAACACATTTTTTAGGGAAGTCACCGGATGCACATAGATCCCTGCATCGTACTCCGGATTGTCGCCATCTTCATAATCAACATCCTAAGTATTTTTACGTTTCCTATTGTTCTTCCTAGCTTCCTCACTAAGGTTTTCAACGTTATCAGATATTTTAACTCTCAAAATATCAATTTATTTAAACGCTTTCGCAGTGTTTTGCCAGGTTCGATGTTCAAACGTTTCAAAACGCACATCGTTCAAAAATTCCCATCATTAAAGGTCTGTACAGCATCAAATACACCAATGTACAGAGTTCCAAAGCCAACACTGCCTTAGGGATTCTACTCCACACAACAATGTTGAAGAACTCTTTAGGATTTTGCGTCCTGTTATGCAAACATTTCTTCAGCAAAGTTGGATCTGCCAGAGCCCTGTAGACTGCTTTTATATCTCCAACTGCCACAGGAAGTGAGTGTTCATGCCTGTATTGAATTACACCGTTAATTCCATAGCGGGACAAACTTCCGAATAACAAAAGATAAGTGATGAGCGAGAGAGAAATTTGGCCGTGCCACCTAATGCGGTATACTTTTCAAACGTCCATTTAAACGACTAGGGTGGTCGTTGGACAAAAATGTTTCTTTGAGTATGTAAGTAAGGTTATAATAGAAACACAACGCTCAAAAGGAATTTGTTTCTTTCACCAAAAATGGGCTAACATCTCCCCTTAAATAAAAGGGAAACCTTACGCGAAAATGCACAATCTGGTCACAGCACTCTACTTTCAAAACGACCTAATTGCAGAATGCTGAAATTTATGTATGGAGTTCATGTGGAGGACCCTGTACTCCTATATTAAGTTCACGATTGATTCAAGTTATTCCTCCTTAGCTGGAAAATTTCACTAATTGTGCTGTAAGTGGAAATATTTCAATTTTATTTTCTGCTGTCCAGACAGTGGTAATTATTAGTAAAGAATGTTCCACACTTTTGATAACGAGAATTTAATTTGTCCACAGTGCCATTATAGTGAAAACATTGGAATTCATTTTCTGCGTTCTTTGTCTCGGATGTATTTTAACACCAATAAACAACTTGTTTTAGAGTGGGCTGGTAACACACATGTTTTTAATTAAGGGAATTTCCTAAGTGCTTGTGTATGGGCTGAAAAATAAATAACCCACTTACAGCCTCATGTGATCTTTATATCGTCTCATAACAGGCAAATTATCTTAAGCGTCATATCGTAAACTGAACAGTGTCACAAAAAGCTTATCATATGTTACTAAATACTTCCTGCTTCACAAAAAAGTTATGGGAACAGTTATTACACGTTGTTGGCCAACCCTTGTCTTGTTTCCCCACGGTATCGCGTATGAAAGAAAATGAAACTTCGCAGCGAGTTTTCACGACCGGATGTCCTTCCTGACGTCACCCTCATGAGAGGAGTTAATAAGATGAAATGAATGACGTGATGTACGAGTATGATGGTAGGATGGGGGAGGATGACATTCGGTGCCGGCACATAGCCTACTTCTGTCGAAGAGCACCAGGGGATCTGCTCAAAACTTTATGTCGCCATGCGAGAGATGAATCTCCATCAACAGCGTCATATGCCCTTGCTCCGTATGAACAGTGCGGAGAGGATTGATTTTTTTTTTGCTAGTTGCTTTACGTCGCACCGACACAGATAGGTCTTATGGTGACGATGGGACAGGAGAGGGCGAGGAGTGGGAAGGAAGCGTCCGTGGCCTTAATTAAGGTACAGCCCCAGCATTTGCCTGGTGTGAAAATGGGAAACCACGGAAAACCATCCTCAGGGCTGCTGACAGTGGGGTTCGAACCCACTATCTCCCGAATACTGGATACTGGCCGCACTTATGCGACTGCAGCTATCGAACTCGGTGGTTTGGAATTGAATCCCTTACCGGTCGAGTTGGCCGTGCGGTTAGGGGCGCGCAGATGTAAGCTTGGATTCGGGAGATAGCGGGTTCGAAACCCACTGTCGGCAGCCCTGAAGATGGCTTTGCGTGGTTTCCCATGTTCACAGCAGGCAAATGCTGGAGCTGTACCTTAATTAAGGACGCAGCTGCTTCCTTCCCAATCCTAAACCTTTCCTGTCCTTGTGTCATCCAGAACCTCTGTATTCGGACCGACCAACCGAGCAGAGGTGAGGTGGTCACGGATCTACAGCTCTGCATTTGGTAGGCGGAGAGGGGCTCGTACTCTCCATCGGCTGTCGTGAGAATGGTTTCCCGTGGTTTTCCATTCTCCTGCACTAAGGCGAATGCCATGAGAGTTCTTAGTATAGGCGCCCCCTCACCCACTCCGTACACCACCTTCACCGCTCCAAATCTCCTTGGCCTAAAATAAGGCGTAAATTTCTAAGAGGCCCGCCGTGCACCTTCAGGGTACTGGACGAAGACATTTTCTAATGGGAATAGTGATAAAATGTTAAGAAATTAGTAGGCTCACGAAAACATTAGAGTAGTTTTGTGATAAATGAAGGCTAAAGTCTGATTTTCGTTAGAAAGTACAAGATAGTTTTACCGGGAGTGAATTAAATGATCACTCGCTTGATTGCTATTGGTTATTATGTGTCAGAGTTGGCACATTCTTCCGGTATCGTATGGTTAAATGATTAGGATTCTGTCCTTTGGTCCGTAGGGTCCTGGATTCGATTCCCAGCCAGGTCTGGGATTTTAACTTCAATTTGTTAATGATTTTTGCTCGGAGACTGTGTGTGTGTGTGTGTGCCGTCTTTATCATCATAAATCATCTTAGGTAGAGCCCCATCCGCACAGACATGATCGACTGTAGGTCCCAGGTCTCTCCGGAAGCAAAACGCCATTATTAACTTGTAACCGATCCTCTCCTTTGAGACAACTCTAATTCTTCTTGATACTCCTGCCATATTTCTCAGGGTATTTGAACTATACTACTTTCAGGAGAGCCTCCGTGGCTCAGGTGGCAGCGTGCCGGCCTCTTACAGCTGGGTTTCGTTGTTCAAATTCAATGAATCTACACAGCCAAACTATCGCTTTAATAACGTCCAATATCTCATCCCACAATGTTTCCGATTTAATAATAAATTATCGTCTCGTAATTTATGAAATTTTCTGAGTGGAAATTTGTCATTACAGTCAAATAACACCAACCATCTACTCAGAATAATCTTCTACCCTTGAGGTCGTATACTATAATATTCATTATGCTGACTTTACGTAAAGTAGTCACTTGGATTTTACTGTCAAGAACTACAATCTTCAACAGAAATTGCTTATCATTGGGGATTTTAACTTTAAATCTCACTGTGCATCACCCAATGCTTATCTCGAACCAACCTTCACTCGGTCAGCTGTCCCGGATTGTAAGCGGATATACTACAGCCTGCCTCAGAAACATCACATTTAATATACAGCCTGTCTCAAAAATTCTTCGCCATCAGCAAATACAGCTTGTCTCAAAACTTCATTCTCATCGCCTCTCACGGCGGTATTACACATGAAATACAGGCTTCCTCTGCCTTCAACATCATTACAACTCTTATCTCAACATATATAAATTCTTCGCCATCAATCCCTTTTCTTCTGTTTCAAGACTTTTCAAACCTCAATCCTCTCGTGACAAACAACTTTTACAAAATGTCTTTTTCATTTATTTTTACTAGAACTTTCGGACCTCAGGAATACAACAACACACCGTGATTTGCTGTATCACCGACATACACGATGTCACAAAATTTAACTTCCCATGAATAAAACATAACTTTTTCAGTCTTCATTGGATTTCGAGACACACGCAAACCTTATTGAATATAACTGTTAAGTACACCTTTAACATTGAAAAATTTTATCCCGCAGTAATTCTTCTTCTTCTTCTTCTTTTATTATTATTATTATTATTGCTTGTAAGAAATTCAACAGAATTGAATGTCAGGTTGGTGATACAAAACTAGAACAGGTCGATAATTTCAAGTATTTAGGTTGTGTGTTCTCCCAGGATGGTAATATAGTAAGTGAGATTGAATCAAGGTGTAGTAAAGCTAATACAGTGAGCTTGCAGTTGCGATCAGCAGTATTCTGTAAGAAGGAAGTCAGCTCCCAGACGAAACTATCTTTACATCGGTCCGTTTTCAGACCAACTTTGCTTTACGGGAGCGAAATCTGAGTGGACTCAGCATATCATATTCATAAGTTAGAAGTAACAGACATGAAAGTAGCAAGAAAGATTGCTGGTACAAACGGGTGGGAACAATGGCAGAAGGGTACACGGAATGAGGAGATAAAGGCTAATTTAGGTATGAACTCGATGGATGAAGCTGTACGCATAAACCGGCTTCGGTGGTGGGGTCATGTGAGGCGAATGGAGGAGGATAGGTTACCTAGGAGAATAATGGAGGGTATGGAGGGTAAGAGAAGTAGAGGTAGACCAAGACGACGATGGTTAGACTCGGTTTCTAACGATTTAAAGATAAGAGGTATAGAACTAAATGAGGCAACAACAATAGTTGCAAATGGAGGATGCTGGCGACGTTTAGTAAATTCACAGAGACTTGCAGACTGAACGCTGAAATGCATAACAGTCTCTAATGATAATGTATGAATGTAATGTATGAATGCATTATTATTATTATTATTATTATTATTATTATTATTATTATTATTATTATTATTATTATTATTATTATTATTATTTAGACAAAAATTTTCTGATCTCATACGAGATTCGAAATTAAGACATTCACCACGACTACATTATCGTTGTCACCTTCCTAATTTTACTCAATTTGAACAATATCTAAAAGAATATTAACACATTATTTAAACTTCGCATTTTATTGTTTCTCGACGTGAATTTTACAGCCCTGAAGAGTTTCACACGACGACCAGAAATGGAATACCTTCGCCTGATCATTATTAAATATCAATTCTACACACGCACTGAACATTTATTGGGACAAACAAATTCTAACCACAACATTGATACAAATATTTTTACAGACCTGCAATCGTAGTCATAATCCTGGATTCTGGCTGTATTTAGCCAGATAACCTCCTACTTAGCCTTCTATGGCTACATTAGACATCATCTTCTTATATATATACAACTTAAGCTATAGCTTTTACATTTGGTGTCGATTAACACCGCAAATACCGCACTTTCTTGGCGTTCAACACGCAACGAGCACGCCTCTCAAATGGCGACTGCCACTGTTTTCCCACGACCCTGCTGCTAGCCAAGTGTTCCAAACAGATAAGAAAATCAGACCTCGCTGCCAGCCTCCAGACTTCACTGTTGACAAATATTAAACGCACATGATTGAAATACAAGGAGAAACTCAGCTACGTATTTTAACCAACTACCTAAACCTTCAAAGTTATCATCTGCTGCAGTTCAGGAAAATTTCTATCACATTTTACTTTAATATTCTACTTGAACAATTGGCACGAATATGTAACAAGTTACTTTGAGAACAAAACCCCACACTTTCTTGCAGACAAATGACGTGGGCCTCGCCGTTCAGACCATCAGACAGAATGTGTAAAATATGGGGAGGGTTGTTTCTTTTATACCCTCTGGGAGGGACGCCACCATCTCCACGAGGCTCGATTGCACAATCTACAAATTCCACATCCACTGGACCAATTTTCTTGAAATTTGTTTCATAACTTCGGACAGACTTATGATTCTCCATGGTGTTAATTTTATATTTTTCCCATACTTGCAACGGGCGAAATCAATTATTTCTGCCCTGGCGTTTCGAGGCATTTTCGTCATCCATTGGACTTGCACGTGACGCAGAATCCGCGAGCAGGAACGCACTCTCCTCCAGGCTTAACTGCATTTATATTTACTCTGGGGATTCTAACTTCACATACAGTTTATAAATAATTTAGATCCTTTATTCCTCGATTTACCATGTCACCAAAATCTCTCGTTATGAAGGATTTCCTGAATTTGACAAATTAACCATTACTCGAGGTCCACCGAAGTGTCGCGGCTTTTCACCAGCTCGCGCTTCGCTTGTCACGGAGAGTTCATTCCCACGTGACGGAGAGGCTCTTGAAATAAAAAATATGGCTACTTTCAAAAAGTTGTTTGTAGCTGAAATACATATTTGGAATTTTTAATTTCATTTCATCGTAGAATTATTGGTTCAACGTTGCTAACGTATTTGCGCACCTTCAAATACCACCGGACTGAGCCAGGATCGAACCTGCCAAGTTGGGTTCAGAAGGCCAGCGCCTCAACCGTCTGAGCCACTCATCCCTGCGAATTCGATTCTAACAGGTAGACTGACAGAAGAATAGCCTGTGTTATCGCAATATTTTTGCCAGTACGTTTGTCAGATTCATAAACAGGATTATGATACACTTAAATTCTATTCAATTTGTTAAGTCCAAACAATCAAATCTATCGAAAGGCCTTCACTTCTGTTACTAACTGAAAATACGTATATATGCGTCGTTGTGTATGTTACTGTCTCAATGTAAGTAAACAATAATTTTAATTAATATTGTTGCACTAATAATTGTTGTAAATGTGACAATGAAGGCCGAGAGGGAAAGGAAGCCGGCAGAAAGTTACAATATCTGAGGATCGCCAACAATATGTGTGGGGCCAGCAGTGATTTGTTGCTGCTCTCGAGAAGGAAGCTTGTTAAAGGAACCAGGAATCCCCCTAACAACGGAATGGCACCCAGAACAACCCAGGAATGGAAACTGCGAAAACTTCCACTGGCGTTTATAAAGAACTAAGCCGGCGGCATTCAATCTGTCGTGAATTAACTAGGAATGAGTGTTGATTCAGCCGCGAGTGAGTTACGAGACGGTAGCGAGTTAGTGATGACCCATACTGACGTGTGTCAGTGTGCAGTAAGACGGTCTTCATTAGGGGGAAAACAGCGAGCTGTGTAGTGAACTGCTCTGTGGACGAGTCTGCATTGTGAGAGGCCGTGTTGGAGAGGGTCGATTACATTCGTGAGTACAAACTGTGTCAAATGTACTTGTAAGTAACTGTAAATAGTAGTTAAATATGAGCCTCCGTAGCTCAGGTTGAAGCGCACCGGCATCTCACCACTGGGTTCCGTGGTTCAAATCCCAGGTCATTTAATGTCAGTTTTGTGCAGGACAAATTAGAGGCTGGACAGGTTTTTCTCCGGGTTCTTGGTTTCCCTGTCATCTTTCATCTTTCAGCACTCTCCAATATCATTTCTTTTCATATGTTAGTCATTAATCATTGTCCCAGAGGAGTGAGACAGGCTTCGGCAGCCGGCACAGTTCAGTTCCTTGCCACTAGATGGGGACTTAATTCATTCCATTCCTGACCGAGTGGAATGACTGGAAACAGGCTGTGGATTTTCAATGTCTCATTTTCAGTAGTTTATAGTCAATTTACTCAATAGAAAAATACGCTACCTCTCAGCATAGAGATTTCAGTTTTAGAGGCCGTGATAACCCATTACAATATTTCAAACCTACGAAAAGTGAGTCGTAGAACATATTGTACTTCCTAGTAAAAGTAATTAATCTGATGAAGAATTCCAGGCTTATTAGTGAAATATTGTAAACTATATACCTCAGGCATATCTATTCGTTGGGGACGTAAGTCCGTTCGTGTTGAAATTCATACGGAAGAATATTCAGCCTAGGAATGTGGTGGTGGTGGTGGTGGTGGTGGTGGTGGTGGTGGTGGTGGTGGTGATTATTGTTTTAATAGAAACTACGACTGGGAAACCATCCACTGTTTAAATCTAATCAGAGAGAAAAACATTTAAGGAATACGACACTTCGAAAAATGGAGATATCATCCAAAGAAAGACAAGGGCCACGAAGTGCGTGAAAATGAAAGACTCCCTAGGCCCCCAAACGTAGGCCTAATACCGTCCGGGTCGAAAAACAACAAGAGTTGGCGAAGGGAGGTGGGATAGGACAGATGAATGTAAGGAGGGGGGTGGACTGGGTGCACTGGAATGACTAGGAGTAAAGCCGGCAACTTGCCGTCCACACCGTTAAGTAATTTTGCATATCTTTCAGGCGTTCTAATGGTGATTCAAATGGACTTTTGTCTCCTCTATATATTTGGTGGAAGGTTTGCTGTCGATGGGACGTACGTCCTAAGGTGGAGAAACCTTGACAGAACCAGTGAACGAAGTGTCTCTGCGTGAAATAGGAGGTTGCCATAGAGGGAGTACAACAACTGATAAGGCTCCGTCTGGTCCGTGCCTACATCTTTCCCACGTTACATTATGGAATGGAAGGCTGGACTCTTACTCAAGCCATCTGTGGGTGTACAGACGGATGCTTCGCATTTTGTAGACAGACAGAATCCGGAATTCCGAGGTGTTGGATCGACTTGGAAAGAAGACTGAAGTCATGCTGATCATTAAAAGGCGGAAGCTGGAATACTTCGGTCATATAATGCGGAATGATAAGTACAAAATCCTGCAGCTTGTTATACATGGCAGGATAGAAGGACGTAGGAGTCCTGGTAGACGACGAACTCTATGGATGAACGACCTTGAAGACTGGTATGGGTTGGACACGATGTCTCTGTTCCGTGTCATTGCATTCAAATTCAAAATGGCTATGTTGACCGCCAACCTCTGCTAGAAGATGGCACATTAAGGAAAAGATCGACAAATATTACATTACTAAAGATCTAAAGTATTAAATTTCCAATCATTTGTCTCATACATTTTTCCTTACCGGCTATGATAATAGAGATATTCATGAATTTTGATTTTTGTTGCTCAGTCCATATCAGCGGCAAGTCACGAGAAAATGGGTAAACAGAATTTAATGAAAATCGCTATGTAAAGTCAGGGAATAAGGAACTAGGTCAACAGTCCGCGGCTCTACGCTATGAATAATTTCGTAAGACGTTCTAATATCAAAGAGTCAAATGAAAACTAAATATGAAGGCCTACAATACAGAAAGCTCATAACATTGAACAAAAATAACATTACATTGACCATTGTTTGTTGTAATGTGCTTTGTGCCTTCTGTTCAGTGTTGCCAACTTATATTTTCAAGATCCGCTAAATAGGCCTACTATTAAAAATCCGCTAAAATTCCGCCAAGAAATCCGATCTCAAATTTTGGGCGATAATAATAATAATAATAATAATAATAATAATAATAATAATAATAATAATAATAATAATAATAATAATAATAATAATGTGAGGAAAATTCTCGGCCCCCGAAAAACAGAAGATGGATATAGACTGAGGTCACGCAAAGTGACAGAAGAGCTTTCCAACATTGTAGCAGACATCCGCAAAAGACGTCGGAAATGTTATGGGGGCTGCCGGCAAGTAGACTGACACACACGATTCTCACCTACATAGAACATCTAAAAAATATTCCATGGGTACTGGAAGTGAAGAAGGATCTGGAAAAAGCCCAGATGAACTCAAATGACACCGCAGACAGAAACCTCCATAGGAAAAAAATTAATGGATGGAAAGTGCAACCAGAGAACGAAGTGAAAAAGAAGACTGGAGCAAAGTGGACAGAAGAACGAAAAAGGATCCACGGAGAAAGGATGAGAGCTGTTTGGCAACTCAGAAAACAGAATCGTTAGAGCTTTGCGTGATCCATTGGATCCATACGCAGATAATAATAATAATAATAATAATAATAATAATAATAATAATAATAATAATAATAATAGAAGCACACGTGGTGGAACGATAACTGCGAGAAGACCTTAGGGGATCGTCTGAATGCCTGGAAAAAGTATTACACCTCGAGAAAAGAAGAAGATTGGAAGATGTACAAAACACAACAAGCACAAACAGCAAAAATAATACGCAGTGAGAAACGCAAGTATGAAAAGGAACTACTGGACAAGATTGAGCAAGACTTTCATAGAGGTGAGACCCGTGAATATTTCAGAAATTTTAATAAGAAGGTACAAGGATACAAGGCACCTCCCCTTTGCTTTCTAAGGAAAGATAGAACTCTTGCAACATCAAATGAAGAAAACTGCAAAATCTTACCTAAGTATTTTAACGACCTTCTAAACTGTGAAAAACCAGCCAACCCCATCAAAACAAACAAACCAGTGAGCCAAAACCTGCCATCTTCTCCACCAAATCGCGATGAAATCAAACGCCACATAAAGAGACTGAAAAATAACAAGGCTCCTGGTGAAGACTCCATGATTGCAGAACTGTGGAAACATGCCCCGGAAGAAGCAATTGACATCCTACACCAAACCATTGTAGATAAATGGGAAAAAGAACAACTACCAGAGGACTGGAAGCTAGCCTTGATCCATCCTTTACACAAGAAAGGAAATATAAGAGATGTGAACAATTACCGTGGAATTTCTCTTCTGCCAGTAGCCTACAAAATCCTGTCACTATCCATCCTTGAAAGACTAGAACAGCAAATTGAGCACAAACTCGGGGAATACCAAGCAGGTTTTCGGAAAGGCCGATCAAGTGCAGAACAAATACTTAACCTAAAAACCATAATAAGATACCATATGCTCAGAGGTCGAACCTATGTATCTACATTTGTAGACTTCAGGAAAGCATACGACTCCATCGACCGTGATGTGTTGCTTAATATCCTTGCAGAAATGGGAGTCGATGAGAAACTGCTGGCGATAATAAGGGCAACACTAACTAATACCAAATCCAAAGTAAAATTCCAAGGATGTCTCTCTGAACCCTTTGAGATCAAGACAGGCGTTCGACAGGGAGATGGGCTGTCACCTCTTTTGTTCAACTGCGTACTTGAGAAGGTAATACAGGAGTGGCGAAAGACGTTAAAAGAAAGAAACCTTTACAAACCCGTAAGGATTGGGACAAAGAAAAGTGGAGTGGAAATAGATTGCTTAGCGTTCGCTGATGATATAGCCCTTATGGCAGAAAATTTCGAAAGTGCAACAGAACAGATCAATGTGTTGAAGGAAGTAGCAGAACAAACAGGTTTACAAATTTCCTTTCAAAAGACAGAAGTAATGTCAAATATCAAAGATGATACGGCACAACTAAACACCAAATATGGAATGATAAACCGTGTTAGTAAATTTAAATACCTCGGGGAATGGATTCAGCAAAATGGACTAAACAAAGAGGCCATAGCAGCAAGAATCAAGAAAATAGAAGTCACTTTCCAAACCACCCGCAACATTTACAACAAAAAGTGCTTTTCCCTGAACACAAAAATTCGTCACTACAACACTGTCATCAAACCAGTATCACTGTATGCATCTGAATGCCTTATCCTGTCCGAGAAATGTTTGCTTGCGGATTTAGAGAGGAAAGAAAGAAAGATCTTACACACCATACTTGGTCCAAACTACAAAAATGGCATCTACATTAGAAAATCAAGGCAAGAAATATACTCTAAGATAGAGAAGATCACGGACACAATGCGTAAAGGCAGAGTTCGCTTCTACGGTCATATACAACGGATGATCGACTCTCGATGGACGAAACGTATCTTCAGTATATTTGACGCAAAACCAAAAACGGCAATGCCATGGTACGTTAATGTCAAGAAAGATCTTAAAGAACTGGGCCTACAAGCAGAAGATGCACAAGACCAAAATCTTTTCAGAGCAGCCATCAAGACTTTTGGGACTTTCCGGGATGAAAAACGGGCAACTGGTGCTAAATGGACAGAAGAACGTCGTGCTAAACACAGTGAGCTAATGAAGACGATGTGGATCAAGCGAAAGACGAACAAATGCCAGAATGTAAAGTGAGGCTTATCGTGGTCCCTAGTTGGCCGATTAGCGAAGTTGAATGAATAATAATAATAATAATAATAATAATAATAATAATAATAATAATAATAGTAGTAAATGTCCGTACTCACCTGATCTGTGCGAGTTTCACTGGGATTAACTCCCTACCTGCGAGCCGGCGAGATAAAACTTGTAGGCGTTTTACTGCCGGGTGCAAACTAGGTGAATCCCCTACCTCAACGGCCACACACAGAACAGGCCATTTCATTAAACGGTCGTCCTTCATAGCATAAATATAAATGCTACTCTCCCACAGTTTCATTATCTGTCGTCATTCGTCAACTAAGAGATAAATAACCTTTCCCCACGCATTACAAATTTATGATACCACGATCACATAACATCAAATCCAAATAACATATTTTTCTCATGTGACTGCTAGCTCCTGACAAGAAATAAAGAATAGCTCAGAGACAGACTGGAGTATAAATTTTTTAAAAAAGTAAAATGGATAAGACGCTAAATTCCGCCAAAAAATCCTCTGTCCGCTAAATGGTATATTTCTCCGCCGACAGTCTTCTAATTCCGCCAAATTTAGCGGAAAATCCGCTAAGTTGGCAACACTGCTTCTGTTACCAGTCATGTCCGATAGTGGGATTACTGCTGTATACCGAGTATTTTTTTATTTGCTTTACGCCGCACCGACAGAGATTATTATGGCGACGATGGGACAGGAGTGGAAAGGAAGCTTCCCTGGCGTTAATTACGGTATAGCCCCAGCATTTGCCTGGTGTGATGGGAGACCACAGAAGAACATCTTCAGGGCTGTCGACAGTTGTTTTCGAACTCTCTACCTCCCGGATGCAAAATCACAGATGCGCGCCCCTAACCGCGGGGCCAACTCGCCCGGTCGTGCCTGAATATTGGCGGGAAGTAGCTGGGGAGTCAGATAACTTTCTTCTTTAGCATGTCATTCCTCTGGTTCATAAATTTTCTGATGCTACTGGTATGAAACACACTGGTTCATCACAGCATTCGAGCTATTCAATCCCTACTCTGAGGCACTGATTGGAATGAGCAGTGTGTATATTTAACGAAATAATGGCAGAGGGGTGTTCACGGCTGTCTACTGCCTGGGCATTCCAGCACTGGAAATTTGGACTGTTAGATCGGCACCGTAGTACTGTTCGTTAAAAGTGAGAAAATTTGCTGTTTTCCATTTGATCGAGTATTTTATATGGTAACAGTGCTTTTAATTGCCACATTCCTACTGACGTTTTTGTAATGGACTAAGTTAACTGTAGTTAGGAAAACCACAAAGACAGTCTTTCTGAGAATTCCGTAGCGAAGCACGGGTACATCAGCCAGTTTATAAAATATACGCCAGTTGCAAAGTGGTACACAGCAACTGCCTTCTGGGACAGCAAACTATTTGTTTCTAAAGTGGTATTACTCTAATATAAATATTTTGTATGTTTTGTGTTTTTTAACTGTAAATTGCGGAAAGTATTTTACTTAATGTGAATCTGACTTAACTACAAAAATTGTCATAGCAAATTCGTTCCCTTCTTGTAGATAAAATATCATAACATATTAATGAACAGCCTTGTATGTAATAAAATTGGTACGGTATCTAGAAAACTATGAATTTATATATCTTGTGAAATAAACATATTTCTACATATTTAAAAACAAAATACCTACGCAATGGAGAATGTTTCTGTCTTTGGCTTAGTGATCAACAGTCGTAGAAATATTTAAAAAATATTCCTAAATTTCCGCAAGACATTTTTGATTTCAAAGCCAGAAGTGGCTGTTATCGACATGAAACGTTCAGTACAAATTCTGTGGAATGATTTGTATATTTTATTACTAATGACCAGGAGTAGATGTAGATTGATCATTTGTACATAACTTCCTTAACGTCGCACCGACACAGATAGGTCTTATGGCGACGATGGGATAGGAAAACCTAGGAGTGGGAAGGAAGCAGCCGTGGCCTTAATTAAGGTACAGCCTGGTGTGAAAATGGGGAACCACGGAAAACCATCTTCAGGGCTGCCGACAGTGAGGTTCGAACTCACTATCTTCCGGATGCTAAGTCACAGATGCAGGGCCCTAACTGCACGGTCAACTTTCCCGGTGTAGATTTATCAAGTACTTAAGTGTATGAATTATATTATAACTTTATTGAAAATTGCATTCTTTGTCATATGGCAATATGCAGTGGTAGAAAGAAATGTAAATTAATAAATATTTTGTTGTGAACAAAACTTCGATATTTCAGTGTGAAACAATCGTATGTACACTTACCAGGCCAATACTATTACTCCTATGTGTCAATTAAAAGAAAAATACAACACACAAGGAGAATGTGTGCAGTGATGCAGTGAAAGAGATGCCCTAAGTAATGATGTATTTTCTCAAGACAGAATCTAATTTAACTTCATATTTCTTATAGACATGATACTGTATAGGGTTTTGGGCTTATTTCTTCTTATTTCTTCTTTCAGTTCCTTTCATGGCATAAGGCGTTTATTTCCCAAAATTTCTGGTTTTAGTGTGACTTCAGAAAACACTTTTGTAGGGAATCTGCAATTTTTGCTATAAAGTGGTGCACATCCTGGTTCATTATTATACGCATGGGAACAGCACAAATATATCTCGCTGAACGCAACAGAGGAATGGCTAAGGACATAGGGAGGTTTGTTCCCTACGTGCAGTATTTCGGCCTGGCGACATTATTGCGTGTTCCGTTTTACCATGTGCATACAAGTTATTAATAACTATTAAAGTCATTGTTACTCTTTCTTTTTTCTTAGTCAGATTAGAGTCCAGGGTTGGTTTGTCCCACGGACTCCGCGAGGGATCCTACTTCTACTTTCTCGAAGCAGTGTCCTGGAAAGTGAAACATTTGGTTGGTATACAAATGGGAAGGTGGACCAGTACACCACCAAGACGCCTGACCTGCTATGTTGAACAGGGCTATGGGAAGATTGGAAGTGATAGAGGTAAGGAAGCGGCCGTGGTCTTAAGTAACATCCCGTGATTTGTCTGGATTAAAAGTAGCAAAACACGGATTACAATTTCGAGGATGGCTGAGGTGGAAGTTGAATCCCCCTCTACTCAGTTGACCTGCCGAGGCCCAGTGGATCCCATTCCAGCCCTCGTACCACTTTTGAAATTTCGTGACAGAGCCTGGAAAGGAACCCGGGCCTCCGGAGGTCGCGGCTAATCACTCTAACCGCTAAAGACAGGGGATTGCTTGTTTTATTAAAGTAAATTCGTGTCCTTGAATTCCTCGAGATGGTGCAGCGTTTTTTCAGGCACACCCTCAGTAGAGGTTGCTGCTTGTATCCTTTTAATCACAGCCCGGCCTCGTGACTATATTAAAACTCTGGCAGTATCGTTAAGCATGCCCAAACCTCCGTGGATGATATGTAATGACACTACCCGCTACACTATAAAAATAGATACACCTGCTATTATCCATAATGAATAAACAAACAGACGAAAACGTGGCAATAAGTCGGGTAATTGCACGGAAAATGTTGCTAAGCAGAGAAGAAATGGAGGCGACTCGCACGCAACAAGAAAAGGTTAATGCAAAAGAGTTTCAATCTGACAGCTGCATTCTGCAGAAAAACATCAGTGATGTGAAAATAAGATCAATATTTTATTATTCATCATCACTTGTAATAACAACACATTCAGTGTTATAACGGATATGTCGCTTATTAGAAACACCAGTACCGAGCTCGATAGCTGCAGTCGCTTAAGTGCGGCCAGTATCCAGTATTCGGGAGATAGTAGGTTCGAACCCTACTGTCGGCAGCCCTGAAAATGGTTTTCCGTGGTTTCCCATTTTCACACCAGGCAAATGTCGCACCGACAGAGATATGTCTTACGGCGACGATGGGATAGGAAAGGCCTAGGAATTGGAAGGAAGCGGCCGTGGCCTTAATTAAGGTACAGCCCCGGCATTTGCCAGGTGTGAAAATGGGAAAACACGGAAAACCATTTTCAGGGCTGCCAATAGTGGGGCTCGAACTCACTATCTCCCGATTACTGGATACTGGCCGCACTTGGCACACAACATTATCCCCCACTGCATTAACATGCAGTTTCCTATACACGGCAAATGACGTCCACCCTCGACGGAGGGTTCTTCTTACAAGGGCTGCACCAGGGTACAAATAGCCACACGAAATTAAAGTTGAATTACGTTATACACAATACTTTTGTCAACAAGTGCAAGAATGAATTTGCTGCGTCAATTTTTATAGTTAAGTCGGATTCCCTCTACAACCTCGAAATCTAACCCAAGTACTTCGCACACTTCAGTGTCAAATCACAGAAAAAGCTACAAATATATTTTATAGGTAGAATAGCAGGGTTGGACTTGATCTGCTTGGAAAACAAACAGTTCAAGTATTGCTCTCCCGGAAGGCAGTTGCTGAGTACCACTGTGCATCTAGCATTTATTAATGGCTTAGTGCAAGAACATTGTATGTCCCTTTATGGCCAGTTTGGAGTTAATACCATATTTTTATGTGTCTCAATTATATTTAGCTAATTCACAATTATAATATGTCCAAATAAGAGCGAACATGCTGATTTCTAAGGTGAAAGTATTGCATGTCCTAGTTAAATCAACAACTCTACTTCACGGATGTTGTATGTCCTGGACACTCTTTTGAAAGATTTGAGACATATTTGTAACTGAACAGTGATTATTCAACTTCTTAAATAACTTGTTATTCATACTTTGTGATTTTATTAACAAAATAAAATCATATATTAATAAATGATGAAAAAGAATGTTGAAATCAATTCCTTTGAGAAATACAACGTTTGTGCTTTGAAGTTCTCTTTCACATTCTTAGTGTCCGACTCCATGGCTAAATGGTTAGCGTGCTGGCCTTTGGTCGCAGGGGTCCTGGGTTCGATTCTCGGCAGGGTCGGGAATTTTAACCATAATTGGTTAATTCCGCTGACACTGGGGCTGGGTGTATGTGTCGTCTTCATCATCTTTTCCTCCTCGCCATGACGCGCAGGCCACCTACGGGTGTCAAATCAAAGGACCTGCATCTGGCAAGCCGAACTTGTCCTCGGACACTCCCTACACTAAAAGCCATACGCCATTTCATTTACATTCTTATTCTTAGGGCCAAATGTTGTATGTACCAAACTTCCATTAAAATATAGTGAATAATTCCTTTACTGATGCACAAAAATGTGGTCCAGTTGTTGAAATACAATTACAAAGAAATAATCTACTGATCAGTAAGACTGGCTACAGCTATATTGTTTGTCATAAGTAACTGCAATTTTAAACTTTCAATTAAGTTTTCTCAGAATCACGATTTTTGGACATACAATGTTTGTGCACAAAGCCTTCCTTATGTTGTACTACTATAGTCAATAAGTCCGCGAACTGGCGCCTACAGTGCAGGCGATGCGGCGTACGCTCATGTACTCAGTCAATAACTTCTAGGACTGACGCTTACAGTGTAGGCAACCTATGTACGTACTACAGTCAATAATTTCTTGGACTGGAGCTTACAGTGTAGGCAAGCTATGTACGTACTGCAGTCAATAATTTCTTGGACTGGCGCTGACAGTGTAGGCAACACAATGTACACCTATGTACGTACTGCAGTCAATAACTTCTAGGACTGACGCTTACAGTGTAGGCAAGCTATGTACGTACTACAGTCAATAATTTCTTGGACTGGCGCTGACAGTGTAGGCAACCTATTGTAGATGTTCCTAACTCGTTTACTTGCTTTAAAACATATGAAAATGCATTTAAATTGAAAAATATGAAAATTACTATTCATTGAATAAAATACACAATCGTCGCACCTTCTCCTCACACTTAGAACCTACCTGCTTACTTACACATACGTTATTTGAAGGGCGCCAATTACAACTCAGTGCAGCAATAAGAGAATGAATGAGATTCTTGAATATCTCTAGGGTGTGGGGTAATAAGCTTACTTTTGACAACATACCATATAATTCTGGGAAAAGTAGATTGGCGTTCGGTTTCCTCATTAAAATTGAGGTTAAGAAATTTTACTCTTTAAATAAAACGATGAATTAATTTGATAGAAAAAATATATTCTTGAAATAATTTCAATAAAAAATAGTGAGAACTGCTGCGATTAAAACAGATGAGAATATAAAATTATGACATTGCAACTGAAAGAAACTAGGCATCAATTTGAATTCTTCTTGACCAGAAATTTAACAATTATACACGAAATATACCTCACTGGTTAACTTGACTGTACCTTCTACACTTTGAGTGTAATTACGACGTATTCCTTTGATATGGTGTTTACTGTAGATGTATAAAGCCTAATTTGGTGATGTATCCTTTTTGTTTCCCTGTGAAACCTCAGTATCCATGTGACTGCTTCTTCTCCATCGAGAGGACTTCGTTGTAAGTCTGTCCTGTATGCCTTGCATGGCAAGTGTATCCATCCAACCGAACTGACCGACCGAGGTCTCACCTTCCACCTGACTCCATCATTGTTCATCTTCCACTTTACTTCTTCTCTCTTCACCTTCTGTTTGATTAATGACTAATGACCGACTGAGGCCTCTCCGTCTCGTTCACTCTCCGACCAACTGTGGCCTCTGCTTCCAATTGAATAATGACTGACGCTACAAGATACACCCAGCTTATATAGACAGTTGACACACCTACGCAATCTCCAGAAATAACTATGATCTACTCCCACCTCGCGACATATGTTTCACACTATGGCGAAATCGCCGGTGGCTCCCAGTAGGTAACTTCAAGAACGTGAGCTCGCCGCTAAATAAGCACGATGACGTAGCAATGACTCGGCATTAACGCCAGCAGTATTGCACAATGTAGCAATGTCATATCCACATCTGATATACAGCAACTCTTACAGTACATGTTTTTAGTGTTAATCTACACACACATATATATACGTAACAATTTGACTACAATCACGCAAGCGACAAGCATTTAAGAATTGAATTGAACAATAATAGCTACAATAATAGTAATAATGTCACAGATGAAATAATAATAATAATAATAATAATAATAATAATAATAATAATAATAATAATAATAATAATAATAATAATAATACAAATACAGATATCATCTTGTAACGGGATTAGAACCGTTACACTATGTCCGTACCACAGTCAATATGTTCGTGGACTAGAGCTAACAGTAAGAGAATCACATAGTCATTCGACCTATCTTTTCGCGTCTTTCTTCCGCCGTGGTGGTCCAGGCGATTTCGACTTGATCATCTCAAATGTTTCGCTAACGGACTCACTGCTCTTTTAGCAGAAATCGAAATTT
Organism: Anabrus simplex; assembly: GCF_040414725.1. Taxonomy (NCBI): domain Eukaryota; kingdom Metazoa; phylum Arthropoda; class Insecta; order Orthoptera; family Tettigoniidae; genus Anabrus; species Anabrus simplex. Next base: position 410,043,152 of record NC_090268.1, read on the forward strand.
GCCCGTTGCCCAAACTGCGACATTTTCAAGCTCATGCTGACATTCAACTTCCCTGCTCAGCAGAGACCGCAGTTCTGCTGATTCTGTATGCACGCAACTGCCTCTTGCTGGAACTAGCGAAGAACTGCCACGGCAGCATTCTGTGGTGTAAATTCTCCGCTATAGTGTACCACAGTGACACTACATGACCAGTACACGAAATTATTGACTCTACTTCGTAAATGTACTGTTAAGGTAGTAATGAAAATTAGTGTAATTCCTTAGGTTGTTACCAGTCCCGTAAAATGAACATGGAGGAATCTTAATTAACAAGAACGTCAGAAATTCAAGCCCACCGTTAAGCTTGGATGGCATTCCTACGAATTTATTACTGTCCAGTGTAGGATTATGTCACCCCACTTCACTGCGTGGACGTAAAAGCCACGAGAGGGAAAATAATGAAATACAGCATCTGGTACTGTAATGGAGGGAAGGAGTTATCGCAAAACACTTACCATGGAGCGATCTAGAACAAGCCGCTTGCTCTTAGATTTATGGTAACGCAATAAGCGATATTCATAGCCGGCTTATCGACAAGTTGAATTATGACCAAACATGGAGCGGAGTGCTCGAGGCAAGCTGTGTCATTTTTACGAGCAGTTGGTACTTTTGAATTACTTTTGAGATAACAGCCAGGCCCCCGGACGATCGTTATTCAAAGGCCAAATATCGACATGTAAAGAGAGGACGAGACCTCTACGTTCACAGTGTCTTCCGGGTTAAACTGACTCTTATTCTAGTGAGAATTCAACAACTATTATTATCTTCATTTCTTTCTTTCTTTCTTTCTTTCTTTATTAATCTAGCCTTAATCTCGATCATCTGTTTTTGTATTATTTTCTCCTCCACTCTCTTTACATGTCCAAACCTTTTTAGTTTAGTCCTGTCAGCAAACTTATTTAAATTTTCCACTCCGACCTCCTTTCTCACCTCTTCGTTTCTCAATCTGTTTTTCTCGTCCTTCTTATCATACTTCCTAGCTATGTCATTTCGCTCGATCGGATTCTAGTCTCCTCCATAACTGTCATTGTCCAGTTCTCAGCCACATAAGTCAATACGGGTGCATAATACGCTCAAGAAAACGGAAATTGCAACACCAAGAAGGAGTGATGCTACATTGCTGCAATTGAACATGCAGGACGAGTGTTCGGTTGCGATTCGTCAGGTCCCTCTGACCGCAAGTTTGGACAACAATCAATACAGGATGTGCCCAAAACGAGCTGCAACGCATTGATGATTTCGTCGAGGCGTGGAATCAATAAGACCCTGGATCGCTTCCTGAGGAATTGTGGCCCATGCTTGCTGCACTGCACGGGTCAGTTGTTCCAGAGTTGTGGGTGGCTGAGGACGGTTGGCCAGTTGTCGACCCATCATGTCCCACACATGCTCAATAGGACTGAAATCCGGGGAACTGGCGGGCCATTCTAAGGTTGTGATGTCGTGGAAAGCTTCTCTGGAGGTGCGTGCAGTGTGAACCCGGGCATTGTCCTGCTGAAACATCCCATTAGCAATGTTCGCCATCCTAGGGGCAACCACTGGATTGAGTACCCTATTAACGTACTGTCGAGCAGTCTTAGTGCCCTCAACAAGCACTAATTGTGATTTCACATTAAAGCCAATAGCTCCCCAGACCATAATGCTTGGTGTTGGCCCTGTGTGCCTCTCGACAATAAGATCTGGGCGGCCCCTCTCCCCGGTACGTCGGCGCACACGATTCCGGCGATCACTGCGGACAAGAAAGAAGCGTGATTCATCACTAAAGACGACCTTTTGCCATTCGTCGACCCACGACAATCTTTCTCCACACCAGGCCAGCCTTACAGGTCGCTGTTGTGGGGTCAATAGAACACCTTCTGCAGGGACACGGGCTCGTAAGCCAGCTGTACGCAGGCGATTACCAACTGTTTGTTGTGTAACGTGGGGTGCCACAGCTGCTCGAATTTGCGCTGCTGTTGCATGGGGTTCCATCCGGGCCATCCGAATGATGCGGCGATCCTCTCTCACAGTTGTCCGTCGCGCTGGGCCTGTGCTAGGTCTACGAGTGTAGGTACCTTCATTTGATCACTGCTGCCATACACGTTGTACCGTAGATGCCTGTCGGCCAACACGTGCTGCGACAGTCCTTAGCGATAATCCAGCCTCACACAGCCCAATTATCCGAGCCCTCTCAAACGGCGACAGTTGTTGACAGCGTGCTCTTCTCTGTTTTCGAGGCATATTTGACGGGGAACACTTCACTGCACAGACTGCAAGTCAACTACGCTACACCAGAGTCCGTATACTGGAGTTGATTCCTCCGCGACCAATCACGTGGGGAGACTTGTATGAACAATCCAATGAGTCTGAAACTTTGATCGTTTACAAACCTACATGGCATCGCTCCGTATCTTTAAAATCAACACAAACGACCATTGCCTTCATGGTGTTGCAATTTCCATTTTCTTGAGTGTACATCTTCTTACACTTCCTTGGTACTTGTTTATTCCAGATAGGGGTTACTTACACTCTGGTAGAATGCACTGCCCTGTTACACACTCGTGCTCTTCCCCATGACCAGTTTTGTATTCCGCATTAATTCACTCCATATGTATTAGAAACTGTCAATAATTTCAAGATTTTGATCATCAATTTTCACAGTGCCTCTCCATTGTCTTTATTACCTTGATATCACCAGGGTCATTCTCTACTATGCGCTGATTTTTATACCATGTTTTTCAATTTTCTTGTTCAGTGCATCAAATTGTTCTTGTACTTGTTTGCTGTTCGTTCCCCAGGTCGCAATATCGTCTGCAAATTGTAATAACTTCATCTACATTTTTGCACATGCTTCCTTTGTCTCCTTTACAATTTTTCCAATAACGATTAGAAACAAGACAGCTGATAGCACACTCCCATCTCTTAATCCATTTTCATTTCTAAACTCTTTCCAATCGGAGTCTGTGCGCTGCTGATGCAGTTGTTGCACATTGCTTGCACCATTTCTACAGTTTGTGTACACTTACTCTTTTTTACCATGGTCTCCAATACCTTCTCCTCGGGAAGACTATCGTATGCCATCGTTAGATCTATGAATGTCATGAACAGATTCTTTCCTCAATCCCTTTTACTTGCCTCATGCTGATGACTGGGTCCAGTTCTAAAGGCATACGGTTCCTCCTGCAACTCTCCTTTTACATTCCTTCTCATTCTCCTCTTTAATACTATTTCCAGTATTTTTACTATTTTTGTAACAGTGAGGTTCCTCTATTATTATTATTATTATTATTATTATTATTATATATATATATATTCGTTTACGGCCATTAGAGACCACGTTAGATAACAATTACATGTTTCTGGAAGCCTTCCTCACAGCCCAGAACTTCAGCATCCTCTCTCTGGCAGCCTGTCTTCTTTCGTCCGTCCACCCACGGTTAAGTTTTGGTTCGTCATGGAATCCCTGAAATCTGTCGATCACTGACCTAAACTTTGTTCGGTTTGAGATGTCTTCCGAATTTAGTCCTACCTGTCTGAGATCCTTTCTCACCTCCCTGAACCATTTGTCCGACACTTTAGGTCTGCTGTCTAGTATTGTGAAAATCCTTTTCGTTAGTCTCTTCTCATCCATTCTAAATAAATGCCCATAGAATTTAAGTCTCCGTTTTCTCATGCACTCAGTTAGCCTTTCATTGTCTCGGTAAAGTTCTTCCCTTCCTCGCAGCCTATACTGTCCATCCACAATCTTTGGACCCATTATTTTGCGAAGGATCTTTCTTTCAAATTTCTCAGCTTCTCTCAGTCCCGCTTTTCCTGTCATTTGGAGGCACTCACTAGCATACAGACATTCCGTTTTAATCACTGTATTGTAGTGCCTTAGTTTAGCTCGTCTGGAGATGGTTTTCTTCTTGTATATAGGATATGTCCTACGAAAAGCCGCAGCCATTTTCTCCCGTCTGGTGTTGTTTGCTTCTCTTTCATTTGTTTTCAATTGCACTATTTCACCCAAATACTTAAAGCTATCAACTCTTTCTATTTTACCGTGTTCTGTCTTCAGGTACCGAGGGGCTGTTTTGATGTTTGTTATATATTTAGTTTTTTCGAAAGAAATCTGTAGTCCTGCTTTTTCTGCTTGTAGTTTTAGTACATTCAGCTGTTCTATTGCTGTGTCAGTATTCCTAGATAGCAGCGCAACGTCATCAGCAAAGGCAAGGCAATTAATCATGACACCACTTTTTGACCCTCCAATGTATACTTGGTTAAGTAATCCTTTTCTGTCCAGTTCTTTTTTCCACTCCCGGATAATCTTCTCCAACACACAGTTGAAAAGAATTGGTGACAATCCATCACCCTGCCTGACTCCTGTTTTAATTTCGAACTGTTTGGAGTTCTCTCCCATGAACTTAACTTTCGAATGTGTCCCAGTTAAAGTCTGCTTAATAATTGCTGTTGTTTTGGCGTCAATTCCAAATTCCACTAGTATATTGAATAGCACTTCCCTGTCGACTGAATCATACGCCTTTTTAAAGTCTACAAAAACGACTACCAGATCCTTTGAGAGATGATTCTCTAGTACACGTTTCAGACTCCAGATTTGATCAACGCACGATCTTCCCTTCCTAAATCCCGCTTGATACTCGCCTAGTTGATGATCCACTTGTTCCACAAGTCTCCTCTGTAGTGCTTTAGAGAGTGTCTTATAAGTTACAGATGTGATGGAAATGCCGCGGTAGTTGTTAGGATCTGCTCTATCTCCTTTTTTGTGTAGAGGATGAATGATAGCATTTTTCCAATCTTCAGGGATTACCTCCATTTCCCATATTTTTTCCATTTCTCGCCTTAAAATTGTTATTGCGATTTCTCCACCACTTTTCAGCATCTCTGCTGTGACAGAGTCTTCCCCTGCAGCTTTGTTGTTCTTTAAGTCTGTAATTATTTCACGGAGTTCTTTTTCGTCAGGGGGTATTGAGTTTTCATTCCGTTGCTTTGGATCCTCTTTTGGCCATTTATTTTTAGGTTTTTCACAGTTCAACAATTTCTCAAAATATTTAGCTAATATCTCACAATTTTCATTCTTATTCACTGCCAATTTTCCATCTTCCCTTCGAAATCCCATGGTAGATGGTTGATATCCATGTATGTGCTCTTTAAAGGTCCTATAAAAGATTCTAGTATTGTTCTTCTTAAATTCTGTGTCAATACTTCGAATTTCTTCAGATATTTGATTCCTTTTGGCTTGCCGGAGGATCTTTGCTGTCTGTTTGCGTACCTCCTTGTGTGTCTCAAATTTATCTTCTGTTTTATCTGCGTACCATGCTTTATAGGCTGCAGCTCTCCTATCAATTGCTACATCACAGTCTGTAGTCCACCATCGGTGTCTGCGAGTTCGTCGCAATGGTGCAACATCCTTAGCTATATTAGCCATATTCTCTCGAATATCCTCACAAGTCTCCATTTTCTTCTCCCGCATACGTCTTTGAAAGTCGTTTCTGTTTTCTTGAAGTTTTTCATGGTTTACTTTTATTGACGCATTCGGAGAGAGTCTCTTCTTGTTTAGCGGTAACGGCTTGAATTTTATGCGGGTCAAGAAGTGATCAGAGTCAAGATTGGCTCCTTTCCGTACTACCACATTCATAATTTCTTTAGTGTTTCTCCTTGAAATTGCAACATGGTCCAGTTGATATTCACCTAGGTCTTTCCGTGGAGCGCACCACGTTTTCTTTTTCCTTGGCAGTCTTTTGAAGTACGTGGACATTAATTTAAGATCGAATGTCTCACATAAGTCAATAAGTTTCTTCCCATTCGTATTTGTTCTGGTGTGAGCTGGATAACCACCCACTATTTTTCGGAACTGACGTTCTTTCCCAACCTGCGCGTTGAAGTCACCCATCAGAATTTTGACATGATTGCTTGGCGTCTTTAGCAATTCATTCTCCAATTGATCCCAGAATATTTTCACCTTATCAGGATTGTTTCTGTTGTCTTCATTTATGGGGGCGTGTGCATTGAATAGTGTGTATCTCTTGTTTGCACATTTCAGTGTTAGAGTGGAGAGTCTATCAGAAGGAGAAGAGAAGTCCGTTACGGAGTCAATAACCCTTTTGTTTACACAAAATGCTGTGCCAAGTTGCTGCAGATTTCTTCCAATTTTTCGTCCAGGTTTACCCTTAAAGATTCTATAATTTTCTGAATCAAACGTATTAATATCAGTAAAACGCGTCTCTTGCACTGCTAGTATTAGAATATTCTGATTTTCCATTTCATCCAAAGTCCGTTTTAATTTCCCCGTCCTAAGTAGAGTCTGTATGTTGATAGTTCCAAAATAGTGATGTTTCTTTGTCCTTAGATTTTGTTTTAGGTTAGTCGTGTTTGTCGTTAGTACGTCATCAGTCTGGCTACCAGATGGCTCCGACTCCATCTTGCATGTTGGTACAAGCTCCCCAGAATCCGAAGGCTTGTTTGCGCCGCCTGGTGCGACGGTGGATTTCCATTGCTGGGTACCACCTGGGGTAGTTTTCCTTGAAAGTGTTTCCATCATGCATAATGTTACCTCATGGTAATGCTTGGTGGGACAGATTACTCTGTCCGTGGTTAGAACTACGGTTGTTAGCCGTAGAGCCAGTTCTTCCGCCCTCTCAGCCGTTGGGAAATATCCTCATCCGCCATCGAGACCGTTGACTGCAGACCTTTTTGCCTCAGTTGATCCGCGGGTGTTTATTTGGCTAAGCCTTATTCACACCTGTCCTGCATATCTACAGGAACATTCCCTATCAGCCATATGGGACGCGCCGTGTCGGGGTTGAGGCCCCCCGCCCCAGTGTCTTCCGTGAAGTTATGCCAAACACTTACTCAGTTCAGTGCGTGACCCCCACGGAAGCTAACCGGGCACGGTATTATTATTATTATTATTATTATTATTAGAAAATTGCTCACCTCGAACATTGACATATGAATTAGAAGGATATATTTATGAAGACTTTCGTCTGGAGCGTGGCATTGTATGGAAGTGAAACATGGACGATAACTAATTCAGAAAGAAAGAGAATAGGAGCTTTTGAAATGTGGTGTTACAGAACAATGCTGAAGACGAGACGGATAGATCGACCCACGAATAAAGATATACTGAACCGATTTTATGACGGGAGATCGATTTGCCTAAATATGACCAGAAGAAGGGATAGAATGATAGGACACATATGAAGACACCCAGGAATTGCTCGGTTGGTTTTTAGGGAAGTGTAGGCGGCAAGAACGGTAGAGGTAGACGAAGGTATGAATATGACAAGCATATTACATCAGATGTAAGATGCAGCAGTTACGTAGAAATGAAATGTATAGTACATGATAGGGTGGCATGGAGAGCTACATGAAACCAGTCTATGGACTGATGACTCAAACAACAGAACAATCTCCTTACTTTTCACCCAGATCCTCGCTAATTGGTAGTGGCTCTCAACTGCAGCTACACAGACGCAGTGTTCAACATGACAGTGTGAATTTACCGCCAGACCTTGTCAACGCTGAAGAAAATCAGAACAAATCACGATATATGGGCACTTATTTTACAACTTAACTCAGGTCACAGATAAGTCTTATGGCGACGATAGGAAAGGAAAGGGCTAGAAATGGAAATGAAGTGGCCGTTGCGTTAATTAAGTTACAGCCCCAGCATTTGCCTGGTGTGAAAATGGGAGAGTACGGAAAACAATCTCCAGGCTGCCGACAGTGGGGTTCCAGCCTACTATCTTCAGAATGCAAGCTTATATATGCGCGATCGTAACCGCACGGCCATCTCGCTCATTGATATATGAAGAGAACTGTTTAAAAAGGAGAGGTAAAATCGTCTCATATTTTAATGCAAATTTCCCAGACAAAGGATGATTAAATCATTTTGTCGATGATTATCTCTTCCCTTCCTAATCCTAAAAATATCTGGATTTATTTAATGATACTCTAGACTCCTTAAAATATGTGTTGAGTCATTGTTCGGTAATTGAAACTATGCGAAAATGACCAAAAAGGTTTGGTTGGTATTCCCTCTATTTTGGAGTGTATGGTCATGTGATCATCAAAATAGTAGTTTTTATAAGGTCCCGATTTTCAAACAGAATTTTCTAGTTTTATTTTTTGTTCAAGTAGCTCCAAAGTCTTTCGTTAGGTACCGTGTTGCGAGTTCCAAGGACCTCTGGTGCGTACCATGTGGCAGATGGTATCATCGCTAGTTGCCTTTATTCACTCGGATATTATTTTTACACTCACTATTTTTTAAAATTATAATTTTTCTACTCTCATCGACGATATATGGAGCAACATATGGTGGAGCAAGTTAGATTGTATTTTGTATTTTGTACCGTTTTGAACTTTCCAACATATCCAGGCGGATCGCGAGTGCCTTACTTTCTACTTACAAATGCCCCACATGCACAAATGATGAATGGAATGTCTAGTAACTGATTTTCACAGGGGTACTACTGGCAGCAGGCAGGTTACGTCAGAATATGAAGAGATAACAACCGGAAGGTCACTCGCAGCATTATCCTCAGCGCTACCCGTCTAATGCAACCCCTTGGATAAGCAAACCTCGTTTACGATTGTATAGTACTAGGCTGTTGTATGTACTAGTGTACAGCAGCACCACATTTGCTGTTTGCATATCGGCTAGAGTGTTTAGCAACGACGAATACACAGACATCATTTTAATCCGTAGAGAATCTGATAAGAATGCAGCCGAAGCTCCAAACAGATGTCTGCCTTCTACACACGTATTTCACCAAACAGTATTACTTTTTGTTTCTACTCGTGTAGAAATTAATAAGTTATTAAATTTTCTTTTCTGCACCTTTGGCATATTTACAAATGCATTCTATTATGGAGAGTGTGCAGTAAAATGACTGCTATTTGTTTCACAACATTCACAATACAGCACGTCGGAGCACTCCTTGAAAAAGAAGTGATTAGGCATCCCATGCATCACTAGTGCATGCGGGATAATTGTACCTACAAAGTCCGGCACTCGCGAGCCGCCTGGTATATGCAATTAGATAACCAGGTTTCCATGTAATGAAAATTATGAGAAAACAGCTGAAGAGATTTCATTGACAGATTCCTTACGTTGAAACGTCATCATCATCATCATCTGTTTACCCTCCAGGTTCGGTTTTTCCCTCGGACTTAGCGAGGGATCCCACCTCTACCGCCTCAAGGGCAGTGTCCTAGAGCTTCAGACTCTTGGTCGGGGTATACAACTGGGGAGTAGGACCAGTACCTCGCCCAGGCGACCTCACCTGCTATTCTCAACAGGGGCCTTGTGGAGGGATGGGAAGATTGGAAGGGATAGGGAAGGAAGCGGCCGTGGCTTTAAGTTAGGCACCATCCCGGAAAACCACTTCCAGGAAGGCTGAGGTGGGAATCGAACCCACCTCTACTCAGCTGACCTCCCGAGGCTGAGTGGACCCCGTTCCAGCCCTCGTACCACTTTTCAAATTTCGTGGCAGAGCCGGGAATCGAACCCGGACCTCCGGGGGTGGCAGTTAATCATGCTAACCACTACACCACAGAGGCGGACACGTTGAAACGTACGGTATGAAATAGTAGCTTTTATGCAGCAGAATTGCTAGTTTTCATACATAATTTTCTTAAAATATTTCTACTAGTTATAAGGCTATCCGCAAGTGGCCCGTGTCTAAGTACCGTTCGGCAGCAGGCAAGGTCATCTGGTGTGCACCATGTGGCACCTGATAACAGCCCTACTAACGCTAACTTTCAAGGAGTTTCATGTTAGCGGACTGTTCTCTAACTCAGCTTATACTTTTAGAGCCGGGAGTGCCCGAGAACCTCTTCGGCTCTCTTAGCGCACGTCTTTCTATTTGAGGCCCGTGGGTGACTTGCCTGTCAATGTGTGGGATGATCAAAATAAGGTAGGGAGAGATTGAAACCCGGTATATTGTCGAGAAACACCAAGGAATCTACTCAAGGCTTAACTTTTCCATCCGACAAACGAATCGTCAACAGCGTCGTATGCCCTCATTCCAAACGAACATTGCAGAGAGATTTCGTATTAGATCCGGGCTTTCGACATTCAGTCTAGTGATTAGAAATTGTATTCCACACCATTTCCTACGCTGATGGCGAACATTGTGTTGATGAAATCTTGTCGACCAGCGGGAGTTATTTTTTATTTAATTTTTTATATTTGTTTTACGTCACACCGACACAGATATGTCTTATGGCGACGATGGGATAGGAAAGGCCTAGGAATGGGAAGGAAGCAGCCGTGGCCTTAATTAAGATACAACCCCAGCATTTGCCTGGTGTAAAAATGAGAAACCACGGAAAACCATCCTCAGGGCTGCCGACATTGGGGGTTAGAACCCACTATCTCCCGGATGCAAGCTCATAGCTGCACGCTCCTAACCGCACGGCCAACTCGCCCGATACATTTATTTTGTATGTACCCATGATTTTACTAGTGGAGGAGGTGCACCATTAGAAAAATTAAATACCTTGGTTGAAGGTTTTGGTTCGGTTGATTAGTGGGTTGATTGGTGGGTTGATTGATTGATTGATTGAATGAATGAATAAATGAATGAATGAATGCTAAAAACTGAAGCTTCCAGCTTCGTTTTACAAACTTTCGATCATAGAAAATTTATCATAAATATCAATATACTACTACACCTGCTAGGAGCGTCCTCGTAGACTCAACCGATCCAACAGAGACTCAGCTGACAAAATTTGAACCCAGAGCATTTCAATAACAACAAGCATATCGCAAAGAAGGGCTGTAGTTTCATTCATGTACCTTTGATTTCTTTCCTTTTTGTTTGGCATTCGCTGAAGAAGCTACTAATTTATAAATAATTTCAGCATTAACTTGTAATTTTCTCCTTTTCATTTATCTTGCATCACGTATTTCCCACGTGACTCACATGATCGTGCGGGTTAGTTGAAAAAAATATGACGCGCTATCGAGTAGCTATTCCCGCGTTAAACCGGGCTGCAAAGATTGTGCGAGTCTCGCGGAGTTTGTTTTAATTTTGTTTGCTTCTGTGGTTGTCCATCATGTGTCAGGCCACGAATTTTCTCGATGCAAAATTAGAATAAAAACTCTCTGTGTAAGATATGATATCTACCTGTTCTTGTTCTGAGGATAACAACTGTTTTGCAATGTTCCACATACGGGTGTAATGTTGAGAAATGACCTGCTACAAACAGAATAAATAGAAAATTTGACTGAATATTTTTCATTTAAATTGATGTAATTACATTATGAATTTTCTGCAATACAGATTGGTCATAAACAAACGTCAACCAGGTATTGGAGCTTTAGAGGATTGGTCATACTGATAAATAATTTGAAAATTAATTCAGTGTCTCGCACCGTTGCTGTTTTATAAGTTGCTGAAGTTAGCCAATCAGAACGCTTCACTGACGAATTGAAATGAGCTTTGCTAGACGGTGTTGCTAAACCTGCACGTGGCTTAAGACCGGCTTCACTAATCGAAGGGAAACTTCGGCAGGAGAGTGATTTGGACACGGACCCCGAGGTGATAGGTTTGCACCGTAACAAGCACGCTATGTTGACACGAGCTGAAGTGTACGGTGTGCCTGTCTTTGATGCTGATTTCTGGGCATGGCTCTCAAGCCTGTCTTAAGCCACGTGCGTACTTGGCAACACCGCCTCACAAAGCTCATTTGAATTCACCCGCGAAGCGATCTGATAGGCTAATTTCAGCAGTTGATGAAATTTACAATGCTTATAAAGTTAAAGGTTTCCATCTATTCAATACATTAATTAATTAATTAATACATTAATTGTTTCCATCTACTCAATACATTAATTGTTAATGTATTGAATAGGTGGAAACCTTTAACTTTATAAGCATTGTAAATCTCGAGTCAATACGGACAAAAAGTGAAATTCTTAATATTAAATAACTTGATGAAATGACAACGGCACGAGATATCGAACTATTTTTCTTCAAATTATCTATCAGTATGACCAACTCTCTAACGCTAAAATACATAGTTCACGTTGTTTCAGACCACTCTGTATAGTTTGTCAAAATTATACTTATATATTAAGTTTTGTATGAATAATTTCTCAAGTTGATCTTATAACATGTTTAATATCTTCGTAGCTTTTTATTTCAATAATTACTTGTAGAACTGTTTAAGACTGTACATTTAATTTCACAATCGTTTCCAGTTTTTCGAGTTCTTCACAATATATATTTCCTTTCTTAATCAATCTTCACTGTATGGTTTATTCCTAGTCTAGGTGAAAGAAGAAGTTATAATGAGACAAAAGTATTTGGTATTTCCTCTCCAAATTACTAGTTACGAGCTATTTAAAATATTTGATGTTGTTTTGTGTTAAAAAATAAGAAAAATTGCTCAATACAACAAAACACGTACGACAGATTTTTCGTAAAATTTCCCTTTTCCGTTCAGTATACCAAGTGCAAAATTGTACTTGTTTAACCGTCTTAGTGCCACGCCTATTTACAGTGGGTATGCTAAAAATGCCACCCCTTTATGACCAAATTGCAAGGCTGAACATCATGAACAATAATTCTCCAAATTCTAAATCCAGATAATGAATCATTGTCCCAAATTTCTCAGAGAGTTTGACTGTATTGATATTGATAGCAAATAATATAAACTAAGGTCACATTTGGGGAAGAAAATGTTTTTCCTGGAAAATTAGCATGGAACAGATTATTAAACAAACTTTGTGTTCAATGAAGAACGGTTTATGTTTAATATTAGGACATTTATAATACGATGCACGAAATAATAAACATGTATCTTTGTATGATAATAGGAAATACAAGAATAGGGGAAGAACAAATATAATTCCTGAGATTTTATTAAATGAGACTTTAACATGGATTGCCACGGGAAACATGCAGGGTCATGCTATAAAAGGAAACTGGAAACAGAGAAACAAAGAGGAATGAAGAAACAGCTGTTGTGACTCGCCTCGCCAGCAATAAACTAGGGACAACTTCTCTTGTAAGCTCAGGGGTAATTCATTTAGTCTGCTTGTTGCTCGTTAGCCAGGTTATAACTTGACTGCATCTGGGAGAACACCAATGTTTGTTTACTGCACAGCCAACAAGATCGACCATTACTTCGTAAGCATTCTTCTCTTTATTGTCAAAAAGCAATTTCGTCCTTGATTATAAATGTATCCTATGTAAACGAGGCCCATTGTTCATTCCGACCACAATGAAGAAACATGAAATCATTACTGGAGGACGAGTGCTGCTCAGTCGCGTAGGTCAGATAACTAGTCATATTGTTTTGCCTGCCCTTTTTTCTATACTAATATTATAAAGAGGATAATTTGTATGTTGTTTGTAACGGATAGACTCACAAACTACTGAACCGATTTAAAAATCACTTCACCTATAGAAAGCTACATTGCCAGTGAGTAACATGGGCTGTATTTTATTCTCAAAACAATTCGAGGCAGGTGGCGACGGAGGGAGATATAAAAATATAAAAATAATAGGCTAATATAGGCGAAATCGAATTTGGCGTACAAAGACGAGACAAAGCTCATTTTAAGCCCCTTGACGCAAAGAACAAAACTCGATAAGCTCTACGGGCTGGAAAAACAAGTTTTAAGGCCCTAAAATCAACCGTTATGGAGATATTGGCACCACACCACCCCTGCGCTAAAAATCGGATAAAGAAATGAACTGCCGTAACCATGGCAACGTCAGCTCCAGTATCTTTACAGCAGCGAGATTATCTATTTAAATAAAGTTGTAGGGGGTTCGCTGTCTGTAATTTCTTTTTTGCCTATTTTTCAGATATTTTTCCGTTTTAGGGTAACTCAAGACCGAATCGGTGGTTTTTACTTTTCGTGTCTGTTTGTTTGTCTGTTTGTCTATTCCACCATCACGTCGAGACGGCTGGATATATCTCAACCAAACTTCATATTTAGAGTATACTCATCCCGAGGAAGGTTTTGATATGCATATCATTTCAAAATCCTTGAATAGACGGGGGTTTATAGGAAAACCAGAGCGGTTTTCCTCCATTTTCTCTTATACTATTGACTTTCTGTAAACTCCGTGGACCGTATACGAAACGTCTCTTCATTATAAATAAGTTTCGTTATGTTCATAATTTACCTTACTCTTCACATGACGGAGAAATTTACTATTTTCTGTGGGTCTCATGCTCTGCATTGAGTGACCGACAGACCGACAACGAACCTACAGGTTACCATGGCAACGTCTCTGACTGCTTGCCAGCAGGAAAGTAACGTATTGCCTTTTTCCTCATCATGCTTTTAAATTCGTGGTTGTTCCTTGGGTAGAAGGCAAGAGAGGCGTCAATCGGCCTATCTGCGGGATATTGGCGGAATATCGTTGGATATTATAACCGCCCTCGAATAGATTAAGTAATAACACCATTAGTCATCTTTTTATCTGTTTACCTAAGAATCACTGCGCTTAAATTTCTCCTCTGTTACCGCTTTATTATATCCGTAACTCACACCAGCATAATTTATTGAGGGACATTTGATTTTAAAATACATTAACTTGGCATTTACATATTTGTCGTTATTCGGCTGTCCTCAGTTATAATCCTTTTATTATTAATTTCAACTTTTTTAACTGTATTATCTTCTTCCTTAATTACTCCCTATGTACGCGAGTGCTAGAATCTACTGGATATATTTCCACTAAACTTCATATTTAGAATCCACCTGTCCGTGGGTAGGTATTAGGGCAAATATCGGTTCTAAATCCCTGAATTGACTGGGAGTTTATACGAAACCGAAACCGTGATTTTGCACTCCCACAAAATATACACAACCAAACTGAAGGGAAATCTACCTGCCTTAATGGAGATTAATTTCTAAACCTTTTTCTCATTTGCATCATTTCGATACGAGAATTAATAATGGAGATATCATTAACGGACTATTTTTCGGTACAAGTCCCATCGGACTTAACTCAAGAGCGGGTGCGTGTAGAACGTATTTCTTACAACCTGAAAACTATTGAAGATATTCGAACCAAACTTTATATTCAGCATCTACCTGTCCAAAGGTAGGTTTTAAAGATCAATAACATTTCATGTTCTCGGAATGGACTGGTGGTTTTTAGGGAACCGGAATGGTGATTTTACTCTTCCACAATATATACAGTACAAGACCAACCTGACTGGAAATTGACCAAACGTGATGGAATTCCATCTCTAAAACTTTCTCATGTGCATTTTTTCGTTAGGGGAGATATCATTAATGGTCAGTTTTGCAGGTTACGTCCAGCGGGCATAGCCAAAAGATGTTGTACGTGGAGCAGATTCCTTATCTATCTATATAAACAAAATCGTAACGAGTGTGTGCCTCTACATTGACTATTTTGGAGACATTTTTGGACAGCTACCCGTTTAAGGGGTAATAATGACCATCTGCAAATTTTTTGGTTTAGTTTCCTGAAAGTCCTAATTTTTATCCTCCTCGCCCAAAATCCAGATTGCGGCATAATCTGCCAGACGGAAAAGAAAATTGAAATTTGAAAAATGATATGTTTTAGCCTTTAACGGATGGAAAACTTCCAAGATCTTTAAATTTTTCACTTTTTATCCCCGAAGAATATCGAAATCTGGAGGCAATTTTAATGATGGTGCAGACCTTCGGGAAGTCTTATCACATAACGGATTGCACAATGTCCGTTCCATTTGGAATGATCTATAACCTTGGTCCTATGACTTTTTGTCGTATCTGTATCCTTTTACGTTTGATTTTTCTCTATTAATCGATGTTAAGTAAATTTGGACTTTTCACATGCATAATTCATATTTTCAATCACTTATAGGAAATATTGAATCATCAAACTCTTCATGAAAATTGGCCCACCAAGTAGCCATATGTGAGCCAAATGCTATGTATGTAAGCTGTCACGTAATTATCCGAAAAGTAGTGCAATGCGAGATAATCTTACAAATACTTTACCCTGCCCAACGTTTCTAACTCAATCTGACCCAAGAATAGATGATATATCATAGGACCAGTCATTTAGACCGCTAAATCCGGAGTCTAATAGTACAATCCTTTTGTCGATATGACGTACCGTTTAGCAGCAATTAATATGTAAATGAAAGTCTGCAATATTGTAAACACGCATATACTTTCGTATGTCGATCTATATATATTCACTGATGTCGATTTGTAGCGATCGAGAAAGGGTGTGTCTGCTATTGTAATCAGTACTCCCCACACCGACTTTGACTGGCGGTAGGAACGGGATCCTTCTCCAACTCCTGTGTAACTGGCATTAGTAAGGAAGGCCTACCATTGTAATGAATAGTTCACTTCTTGAGTTGACTTGCAGAAGGCAAGGGAGCATGCAGTTTTGTTTAAAACTCCCCTACCGGATTGTGTTTGTCTGTAGGGAAGGGTGCCTGCAATTATAAACAAATGTCCACATCTAAAATGTGACTGGCATTAGGCACAGTGGCCTGCTATTTTGATGGAAACTCACCAACTTGGAGTGACTGGCAGTAGGAAAAGGGGTTTGACATTATAATGATAACTGCACAACTCAATTTCAACTGATAGTAGGGTAGTTACCTGCCGTTATAATAGAAATTCCTCAACTGTTATTTGTCTGGAAGTAGGAAAGGGGCCTGCAATTGTAACGAAAACTCCCCAAATCGATTGTTACCGCGCAGTGGGCAAGGGGGCTTGAAATTATAATGTAAACCTCCCAACTCGATTGTGAATGACAGTAGGCAAGTGAGCCTGCTGTTATATCACAAATCTGTAACAAGCACTTTACATTGGAAACAGCGTATGGGGACCTCCCTATGCTGTTTCTCGGATAACGCTAAGAGACATGCAATTTTCAAACAATCGTATTTACTGCATGTACAGTATTTTCTTCGATATTCGAATACAATGCAGAATACCGTAGCGAAGCACGGGTACATTTGCTAGTCTACAATATATCACAAAAATCTAACATGTTACAGACATGAAAATCGTGTTTGGAATCTCCTTTAAAAATGAAAGAACACAAATTTTTGTTTTCAGAAATTCCGCTTAAGGGGGGAGGGGGGGGGGTTGAAAAGAAGTGAGGAAGGAGTTGAATTCCTTATATGAGGATACAGATATCTAAGAAACTGAAGACCAGGCGAGTTGGCTGTGCGGTTAGAGGCGCGCGGCTGTGAGCTTGCATCCGGGAGATAGTGGGTTTGAATCCCACTGTCGGCAGCCCTGAAGATGGTTTCCCATTTTCAAACCAGGCAAATGCTGGGGCTGTAACTTAATTACGCCCACGGCTACTTCCTTCCAACTCCTAGGCTTTTCCTACCCCATTGTCGCCATAAGATGTTACAGGCGTTGAAACTGGTACTTGGAAACTCTTTTATAAATAAATGAACACAACTTTTTTGGAAAATCCACTTAAGGGGGTGAAACAATAAAAAAGCGGATGAATTTTAAATATGATTATCTTCTTCTTCTACCGCTTTTCCCACACCTGTGGGGTTGCGGTTGCGGGTGCGAACTGTGCCGCACTTGTGGATTTTACCTTGTTTTACGGCTGGATCCGTCCGGCCCCGTGGTGTAGGGGCACTTTCGCAATTTCAATTACACGCAGGTTCATATCATATGGTACAAGCAGGTCGACGCTCCGAGCAAATAGTAAAAGAAACCCCGGCTGGATGCCCTTCCTGACGCCAACCCCGTGTGTAGGGACGTAATTACTCTTGCGTGTTCCTGTTGTGGTTGGTAATGTGGTGTGTTCAGTGAGTATGAAGAGGAGAGTGTTGGGACAAACACAAACAACCTGTCCCCGAGCCAGCTGAATTAATCACACGCGATTAAAATCCCCGACCCAGCACGGAATCGCACCCGGGACCCTGTGAACCGAAGGCCTCAACGCTGTTCACACAACCAAAGAGTGGGACAGTTTTTAAAATGAGTATATCTACAGTATATCTCATATCTTAACAGTTACAGACGTGAAAACTGGTATTTGTAATCCCCTTTAAAAACCGCCGAGGCTGTAAAGGCGTGCTCGGTTCGCCCGGAAGGACGTGGGTTCGAATCCCCGTTAGGAAGTCGTAAAATTTAAGATACGAGATTTCCACTTCCGAAGGTGCACATGTCCCTGAGGTTCACTCATCCTACACGAAAAATAAGTACCAGATTAATTCCTGGGGGCAAAGGCGGCCAGGCGTAGAGCCAACCACTCTACCCCATCACGTGCTGAGGTTACGAATGATGAGAGCCTTTACCTTCCACCCCTCCAAGGGCCTTCATGGCCTGTACGGAGATGACCTTGCTTTACTTTAAAAACAAAGAAACGCGTGCTTTTTGTTTTCAGAAAATCAACTTAAGCTGGAGATCGAAAATAAGTGAAGGAGTTGAATTCTCTTTATGAGGGTACTTATATATCAAAAATTAAGATGTTACAGACGTGAAAATCGGTATTTGGAATCTCCTTTAGAAAAGAAGAAACCCTTTTTTTCCTTGACTTAAAAGAGGACTGTTTCTCACATGTAGAGTTCCATGTCGCATGTTCCAGATTTATCTCCGCCAGTAGCCTGGTCATCTTAGCCCCAAAAGGCAATGCCACAAACGTGGTTTACAAAAAGGTTCTGGGTTAAATGAAATGCAATTTTTCGGTGAATTTTTATACTTTAGGCAATTTCAATAATGCCTTAGTGCTGTACCGAGGAACAATTAATTTTTATCAACTTACCAAATCTTCGCGAGCGAAGCCGTTGGTAGCAGCTAGCAGTAATGTAAAGGTGGAAGCTTTCACTGTGCCTTTAACAAGTATACAATCGACAATACTGGTTCTCCAATGAAATTCATTTTATGCAAGAACTGAAATTCCTGAAAAATATAATTTGGAGTTTCAAAACCAAACCCCATCCATTTTTTTTTTTTTTGCTAGTTGTTTTACGTCGCACCGACGCAGGTAGGTCTTACGGCGACGATGGGAGAGGAAAGGGCTAGGAGTGGGAAGGAAGCGGCCGTGGCCTTAATTAAGGTACAGCCCCAGCATTTGCCTGGTGTGAAAATGGGAAACCACGGAAAACCATTTTCAGGGCTGCCGACAGTGGGGTTCGAACCTGCTATCTCCCGAATACTGGATACTGGCCGCACTTAAGCGACTGCTGCTATCGAGCTCGGTCCCATCCATTTCAAGTTAACGAAGTTGGTAGTTTGATAATTAGAGGTTTGGCTTAATTTTAACAAGCAGTTTACCTGATTAATAGTCCATTGTACTCGTAATTAACGGTATAAGGACGAAAGTTCGGTTGTTGCACGGAAGATTTTACTGAAACAGCATTTAAATAATAATTTGAAAGGAAAATTTGAGTATGAAATATCAAATTGAAATTCAATTCGTCCAGATATTTGTCACAACACACAGATCAATCACGAATAACTATCTCGTCCGTCAATGTTATTTTCGGGCTCATATTTAAGTAGATTACAATTTTATTGCTTTTGTTAGAGAATGATCTGTCAAGGAATGTCTCTCATTATCGTATTCATCTTTACCATTAACAGCATGTAAGCCCAGAATTAAATTCACCCAAACATTTGTCACAAGCACAAATCAGACACGAAACAAGAATCAAAATTATGCTTCGCTCCTCATCGTCCTCTTCCAAGATAATGTTTATTTCTTCAACACTAAATTTATTTAGACTCATGATGACTCACAGCTTATATATCACCTACGGAGCAATACGTAAACCGACTATTTCATCTGTAATATTACAAGCACACACTAAATGTTAATATAACCATAAACAGTCTTGCTGCTTCAGTAATCTGTTTGTTATCATTCTACAATTTTTTACCATTGTTGTCTTCTTTGTGCGTTGTTGGAACCTACTTGGACAAGGTTGACGTGAAAAGCAATGGTTTTTATAAGTAGACAAATTCGTTTTCGCTTGGACCTCGCGGGCTCATAGCGGTTTTGATTACCGTTGAAAATGAACCTACAAACTGTTTTCCAGTCCCTGACCGGGTCAGGTATGGTGTGAATGAAGCAGATATAGGCTATTTGTATGATGGGATCGCCACTCCCAAAGTGATTTATTAATGAATGATAGATGCTATGAAATTAGAATGGAGAGTGTTGCTGGAATGAAAGATGACAGGGAAAACCGGAGTACCCGGAGAAAATCCTGTCCCGCCTCCGCTTTGTCCAGCACAAATCTCACATGGAGTGACCGGGATTTGAACCACGGTATCCAGCGGTGAGAGGCCGACCCGCTGCCGTCTGAGCCACGGAGGCTCTTTTGATTACCATTATAAGGTAAAATAAAACAGCTTACTATGGTACTTAACTTTTTACACAATCAAAAACACGATTTCTTTACAACCATTGTAAAGAGAATGTCTCATTGCAAGAAGCAATTTATTCCGACTTTAGGCTTCGGAAGCTCGCTTGATCCTTGTAGGGATAATGATAATGATGATAAATGGGGTTAAAAGTCTGGTTGTGAGTTTCACGAATAGGAAAAGTCCTATCAGTTTTAATTACTGCGTTGATGGGGTGAAAGCTCCTTTTGGGGATCATTGTAAGTATCTAGGTGTTAATATAAGGAAAGATATTAATTGGGGTGATCACATAAATATGATTGTTAGTAGAGGGTACAGAGGGTATTTAGGGGTTGTAGTAAGGAAGTAAAGGAGAGGGCATATACATCTGTGGTAAGAACCCAACTAGAGTATGGCCCCAGTGTGTGGGACTCTCAGCAGGATTACTTGATTCAAGAACTGGAAAAAATCCAAAGAAAAGCAGCTCGATTTGTTCTGGGTGATTTCCGACAAAAGAGTAGCGTTACAAAAATGTTGCAAAAGTTGGGTTGGGAAGACTTGCGAGAAAGGAGGTGAGCTGCTCGACTAAGTGGTATGTTCCGAGCTGTCAGTGAAGAGATGGCGTGGAATGACGTCAGTAGACGAATAAGTTTGAGTGATGTTTTTAAACGTAGGAAAGATGAAGAAAAAGCTGGAATTCAAGAGGACAAATTGGGGCAAATATTCGTTTATAGGAAGGGGAGTTAGGGATTGGAATAACTTACCAAGGGAGATGTTCAATAAATTTCCAATACCTTTGCATTCATTTAAGAAAAGGCTAGGAGATAGGGAATCTGCCACCTGGGCGACTGCCCTAAATGCAGATCAGTATTGATTGATTGATTGATTGATTGATTGATTGATTGATTGATTGATTGATTGATTGATTGATTGATTGATTGATTGATTGATTGATTGATTGATTGATTGATTGATTGAAGACAAATTATGTAAGTAGAATAAAAGGGAATCAACCAAGCATGGTGATTTGCGCTGAATTTCTTACCATTCTTTATTCTTCAGTTATCACTCCTTACACTCAAGGTATCAAACTTGTATGCGTAGCGAATTTTCTTCGACCGTTCGACCGAGACAGTCGGCTACGCGGGTCTGAAGCACGTAGCTGTGAACTTGCATTCGGGACATACTGGCTTCGCACCCCTCCGTCGACACTCTTTGATATGGTTTTCCATCTTCATACCAGACAAATACTGTGGCTGTGTCTTAATTAAGGCCATGGTCACTTCCTAACCTACCGGGTGAGTTGGCCGTGCGGTTAAGGGTGCGCGTCTGTGAGCTTGCATCCGGGATATTAGGTTCGAAACACACTGTCGGATGACCTGAAGATGGTGTCCCGTAGTTCCCCATTTTCACACTAAGCAAATTCTGAGGCTGCACCTTTTAAGCCCACGACTGCTTCCTTCACACTCCTAGCCCTTTCCTATCCCTCGTCGCCATAAAACCTTTCTGTGTCGGTGCGACGAAAAAGCTATTTGTAAAAAAACTTCCTAACCCTGTCGTAAACAATCCTAGCCATAAGATCTATCTGTGTAATACTTATAGTAAAAGAATAAGTTCTTCAAAATCTAAATACTGAAGGCCGTTCTGCAACAAGGTTGACTGTGCTGACCGTACACATGAATATCGTTCGTGCAGAAAATCTGAAGGGCAGAACTTCAGGAACAGCGTGTTTTATTCCAAGAAAGGATTGACACACCTTAATCCTCAAATTTAGTTTTTAAACCGGAGCAATTCCTTCTAAATTTGGCCTTCTCCATAAAAAATATCACAGGGAGACATACAATTTGGATAAATCTCTCCACTCTGTAGCTTAACTGAGAACAACTGTGCGTAACTTTGTCAAGGGTACGCATATCCATAGAAGTCAAGTACACCTGCCGTCTACAACGCCATACAATATGGTTCATAAAGAAATATTATACGTTCCGCTTTGATTCTATACAAATAGCATATAACATGCGAAGTGTAACTTTTATTTATAATGTACTGTACATTAAAATGTTGATTTCAAATTTCAAAATACTCTTGAAATAATAAATACGTCTGTCGACCTTGTGTAAGTCTTATTCATAAGATATATTACCATGTACACTTCACATTTTTAATTACTTTCAAGCGTCGGACACAGGCTTACATACTAGTGCCTCTCCAACATGCATAGTAATAGGCCTTAAATAACATTTCTACTGCTTGCGCCAAAATCATTAAACAACAAACATTTGTCAAGGTCCAAACAGTTTGCATGTGGCTTGAAAATTAGTTTTAGAGAATACTGCATTTTATTCAGCATATAAAGAGAGCTGTTCACGCTGTTCACAAAATTCATGGTTTGAACGAACATTTCCTTTAGAATTAATGAGGATGATCCACATGAACATCAAATTTCCTTGTTTTAAAACTTCATTCATTTAAAAGAAGAGTGGTCTCAGATGTGATCATGTAAAGAGCACACCTTCAATAACTTGAATAATTTTTAAGATGTAGTGACATCCTCACTAGCTTCCAAGGTAGCCAACTTTCAATACCCAACCAATGCACCAGAAAGTTTTGAGTTCAAGTGGTGGTGGTGATTATTGTTTTGAGAGTAAATTAAACCAGGCAACCATCTTCTAGTGTATTACCACTGATCAGAGGGAAGAAATGGAAGGGGTTCGACACTTCGAAAAATGAAACTATCGGCCAGAGAAATACAACAGCAGCGAAGAGTATGAAAATTAAAGAATCCATAGGACCTCATAAACGTAATAACGTAGGGGGAGGGAAAGAACAAGAGTTGACCAATGGAGGTCGGAGAGAATAGATGAATGTGAGGAACCTATCATAAGTAAGTGAATGCAATGCTAGAAATTAGCTAAAGGCCTCATGGTGGCTAACCCACGCTCCTAAGTTAAGAGCCTTTCACGACAGGCGGGAGATACCATGGGTGTTATTCTACCGCTGCCACTCACAGGGTGTCTGGAGTTGAAATATCACATCCGTGATGGTCAGATTCAAGCTGAAATTGAAGGTTATGTGGTCTGATTACGACATCAACAGTCACGAAAACTAAAGCTTCCTCAATAAGAACTCATATCGTCCGAGAAGAACGTGTAAACATTTAAATTGGTTCAAATATTTCCGTGTACCTAATATAAACAAATGGGAGACCTTACCTCTCCAAGGAAATTTCAATTAAAAACCAAGTTTAGGAGGAAGTTTCAGATATCGAAGTAAACACGTTACGATGTTGGATCGCAGAAAGTCATACCGATTACGAAGAAATGCCCTCCTGTTTTCTATCTCGCAAAGAAAATACGACAGTGCAAATTACTTACAGCTGTAGCCATGCATGTTATAGACATTGAATACACTCACAGCATTCTCGTATATACAGTACCGTGCATAGAAGTGAACTGAATCATCGTTCCACTCGATTCCCTTTCAGGGTAGTCAGTAACAAAACCTTTTTAAATTGTTCATGAATTTTCCTTGGGGAAAGCAAATTATCATAAACATGACTTTCAATAAAATGTGTGAGGCGATATTATCTAGCAACCGTGAAGGCTGTGATGTGGAGTATTCATGGATGGCCATGATATACACAGCCACAGCCTGTACAATTCTCAAGGTATTGTTGCTAGGTAACGTCGCGTCAAACATTTAGTAAAAAGACACAATTATTTCGTTACGCCAACGTTTCGATCATCCCAAGCTCTATGGTGTACAACGTCATAAAAGGAAGTTCAAGCTTCCACACACGCTGATATGAGAACATACCTGGATTTCCTTTACAACAAAAAATTATACTGTGTTCTAGGTTTGCTAGGTGATCTAAAAGAGATATAACTGGAATCGTCAACAAGATATTAAATCATAATATGTAGCGCAACGCATCAGCCTCATAAAGGAAAAAAATGGTCTCCCTCAACTAATTATTCCTGTACAGACCATTGCGATGTACCGAACTACTGCATATTACTATATTATGGCTTAAATTACGGTACTTGAATCGTTATAAACTATCAGATCAAAATAATTATATAATCATTAAGCCTCTTTATAGAACTCTGCATACTTTCATCTACGAGTATTTCATTGAATATAATGTTTCAAGCACGGTTATAGAAAAATAATGCCGTTAATATAAGAGTCTCTTTAAAATTTAAAGTGAATAGTACATGAATACTTGACGTAGTCTCTTTTCTGCACGATACGAACTGGTGAAATTAAAGAACAAAAGGATTATAGCAGCGTTCACTGGATTCATCTTTAGACCGTACTTCAAACATCCGTGCTCTAACGTTTACTAGGGCACCACCAGTAACGTACAGCTGCTTTAATTAGTTTTATAAAACAAGAGAGGACCAAACAAAGGCCCTTGCGGTGTTCTTATCTGTGAGCCGCCAGGGAGCGTGTTTACGATCCGCGAGATACGGAGCAGCGCCCAAGAAGCGACAAATTAAAGCATCGTCGTAAATAGCTCTCTCAACATTTCTGTGCTGCAAGCTGAAAATTTTATGTAAGACCTCGGCAGCAAATTTATTTACCAGTAGATATGAGGGAAAATGTTCTGGTTCATAGTAATACTGAGTGAGAAACAACATGGTGAACAGAGTTTGAAGAATAATTGCTCCCTATTTGTTCCTTATCCTTTTTTGATTAGTGATTTAAGCCCACTAGGGAGAGCTTGTATTTGGATGCTCGCTTTTGTTCCCAATACCTCTTGAGTCTTGCTATTAGTTTCTCCTTTATATGATGTGAAAGAGGGTTGAGTGATTTAAAAATCTTTGGTACAGGAGATCACAAATTTACCATTTCAAAAAATTTAGGACCGTCTGAGACATCAGTATCAGAAGCTAAGTCTAGGTAAAAAATAAAAAATAAAAGTAAAGTTGAGGTAAACAATTGATAGGTAATCTGCCACCTTGGCAACCGCCCTAAATGCAGATCATTGATGATTGATTGATTTTTAACTTCATTTAGCCACAAGTACCCAGTCTTGTAGCTTTTGATGATGGGTGAGAAGATCCTCTTCGTAAACCTGGCGTTGTCCATTCTCAGAAGGTGCCCGTAAAATTCTGCCGCCTACGTCGCATGCTAGTGTTAGCCATTTCCAGCTGTTGGTACAGTTCAGATTACTATGTATTTACCCGTCGCGCTAGAGATATGATGTACACGATTCCGTCAATGAGACTGTCACCAATCAACCTTGCGACCCCAAAAGCAGTGAATTCAATACTAATCTCGGGCATTTTAGACCATTTACTTTTAAACCCTTTTCATCCCCCATCCTAACGGAAGCCGAACGTGTACTTAAACGGTATCCAGAGCGTCACAATACATCTTAGGGACACATAAACATTGGATTCGACATTAATATCTGTAATTTTCCATTAATTTACATTTCATCCACTTCCATTTCCCACCCCTAGTGGGAATACATATGTTTCATTTTCATAGTGGTTTTTTTTTCAGACGGTAAGTCGTATGTGCACCAAGTTTCGTGGCGAGCTATTCTGGAACATACCCGTATACATCCATAATCTCTGAATTTTTACATTAATTTTCACCCCTTCTCAATCTCTATTCTTACTGCGGCTGAAGTATGACTTAATTGGCATCCAGTGTATCACAGTTCAACTCAGCGACCTCGTAAACATTGGATTCGACATTAATATCAGTCCTTTTCGTTTATTTGCATATGTCACCCCTTCTCCTAAGAGTGCTGGGCGTGTTTTACTCCCACAGTATCTTCTCATACAGTGTACCAAGTTTAGTTGAGAGCTATTCTGGAACATACACACATACATCCTTAATTTCGGCAATTTTGGACATTTTTTCTTTCACCCTTCTCAACCCCCATACCTATGGGGATTGAATATGGACTTCAAGAACAACCGGCGTAGATCAGGTGGCATTATGCCAGTTAGCAGTGGAGTAGATGTGAATGCACCAGATATGATACGCATCGTGGTATTAAGCTCGGTGTAAACAAGCTTTGTGTGATGACTGTTCAACCTGACAGGTGCACAATATTCAGCACTTGAATTCTCCAGTCCCAAGGCTGAAGATCGCTGGTGGTTGCTGAAGATCCACAGGTAGTTCCACACAGTTTATGGAGGATGTTGTTTCGAGACTTCAACTTTTGCGCTAAGTTCAGGTGGTGTTGTTTGAAGGATAGTGTACGATCTAAGATGACGCCAAGGTATTTTGTGTTCCAGTCATGCCGAAGAATTCTGCCTCCGGAACTAACGTTCAGTTTCACGTTCGCAAAACGATTATTTAAATTGAAGAAAGACAATTTTAATGTGTCTTCCCAATTTTAATAATATCTATTTTGTATTTCTGATATATTAATGTTAATTTATTATTAGCTGATGATGTCCCTTAGGGGAAGAAACATGTACTTAATAAATTATATATTGTATTGAATAGGCGAACCACTTATTAATAATATTTATCTTGAATATTCACTAATTGATTATAGTCAATACGGGATTAGTATTACTTGAAATGAAGCTGTTAAAGCTTATCACTTGTAAAGACACTTCTGTTTACTCATTTGGGTTGAAATCTCAAGATTTTGAAATGGCTTTCCAGTAAAGGCAAGTCTTCGGCCAGAATCTCTTCATTACCTGATCTTGTACAGCTAGAGCCAAGTCATCGGCATAGCAGAATTTTCTGGATGAAGTGTCAGGAAGGTCAGAGAGACATAAGTTGAAAAATAATGGTGAGAGAACTGATCCTTGGGGCAATCCGTTGTTTAGCTTCCTCTTCTTGCTTAGCCTGATTCCAGTGATAACTTGGGACTTCTAATCACTTAACATGTTCTTAACCAGTTGAGCCATCGTTTTGCATGGTATGATAGGAAGAAATTTGTAGAATCGGCCTTCCCTCCATACAGTGTCAAGGGCAGCAGTAAGATCAACAAATGCTACAGATGTTTTCAGCTTCATTTGATATCCTACCTCTATGAGAACTACGAGAGACAATACTTGATTTCTGATGCTACGCCCTGATCTGAAGCCTGTCTGTTCAACTGGAATATGCTCTAGGGTTGTGCTACTTATTATGTTATATATCAATCTTTCAAACAGTTTGTAGCAGGAGATAATAATGGCGATGGGTTGATAGCTTTCCACCTTGTTGCAGAGTTGACCAGTCAACAGGGCGTCAGTGAAGAACTCTGCCAACTATTTCTTAGCATATTCTCCCATATGAATCAGGAATTCTGGATGGATGTCATCGAAACCAGGTGACTTAAGAGGTTTGAGGTCCTTCAGTCCCACGTCAATGCCTAAAACCGTGAAGGGACGTGCATATTCAGATGAGGGAGATGTCGTCTTTTTTAGATCACGAAGCTCTCGTCTAATATGTTTAGTATCTTACTTTTCGGGAGGCACTCTTGATGTGGTAATGATGTGGGAAGCAATTTGGTGATTTTAGGCCTATCAACATCCTCTGTGCACTTAGTAAGGCACTAGGAAGAATTGTTCATGAGCAGATATGTGAATATCTGACTAAATATCACATTCTAAATTACTACCAATCTGGATTCAAGAAGGGCCATAGTACAACTACTGCTCTTCTGAATGTTACAGATGATATACGCGCGGCCACCGATAATAGGCAGCTTACTATGTTATGTTTCTTTGATTTCTCTAAGGCATTTGATTCTGTTAATCATGAGTTGTTTCCTGCAAAGTTGAAGGCGATTGGTTTCTCGCAGAGTGCTCTGTCGTGGTTTGAATCATATCTATCAAGTAGATCACAAAGAGTCACGTTTGTTGACGGACGATCCTCTATCTGGGAATCAGTAAACTGTGGCGTAACACACGGATCAGTCCTCGGTCCTTTATGTTTTCTATTTATATTAATGACATTTCTGAAGTCTTTGAAAGTAGTACCTTTCACATGTATGCTGATGACTTACAAGCTTACTTCCACTTCATTTCCATTGTATAATGCATTTTAACCATCATATCTCTCGATTGATCGAATGGAGCGCAAATCATAACCTCCAATTAAATGTGGCTAAGACCCAGCATATTTGCATAGGTTACTCAAAACTCCTGAAAACTGTTGACCTCAAATCCCTCCCAGCAATAAAGATTATAGATACAGATGTCCATTATAGTGACACCGTTAACAATCTAGGACTCATTTTCGACAGAACCCTATCCTGGTCTGATTATACGTCAAATGTGATCAGAAAAGTTATGTTATCCATGCATATTTTGAAACGTAATGTGTCATGTACACAACTTTTTATGCGGAAACTACTTGTTCAAAGTCTTATATTCCCCATAATTGACTATGGATCAGTTGTATACAACGACTTATCTGAAACTTTGAACATACAACTACAGAGGGCATAAAATACATGTGTTCGTTACGTGACAAGTGCCAGGCGTTATGAACACATAACACCCTATTACATACAGCTGCAATGGTTGAAACTCCATGAACGGCGGGAAATCTCAGTAGCCGTTGCTACGCAGAAAATTCTCAAACTGAAGACCCCACCCTACCTTTATAATGCATTTAAATCTATGGAGTCAGTACATAACAAGAGATAATAGGTTTACAAAAAATACCCTTCAAATTCCCCTTCATTGTACCATTAAATTTAACAAATATTTTGTTTGCACTGCATCCCGTATGTTTAATGTATTTAATCTTCACCGTTTTGCAAATGACAGGAACTGTACCCAACTAGCAGTCCTTAACATCTATCTCCCTGGAGCAGTACGCAACGGGCTGAGATCAGGCATTCTTGTGTCTCGCAATCAGAAATATGTATCTTTCTAAGAAAATTGTTTCTGTTTTTTATATTCTTTAGATTCTTGTAGTCTAAAATATTAAATAAGTTTAATGATATACTTCATTACTTCTTATATAATTTATGTTTTAATTTTATTGGAATTGGTATCTGTATTTTAATGTTTAAGTTTAATGTTTAATTTAATATTTTAATATTATAAAATGTAGTTAGTATATTTATAAACCCGTATTGTGTTATAAGGAGACGCTACATAAAGGGGCTTTTCAGCCACAGTGGCATGTAAATCATCATTATCAATAAATCAAATAATCAATAAATCTCATCATTGTTAATTTACACTACCTAAAGCTGAAATATGTATATACAATTCTCATTCCTTAATTCATTCTATGAGCCAAGCTAGTATTAGAAAATAACTGCTTAAATATTTTGGTATTATCTTACGTGTTGTGCCAAAAATGACTATGGTATTCAACTTTCCCCTCAATGCAAAAATTAACTCACTTTCTCAGGAACAGTTTGACACAAATACTAACAAAACAAACGATATATTATTACAATTTATTTCACTTAAATAGCACACTGCATTTATTAAACTTGCCAAATCACTAGAGCTGAGTATTACAAAATATCATACCTCAGTAGTGAAAGGGTCCAAGTATTATACCTGAGCGCGGGACAAAGGAAAAACCCAGCACACCCAGCTGACAACAGACGAGCTAAAAAATAGAAGAGGTTTTGTGGTGGCATTCCTTTAAAGCATTATCACCAAATGACCTGAGTCACCAAAAATCCTTATTTCACCCTACACGAGGACACTACATAAAGGGGCGTTGAAGCCTCAGTGGCATGTAAATCTTCCTTTTTGCAAGTTGCTTTACGTCGCAACGACACTGATAGGTCTTATGGCGACGATACGACAGAAAAGGCCTAGGAATGGGAAGGAAGCGGCCATAGCCTTAATTAAGGTACAGCCCCAGCATTTGCCTGGTGTGAAAATGGGAAACCACGGCCAAAGAAATAAATTGCCGTAACTATAACTTAACGAAAATAGTGCAGAGAATTCAGCCTGCTGATTACCGGTTACTGTGGTATCTCAAAGTTTTCAATTGAAGTAGGAAATAGCTACACCCGGAACTACTAACAGACGTGGAGAATCCCTGTACCAGACATGCGGCTGGCGGTGACATGGGGAGTGTCACTGTGTCGCCGCAGTCCATGCGGTTCTCGACTGACTGTGTCGTCCCGGCGGCTCAATAACACATGCGACAGCTGCGGAGCGTCACCAGTCGAGTGCATTCTCTCCATACTTCATTTAACATCATTCGGAGAGCGATACTCAGCTAGCAAAGTACATTTTCTGACGCAAGAACTGAGTGGACGCCTGCAGGGAAGAGCCAGTGTTGAACGTGTAAAGTGTCGTGGTCTCTCAAGATCCACACAGGATGATTCAAAATTGTAGGTACAACCTGCAGGGATGAGCAGAACACAATACAACAAGGCAAATAGCCGTAACGAAAAAAGGTTCAGAAACGAAGAACTTAGTGCAGTCTTCTTCCTGGATGCCTAGCTGCAGGCTGGCTGTGGAGGGGCAAACCTCTGGGTGCCACTGGACTCTGGATAATGTCTGTGACGGAAATCTTGCGATTTTGGGCCAAAAATCGAACTATCAATATTGACCTTAGAACTTCCTCAATTCTTTGTCTCCCACATTCCGTTTTCACTTTCTCCCTAACGCCATTGTCAAAGCTCTAAATGTCGGATCAAAAGAGTAACAGCATGGCGAATGTATAACAAGCATACACCCCTTTATCTCGTGTTGTAGGACAATGTTGTTTTCAAAGTCCTTCCGGAGTAGTTCAACGGTTGGAATTAAGCCATGTTTCAGTATTTGAACAATCTTGTGTACCATGTCAGCTGGCATCACAGTAACTTTTCATATAAGACCATCACTTAACATTATTTTCTAAATTCCTGAATAGTGACATTCCAAACGTTCGTAAATCACTGTTGAAATTACCTTAATATATGCAGCGGTTTCCAGTGAATCATGTCGATTTGGTCTGATGAGAATTTCAGCAGTGACTGGATCCAATTATGTACATCCCACACCGAAGGCTTATTCTCACGTTCAAATATGCATTTCAGAGTATTCCTCTTTGAAAATTTCGTTGCTGTGATATTACTTACCTTTTCACTGTTTCACTGAAAACAATTAAACGAAATCACAAAAGTAGCACTCGAAACAAACTCGCAGTTTTCTTAACAAGTACACTGTCGTGACGCGAGAGACTAGCAGGAGAATGCAGAGCAGACAACATTCTCTCACCGCTAACAGTGGCCAACTGGGGCCAGGTGTTTTAAGGATATGAAACCCGAAGCTAATCTCTGCCAGTCTACAGTTCCCTTTACCGATTACATAAATACACCGTGTCACAGTAATTCACAATATCTATCTATGACTTCGCTGTTTCCAATTGCGAAGTTCAGAAATCCTATACTAATTCAATGAATGATTTTCTTTACTGATTATGATAGATGTCGTAACTACATTGTATCAATAGCTAATTGAGTCTTCATTTGTCAATTACCACTTGGTAAAATCTTCTATCTAGACCCAAATAAATTTACAAATTTCACAAAATTATTGAAGGAACAATTCAAGACCTCTACTTGATGTCGTCCGACAAAGGTCCACCCTCGCGAACCATGAGTGAGTCTGCTGTCTGAGGTGGGGGTATTTAAAGGATTTCTAGGAACGCTTTACTTGTCGTGATGTATTGTGGTGTAATCATACAACTTGATAATCAATGGACCGAATTCTTCGAAACTCCCCCCCCCCAATCATTCCACCTAATTTTCCAGTCTTGATGGTAGTGTTTGCTAATTTTTCCGTTCCTTTAACGGGCGTATTTAATTAATTTCGTGCAGGCGATTTCGCGCGCATTTTGATTGCCTGCCCTTGACACGTGCCTCCCTCACGGCCAACATAAAAGCCACTTCTCTCCAGCCCTAATTGAATACATTTCCACCCTGTGGACTTCAAATTCGTTAAATATTTCTTAAAACTCTTAATTACTTATTTCTTTGTTAATGATAGTGCTGAAATCTCTCCCAATGACGGTTATTATCTAGAAGTTCATTATTAATTACGCGAGGTCTGCCGAAGTGTTCCGACCTCGTTCGAATTGGTGGCTCGCTTCTTACTTCAATTTGTCACGCTACGGACTGTGAGATGAGCTTGCAATAAATAATTACAGTTGCACTCGTAGTTGCATCTTGTAGTTGCAATATTTAGCAAGGTACAATTATGGGTTCAGTAAGAGGGCCTCAATTCAAAGTGTTTGCGAATGTTGGTTTGTGTTGAGTTAATAAATGATGACTGATCGTGTGGATCAAAGTAAGAAACCTAGCAACCATCAGGACATCGCAAAGTCACATATTCTTGAGAACAATGATTGAAAGTAACATTGAGGTCTCTTGCATTTTCCTCTCAATACTGTACTGAATGCATGAATATTCCTCAGGCAGGTTAAATGTAATTAAGAACTGTGCAGAGTTATTTTTAAATCTGTCTTCTATAACTACAAGTGTGTTTGAGAGTAAGTGTACAAGGCTGAGAAAATCAATGGCTTCAGCTTATATACCTTTGGCGATATTGTGTACGTACTGAATATGTGTTAACGAGAATTGGTAGTTTTACCAAGAACATAGGATAAAGAATTTGTACATTGATCCTCATCTCGTAAAGAGAGCAAGGAGTACAATTCCACTAACAACTCAGTGAGTAGGGTCCCTAGGATGACCGCCACTGTGCCAGCAATCAGAACTAATCCTGGAAGATCCCAAGGTGATAGCCACAGTACGTGACACTATTGCGAGTTTGCAGCTATCATATCGAGACGTCTGAGATTCTTCGACCTACGAAGAATAGCTTCGAGACACGAGTCATTGTAAATCAGTGTGATCACTGGTTTTGAGAGATGAAAAGACTTCTAAGTACAGGAAAGCTTGTAGATTTTCGTGGTTATTCATATCGTGATCATAGCCTTCAATTTACGTGGATTACGAATTACAGAGACGTGAATTTCCAATTCAAAACTGCCACATTCACTGGTAGGGATTATAACATCCACCATCTTTGAAAGAAGTCATTCAAAATGCTACTCGGCTATCTCAACCCCCCCCACCAAATCCCCACCAGTTACATAAAGAGATACATAAAATAGCTAAAGACATGCGCACAATATGATCGTCATGGCTACCGGGACTGTTTTTTTTACCAGGTGATTCGTTTTGAATCTTATAAAAGGCTACGGTACAACGCTCTTCTAGAGGCGGATACAAATCAACCATAACTTACAACGAAAACAAATACACCTTTAGAGACACCGATATTTGAGAACCATGGACGTCGCGAACCTGGGTGCCGCCATTCATTCGATTAACGTTTTAATTCAGGCTCCTAGGCTCGTGCCCACGTTTTATCAATGGCAACAATACGCTGCGGAGATGCGTCTCCTTCGTTGCGGTCCAGATGGATGCCAGCAAGAGCATACTGGTACCATTTCCGTATGTCGGTGAGTTGATGTGAAATCCAACGGGACGCTATTTTCCTCGTATTGAGATATTTCGTTAGTATGTGCCACACCGTGTGATGACTGAGACCAATCTCTACGGATAATTCCGGAAGAGTCCATTGATCTTTCTTTCTTTATTCGAATCAGAAGTACAATAGAATAATACTACATTTAAAAGAAACAAACTATATACACAAATACATACAAGTAAAAGGTCTACAACAATATACACTGACTGACAGAGCAAATGCAACACCAAGAAGGAGTGGTCAGAACTTTATGCCAATTGCAGGGTAGACTGACGTCACTGAGGTATGCTCATGATGTGAAATGCGCCGCTGTGCTGCGCACGTAGCGAACGATAAATGGGACACGGCGTTGGCGAATGGCTCACTTCGTACCGTGATTTCTCAGCCGACAGTCATTGTAGAACGTGTTGCCGTGTGCCACAGGACACGTGTATAGCTAAGAATGCCAGGCCACCGTCAACGGAGGCATTTCCAGCAGACAGACGACTTTACGAGGGGTATGGTGATCGGGCTGAGAAGGGCAGGTTGGTCGCTTCGTCAAATCGCAGCCGATACCCATAGGGATGTGTCCACGGTGCAGCGCCTGTGGCGAAGATGGTTTG
The DNA here is from genome assembly GCF_040414725.1 of Anabrus simplex. Classification (NCBI taxonomy): domain Eukaryota; kingdom Metazoa; phylum Arthropoda; class Insecta; order Orthoptera; family Tettigoniidae; genus Anabrus; species Anabrus simplex. The sequence continues at coordinate 410,077,522 of NC_090268.1, forward strand.
CGCAGGGACATGTGGCACGTGCGAGGGGTCCAGGCGCAGCTCGAGTGACGTCAGCGCGCGAGGATCGGCGCATCCGCCGCCAAGCGGTGGCAGCCCCGCACGCCACGTCAACCGCCATTCTTCAGCATGTGCAAGACACCCTGGCTGTTCCAGTATCGACCAGAACAATTTCCCGTCGATTGGTTGAAGGAGGCCTGCACTCCCGGCGTCCGCTCAGAAGACTACCATTGACTCCACAGCATAGACGTGCACGTCTGGCATGGTGCCGGGCTAGAGCGACTTGGATGAGGGAATGGCGGAACGTCGTGTTCTCCGATGAGTCACGCTTCTGTTCTGTCAGTGATAGTCACCGCAGACGAGTGTGGCGTCGGCGTGGAGAAAGGTCAAATCCGGCAGTAACTGTGGAGCGCCCTACCGCTAGACAACGCGGCATCATGGTTTGGGGCGCTATTGCGTATGATTCCACGTCACCTCTAGTGCGTATTCAAGGCACGATAAATGCCCACCGCTACGTGCAGTATGTGCTGCAGCCGGTGGCACTCCCGTACCTTCAGGGGCTGCCCAATGCTGTGTTTCAGCAGGATAATGCCCGCCCACACACTGCTCGCATCTCCCAACAGGCTCTACGAGGTGTACAGATGCTTCCGTGGCCAGCGTACTCTCCGGATCTCTCACCAATCGAACACGTGTGGGATCTCATTGGACGCCGTTTGCAAACTCTGCCCCAGCCTCGTACGGACGACCAACTGTGGCAAATGGTTGACAGAGAATGGAGAACCATCCCTCAGGACACCATCCGCACTCTTATTGACTCTGTACCTCGACGTGTTTCTGCGTGCATCGCCGCTCGCGGTGGTCCTACATCCTACTGAGTCGATGCCGTGCGCATTGTGTAACCTGCATATCGGTTTGAAATAAACATCAGTTATTCGTCCGTGCCGTCTCTGTTTTTTCCCCAACTTTCATCCCTTTCGAACCACTCCTTCTTGGTGTTGAATTTGCTCTGTCAGTCAGTGTATGTCATACAGATTCGGCCCAAAATTTGTCCACTTCAAGGGCATTTGGATTAGCCAGCACCAAGTCTTCCACTGTGTACAACATAGTAGGTGATCAGTTGTCTGAAATTCACCACAGTCACAAAAGGCCGTATCGATGGGGAAGTTCCATTCCTGTAGAGTCGCTCTGGTTCTACCCACTCCAGATCTAAGTCTGTTTAAGGACCTCCAGGTCAACCAGTCCTCGTTGTGACCGGGAGGCAACACTTCCCGTGGTTCCATCCATTTCAAAAGGCTAGGGGTCATTTGTTTCCATTTGGTAATCCTGGCTTTGTCCGATGATACTTCCAGGTGTTCTGAAGATGTTAAAAATGCTTTCCTGGACTTCAATCTTCATTGGGCAGGTTGGTATCCAAAGAGTGGATGTGAAGGCATTAAATTTGTCTTAAGCCTTTCGTTGTTAGCAGCAACCTCTCTCCTGACGTCACAAGGAGCAATACTGGCAAGGTAATTGATTTTCTCGAGAGGAGTTGGCTTCAGGACAGCAGTAATTATTCTGCAGCTTTCATTGAGTGCCACATCAATCTGTTTTGTGTGGGCAGATTTGTACCACGCTGGACAGGCATATTCACCGGCGGAGTAACATAAGGCTAGTGCAGCAGTTCTAACAGTTTGTGGGTGTGTGCCCCAAGTAGATCGAACAAGTTTTCTAAGTAGTGTGTTCCTGGAAGAGATCTTTTCTTTTACATTCATACAGTGCACCTTGAAGGTGAGACTGCGATCGAGAGTGACGCCCAAGTATTTGGGATGGAAGCAGTGGTCTAGCGTAGCTCCATTCCATGTCACAACGAGTTTCCTGTTGGCTTGTCGATGTCGTAGATGGAATGCACAAACTTGCGTTTTGCTCGGGTTTGGCACAAGTTGGTTTTGATCATAGTAGTTGCCTAGTTCTTCTAGGGCAGCTTTCAGGATGCATTCTATCTCTTCAAAACTATCTGACTGGACTGCGAGAGCAAGGTCATCAGCATAGATAAAACTCGTGGTGTCTTGAGGCTGTGGCTGATCATTTGTGTATATATTAAATAACAAAGGCGCCAGTACACTTCCTTGAGGCAAGCCGTTCTTTTCAGTTCGCCAACGACTTCGCCGACCCTGAAATTCTACAAAGAATCGGTGGTTATGAAGAAGTGTAGCTACCAGTCGTGTTAACTCAAGATCGTTAGTAAGACTGTGAACATTTTTAACACGAGTCTTTGGTTTACCGTATCATACGCCGCTGTGAGATCAACAAATGCGACGCCTGTGACTTTTTTTTTAAACTCAAAGCCATCTTCAATGTGCTGGGTAGTCCATTGATGATCTACGGAAATCGAACCACACATGATGTCAATCTGATTTTGGGGAATGGACAGACGACCTATGCAGCGCAGATCCCTAGTCTCCCAAGTTAAGAGTCTCCGGTGTTCCTTTTAGTTCTCTCTTGGGACAGACAGAGGAAACCATGGGCGTTATTCTACCACCTCCAATCACAAAGGTCCTTGGTGAGGAAAGCAAGGGGAAATAACCTCACTCCTGCCTTCTCCAGTAGACCACTTCAGTGTCACCTAGGCTACATGCAACCTACCTTTGTATTAAGGCCCGATCCAACCAACCAACCAACCAACCAACCAACCAACCAACCAACCAACCAACCAACCAACCAACCAACCAACCAACCAACCAACCAACCAACCAACCAACCAACCAACCAACCAACCAACCAACCAACCAACCAACCAACCAACCAACCAACCAACCAACCAACCAACCAACCAACCAACCAACCAACCAACCAACCAACCAACCAACCAACCAACCAACCAACCAACCAACCAACCAACCAACCAACCAACCAACCAACCAACCAACCAACCAACCAACCAACCAACCAACCAACCAACCAACCAACCAACCAACCAACCAACCAACCAACCAACCAACCAACCAACCAACCAACCAACCAACCAACCAACCAACCAACCAACCAACCAACCAACCAACCAACCAACCAACCAACCAACCAACCAACCAACCAACCAACCAACCAACCAACCAACCAACCAACCAACCAACCAACCAACCAACCAACCAACCAACCAACCAACCAACCAACCAACCAACCAACCAACCAACCAACCAACCAACCAACCAACCAACCAACCAACCAACCAACCAACCAACCAACCAACCAACCAACCAACCAACCAACCAACCAACCAACCAACCAACCAACCAACCAACCAACCAACCAACCAACCAACCAACCAACCAACCAACCAACCAACCAACCAACCAACCAACCAACCAACCAACCAACCAACCAACCAACCAACCAACCAACCAACCAACCAACCAACCAACCAACCAACCAACCAACCAACCAACCAACCAACCAACCAACCAACCAACCAACCAACCAACCAACCAACCAATAAATAAACAAACAAACATACAGATATAAAATACATACATACATACTTACTGAACCCTTCGGTTCATATTGAGGGATACCTACCTTTCTTACCTATCAGCAAAGTTCATGAGATCTGTCTCATGGGTCGTATCGGGTTCTTCGTCACTTGGTGAGGTAGAGGTAGGGTTCAGTAATTCTAATCTATCTACTTGAATGAAAGGTCTGTTTATTCAGGAAATTCTGAAGCATTCTCATATGTCAACGGTATCACTGAAATCAATCGTGTCCACTGGACACCACAATCATTTTATTACATAGAAGGTTAGAACACTGGTGGGCCTTTTACGTGTCTGACTGATGGGCATTCTTACTAGAAACCATTGTCTCATTTTTTAATAAAGAAAGGAAAGTCTGGAAATCCTTAAATTCGGCTTCCATGTGATACTACATGTACCATCATAGTGATTCGTTATAGTCGAGCCCTCGTAACACGAACTCTGGACTTTGGGTATAATTAAGGCAGTCCAATCGGTGTGGGCCACACAGTGGTTCTACGGCATGGACCCTTAATTGAATCGATGTAACCTGCGTCTATGTCATAGACCGACATCTAAACTTCTAAGTTACTTTAAAGTCATTGTGGATGATGACCGCAAGGAAAATGATGCTAGAGTGGCATATGGCCCTAATCTAAGTCACTGAGTTTGATGACCCCAAGACCGTCCAAGTTTCTAAGCTGAAGGCTAAACACAACTAAGTTACATCGGTTGATGACCAAAGTTTCCACTTTACTATCCCCAAAACATTCACTGCTCAATCAATCAATGTTAAATAATACAACAATAGCAATGCTCACAAACTTTGTGGCAGTAAAATCCATTTCCTTCGGATATGTCCCCTTAATCGTTACGTTACCATTTACATATTTCCCAGAAAACAAACTAAGATTTCCAGAATGCGTCTCCAAGTTATTCGCTTGATTTAAAGTTATTTCAAAATGCGGTTTCACTGAATTTAATAATTAAATAAGTTTAAATTTTAATGAAATCTTAAAGGGCAACAAATTCTATCTCCGCGGACTCTGGTTTCTTCACAAATTCCTACGCAATTGTGTTCTCACAATTTTAAAATCCTATCGATGTTTATTTGTTGCTTCCTATTGTTTGGAAAAGAACTACATCATTCATGTCCAGTTTATATCTCGTTTCATGACCTCACACTTTAAATCTAAGCTAACCCTAGCCATTATTAACACTTGGATACCCTAATAATCTACGTATAAACCAAAAGCAATTCGCCATATAATTACGATAACATAATTCGTCATAACATTTTATAAAGTTTGCGCACCCCTCACAGACAATCAATCATCACTACCATCGCTCTATATTTTGGACAACCCTGAATTTGGCTTGTCTTGTTCATTATACTCTAAGTCCGTCGTATCAAATGCACATTACGTCCCCAATTAAACAAATTTTACAGTATCTAATAACACTGAGGTTATTACCGGAAGAAAATTTCAACTAAATCCAACATTTAACGTTCTCCCCGGCCGAGAAATACAATCTCAATTCCACGCGTGTCCCGTTATCTTGCGGTGAACCCCTATCAGCTGAAGCCTCTCGCCCCCAAGTTCGCTTGGTAGTTACACGAGACATCTGTCGTTCTACCTAACTGGCCTCTCTCTTTAAATCTTTAAACTCTGCCGACGTAATTAAACAAATACGATATTCTAACCCACAAAATGCACAGATTATGCTTTAAGATGCCCACAATAATTATACGCGTCGCAAATTAATACCGCCATGGATTCCTATATATTGCTTTCCATTCCCAACATTATAAAATATTCCTCGGGCTTCCATCTCCCGGCTTCATTTGACAGGTCTCTAACCTGATTCACAAATCTCATCTCAACTCACACGACAACTAACCTCTGTTTCCCAACTCGCAACTATCACCGACAAAGAACTGGAATAAAATCCTTACTAGAATTCACGACGTCCAATACGAACAATGCATTAATAATGAACAACTTCGCATAACATGATATCGTATTTTTAATAACTTGATTTTCACGAAAAATGACTGAAAATTTCTACTAGATCTTTTTATTGTCAGTCAGGCACAGTTTAAAATGGGCCTAGAAAAACGTTTCACTCCGTGACCAAATTCACCTCACTAGACTCTCACCCGACAGCGCGCTTCCACTTGATTGAAAATGAGTAACTATGGATTTCTTATATTATTTACGTCAAAATTTCAGACAGAAAAATTTTACGTTGAATGAACATCTTAATTTGACATCACAAAATATAGGCAGTACACACACGGAAATGACGATCTGTATTGGACGTGATATCACTTCGAAACTCTATTTAATAACTTTTACAACATCATACGGCACTCGCAAAATAAAACAAATGACTCCTTTTTAGTCGTATTCTAACATTTACAAAAAACCACATAGGGGTGACCACTGCGTCGTATATAGCCCATTCAAATGCACATTTAGAGATCATGAAACATGATTTAATAGGTAGTAAGATGGAAAGTCACATACCTTATGTAGTCACGCCAGTATTCGTCATAAGGCTCACCTGCGACCCTGGCATTTTTATTTAGCCATTTTTACATTCGTGGCTTTACAGATCATTATATTTCTTCAGGTTTCCTGGAATAAAGCATAAAAAAAGAAATGCCCTTCACTTTTTTTTCTTTGAGCGCACACGATGGACTGTAATTACTTCCGCACACGAATTACTTTATTTATCACCTGAGAATTTATTCAGTACTTTGACCGTCCTATCTGGTACGATTATTTCCACTCAAGAAACTATCTCCACATGGAGTCAAGACCCCAGCCACAATGGCTAAAATCTGCGGTTGAACTTAGTCTACTTTTGTTGTTTGATTTCACAGAGCAGCTCAACACTTTATCATCCGCTTTGTAACCCAAATGCAGAAGAAGGAGGCTTCGTCATGGCGTTCCTTCATATTTATAGCAGTTACCCCCTCTCTTCGGGCATTTCCCCTTGCCGCCAAGAAAATTTCTATAAATTTTCTGACTTAACTAAACTGTAATTACAAAAGTTTTGAAGGCGACTACATATTCGCTACATTTCCAGCAGTAGTGTTCATGGACCTTTAAAATGTAAGCGTGTTCGATTTGTGGGATAAATGACCTCCTTTGATAGGCACTATATTTTTGACTTGGCTTGGGGCACGCCATATACACGTGCTTTGAAATAGTTCTCAAAAATGACTGAAGATTCTTCCGCCGTTGACACGTGCGACTGACGTCACGTATCCCAGATCGTGGGACCGAAGGTAATCACCCCCTCGTTAAGTGTCAAATCCATGCTATCAAGAATCGAACTTCTTATTAAATTGACAATTTTTGCATAATACTCTTAGGGCACAAAGGTCATGGGTTCAATACATACATACATACTACACCCTACCGGGCTTCGAATGGATGACCCACGCATAAGAATGCCTCCACGTAACGGGGTAAACACCCACGGATGAGATTGGATTGAAGAGCGGGTCGAATTGCTAACGAGCTTCGAACCGCTCCCCTTCCTACTTTCTGTGCCGGCCCGGCAGCCTGAGCACTTGGGGAAGTGGTACGTTCGAAAGAAAGAAAACAAAGATTTAAGATGGAGCCTTATGTCTATAATATGAAAGTAGGATCTCTGGGTTCAAATGCCTAGTGGATACTGCTTAGCACTGCTACAAATGACAAGAATCATAAAATAGGGGTTACGAATACAAATTTATTCAAATATGACAATTTTAAAAAAAGTTGACACAGCTCTATACAATGACTCCCCACATATGGGAGGAAAAGAAAATAATAATCACTTTAAAATACGAATCGCCCATGGGCGTCGTCTGCATAACGGTATGATTGAGGTTTTGCGACTTGCTATCGTTCATTTTTCCTCATTAATTCATACCGTTCATGAAATTTGTACATTATTCTGTCGATCACACCGTGAGATGACCTGATGTCCCTATTCACAAATATTACTAGCTGTTCTAAGCACGAACATAACCGGGGCCTACGCTACATAATATCATATTAAAAGACACAATTGCATAATGCACAAACAAACACAAATACCATTTTGCTAAACCCCGGACTCCTCATCTATCACCAAGACCACACAACGTGCACATAGGTTCTGTTTGAACTCAAAAATATGTGCACATAATTACGAAACATACACAGATATATGGATATATACACTTCATGCGCACAGGAGAGCCATTCCTAGAAAAAAACAGCATGGTTATCACTGTCTCCGGCCCAAGGCGCGAGCTTGGAGCAGCTCGCTCAAAGCGCCATCCTAATCCGGAGTCGAACTGGCCGACTCCCGACCGAGAGGTACTGTGGGTTTCTGTAGATCCCTAAAATAGTTACAATCTCATATCGCCGGATATCGGGGGGGGATCCCTACTCATTTATTAAATACCTTTAAAAGAAATCACCGTGATATTATCATTATACAAGTATTCTTAGCTAAGCCATTTAAACCAAACAAAAGCACGCAGGCAGACCCGGGCTCCAAGCCCTAATACAATGGGACACGGAATTCTTTTTGTCAGGAGGGCGAGAGCCAGACATTCACAAAAAAAGGAAGGCCGGCCATTCACTTCGCACGGCCATTCTGATTCTTCTCTCGCTCACACGTCTACCCTCTCATCTCGGGGACACACATCCATGGCCCGCTTCATTTACTTATTCATATTATTGTGGAATTCCCATGAAATACTCTTTTTATTCTCTCCCTTCTCATTATTATCACTGAGACTGTGGGCACGATCACTTCTCAATCATCTCATCGTAAATTCCTATTCGGCCCTCTCACTACGTCTCATATCGCGTATCTTCTTCCCTTGGGCCTATGGCTCTCATGGCTCCTCGTTCATACCACATAAAATACACTTATATTTAAACCTTCTGACCAAAGAATCGGGACTCCTGCCCCTGGGTTTCACCCCGGCTATAGATTAAAAAAAACACTCCAAACCATTATGGCCAATTAATCAAAAATCACGGGAGACTTGCACATGGTCCCTCATACCTATCTAAATCACACAATATGTACCTCTCTCGGTCGGGATTTCTTCTTTCTTGCTGTACATGCACTGATTATATCTGTAAGCTAGGCATGCATTGTCTGACTGACCCATGAGCTTCCCTGGCATATTTGACAACCACGTGGGACAGTGACTACCAACATTTCGACATGTTTCCTTGCTCGCCAACACTATTGTTCCAACCACCCCTACAGGAAACTCAAATATTCTCCTAACCTTGTTCCCATATTTGCTAGGACATTCTACATATTACTAAAAATATAACCCTCACGATAAGCTAATCATTAAGAAAGAAATATGAGTCGTCCGGGAATTTAGCTCCCTTGAATTTACTTCAACATTATAAAAATCAATAAAATTTCCATATAGGACATGCATTAACTTACAACATTTTGATATTTACAAAAGAACGCTAATCCTATCCCCGGGTTATGTCATGCTTAGAAATTAAATTTGGACATCACTCATCTGTTTGGTGGCCGTTGTTTCTCCTTCCACGGGAGACCCATGGTGAAGTTCTTAGTACTCCATGACCACTCGGTAGGTGGCGGGCGTGCAGTCCTTCATCCCTGGTCCATACAAGTCCGACATCCTGGGGAACTCGTCACAGCTGAAATCTTACAGTAATCCAAGTGGGTAACACTTTACACTCGTCACACGTCCTCTATTTTCAGAGTTTACACCACGAATAAGACGGACTTTCAAATTACGATGGGCGCGTTCACAGTAAGAATCGGGTGGCTCACGAGACTCGAGCCCCTGATTCAAAGCAACACTTTGGGTGATACCAAATTATGAATATCACTGACTCATTAAACCGGCAGTTTCTCAGCCGTATTCTGCTACTTGTTGGTAAATTATGCTCGCGGTTTTTACTAGTTTGACACGCAGCACAGAAACAATACCTAGGCTCGTTTGGCCTCCCGTTCACTTCACAAAGCGTGCTGGACACAATGGCACTTTCAGTACGCGGTCAAGGGTTTCTGACTTAAACTGGGGCACCGCGGGACACAGTGTCCTTCTCAACGACTCGTAAAAGAACAACTGTCTCTGCAAGGGCCTGCCCTGCCTATATTATCTTGCCCGCCGGAAGCTTGGGGGCGTCAACGTTCACGGTTCATTAAGAACAAGAGCTCCTTTCGTACCAAGAATTGACGATATTTAAATATTGCATCTTGTAGCCCTCTGTCTCCTCTTTCATTTGAGCCAGGCGTGCTGGACCTACGATCAGCAGTTTTTATGTAATTTGCTTCCCGCCCTTGATTAATTCATAGCGTCCTTTGGAGGGTGGAGTTATCTTTTACGCGCGACTCTTAGCTTGGGTGACGCCGCTGTATCCACATGTGTTAGCGATATGTTACATCTTGACAGCTGGTGACCTCATTTCTTCCCCTGCATAAGTTATTACATATTTTTAGTCTGGGGAACGCAGAAAATTCCGCTCTATTCAATGGTGTGTCTCGCATAATTTTCCTATGTCTGGATTAAAATATCATTCCATTGTTTACGCGCCAAAGTCCGACGTTGGCACCCGTGACACGTGCATAAAAAACCGGAAGTTCCTTATGTTCGTTTGGAAGTCTGGGAAGCTAAGCCACACCTCGGGGCGTATCTGACTACTCCAGCATCGCGTCCCCTTCCATCTCTCTGCAAGTTGAGAGCGTATTTCCGCGGGGGCTTGCCTCTTACTCTGTCTTTCCTTTGTTTGGCAAGTGCTCTTTTCGCGGGTTCCATTCTGGCAGGACGCCGCTCGATCCCCTTCGCCCATACTGCTACCAATGACGCGACCTTTAGGAGTAATTTTAATGGAGTAGAAAGGCCCATATCATTCCCATGAGCTGTACAGGACACTGTACGGTTTCAATACATACATACATACATACATACATACATACATACATACATACATACATACATGCATACAAACATTTATAATGTCATTGTTTTCTACGTCCCAACTACTTTTACGATTTTCGCAGACGCCGTGGTGCCGTAATATTGTAATTTTTTAGTTCTTTTAGGTGCTAGAAAATCTACCGACATGAGGCAACTTCATGTACCACAGGACTGAGCCAGGATCGAACCTGCCTATTTGGGATAAGAAGGCCAGCGGACTTCCGTACGAACTTCTCAACTCGGCCATACATACATGCATACATATTCTCCCATATACCAGAAGATTACTTTTTAACAGTTTGCTTTACGTCTCAGGACCTGCCTGGCCGAGGTGGTAAAGGCATGCTCGGTTCACACTGAAGGACGTGGGTTCGAATCCCGGTCAAGAAATTTAAGAAACGAGATTTCCACTTCCTGAGATGCATATGGTCCTAATGTTCACTCAGCCTAAACCAAAAATGAGTACGAGATTCATTCCTGGGGACAAAGGCGGCCGGGCGTAGAGTTAACCTCTCTACCCCACCAAGTGCCTAGGTTACGGACAGTGAAAGCCTTCACCTTCCACGCCTCCAAGGGCCTTCATGGCACGCACGGAGATATCTTTGCCTTTTTTGTGATTTACGTCACACCGACACATGTATGACTTATGGCGACGATGTGAAGTGGCCATGGCCCTAATAAGGAAAACAATCTTCAGGGCTACCGACAGTGGGGTTCGAACACACTACTCCCGAATGCAAGCACATAGCTGCGCGCCCATAACTCCACGGCCATCTCGCTGGGTACAGTATTTTCTGTTCTTTTATCTGGTCTAAATGAAATGCTAGAAACGCTGGTATTCTGATTTTGTGAATCTGCACAGATGTTTTGCACGATGAGAAGCCCTATCAGTGATAAAATAGAACGTCCCCTTTATAGCTGAGCACAGAACATCATGTTAGCTCCTCTGTGAACACATGCAACCGCAATCACATTGTGTGGTTATTGTTATCTCCACAAAAGCTAACTGTTTCAATTACAGTTCTATGTTTTGTCACGTATACAATCAACTGAATATTTGGAGTTAAATTTTAATTATTTACTGTTAGCATTAATTAACTTGTACGCAGTATGAGTGAAGTCATACACAAGTATGATTTTGACCACCGCTGTGATGTAGCGTACAACAGGCAATGCAAACAAAATGAAATTTAGAATTTCCTTAATTTGGGAGTTCAACGCCGAGATAGAAGAAGTTCACAGACATCTGAAAACATTGGTGGTAGTCTGTCACTGCTGTAACGACCGCAGGCTTTTGAGGATTTCGTGGACTTACTTATTAAGACTACTACTAGTAAAATGTTTTCATTCCTCCCCTGAAGGGGGAGGCGGGCCTCTTAGACGGTGGCGCCGTTTCTCAGGCCGGGAGATTTGTTTCGGTGAAGGTGATGCTCGGAGGTGATGGCGATTGCGGCCGTGGCCTATACTAGGAACTGTCCCGGCATTCGCTTCAGTGCAGGAGAATGGAAAACCACGGAACACCATTCTCAGGATAGCCGACGGTTGGGGCCAGCCGTGAGGTCCATCCATGTCCCGTCTCTCGAATGCGGAGGCGCAGAGCCACGGTAGAGCCGTGGCCAACCCCTCCTCAGCTCTGTTGGTCGGTCAAAGTGCAGAGCTTTTGAGCCACGGACCAGCCGTGGCCAATTATGGGCCGAGGCCCACTCTGCATCTATCGACCCAATTATTAGAATTAAAAGACAAATATTATGTGGAAAATAAATTTAGTTCAATAGAACGTGGTACACTTGGAATTGGGTTTTAACTCGGTGTAGTATGGGTCTGTGATATTCTTTCTTTTGCACGTTTTTTTTTTTCGAATACTAATCAAATTTTCTCTTCCTTTATTAAATTTGTTATTCTATACAACTGACCACGATATAATCAAAACGACAGCTAACCTCCAACTGAACGCGCGAGTCAAGACAGCGCCATCTTATAACAGCGTATACGTGTGACGTCAATTTTTCTTTTTCATTATTAAATTTGTTATTCTATACAGCTGACCTGTACCTGCTGTCATTTCTTAATGGATACAGTACTTTTGTATCCATCTTTTGGCCCTGGCCAGAGTAAAGTGGAGCTTCCACCGAAGTCCTAGTCTCATTCATGGCTGTGACAATATGGAAGCTGCTGAGGTATGCGCTGTATTGAGTAATGACGTTCAGAGCAGGACCAGTGCGTCTGAGGGTTGTGGAAAGTGTTGCTCATAGGGTCAGTTGTGCTACAATAGCACTGTCTGGCCCAGTGAGGAAATCAGCGCATACTACTTCACTCCTCACCTTGCCTAGTGCGCCTCATTTGGGCTCTGCCATATAGCGGCGAGGGTAGGAATTGTGCCTGTCACCCCCCTCTGTGGCAGATGAAATGAAATGATATTAGAGAGTGTTGCTGGAATGATAATAATGGTGTGTGGCCTCCGAAAAAGCGCCGGCCCCATCTTGTAGGAGTAGCGTGCCTGACTCTTACATGGAGGCCACGGGTTCAATTCCCGGCGAGGTCAGGCACTTTTACCTGTATCTTAGGGCTGATTCGAGGTCCCCTCAGCCTACGTGATTAGATTGTGGAGCTATCTGACAGTGAGACAGCGGCCCCAGTCCAGACAGCCAAGAATAATGGCCGAGAGGAATCGTCGTGATGACCACACGACACCTCCTAATCTGCAGTCCTTCGGGCTGAGCAGCGGTCGCTTGGTAGGCCAAGGCCCTTGGGGGCTGTAGTGCCACTTGGGGGGGGGGACTCTTAAGAGGCCTGGTGCAGGTCTTGCTATCTGACGCCGTATGGGGCCCTACGAATGATGAATTCTCATGCTGAACGCGGCACACACACTCAGCTCCCAAGCCACTGGAATTAAACAATTAAGGTTAAAACCCCTCACCCAGCCGGGAATCGAACGCGGGACCGTCTGAACCAAAGTCCAGCACGCTAACCATTTAGTCATGGAAACGGACATTGCTGGAATGAAAGACAGGAAAAACCGGTGTACCCGGAGAAAAACCTGTTCCGCCCTCGCTTTGTCCAGCACAAATCTCACATGGAGTGAGGCGATGGGAGGCACTCGTACGCATCTATCTCATGAAAATATTAATAAATAATTAATAAATTAATTTTCGAATAGTTCGTAGAGTTGGAATACTTTTTATATATTACCGCATTAATCCATCTACAAGAGTAACAGTTTTGCATAATGAATATGAGTAGACGAGATAAATAACAGTATTTGGTGAAATTCACGTATATCCTTGTGTGTTTGCCTCGGCACAGGGTCTGGCCCACTTTATCCTGCTTCACTGGGATCTTCTGTCTACCATCATGTTAGGTGTGGGTTATTCAACTTCTTCACTGATCGTCGTTCTTAACGTAATTTGGGGGCGCCCACATCTCCTCGTGATTTCTAGTGTATATGGGGAAAGAGTGCCTTTGCTGGCAGGACCTAGTGTTTACAGTGCACTATGTCTTCTGGTATAGGCTAGAGCAATTTTGTTACTTTCATTGATCTGTCTCTGTCTTATCCTTGGCTTTGACTATATGAAAGTGACTGAGGTATGAGCGATGCTAGTAATGCCATTCCTTCTGCAGCCAGTCCCTGCTATGAATGGTGTGAAAATGTTGCTCGTAGGGTCGGTTGGTGCATGCATTTCAGTGGGCTTGGCAGACTGATATGTAATAGCAACTTCTGGCTCGGTGAGGAAAGCAACGGAAAACTACCTCACTCCTCATTTCCCTAGTACGCCTCTTCAGTGATGCCTAGGCCATCTATGACAGCTGATGGCAGAGCTGTTGAGGATCCAACCAGCCTTAGGGCTGAAGACTGAACATACATACATGGGGAAAGACTCAAGTCGCGAGGCTCCCTCTTCATAACGTATCCGTTCCTCTCCAGTAGGTTTTCTTGAAAGTTTGACAAAAATGTGCCTTATGGCTGTGAGTCATCCTAGAATTTGTGTAAAGTAACGTGACAAAATGTGTAGCAGAAGTGTAACCATAGCAACCGCACAGACAGTGACGTAAAGGTTCGGAGAGATGGTCAAACAATGTTACCTAGCAACCGTGCAGGCTGTGTGTTATGGCTCGTGCTAGTATTAACTACAGTGACTGTGTATGTACAGTACAGTGTGGCCAACGAGTGCTTCATTCTGATTGGTTCCGCCATGTTTTAGCCAAATGCCCCGTCAGCTGATTTAAACGTATGTATTCCGCACAGGGCAAGACCACACTTCATGTAGTTTCAGCGAAGAACAGGCGACTTATTTTAACTTTAATATTACCGAAAATATGTTTTTATTAAACACGTGAGATTATTTAGTATTATTAGTTTTGAAATGTGTGTGCATTTACGTATTTCTGAGGTCTGATATTGAAAGAAAATTACGCCGGGCTGTTGTGCTTATAGGTGCAAAAACAGATAAGAGAAGGGTTTTAAAATGAAGTTGGACTATTGTTTGTTTTAAGCTTTGAAAATAGAGCGCATTATAAGACGCTCCCAGCAACGATTAAAGTTGTCTCATGCATTATAATGGTAACAATAATAACAAAATGGGTTCGTAATTTTATGGAGGCCAAGGCAGTAAACGTCAGATTTCTCAGTTAAAACTCGCCGTATTGAAAACCTGTACATAACGAAAGGTTTAGAATATAATTTACGACCTTTTACGTTTTTAGCGATTTTACCATGTACGGAAAAATAACAGATTTTCACGATTATATTTTTCACAAATTTCCAAATATCCCCGAAAATCTCAAACTTGTTCATAAGAAGCGTTACAGGAAAGGTCACTCCCGATCATTTATGTCTCATTCGTTTTCATCACATGAGCTATCATCTTTATTTCTTTCTTAATCTGTGTACCCGCAAGGGTTTTCCCTCGGACTCAGAGAGGGATTTTACCTCTACCGGCTCAAGGGCAGTGTCCTGGAGCCGGAGACTTAGGGCCTTGTGAAGGGATGGGAAGATTGGAAGGGACAGGCAAGGAAGAGCGAAGTAAGGCTTTGGCCTTAAGTTATGTACTATCCCGTCATTTACCTGGAGGAGAGTGGGAAACCACGGAAAACCACTTCGAGGATGGCTGAGGTAGGAATCGGACCCACCTCCACTCAGCAGACCTCCGGAGGCTTAGTGGACCCGGTTCCAATCCTCGTACCACATTTCAAATTTCATGGCACAGCCGGAAATCGAACCCGGTCCTCCGCGGGTGGCAGTTAATCACGCTAACCACTGCATGAGCTATTATGATGGATATATTCTCGAATTCAAGCTTTTGTGGCTATTCATCTCTTAAAGGACGTGGTTATAAATGCCACCTAACATCAACTTGAATTTTCCCATACATTATAATGATAACAATAATAGTACTACTCCGTGGATGGATGGTCAGCGTACTGCCCTTGGGTTCAGAGGGTCCCGGGTTCGATTCCCGGCCGGGCGGGGTATATTAATAAAACGGGCTTGCGGACTGGATGCTTGTGTTTGTCCCAACACTCTCCTTTTCATATTCAGACAACACACCACACTGCAAACCACCACAGAAACTCGCAATCGTGATTAAATTCCTCCATATTGGATTGGCGTCAAGAAGGCCATCCGGCCGTTCGACAGGGCCAAATCCACATGCGTAACGCAGTTCGCTCCCACAGCTCCACAGTTGTGGGAAGAGCGGTAGGAAAATAAAAACATAATTATTAAAAGTAGGCTAATACAAATGTATTAGCAAAACCGATAGTAGAAAATAGAATGTTTAAAATACAGCGGATATCTACCGGTAATAACCGAACCAGGGCACAGAATTAGTCGCACATCACGGGAATCGAACCGCGTGTGATCGGTAACAGAGTCTTGAATATAAGTACTCCGAGATCAGGATAACTGCTTGATTTCACCGAGCAACAAGTAGTATTTTCACAAACTATATCGTATAGCGATACCAATATTCAATCGCTCGTTGCGGGGATCAAACCGTAGCCGTCATTAACAGAGTTTTATACGAAACTACCCGAGGACGATGGCAGTTACTTGGTTTCACCACTAAAGAGTAGCAGGTTTTCGTCATTATTTATACCAGGATTAGAACGGTACAATATGTTATATTATGTTAACATAAAACCTGGAATAGGGTAATGTTAATTTTTTTAAATTTAAATGTAGGCTAACTTTACAGTCAATACATACATTATTGAAAACAATGAATAGGCCTATACTATTTTATGCCACATGTATTATAACAAATGTTATCACAGGCCTAGCTGCCAACACAGAATTTCGACAAATAATTGTGACATTTATGAAAATGAAAACCTACAACCTGTGCTCCAGTTATTGACCGGGTCAGGGAATGAATGAATGAATGAATCATATACAGACTATTAGTACGATGGGGTCGCCACTCCCAAAGTGATTTATTAATGACTGATAAATGCTATAAAATGAGAATGGAGAGTGTTGCTGGAATGAAATATGACAGGGTAAACCGGAGTACCCGGAGAAAAACCTGTCCCGCCCCCGCTTTGTCCAGCACAAATCTCACATGGAGTGACCGGGATTTGAACCACGGTATCCAGCGGTGAGAGGCCGACGAGCTGCCGTCTGAGCCACGGAGGCTCCTGTGACATTTATGCGACGTGTAAATCTAAATTCTGAAGTCTTATGCCAGGTAGTTAGACTCTGAATGTAACACATACTGATAGGCATATATACACACAGTATAAGGAAAATGAATAACATCTTAAAATATTGAACTAGTCTATTCTTTATTGAAACAATAATAATATCACTCTCCTTCATCTATCAGCTGATTGAGTACTTGGCTAAAACATGGCGGCTGGACTGGACTTGGCCACACTGTACATATAGAGTCACTGTAGTATTAACTAACATCCATCCTCCTCACCTTCGAAGGCTAACTGCTCTGAAGAAGGAATGGTTAAAGTGCATTGCAAATACACTCTTACCGATTCATCAGGACTGCAACGCTCAGAAGCATGGACGATTAAAATCTTGACATCCATCTTGGCAACCAGGAAAGAGGTTGGTTGAGTCACAGTACAACATGAATAATGCCTGGAAGGAACAGTGGGCTGCATCAAACCCTGACGAGCTAGGGTTGATATCTGACCCTTGTAGGAACCTTTCTGGGTTCAACTTGTCAAGAAGAATCTGGGCTTCGTTGAACAGAGTACGGACCTTTCTTGGAAGATGCAATTTCTGGCTCCACAAGTGGGGGAAAATTTCCAGTCCTCATTGTGAATATGGTGACGTGGCTCATACAGTCCACCATGTTGTAATGATGTGCCCACTTCGGAGCTTCCAGGGAGGATGCCACGAACTTCATGCAGCAAGTGAAGAGGCAGTGAATTGGCTAAATTCTCTGGACATTAAATTTTAAGTTATGTTACCATCAATTGATCCTTTGTCCGATTGTTGTTCTATCTACTTTAAGTGTATATAGATTTAAGTATATATATATATCGTTTCTCTGTACCCTCTATACGCCATACGAAATTTTTAAAAATCTGAAATTAGCAGCAGATGATGGGCCGCAATGACTGGGAGACATATTTATGATCATTTGATTTTTGCAAAGGGAAAATTATTTTTATTTCAGCTGTTTTTTGTTGTTGTTGTTGTTGTTACAATTTCTTGCATGGCTCACCGACACAGATAAATCTTATAATGACTGTGGGATAGGAGTGTAAAAGAAGAGACCGTGGACTATATTAAAGTACATCCCCAGCATTTGCCTGGTCTGAAAACGGGAAACCACGGTAAATCGTCTTCAGGGCTGCCGACAACGGGGTTCGAACCAAATTTCTCCCGAATTCAAGCCGATAGCTAAGTGACCCAAACCGTGAAGCCACTCGCTCGGTTTTTCAGCTCTTTGCAGTCTAAATTATTTCCATATGCTTCTCTCAATTTCGATTAATACTATATCTTTTTAGCTGCCTGCTGTCAGTTCTTGATGGACACAGTACTTTTGCTTCCATCAATTGGCACAGGCCAGAGCAAAGTGTAGCTTCCACTGAAGTCCCTGTCTCATCCATGGCTGTGACAATATGGAAGCTGCTGGGGTATGGGTGGTGCTGATTATGACATTCAGAGCACAACCAGTGTGTCTGAGTGTCATGAAAGGTGTTGCTCAAAGGGTTAGTTGTGCTACAATAGCACTGTCTAGCCCAGTGAGGAAAGCAATGGCAAACTACCTCACTCCTCGTTTTGCCTAGTACGCCTCAGTTTGTTACTACCATTGGTTTTTGTGGTTTTCCTGGGCTGATGACCTAACAGACAGACAGATATCTTTTTAAAAGCTATAATAACTTACGTCAGATTGCACATTGTATAAACGGTAGATCATTTGAATACGTGAGATCTTCTCAGATCTCTGACAATATTATGGAAAATGTTTTCAAGGCCTCTTAATAGGACGTTTCAATGCCAATCATAGCTAAATTAACTAATATTAAATATAAGAGGAAATATTTTCTTCAATCAACCTTATTTGAAAACTGGCACTCACATATTCATATATAATGGGGTATTTCGTCCAGTCCAGTGCAGCATCTACCATTTGTGCTTGCTTATGTTTCAGTAATCATCATTCTTAGCCATGTATCATTGCGAGTTTAACTGCAGTAGAGTATAATTTTCCTTTACTGTTCGTGGGAATTATGCTATGCCTATACTGTTTGTCAATCACTGACAAACAATCACTCAGTCACTACTGATCTGCATTTAGGGCAGACGCCCAGGTGGCAGATTCCCTATCTGTTGTTTTCCTAATCTTTTCTTAAATGAAATTGGAAAATTATTGAACATCTCCCTTGGTAAGTTATTCTAATCCCTAACTCCCCTTCCTATAAACGAATATTTGCCCCAATTTGACCTCTTGAATTCAAACTTTATCTTCATATTGTGATCTTTCCTACTTTTAAAGACACCACTAAACTTATTCGTATACTGATGTCCCCCCACGCCATCTCTCCACTGACAGCTCGGAACATACCACTTAATTGAGCAGCTCGTCTCCTTTCTCCCAAGTCTTCCCAACCCAAAATTTGCAACATTTCTCTGACGCTACTCTTTTGACGGAAATCACCCAGAAAAAATCGAGTTGATTTTCTTTGGATTTTTTCCAGTTCCTGAATCAAGTAACCCTGGTGAGGGTCCCATACACTAGAACCGTACTCTATTTGGGGTCTTACCAGAGACTTATATGCCCTCTCCTTTACATCCATACTAGAACCCCTAAATACCCTCATAACCATGTGCAGAGATCTGTACCCTTTATTAACAATCATATTTATGTGATTACCCCAATTAAGGTCTTTTCTGATATTAACACCCAGATACTTACAATGATTCCCAAAAGTAACTTTCACCCCATCAACGCAGTAATTAAAACTCCGAGGACTTTTCCTATTTGTGAAACTCACAACCTGACTTTTAACCCCGTTTATCATCATACCATTGTCGACCGTCCATCTCACAACACTATTGAGGTCACCCTGCAGCCGCTCACAATCTTGTAATTTATTTATTACTCTGTACAGAATAACATCACCTGCAAACAGCCTTATCTCTGATTCCACTCCTTTACACATATCATTGATACATATATTAAAAAACCATAAAAATCCAATAATACTGCCTTGAGGAATTCCCTGCTTAATGTTTACAGGGTCAGATAAATCTTCGCCTACTCTAATTCTCCGAGTTCTATTTTCTAGAAATATAGATACACATTTAGTCACTTTTTTCTAGTCCAATAGCACTCATTTTTGCCAGTTGTCTTCCATGATCTACCCTATCAAATGCCTTAGGTAGGTCAATCGCAATACACCCCATTTGGCCTCCTGAATCCGGGATATCTGCTATATCTTGCTGAAACCCTACAAGTCGAGCTTCAGTGGAATAACCTCTGCTAAACCCAAACTGCCTTCTGTCAAACCAGTTATTAATTTCGCAAACACATCTAATATAATCAGAAAGAATCCTTTCCCAAAGCTTACATACAATGCATGTCAAACTGACTGGCCTGTAATTTTCAGCTTTATGTATATCACCCTTTCCTTTATACACCGGGGCTACTATAGAAACTCTCCATTCATTTGGTATAGCTCCTTCAACCAAACAATAATCAAATAATTATTTCAGATATGGTACTATATCCCAACACATTGTCTTTAGTATATCCCCAGAAATCTTATCAATTCCAGCTGCTTTTCTAGTTTTCAACTTTTGTATCTTACTGTAAATGTCATTGTTATCATAGGTAAATTTTAATACTTCTTTAGTATTACTCACCTCCTCTATCTGGCCATTATCCTTGTAACCAACAATATTTACATACTGCTGACTGAATACTTCTGCCTTTTGAAGATACTCGCATACACACTCCACTTGTTCATTAATGATTCCTGGAATGTCCTTCTTTGTACCTCTTTCTGTTTTAAAATACCTGTACATACCCTTCCATTTTCACTAAAATTAGTAAGACCCCCAATTATGCTTGCCATCATGTTATCCTTAGCTGCCTTCTTTGTTAGATTCAATTTTATAGTAAGTTTCTTAAATTTCTCCTTACTTCCATAACCATTTCTAACTCTATTTAGTTCCAACCTGCACCTCCTTCTTAGTCTCTTTATTTCTCTATTATAATATAGTGGATCTTTATCATTCCTTACCACCTTTAAAGGTACAAACCTATTTTCACGTTCCTCAACAATTGCTTTAAACCCATCCCAGAGTCTGTTTACATTTTTATTTACCGTTTTCCACCGATCATAGTTACTTTTTTAACACTCCCTCATGCCTGTTTTATCAGCCATATGGTACTGCCTGATAGTCCTAATTTTAACACCTTCCTTTCTTTCATATTTATTTTCAAATACGACGAAAACGGCTTCGTGTTCACTAATACCATCTATTACTTCGGTTTCTCTATAGAGCTCATCTGGTTTTATCATCACCACAACAAAATATTCTACCCTCTAGGTGGTTCCATCACTTTCTGAATCAGGTGCCCTTACCATATTAACTTATTTGCCATTTGTTGTTCATGCTTCCTGTCGTTCGGATTACCTTCCCAATTGACATTTGGTAGATTGAGATCACCCGCTACTATCACATTCCTTTCAAAATGACCGAGCTCGATAGCTGCAGCTGCTTAAGTTCGGCCAGTATCCAGTATTCGGGAGATAGTAGATTCGAACCCCACTGTCGGCAGCCCTGAAAATGGTTTTCCGTGGTTTCCCATTTTCCCACCAGGCAAATGCTGGGGCTGTTCATTAATTAAGGCCACGGCCGATTCCTTCCCACTCCTAGCCCTGTCCTCTCCCATCGTCGCCATAAGACCTATCTCTGTCGGTGCGACGTAAAGGAACTAGAAAAAAACTTTCCAAATGATGTCCAACATAGCTGATTATCTTATCAAATAATTCTGAATCAGCGTCTGCGCTACCCTTTCCCGGTGAGCCTTACAGCCAGAATTTCATGTTTGTCATCCTTAACTTTTCGTCGCTTACAAATTCTTCTTTCACCATAACGATTACTCCCCCTGCTACCATTCCTATCCTATCTCTACGATATGCACTCCAGTTCCGTGAGAAAATTTCTGCATCCATTATATCATTTCTCAGTCATGATTCAACTCCTATTACAATATTTGGTAAGTATATATCTATTAAATTACTTAATTCGATTCCCTGAATGTACCTGCCTATAACCCTTCTAAACAAGTTTCCTAAGTTACATGTACCGCTGCGGTTTAAGTGAAGGCCATCTGAGCGCAGATTTCCATCTCCTACCCATCCATTAGGACCTAGAAATCTCACTCCCAGTTTCACACATACCAACTCCATAGTCTCATTTAAATCCCCAATCACCTTCCAGTCAGTATCCCTCCTACACAGTATTCCAGTGATAACAATCTCCGCTTCCTTAAACTTCATCCGTGCTGCATTTACCAGATCCCTCACATCGCCAACTATGTTGGTACTTACACCTCCTTGCCTTACGTTGTTAGTACCAACGTGAAACACTACTACCTTCTCCTTTCCCTCTTCCTTCTCTTCTACTTTCCTCAACATCTGCCTCCCTGGATAATATTCTACCCTGGTTCCCTTTCCTCCACACACTTTCCCCACATGTCTAACGATGGACTCCTCCATGACCAGAGCCTCAACCCTACTCACCTCGCCTCCAGTACTACGCAATATTCAATCAATCAATCAATCAATCAATCAATCAATCAATCAATCAATCAATCAATCAATCAATCAATCAATCAATCAATCAATCAATCAATCAATCAATCAATCAATCAATCAATTGCCCCCGTTTTACCGGGCAGCTCAGCCAGTAAGCAAGAGTCCCAGAGGCGCAACGTTCACTTACAGGCAACGCAAAAATTATTGAGGACAGGGACAACCTAAGGACAGACGACAAATGAAAACACTAAAAATGGGTTTTAACATTTATTAAAATTAATTAGCACTTTCCAAAATTCAATTAATATTTCCAAAATCTTGAATAAAATTATTTAATTCTTCCCTGTTGGAATTCACCCACAATTCTTCATTAAATTGCATTCTGCAAAGATACGAAACTGAGTTTCATTAAATCATATTAGAAAATCAATTAACTTGTTATCTGAGAAAATCCTATCTCAAAATATAAAAAATCTAATTTTTCGTATCATTATTTAAATTAACAATATTCTGCTATTTACTCTTAAATGAATCAAATTTTCACCTCTCATGAAAAATCAAATAATCATTCTATTAATTAAATATTATTCTGATGAATTATTTATGCTTCAAATTATTTAATTAAATTATTTTGAAGTCCTATATTCAACTCGTTATATTTTCAATCTCGAGTTATTTGACCTAGTGTTGTGCACAACTCACAATAAAGACATAAAATTCTCACTGTGTAAGGTTAAACATTTTTACATTTCGTGAGCTTAGTTCATTGACGTGATCCTTGCTTAAGTATTTTTTCTCGAAGCGAAGATCCTAATCTGTCTTATTTTATCATGAAATCACTTAAAGATTTATAATTGAGCCAAATATGCTCGCCACAAAACAACAAGAAATCGAAAAACATTACGCGCACTGCGTACACATATCATGACGAAATATCACCATGAAAAATCACATTTACAAAATATCAATCATTCATCCATCTCACATTCAAGCTTAGATTCACAGTAGTATTATCAAATAGATTTATCGAAACCTATCTCTTGATTTTTATTTTAAAAATTTATTTGAAATATGAGAGTTTTCCCGATGACGATATCAGATAAGAGCTACCATTGCGATCGTCTGACGTGTGATTGTAACAGGATTATCACTTTTTCAACGAAATAGATTCCACAACGATGTTCGAGGATAATTTTTAGGTAGAAATCATCATTAAAATTCCATAGAATTGCCTACAGTCATAAATAAATAAGCATTCGCGCATACGGTCTATGAGTCACGCCTTCGTTATTTTTAATCTCCTATTTTCTCAAATTATCGATCAATATGTGCTGCATAAGAAGAAGTTATGTTTAAAGACATACTATCTTCCTTAAATGACTCATGTAATGGACACACAAATAAAATCCTATCTCAACATCCATTTACAAGTCTCAAAAATACCCCACAACAGTAAATGCAAAATTTGTGAACATTCAAGTCACGACCAATATTCCAGGCCTACATCTACTTCAATATAGCACACATTAATCACTTATAAACACAGTAATAATTACACTCATGACCTTTAAACATTCTATTAGACCGTAATAATGTTTATTATTATTATTATTATTATTATTATTATTATTATTATTATTATTATTATTATTATTATTATTATTATTATTATTATACGCGCGTGGTCGCGTCATCGTAGGCTATGGTTTTATGAAATCATAGATGACTCTGTCCTATCTCGAATCTATGATAAACCACAAAAACATCAAGGAAAAATCCTAAATTCACAGAAGACGTCGATATTCTGTCCCAAATAATTCCAAAATTATTTAATAAATTAATAAATGTTATCGCGTGGGTCAAATACTTTTAACACTTTCCTCGACTTATTATGGGACAGTGAGAATATGTCACGAAGCACTCACTCAAATAGAATAAAATACAGGTCCCAAATACACTCTCATACACATCAAACCTACCAACACCATAGAAAGAAGAGTGAAATTTCTAACTACAGACTATTAGAAATTATCTCAAATATTCAAGCAAGGACTACGTCTCCATAATTATTACAACAGAAAATAGAGAAAAATATAATTTAAAATCTTAGCTGTAGTAGACTTGGCTTCTGGACTCGGTTGATGATCAGTGAATATTTAACCGGACTTCATCTCGGATATTATTCTCCCCTGGGCTGAATTATGCCTCACATTTTAATTACACATGGCTGCAGCAGGCGAAGACTTAGGACAGTTACAAACTCCGTCGTAGTGTTGAAGTTCCATTCTTCCGAAATAATTCAGGACTGCTAGTGATCTTCCGTCTTCTGGTGAAAGCTGAAACTAAAAAGTTTGTTTTAGTAATAGTTCCCAACACACACTTCATTCTCCAAGTTGGCACAGTTCTTACGTACTTTAAAAGTTCCTCAGATTTGTAAATTTAAGGAAATCTGAACTGCGGCGTTTCCAATATTTTCCGTATCTCAAAATTTCCTCAGAAGCAGAAATAATGTCATCCTTCATCAAATGAATGCTTATAATTTTTAATATCGTATATCTATCTATCTAGGTATTCTGCCTTATGGCAGGTCTTGTCATGGGATGAACCTCTTCCACTGTTGCCTGTCCTGCACCAAGTTTTTCATGTCCGAATATTTATTTCCTTGGATATTGTCCAACATTTGATATTTTTTCCTTCCTCTTCCTCCTTTGCCTTTCACCATTCCTTCTATTCCTCCTTTAGTAAACAGTCCCTCCTCAAACAATGTCCGATCCAGTTCATTTTTCTCCTTCTAATGGTTTGTAACATACTTCGTTCTTCTCCAACTCTTCGTAATACCTCCTCATTCCTTACCCGGTCTTCCCATTTCACTCGTTCTATTCTCCTCCATACCCACATCTCTAGTGCCTCCAATCTTCTCTCATCTTTCTTTCTCAATGTTCAAGTCTCTGTGCCATACAGAGCTATGCTCCAAATGTAACACTTAGCAAGTCTTTTCCTCAAATCTTTGTTTAGTGGTCCACAAAATAATTTTGATTTTTTCCTAAAGCCTTATTTTGCTATGGCAATTCTTTTCTTAATTTCTGTTGTGCAATACATATCATCTCTGATCATACTTCCCAAATACTTGAAGTTACTGACTTGCTCTATTTCTTCTCCTCCTATACTAATATACATGTGCTCTTATAACACGACGACGAGTACTTGTACGAAGCAATTATTCACGTAGAAAGCCGAAGACAAAAGAGCGCAAATTTCCCCATATACATGGGTATTTATTTCTTCAAGACGTAGGTGTGTTTGTCAGTTGAATTTTATTGGCTGAGATTTAGCGATCGGGCTAACCTTGCGATCCAATTGGTTAAATATCATGAAGTCAAAATCTCAAAGTATTGATCGCTTTTGGTCTGGTAAAATTCGTGTCCACGTGCTACTCAGCTGAGGTCTAATACAAGCCACAAAAAAAACCCAGACTTGCTTGCACGGCGGGGGAAAACCTGTTCTGCTGCTGGCTAGCAGAGACAGTGCAGAGTTGAACTCTCCTTCCTAAATGATAATTTTATGCATTGTTCCACCCCAGTAATAAAATATACTTTCCATACAGATCAATAACCAATTTTCAAGGGTACACAATCAATCAATCAATCAATCAATCAATCAATCAATCAATCAATCAATCAATCAATCAATCAATCAATCAATCAATCAATCAATCAATCAATCAATCAATCAATCAATCAATCAATCAATCAATCAATCAATCAATCGATCGATCAATCAATCAATCACCACCGATCTGCATTTAGGCCAGTCGCCCAGGTGGCAGATTCCCTAACCATTGTTTTCCTAGTTTTTCCTTAAATGATTACAAAATTAGAATTTTTCAGAAAATCTCCATTGCAAAGTTATTTCAATCCATAACTCCCCTTCCTATAAACGAATATTTGTGCCAATTTATCCTCTTGAATTCCAACTTTATCTTCATATTGCAATCTTTCCTACTTTTAAAAACACCAATCAAACTTACTCATCTACTAATGTCATTCCATGCAATGTCTGTCTCTACTGACAGCTCAGAGCATACCACTTAGTCGAGCAGCTCGTCTCCTTTCTCCCAAGTCTTCCCAACCCAAATTTTGCAACATTTTGTAACGCTAATTTTTTGTCGGAAATCACCCAGAACAAATCGAAGTGCTTTTCTTTTTTTAATTCTTTCCAGTTCTCGAATCAAGTGATCTCAAAGAGGTTCCCATACACTGGAACTGAGGTGCCTAGTATCAAACATGGACAAACGCCATTTTGTTAATTTTTCAGTAGAGCCACATTTTTGTTTCTCTATGTTAACCTCCTGATACGAGTGTGAAACTTTTTGTGTGCCATATTGCCAGCCCTATGAACAAGAAGACCATTGTCGACACTTAAGAATTTCATTCTAAGGCAATGTAAAACACGTTCAAATATAACGATGTCCATTTTCGAAACTAAGATTGACTTTTGTCCGATTTTGATACAAACATCCATGTAATTGTCCACTTTTGAAACAAGCTGTCCCAATATTTTGAAACAAAGTTGAGGGATGGCATGATAGTAAACTTCTGTTTTAAAAGAAATGTAATGAAAATATGAAAGAAATAAGTTTAATCTTATACTTTGTTAACAACTAACATGATATTCACCTGAACTTATTGTGGTCGTCATCTTCTTCAGATCTTTCTCAGTCCTATCTGACGGCAAATATGAGTTTCCAATAACTGGAAATATCAGTTCTCATTTCTTTGCCTCATTCTCCAGCCACAAATTGTCAGGGCGCAGCTTGCTTTGAGATGTGCCTGTGACAACAAACAGTTTGTAACAGTAAAGTTGTCTAGAATAATGAGCCGATTGATCACTTAATTTTGGCAAAGCAAGGTTCTTTTGGCATCACAGGACATTAAAATACAGTCCTCTTCTTTTTCTTCAGTTGTCGATAAAAATTCTCTGCTTGTTTTTTGTGGATAGTTCTCTTCAAAATTAAGGTTGTTCTTTCCTCTTCATTCTTTTCAAACTTAATACATTGCTCTAGTTCCAATCATGTGGAGCACTCATCTGTGCATGGAGAGGAAAACCCGAAATTTAAGCTGGTATTAAAAACTGTGCCTAAAGTAAGCCCTCTTTACTTGCAATTCCACTTACGGTGGACACTTCGGAACATTGCCTTCCATATTAAACGAAAATATTTTCCCAAATACTTATGTTATAAGTAAAACACTGAAAAAGCATGAGCACTAAACTTCCAAGCACGCACCGACAAGAGAATGTAAACAAATGGTCGCCATGCCAGTTTGATGTCACTTCTTAGTAATCTGATTGGCTGAAACGGTCATGTCCTTTTTTGATAGAAACTCTGTTTGGAGGTGTCCGATTATGAAATAAACTGCATACTTCTTTGTTAAAGTACAAATATTCGTTTATGAAAGTCATGGGCCACTAATTCATAGAGAGCATTAAAAATACTATAATTTTATATTCATAATTGAATTTTGATAGGGGTGGCGCATGTCCGTGTTTAATATTAGGCACCTCAGCTATACTCTAGTTGGGGTCTTTTCAGAGACTTGCATGCCCTCTCCTTTACATCCTTACTACAACCTCTAAATACCCTCATAACCATGTGCAGAGATCTGTACATTTTATTTACAAACACATTTGTGTGACTATCCCAATGAAGATCTTTCTTTATATTAACACCTAGGTACTTACAGTGATCTCCATAAGGAAATATCGCACCGTCAACGCAATAATTAACACTGTGAGGACTTTTCCTATATTTGAAACTCACAATCATCATACCATTGCTTGTTGTCCATCTCACAACATTCTCAAGGCCTTTTTGCAGTTGCTCACAATCTTGTACAGTAACTAATTTAATACTCTCTACAGAATAACATCATCTTATAATACTGCCTGGAGGAATTCTCTTCGTAATATTACAGAATCAGATAAAGATTCACCTACCCATTCAGTCACTTTTCTGTCTAGTCCTATAGCACTCAGGACAGTCTACCGGCAAAAATGAGATGAATCGCGCTACAGTCCATTTGACCTCCTAAATCCAATATTTCTCCTATAGTTTGCTGCAATCTTACAAGTTGATCTTGAGTGGAATAACCTTTCCTAAACCGGAACTGCCTTCTATCAAACCAGTTATTAATTTCGCAAACATGACTAATATAATCAGGAAGAATGTTTCCCAAAGTTTACTTGCAACATATGTCAAACGGACTGGCCTGGAATTTTCAGCTTTATGTCTATCGCCTTTTCTTTTATACACAGGGCTACCGTAGCAACACTCCATTCATTCGGTATAGTTCCTTCATGCAAACAGTAATCAAGTAAGTACTTCAGATATGGTACTATATGACAACCAGTTGTCTTTAGTATATCCTCAGAAGTCTTATCAATTCCAGCTGCTTTTATAGTTTTTAACTTGCACCTTATTGTAAACGTCTTTGTTATCTGAGGTAAATATCAATACTTCGTTAGTAGTAGTCGCCTCCTCTATCGACATTATCCTCGCAACCAACAATTTTTACATACTGTTACATGTTGACACGGTAAATAAATAGGACATAACCCGGTAGCTTCCTTTTCGAAGATGTATTAAATAAACACTAAAACTAAACTTTTATACACACACATGATTGTCGAGCTCACAACTTACACAAGTACACAGGATACACACTTACACGGTACGCGCGCTCTCTCTCTCTCATGTTCCGTCTACAATCACAGAACACAAGAGTCTTAGATCACTTACACTTCACTCACTCATCCACTCAGTCACACTCTTTAGCGTTGCCATGGTTCGCAGTCCACACGTCAGTCTCGCAGCTCGGGATAGTATCCGCTGTCCACTCAGTCCGTCGAACTCCACTCACAGCCCCATGTCGGCACCTCCACACTGCACAGGACAGGCCACGGCCTCTTCCAGCAGTTGGTACAGTTACAGGTGCGGAGTTGTGCGAAATTCTCCGTGCTCCTCGGTCATGCATTGTTGTTTCTCTAACCACTGGAGAGGAGCTGTGACTGATGAAACACATCGCTGATGATAATCGCCCTTATTGCCTCTTTTATCGAACATAGGAAAATGGCTCTTTAGGTGATCCTATTAACCCACTTTGAAGTGAAATGCACCAAGTTTTCCACGGGACATGGACTACAAATCCATCTCTGTTATTGACCATCGTTCAATAGATACGTATACGGCTCAAAGTAACGGGAATTACACACATATCCTTAAACGTTCGTTATATACGTCTTTTGCTACACCTAATTTAACGAATATTTATTGAGAAAAATGTTGTTGTAAGAGGTAACCCCAAGTGATAACTTGACATCATATGCACCAGAAAGTACAATCTTGAATGAGTAGATTACAACAAAATTGGATCCACTCTTGCGTCAAGACTATTGAGAATTAGCCTGAAAAACCGTCCGTTAGTGATATCTCCCTTATTAATACCCCTGTCGATACGATACACATGAAAAAAAGCTTTAGAAATTGATTTCCATTAATTTTGGATGTGTATATTTTTTGGGAGTGAAAATTCATGGTTTCGTATTAACCCGCAGTCAGTTCAGCAATTTAGAAATAATATTGGCCCTAAAACCTGCCTAGGGACAGACGGATTCTAAATATGAAGCTTGGTAAAAATATATCCAGTAGTTTTCAAGCTATAAGAACTCAGACAGACAAACCGACAAACAGGCAAACAGACATCAAAGCTTAAAATATGCAGACGGTCATTTATTACACCTGAAACGGATAACTATTAGAAAATTTAGCCAAAATATTCAATGTACAGACACACGATAATTTCGATTTTATTTATATAAATTCATTTTGGAATTACTATGTACATATTTGGGTTTTTATTTGTTTTACGTCGCACCGACACAGATAGGTCTTATGGCAACGATGGGATAGGAAAGCCCTAAGAACGGGAAGGTAGGGGCCGTGGCCTTAATTAAGGTGTGTGCCTGGTGTGAAAATGGGAAACCACGGAAAACCATCTTCAGGGCTGCCGAAAGTGGGGTTCGAACCCACTATCTCCCTGATGCAAACTTACAGCTGCGCGCTTCTAACCGCACGGCCAACTCGCCCGGGTGTACATGTTTTTAACTGGCTGCTGTAGACATAAGAAACACATGCACATTGTGTATTTTTAAGAGTAAACTAGCTAACTATCTCATGCCAGATACTGTTTGTGTATAATTTATTCTATATCTGCTGTGTAATTGAATGTATGAACTGCACCATTACGAGCTTAAGCTAAGGTGCCATTTGAACAAATAAATTTAAAAGTATCCTCTGCCTATCGTACTGGATGATTAAATTGAGAATCTAAGCGACCCTCATTTTTGGAGGTTTGGCTGGATAGCGCGCGGAACCATTCTAATTTTGTAGCATTTTTCCCAATTACTTGCGTCAGGCTGTCTCCGGAATTTCGGCTCTCCTGTCCGTTCTCCCATGTTCAAAACTTGTCTCTTCTGTCTCCTATAAAAGTAACTTTACGAGACCTATCGAGTGCTTTATTTCCACGCTCTTCCCCTTTCTTTTACTGAAAACCTTCTCTTCCCCCTCTGCCCCCCACTCGCCAACATTCTTCGTAGTGAAAAACCTCTCCCAGGTTTCCTTTGATTAGAGTTATGAAAGGAT